>NW_020799091.1:95813670-95864674 GCF_003259725.1 Athene cunicularia
CTCCCTCCCTCTCCCTGCCTCCCTCGCTCTCTCCCGTAGCTAACAGACCAACTGTGCCGCGGCAGTTCCATTGGCAGGGAAGGGAAAGTTAGGAACTGTCTACAAATGTTTTTAGTTCGGATATTTTGGATGGAAAGGGGGAGGCAATGACCTCCCCGGCACAGGAGCAGTGCTTACAGAGCTGGAAATCATGTCAGAGCAGAGCCAGCCCTTCACAGTGCTGGGAAAGTTTGTCTCTGCATCCCCAGTTATGATACTGCCTTGATTTGCACAGTGGGAGAGAAATCTCCCTCTGCTAAGAAGGCTGCATTGAGGCACCCTCGGAGTCATGGCATTTTCCCTGATGAGGAGTGTCAACCTGTTGAAAAGGGCAAAGGGGAGCAAACCACTCTGCGCACGCCCCCGGGCAGCAGCATTGTCAGGGTGGCAGCACCCGTCTCCCAGTCCTCCAACTGCGCTCTCTGCCCGGTCACTTCATCACCCTTCTCCTCAGATCTCTGTGTTTGCTCGACCCCTGACACTTCGCTGTTTGGCCACCAGCTCGGATGCAGGACAGTGCTCAGCCCTGAGCATAGTCAAGCCTTTGCTTTAGGGCTGGTGGTCCATGGGAGACATCCGACCCCCTTCCAGGGCCACTTTCAACACTTCTTGGTGCAAGTGGAGAAGTGCAGCATTTCTACCTTTGTATATATGCAAACTGTCCCCTGGTGATAGCAATCAATGACAATTTCACATGACAACAATTATTGAAGCAAATGGCTTTGGGGAAATACATTTCTTTCCTAAGGGGTGCAAGCTCAAGGAGAAAAGGGTACTTCCAAATAAATGTTATGGATAAAGCAGATCATCTAATAGCAAAATACCCACTAACAATTTGGGGAGTTTGAATTTCTAGCAAGAAATATTTGCTTTGATTTGTCATTGTCATTTTTGAAACAGGTTGTTCTAGCACAGCATAAAAAACAAGAGATGAATCAATCACTATGGCTGCTGGCAGCTCCCTTTCTCCTCCCCCTCCACTCCAGGGCTAGAGATGGATAGATGTAGTAAAGGAGGCATACAAAACACTGTTTGCTTGTTGTAGTTTGCAAGAGAAATAAAAGTAAGAAGAGAGGTTCAGATCCACTTCCAGATTTGCGACTTTTTTTTTTTTTTTTTTTTTTTAAAGGCAAAAAAACAAACCCAGGTAGCTTGTTTCCTCTGAAGTGGAGGTGTTAGCTAAGGCACCTAAAATGCCTGTGCCTCCCTCTGCATGCATGACTATCTTTTGTGTTCCGAGTTCCTAAAAAACCTTTGCTTTAGTTTTGGGAAACTGCTAACACTCTCTTTGTCACAGCCTGACCTACAAAGTCCAAGAAATACTGGACACACAAAAGTTTCTGTGAGCAAATTTCCTGCCTTCCACCTGGACATGGGCACTCTTACCCCTGGACTGAGGCCGCACCTCGATTCCTGTGTTCAGTTTTGGGCCCCTCACTACAAAAAGGACATTGAATGACTCGAGCGTGTCCAGAGAAGGGCAACGGAGCTGGTGCAGGGTCTGGAGCACAGGTCGTACGGGGAGCGGCTGAGGGAACTGGGGGTGTTTAGTCTGGAGAAGAGGAGGCTGAGGGGAGACCTCATCGCCCTCTACAGCTCCCTGAAAGGAGGGTGCAGAGAGCTGGGGATGAGTCTCTTTAACCAAGTAATAAGCAACAGGACAAGAGGGAATGGCCTCAAGTTGCGCCAGGGAAGGTTTAGACTAGATATTAGGAAGCATTTCTTTCCAGAAGGGGTTGTTAGGTGTTGGAATGGGCTGCCCGGGGAGGTGGTGGAGTCCCCATCCCTGGAGGTGTTTAAGAGTTGAGTCAACTTAGCGCTGAGGGTTATGGTGCAGCTGGGAACTGTCAGTGTGAGGTTAACGGTTGGACTAGATGATCTTCAAGGTCTTTTCCAACCTAGATGATTCTGTGACATTTTCCCATGGAAAATGTGAAACAAAGGAAGGGCTGGGGCTTACACCGCTGCCCACACAGCTGCTGCACATCACATCGCTCACCGGCTGTCCTCAGGACAGTCCTAGGCAAGGAACGCACTGAAATAGAAATGCGCTGCTGTTTCATATGAGACCTGTGTCCACTCCCTTGAGCCGTGCCAGTGGAAAGTTACTGCTCCCAGCTTGCTATGTGAGTTTTAGAGGTTTGCTTCTCCACAGCTCTTAGCCTGCCCAGCTGTAATTAAAGCCAGGGAGACTTGAGGGCGTTCGGTCTCTGGCAGGACTGCGTACTGAAAAGCACACATTGCACTTGCTGGGAGATTACACAGGCTAATGACTGTGAGGACCACAAGGGGAATCAAAAAAACCTTCTGAAATATCTAGCCCTTGTGCTGGAAAAAACAACCACACGCAAAATACTTATCTATACCTCTGATTCAGGACTGTGCTTCCTGTGTAAGTCCCCCCCCCCTACACCAACAAAGCATTTAAGCAGAGTAATGTAAACATATGCCTATATTTCATTAGCAGTAAATTTAAGTCAACATATGTCTACATGAACTCAGGCCTCAAAGAGTGAGTCAGGGACTCAATCAGTGTTGTAATTGAACTAAAATAATCTAAGCCTTCTCTAAATGCACATAGCTTTAACCTGTCACATCAAATGAAAATTATATACTTAAACTATAATCTTCCTGTTCCCTTAGTCATCAAAAGAGGCTAGATCAAATTAAAAAAAGAGAGTGTGGATGCTGCTCAGCTGGCTGAGGAGGAGGTGGGGCTCACAGAGCAAGACATTCAGCTTGAACGAAGGGCTATTTCTGCCTCCCAAACTGAAGTCACCCCCAAAATCAGCTCCTCCAGCACCCTCACCCACATCGCTCCTTTCTCCTTCAAGCAGGAAACTGGCAGCTTGAAACACCAACTGCATTGGTGGTGGCTCTATATTGTCATCTCCCCTGACAAGTAACGTTGGTTGGATGTGGTCTCACTAAGTGACAGTTAATATTTCCACATATGAGCTTGTTCAAGCATAAGGCAAGCAGAGATAAGGTCAGACTGCAAACACCCATCAAAAGATGCCATTGTTTGGTTCGGGTTTAGGTTTGCTGCATTTTGTTTTGTAGCACTGTGAAAAATGTGAATAGGAGCTCTGTCCTTGGGTTTTTCTGAATGTGTGTGCTGATAAGACAGCTGTGGGAGAAGACAGAGAAGCACTTGCAGGTGAAGAGGGTAAGTGATTTACAAGCTGCATACTTGGTGTAGGTATGGGATGTTTAAACCGCTTCATTACCTGACTGCATTGGAAGTATCAAGGTCACTTTAATGCAAAATTAACTCTGATTTTCATATAGAAGTGCTCAAAATTTTTCTACATTGAATCTGCACAGATTTATTTTGGTCAGGAGGAGGACTTTTGTTGAAATAACAGCATCATCCCTTCAACGGGCAAGGTTTATGTTATAAAAGCATTAATAGCAGTGCAGATTAATCTAATATGAGGAAAATCATGACCAGTAAAACCTACTTGTATAATCGCAAAATGGTCACTACCCTCAGATTTACAGTATTATAATTCTACTGCTGCAAAACCATATATTTGGCAGACAGTGCAAGCTCTGTTGGTAAACTAGGCATACCAGATACCTCACTACCCATGAAGCTTTATCTATATAGCTTTATGTATATATCACACACACACACACCCCCACGAGGGGGAAGGTGAGAATAGTGCTCGCTTAATTATACCAAAATATGTAAAGTTCTACAATAACTTGTACAAACAAGGCTTAAATACCTCTCAGCATCAGCAGCTAACAAAGTAAGTGGGTGACCAGTGCTGTGTACTATTCCCCACAGCTGACTCCTGTACCGGTCAATGCTCCTGGGGCTGCATCTTGCCCTACTTTAATCTCTTGGAGCAATGAAATGTTTCCCCTGTTGACCTGCACCCACCCTGCATCCTGTGTTTCCTCCTTACCTTACTCTACCCACTTCTCTGTTGTGCTTAAATGAATCAGCAGGTGGGGATTTAAGCTGTAAGTAAACATTAATGTATTTTTAATCTAGTTATGCTTGTCTAACCACTGCCTAAAGAACAAGAGAAGCTGAATTTGCCTGTCTTCATATGCCATTTCCACTTACTGCCGCATCACGCTGATGGGTTCAGCTGCTCCTGGGTGCAGTTGTGTGTGGTGGCACAGGCAGACAGTTGGGACAGGGATGGGGTCAGGGAGGGACGAGTCTTGTTTCCTCCCTTTGCAGGGTTGGGTTCAGTACTACAGCAACATCGGCACTACCCTTCTACACCACTGAAAAGAAAAAGTATTAAGTGCATTTTAAAGGGAGTTTGTGGACAGCCATGCTCCTGTTCAAAAAAAGCATGCACACTGTTAATATGAGTCCACGTGCTAATACTCATTCAGTTGCTTTGTGTTCTTGTCAGCAGATTGCACCTGGTTGGTGAACCTCATCTGTAGCACACTACAGCCCAACAAGAAGCCACTTACGAAAATGCTGAAGACCAAACAGTCATGCAAAAAACTCTTTGACAAGTAGTTTCCCATAAGAATTTCATGTGGAGGGAAAAATCTTAAGCTGCCCATATCCGTTCACACCCTAAATTTGCATACCTGAATAAAGCTAATCAGTAAGAGGATATTAAAAAGGAATTAATGGAACTGCTTAAATAAATGGATGGGGCTTTAAAAGCTTTTTTAATTGATCTCCACAAAGGATATGGTGTTTTTAATATCAGCTTTGTTTATGCATGCTTAGTACCAGCTTCTACCCTTTATTTGTAAGCAAGCATGCTAGTAATACATGAATAAAATTTTATTCAGATGTATGAAGTGTTCTGATTTTCTTTAACATGCATCGCTAACAGTATTTTGCTAGCTAAGCCAGACTCTTACAGTCTAATTATTTCTGTATGGGACTACAAATAGGCCTTGCAAACTGAGAACAACTTCAGTGAGTCCAGGAGTGCCTCTACCTCCTGCTGAAGCTGTGAATTTATTCCTTAACCAACTTGTAATCAGTTAACTAACTCAGTGCAGGACCTGAGATGTATCGCCTGCAACTCTTCATTTCATCCTGCATAAAACCTCCGATCTATCCTGAGCCTTTTGGCATTCCCGTTGCTGTTATTTCCAGTGCTAATTACCAGTGGAGCCTGGAGCAATCTATCTGCTGAGAAGAACTGACTGTACTTTACAGTGTGGTCTCCTAAGGACAAGAGCAGAAACGTGCTCATAACAACAGGCTCTTGGTTTGCTCCCTGCAGGCTGGGCGGATGCTGGCTGTGCCTGGTGAAGGGCAGAGCTGGTATGAACCCACGGCCCCAGTCGTGGCTGGTACCTGCAGGAAGCAATGCAGCCGTGCCCTGGTTAGGGGCACCCCTCCACAGCACGTTTTGTTGGGGGAACGCAGACCTGCAGCCAGCAGGGCCAACAGGCTGCCAGCTCCAGCCATCATCCATGTCCTGGATGGATATCACCTGCACTTTGGTGGGGTTTGGCTGAACGACAGACTATCTTTCAAAAAGGAACCCCAGCTTGATGTAAGGCCTGTGAGCTACACAAAAATCTTTTGCTTCTACTGCTAAGCTGCCCGACTAGCCAACCATCCAAACTGTAGGGGTGTTTTGCCTTATTTCTTGCTATGTCTATGTTGTCTGGGGTTTGCATACTGCCCAGGGGAACTGCTTTGTCCCTCTGTCAGCAGACACAGACTGCCATCGAGGTGCCTTCTGAGCTGCTTCTGAATAAGCTGCCCAAAGATTTCACTGCAGACATCTTTAACTGTGAGCAGGTGAAGACAAGGACCTCACATCTACTGTATCGACGCAGCGCATGAAGCTTCCTGATGCTGATCATGGTATGGGGGCTTTAGGCACTGGAAGTTTCCTTGCCACTGTCACAAGGACTCATTAGCCATAACCTCCATTAGCACTGTGCTGCATTTCTCTTCTGTGCTCTTTCCCACTGACCCAGGTTTCTTCCTGAAGAGGCTGAAGCTGTCTCGCCACCACAAGCACGAGGTGAGCCCTCCAAGGTGGCTCTCAGCCCTCCCTGTCCTCCAAGGATGGACCCAGCACTGCCAGCCACGGCACTGTGGGTTTTGGCCACCAGTCATCCACATCCCCTTCAGCTTCATGGTTGGCCAGGGCTCAAAGATTTGGCCTACAATGGTGACCTACATAGAGCAGCCAGCTCACTCCTTAGTCCTTCTCTTGCTAGGCTGAGCGATCTGAGCTGATTACATCCCCTGATTGCCAGGTGATTTTCCAGGGTTCCGGTCCCATTAACTCGTCCCATTACCTTCATGTCCCTCCTTGAGCACAGAACCAGAAACCAGAGTACCCTGGGCAAAAGTGTACCACTGGTGCTCTTAAGTGCCACCACACCTTCCCCTATCGCTCCTGCTACAGCATTTGGAGATGGGCTTTGAGACGTATAGGCGTTAAGACACATGGCTTATTTAAATAAATAGTGCAGGTTATGAAACACTGAAGTCATTAGAAAAGTACAACACGGCCTCCCCCTCACAGCCTGTGTCATTTCAGGTCTCTCGTGGAAGAAGCCTTCACCACATCTCCATAAGGAGGAGTCTGAAGGGGCAGAAGCTGGACACAACCAGGAGTCACCATGTCTCCTGGGAATCAGTGACCCCCTGAGAACCCTCCCCCCGAAATGTCCTCTCTCACAGCAGGCACTGAACACTGCCTTACAACAATGATGATAATCAAATCACATGCTCCAGGGCTTTGGAATAAGGAAAAACAGGAGTTTTTGGCCCCTGCCCACTGCACAATTAACTAGAAGTTCATGGAGGTTTTTCATTTGTTTGTAGCTCTTTGCCTTGTCTCCTGTTTTGAAAAAAAAAAAAAAAAAAAGAACACACACTTGTAATTGGGTGCAGGACCATAGGCCCTGCTCATATGCCCTCATTTCCCTTCAGGAAGGGGTTTCTGTCCCCCAACCCAATGACCTGACCTGGGGACAGGGAAAGGATAGGGCAGACACAAAGCATTTTTTTCAGCCTGCACCAAGAGTTATGGCTCAGCCACCTGCCTTCTGGCTCCATCCTCAGTGGTCCCATCCTGATTCTCTTGTTATTCCCCTCTTGCATAAGAAACCAAATGATGGCTTGCAGGGCACATCCATTCTGCAAGAAAATGCGGAGCCTCGCAGAAAGTCACGCACACAGGCTGGATGTTTAACCTCAACCTTTCTTCTTCTCCCTTCCCGGCACCGTGTTTTCTACCAGTCATGAAAAGCCCAGGAGATGGGCAAGAGCAACCACGGGTCTGTACAGGTCAGGGGGATGGAGCCTGGCCACTGGGATGCTGGTTTGTATGCTTAGCCTGGGGCAGTTGGTTCCCAGGAGCCCTTGCAGGTTGGAGATCATCTGCAGCCTCCCTGCAGGGACATGCTACAGACAAGGCGAGTCAGGGCAGAGCTCAGGTCTCCTTGACTCCTGAAGGAATGGTGCTGTCCAAACAAGAATGTGATCCCTGGGAAATAATGATTGAAAACCAGGTTTAATATAACTTCCACTCCTTTCCTTTCAGCCTTATCTGCCTGCAAATATTTTCTCAGCGCTGATTGATCTGAGTGCCGTTATCTGGTACATAGCTTGAGATGAAGGTTTTGATGGAGCTTGAAGTGCCAGAAAACCATTCGCTCAGTTATGGCTCTGACAAATGGATCCCTCTGAGATGCTGAGCTTAATGTGGGGGGTTTTTATTTATTATCAGCATGTTCTTGTTCTGGGCTGGCGAGAGAGCAAAAGCCAAGGGGAAGGTATCCAAATAGCATATTTTTGATCTGGCTCAAAACAAAAACTATCAACAGGAAAGTTTCAGGTTATAAGTACCAAGTACACCAAAGCTTCCAAATTTAAAAAACAAAGTACTATATTCTTCTCTTTTTGTCTCTTCTCTGCATTTTAAAGACACACCAGTATTTCTCAAAGGAAAAATAGTTCCTGAAACACTTCCAGAATGTTTCTAGACAGCTTGCAGGATGCTTTTCCCCAAAGCATCAGCAAAGGAGATCTGGAGCCACCTACCCAAATTTGCCAGGGGCCATCTCCGCATGGCCCATGAGGACCAGGGCAAGGACGGCAACATGACACCCTTGGCAGGACCTGGGCTGACAGGTGCACGGTTGGGAGCAATGGGAGGTCCATCTTGCAAAACCAGCCCTTGGCGGCAGCCTGGGAGGTAAGATGAGCCTATTTTGTGGGCAAAAGTTCCAGCAGAACTGCACCAACACAACAGAAATTAAAACCAAGCCCAAGTTAAGTCTTGAGACTTGTCACCTGCTTTTCAGCTGGTGCTGAAGGCAACAGAACTGCATCATTACAAGCATATCATGGTTGATACAGGCTGTGGCGCTAGCCCATACCCATGATTTTTAAAGAAAGATTTGGGGCACTGTGATGCCATCAGGATGGCTCCTACACCGTTTTGTCCTGGAGCAGAAGGCTCCAAATCGAGCTGAACACAGCAAGCTAATCTGCTGTCAGGCATGGCCTTGGTATAAAATGGGACACAAAGGAAATCTGGTGCACTATTACCATCAAGATTGAAAATTCCAAAAAAAGTTCTCCTTGAAGCTCAACAGAAATGAAATAATTTTTTACATCATTCCTCTTTGAAATGTTTCCATTTCGTTTCAAGATTAATTCCAATGAGTGAAACATGTCTTTCACAAAAGGGAAAAAGGCCATTCAGTGAACATTTATTTCTTTTAAAACTTGGAACTGACCTATAATGCACTGCCATTTAAGCATCTGAAATAAAAAGTTGACTATTATACCTTTTTTTTTTTTTTTTCAGGGAAACCTCATTTATCAGTACAGTCCTCCATCCACCCACCTGCAACCCTGCTCTACTACATACTTTGTTATCTAAGAGTATTATTTGCAGTGATTTAGTAAATTAAGCCAAAACTTCTGCTCCACAAATATTTATCAATGCCTTTTAAATATTTATACTTTTAAAAGAGTACAGGGCTTTTTTCCTGTTGGGAAAAAATGTTGGATTTTGGGGTGGAGGTTTTTTAAGCGAATGGCAGTGAATATTAGTAGACAGATGTCCATCTTCCCGATGATTTCCGAAGTATCTGATTCACACTTGACATCTCCTATATGGACAGCTTACAACATTTTTCTTTGTTTGAGGGCTTGTCCTCACAGCTGGTGGTCAAAGCACTCACCTTTAATAATGGGCAGCCTGAGAGTATTTAAGAGTCACTAAATAAAATAAGTAGCCGGTGGGACAGGGAGCAGGCCCTGCTCAAATGCCAAACTGAAAAGCCTGAATTTTTATCCTCTGCCACCTTGGCAGCTGTGGCTCAGCTCTGCCCAATAGCAGCCACAGAGTTCAGGTCTCTCCACAGTCAGGATTGTCACGACTTGCACATGTAGCTTTAGCCCTCTTCCACTCTGCCCCATGAAAGATGAGACTGAAGATGTGGACATTGTGGGAGTGTACAGTGTCCAGCTGAGTATTTATATATTTATTTCTAACTGCTCGCTAGGTGACTTTTTATGAATGGCATTTTTTAATGATGAAAAGGATATTTAAAAAAAAAAAGTAACTCAATTTGTTTATAAGTGTTTTATTTTATCTCTAGTTTGTATTTCCCCCTCAGCCCTTCTTTTTGCAAGAGAATGAAACCATGATCTGCCCTGAATCGGGATGTGTTGTGTGCAACCAGACGTGGGGGTGTCAGCACCCACCGCAAGTTCCTCTTCTGTATGAGTCAGGCCAGGAAAACTGGCTGCCCACAAGTTCAAGGCTTATTAATCTTTCATACAACACAGTAAAACATAGATGAGCAATAAATGTACCTGTCCTTGTTTCCTCTTGCCCATTAAATCAAGTGCCTGCTTTTGAGGATTCAGGAAATGGAATTGTAATTAAGAAAGGAAAAATTCTCTGTTTTCTGGAAGCGGTCCTTGCACTAACCACTGCAAAACATATCCCATAGCATTTTACTGAGAAAAAAACACCCAACCAAGCAGTTGGTTCAGCCCACAGCTAAACAAAACGCTGCTCTGCCCAACGAAGGCGTTTGCCTGCGCACAGTCACAAAGGACACCCCTTCTGCTGGTATTATTTAAAAGTCTGAGCATAACTAAGTATGTCAAACTCACATTTTCCTCTTCTGGTACCCAAGATCAAAAAAACGTGCCATCCCTAGGTTTGCCACCAGCCTCCTTTCCAGCCCCGACTTGAGCATGGAAAAGCTGTGGTTGGGCAGATGAACCCACGCTTCTGCCATGAGGCACCCACAGCAGCCTCGCTGCCTCCATGCCCCAGGGTCTGCGCAGTCATCACAGGGAAATTAAAAACTAATAAAATGCAACAACAACACGCAACAGAATAGCAGCGTACGATGAATGCCTGGCAGAAATGTGTGCATCTGAATCATCAATATTGAGCTTCAAATATTAAACCATCAAATCTTTGAGCAATCAGAGACTGCAGTATCTCTAACTCGGTTAGCGCAAGGTTTCCACTTAAAGCATTGGACTGGGATGTCTGAATTTTCATCCTCCCCCACATTTCTAAGTACATAGGGTTGAACTTCTTGTGCTCCTGGAGGTAATCATGAAGTCAGGCTGCTCATTAATATAGAAAAAGACACCTGGGGTAAAAAAGAAAGAAAAAAAAAGTGCTGATGCACTTTCTTAGATGTCTTAGAAGATTTTTAATGACCAAACATTTCAAAAATAGATAGCTCAGCAGCTTTAAATAGATACATGCTGCACTTTTCTGCTATATTTTGAACAGTAACCCATAGCCTCTGCAATGTACTTAGTACACAGCACATTAATATGAAGTGACTTTTTAGGACCATCTATCACTTTCCACACCCCACTCTGGAAGTCAGCTGCTTCACCATCCACACCTACCCTATATGAAACAACAACCATCCATCTACTTTCTTTTTTCTCTCGGTGCCCCCAAAATTTCACAGCAAGTTTTCATAGCATTACGGTCAGCCACAAAATCAAGACAGACTGAACAAGGGCTCAGGGCAGCCCCAACGAGTTATGGGATCAGGGTATAGCAACAGGCAACAGACCAACAGTTTCAGAGATGATCTATCTCTACATAATGGTAACATGACACCACAGATCAGTAGCGCCATCATCCAGGCTGAAGCAACAGCAAACACAGTAATTCACCAATGCTGGGCTAAACTTTGCGCCAGAAGAATAAAGACTTACGTGGGGTGACAGGCAGCAAGGCAGGGCAGCTCCTCCGGATGGGTGGCTTGGAGCAGCCAATGTGCTCAGGGAATCCTAGATTCCCCATCAGATGGTCCTCCTCCACTGCCGAGCTGCACAAGTGCCATGGGGCCACATTTGGCAGCTCTCAGGGCCCAGCTCTGCTCCCTGCACTGTCCCAGCTGCACAGGGAGCCCAAAATATCCCACAAGGCAAAACTCACCCCACACCTCTTTTGGGGTTAGACGTTCCCTTTTTGGCATGGTCCTGCCCCAGAGGATGTCTCTGAGCCCCTGCACAGAAAGTAAAGAGAGAAAACAGTTCCTTTTAACAAAATTTCAGGCAAAATTTGAGGAGGCCATTGAGCTTTGTTTCTGTGAAACCTTTATTTTAATGAAACTTCTTTAGAGGAAATGACTCCTACAAAACAATTCATCCAACTCATGGAAAAAAATTGCTGGAGTCATTATTTTTGCCCAAAAGGCAGCTGGTTTTTTTGGGTTTTTTTTTCTGCAAGTGAGCCACATCACTGAGAGACAAAAGCCTCCCTCTGCTCCCTTGGGTATGCCATTTGCAGACAATTTCTTCTGCCGGGCTCTTGCCCTCTGGTGCCTTGCCATCTTCGATTGCAACCTGAGTGGCACATCAGCGGGGTGGGGTTTTTAATAAGTCAACAAGTATGACATCTTACTGAACTTTTATCTTTACTAGTCTCACTGAGGTTAGGCAGAATTTGCCAGGTGATGCACAGTTTATGAGTGTTTTCCATTAGCCCAACTGAGGCATTACCCTCAGTGGTGGCGTCTGATGAGGGCTTGGTGAGTATAACCCTCCCCTGCCACCTCTGAGGTCAGGCAGCGTCATGTGGAAACAAGTGGTCACGAGCCCCTGGCCTCACTGTGCAAAAGCTATTTGCTTGGCAAAGGCTTAACCAAACGTAAGGGACAAGTCACTCTTCAAGAGTGAAGCCACCTGTCTGATAAATCTATTAACGCCACGTTGCACCAGTATTTCCAAGGCTGCTTCCTTCCATGCAGACATCTGCAACAGCGCCTAATTTCAACAGGCAGCAAAGGAGCCGGTTTCCTTCCCATTACACTCCATGACCCTTCAATGGGTAAAATATGGAAAAATAAGGGTGAAATCCCGGTTTATAGCAGGAACCATTGACTTCTTGCTAGTGAGCAGAAGACTGCTTTACACTCACAGAGGGACTTGTTTCGGTGCAGGAGGCTGAGAAAGGGACATGGCAGCTATTGCCCCTGGAGCTGCTTCTCCCCTTCCTGGGGCAGGACCTGATGCCCAGGTGCCACGCCACTGGGTGATGGCACCAAGTGAGGAAGAAGTACTCGCTGAGTTTCTGCCTTCAGCTTCACATCTAATTTGGAAACAAAAATTATAGCCCAACAGGCCACCCTTTAGAAGTCTCTGACCTTCGTCTATGGCATGTCAATAAGCCTTGCTGCCAGCTTTTGGAACTCGGACTCACCCTGTGGGTGACTATGGGGTGGGCCTCTCTGTAACCCAAAGAGGCTTCGTCACCTCCCAGGGGATTATCTCAGCGCACATTTCTGAATCCTGCCTGCAGGCGCCAATGGGGATCAAGTGTCTGCCAGGCTCTTGTGATGTTTGAATAGTAGTGGACAAGACTTCAGCAGGGACCCTTAAGACACCATGCACCAAAATACCGGTGGTTTTAGCATGAGTCACTTGAGATAAGATGTTAATGCTGACACTAGGAATAGGAACAGTCAGGCAAAGATGACTACAGGTTAAAAATGTAAAGCTAAGAAAAGGAATGCAGAATACTTTGATAAGGGTATGTAGAACTGGTTGAATTCACTCTCTTCAGCTACCTCTAATATACTCCAGGCATCCCAAGGTAGAAGATTTCTATCGGTGAAACCCTGGTTGCTAACAGCAGCCAGTTTCTCAGGGAAAGTTCCCAGCTTCCTTGCAAAGTCCTGCAAAGTCTTGGCTGTGTCACCACAGGGAAAAGCCATGCAGCAGTGTGAAGGGGACCTGCCATTCCCAGGCTCACCAGCTGCTTCCTCGCTTCAGGTGAGAGACGTATCCAGATCCTGGTAATATTTCTGCCGTGATCCTATTTCTTAGTGTGCCAGGCAGCCTGTGCTGTACATTCAGTTTATGCTGTGGTGCAGCCATACTCTCTCCTTGCTTTATTTTTCATGCAGTTCCTCATGATATGTAATGTAGAATCTGCAGCATGCATCTGCTGAAGAGGCATTATTTCCCCTTCCTCTGGAGTAATATTTGCCCTTCTCCAGCTTTATGTTTTCTCTATTCCTGAGCACAAAACAACTTCCAAAATTTACCATTTTTAGAGATTCCAAATTTGGAAATTTGGAAATTTTTTCTGAACAAGGTAATGTCACCTCCTCTCATATATTGGACAGTGCAAGACCTTGATACCTGGAATAGCTTTTTGCCAGTCTTTCAGTGTGAATTTATCATTTTTAACCAGGGGTTCAAACATGACACAGTACCTGCCCCAAAGGAGGTGCCACTGCAGTGCTTTGCAATGTTACTCAGTATTCCCTTCACTTCTGAAAATAACTCCTTAGCGCATCTACTCATCACATTTCTCTTTGCCACCACTGCATTGCATTACAGCTCCTCGTGGCTTGGAGACGAACCTGTGCACACAAGCCTTTCTCCTCCTGTGCCAGTTCTAGGAGGGCGGGCTTCCAGCTTGAAGCAGAAATTCTTCTTTGCCCCCAACGCACATGATGCTGGTACTCCATACTGCCAAATTTTCTCTCATTCCTGTAGTTCAGGGTCTTTTGCTTCTTTCTGGGTCACCATCCTGTTCTCCTCCACACTGGCAATGCTCCCCAGCTACTCATCAGTGCCAAACTTCCTCAGCACATGCATCTTGTGCTGGAGCCACTAGTTAAACACAGTCCCCAGGACCCATCCTTGGGGGTCTTTGCTACCTTGAGCACATCCCTGCCATTGCAGGGACAGCTGCCCTGCCCCTCCTTCCCCACTGTCTTCTCCTCTCCCCATACTGGGAATCAGGCAGAGGCATCCTCACCACCTCCAGCAATAACCCGGCAATATATCACTCACCTTGCCACCATTGGCATGGTGGGGTGACTCCCCATCAAGATTTTGGCCACTTGGGCCCCCTAGGTCCTGCCAGAGCCACTTCCTCTGGCTCCTGCATTTGTCTGTGATGGACCACACCAGCAGCTGCCCTGAAACCAGCCAAACGCTGGCCAGAAGCTAAATGTAATTTTCTTTTACTGCCTCTAGCTTTCATCAAAATCTGATTATGAGCACATGGACACCAGTATCAGACCCATTTAAGTTGGATGTAGCCAATCTTAATGCAGCCCACCACATCATTAAAATCCAGCAATGCTATAATCCTTATGGAAAAGTACTGGAGCACACAAAGCCAAAACTACTCTAACACACCGCGCTCCATCACTGACTGCTGGGAATTGCTCACATGCAATGACCAAAAGATGCTTCCTAGCCCAAAGGGGATTTTTGCCCCCATTTTCTTTCTTACTTGCTTTTCCTTCCCTCCACTTCAGACTGCATAGGAAACATCACTGAGTTGCTGCCAAGCTTTCACACCTAAGATGCTGCTGCTAAGTTAGCTCTAAGGGCTGGAACAGCACCCCTTTTTTGGGAGGCCAAAAGAAGCACCAGCAGCCCAGTGCTTTCCAGCTGCCACCCCACAGCCCTACACACAGCCCTTATACCTGCTAATTTGCTGTGCCCAGCACATCAGCTGGGGCTGCTGCTGCCAGTATTATCATCTCTCCAGCCATAGGGATGCTGGAAGAGAATGCATCACTTTATTTCTTTGGAGCTTATTGTGGATGCAATTCACTTCTGTTAAAATAAAATAGTAAGAAGAAAAAAATGAAAGAAATAAAAATCCACATGGTAGGGGGAAGGGAAATACAGTCTGAGCAGCAAGGAAGAAGGCAGTTCATGTGCTTTGTGCTGCTTGGCAAACCCTGAGACTGCTAACTTTATCAGGGTAATGCAATTTTGAAGGCTAAGGCCAGCAATAGCAGGCTCCACCGTTGTTCAGCATGCAGCTCAGGGTCTGCATTCACCTGCAGCCTCTGCTCTGCCCCACCAAGAGCTGGTGGGTGCTGGGGGTGTATTTTGTCATACACTTGTACACAAATGGTCCTCTGGCATAGTAAGCCACTATTAAGAAAAACTACATAAACTGCCTTCTAGCCTTACTGTTCGTACATTGCAAAGCTTGAAGGTAAAAAAAAAAAAAAAAAAATTGCCCAGAAAGCTGGAAATTGGAACTGACAGAAAAAACGGCATCCATCCAGGATCCTGTCCTTAAAGTCAGCAGAGCAGAAACCACTGTGCTTTGCTACCAGCCCCACAGCCATCACTCCCCATGGGCAGTCAGCTGGGAGTCAGGTGTTCTGGTTTGACAGCTGCCCTCACCCCTACCTTTGTGCACTCCCAGCCCCACTGTGTCCCTCTCTATCTTGAAGCCATCTCCTGGGCTCACTGGGGGCTCCCCTGTCACAACAGCCCCTCCCAGGCTGCTTTTGCAGGCAGGCAGCACGTAATTGCAGCAGGAGAGATGAATTCCTGTCAGCCCAAAGAAGACAAAGCACCTGTGGCAGCATGAAGCTATGGGGCTTCTGCACAGGTGTACGACAGTGTGACGAGGTTCGACAATGCCGCCACCCCCCGGTAAGGTTTCTCTTCAGTCTTTCATCTGCCAAGTCCCACTCATGTGCTATGCGTTAACAAAAGTTCCTCTAGGTTCTTGCATTGTTTTCTGCCTCCAAGCTTCCTTTTCTGTGGTTACATTTTCCTGAAGGATTACGCTGCTGAAAAAGTAGAGATGATAACGGCTTTTTTCCACGTGTGTCAGCAAAATCACATCTAGCTAACAGGAAGGCACTCTGTGACATCTTCTCTACATAAAGAAGTACCTGCTGCAACTTCAGAAATATGTTCTAAACCTTTCCAATAAAGTAGAAAACCCAAGTAAGTTTTGTCCTGCTTCAAAATATATTGCTTAGTAAATGTGTAAGCCATATGAATCTGACTTTGATCAAACGACTATAAACATGTATTTTGGAGGACAGTTTATGACATAGGTGTGTATAGATATACATTTGTTAAAAATTATGAGAGAATGGAGACACTGACACAGTTGGTATTTCTAAGAGGAATCCCCAAAGAGCCTTTCTGCAAATGCAATCCTGATCTAGGCCAGTGAGCAACAAAGAGGGAAGTGTGACCATTTTTTTCCAGCCATTTTTTCTATAGGCTGCTTAATAGTAGAGTTAGGTGAGAAAGCAGTGAAGATAGAACCTAAAGTGGAAGGTAGTTTTGATAGTTGTCAGATATCAATATGATGGGGGAAAAAAAACGTAGAAATTAGCATTTTTAATGTGGAATGGACAACTCAGAAGCTTATGAAAGGAAGAAGATGCAGTTATACTTTCATCTTTTGATTAGTGAATTGATACATTGATTTTGTCTTCATAAATTTTCTAGAAGCATTTTCTCACTTTCATAGGGAGAGTAAGGTGTGAGGAAGCTAACTAAATAGTCTGTGGTCAAAAATGGTTTTGGATGAGCTGGTATCAAAACTCAACTTCTCTTAAACCTGGTGACAACTTCATTCCTCACAAATCAAACAGCCTGAAATAGAAAGGTACTGTTCCTCAAAGAAGCTTTGGTCACTGTAAAGCAGTTCCAGGTGTTCTCAGAGATTCATCCTTCATCCCTCTGAGATAAGGACTCCACAGCTCCTTCTTACTTTTATCCTTGAAGGTATTTAAGACACATAGACATGACACTTGGGGACATGGTTTAGTGGTGGAGTTGGCAGTGTTAGGTTTACAGTTGGATTCATGATCTTAGGGTCTTATCCAACCTAGAGATCATAGAATGATCCTGGTTGGGAAAGACCCTTGGGATCATCAAGTCCAACCATCAGCCCTAATCTACAAAGTTCTCCCCTACATCATATCCCACATCATCTCATGTAAAAGACCCTTAAACACATCCAGGGATGGTGACTCCACCACCTCTCTGGGCAGCCTATTCCACTCTCTGACTACTCTTTCCATGAATTTCTTTTCTGAATGACAGTCTGAACCTCCCCTGTTGCAGTTTAAAGCCATTCCCTCTTGTTCTATTGCTGATTACCTGTGAGAAGAGACCAGCACCAACCTGTCCTTTCAGGTAGTTGTAGAGAGTGATGAGGTCTCCCCTCAGCCTTCTCCTCCTCAAACTAAACAGTCCCAGCTCCTTCAATCACTCCTTATAGGATTTATTCTCCAGGACCTTCACCAGCTTCATTGCCCTCGCTCCAGAACCTCAATATCTCTCTTGTATTGAGGTGCCCAAAACTGGACATAATACTCAAGGTGTGGCCTCAACAGTTGTTTTGCCAATTATTAGGCCTAGCATGAGGACACAGCCAGCATAAAGATGAACCAGTAACCAAATTGTATTTGATACAAGAGGGTCAGTACATGGGTTGAGTGCTGTGGGTACAAACAAGTCAGTCAAATTACACATAACTGACATCAATCCCACTGACCCCAACAATGACACCACATGACCAACAATGGGGGGAATAAATGGTGAAATGCAGTTTCCCATAGAAGGGACAGGAGACAACCAAGTCAACAAGCCAAATACATAAGACCAAGGAAGCCACATACTAAATCTCTGCACAGCCCACATTTACAAAAGCCAGACCTGACTGGAGCCCAGTCCCAGGGAGGCAGGAGGTCCTTCCCCAACAGGGAACTCTGCACAATGCATCCACCTCACAGACAGACACTGCCCCTTCCTGCAAGTGGTCCCAGCTTTTATCCCTAAGTGGGACACCTGACCCTTGTTTACTTAATGTGGGACACCTGGAGCTCATTTACCTAATGGCTCTCCCTGCAAGGCCGGCCGAACCCTGGAGGGAAGCTTAAAGGCAAACTCACCACCCCTTTGTGAAGGGCTGTGGGAATCACCCATATGTCAACCTTAATTTGGGGTTGAAACCTCAGAATTTCACCAGTGCAGATCACAGGGGGACTATCACCTCCCTACTTCTGCTGGTCACACTATTTCTAATACAAGCCAGGCTGCTGTTGGCTTTCTTGGCCTCCTGGGCACACTGCTGGCTCATGTTCAGCTGCTTGTCAATGAGAACCCCCAGATCCTTCTCTCCCAGACAGCTCCCCAGCCACACCTCCCCAAACCTGGAGCCATGCATGGGGTGGTTGTGGCCCAAGTGCAGGACCTGGCACTTGGCCTTGTTGAAGCTCATCCCATTAATGTTGGCCCACGGATCCCATCTATCCAAGTCTCTCTGTAGAGCCTCCCTGTCCTCATGCAGATCGACATTCCCGCTTAACTTGGTGTCATCTACAAACTTATTGATGACACACTCTATGTCCTTATCAAGACCATCAATAAAAATATGGAACAGAAATGGTCCCAACACCGAGCCCTGAGGAACACCACTTGTGACCAGCTGGATTTAGCTCTACTGACCACCGGACGATTCAAAATATTTAGTGACAGAAAGTCCTCACCACATGCAAAACCATGGCTGTTATGTTCTGAAGCAGGGGAATGCACAACAGGTAGTCCACATCTAATTTGGACTCCACTGCCCTTGATTTGTGGTATTAAGTATGTCATCCCACCTCTGCACCTTACTTCCCCATGAACAAAAGGGAGACAGTAACTCATTAACAATGAGTCTCAGCTGAGAATTGTTGTTTTCTCTGCTTGCTTTATGTATGGCAACGACCTTGCAACTGGAGGAGGCATTATTCAAGGTTTTTGACATCAAACCACAAACTTCCAATCTGCCTTCTGAAGAAATTGCTACCTTGAATTTTCAGCTTCCCAGATTGTTTGTCAAGTGTATTTCCAGCCTCTGAAGTTGTCAAAGGATGCAGATAAATAGTCTTATCTCCTTTAACACTGATATCTTCCCAGTAAACAGGAGACTATTAAAAAGTCATTATTTAGAAAGCAGGTGAACAGATGTGGTGGCTGGAAAGGTGACCAGAAACACCTACTGGGGGCTAGTGCTGTACTGGCAAAACTACCAAACAATGTAATTTCTCTCCGATGAACTTCCCTTAGAGTTTTCTTAGGAGAAAACCTCTTACACGATTGTTGGCTCAGAAACAGCATAGCCCAGATTTCCTTCTGGACTTGTTATACAAACGCCTTTATTACTAGCAACAGAATGAAGCTCATAATATTTGTTTTCTCAGAAACAATCCATTGACTAGCCCTATCTACTTAGCTGCTTTGCAATGATACCGTTCAGCAGTCTGTTCAACTTGATAATCAATAGTTTTACAGGGCAAACAGCCACCACCCTATGACATATATGGATCTGTAGGAAGCACAGCTTGAAGCCTTTCTGATTTTAGCTTGTTTCAGTATACTAGAAGTTTCTAGCATCAATCACCCAAGGAAAATACATCCCAAAGCATCACAAAAAGCAGTGTGCTGTTTTGTGCTTAAGTGGGGTGCACTGGAATGATTTTGCACCCTCAGTTTCCTGAAGCATGTTAAACACCACATAACGGGCACACCCTGTTAAGTGAAATACAATCTAAAATTGCTGACAGTATGTCTTAAATGCATTTAAGTCAATAGCTCACATATTTGTACTACTGATTTTCATTCAGCTGTAGTTAGAAAAGACTTAATTCTTTGCCTAGTTGCACTAAATTACTGCAGAAAGTATTAAGCTTATGTAAGCAGAATTAATGTTACGGCTAAAATCACTGAGCAGCAGTCAGCTGTCAGTTTACCCTTTGCATACTCACAACCTCCTTTTCATCTGGCAGAAAAGATGATCAGCACATGCTGAAGAGCATTATCCCAAGGAACACACCAAAGACCTGTGTTGTGCTTGCGACCATCCGCTATCCCGCTTTCTTTTTGACTACACTGAGCATAACCTCAGTCACCAGCTGAAGACAAGGGGAGTGCGTCACTCCTGTACGGGAGGCTTAGCATTCCTCACATTCCTGGACAGGCTTTCCAGATTATGCCCTCTCAAGAAGGTGGTTGCCATATTTCTGCCTTAACAAGTAATACCTGAATATGCAAGGTGTGGTGTTTTGGTTTCAAGCCCAAAGCCTGTGGTCCTGCCTGCTGTACCAAGTACACGCAGGGTCTTTGTTCTGCATATCAGCAGGGGGAAAAGTGGAGCCCAGGGTTCATCAGCCTTGCAAAGCTCAGGCAGCCCAGGGATACGTCAAGGCTACCACGAGCACGCCAGCTGTTGCACAACACCCTCACTGCATTGGATTTACTACGTTTGTCTACCATACCCCCAGAAGTCCAGCCTTTTGTTCAAAACTACTGCAGCAATGACTGGCACCCCAATTTGGCTGTCAGGGAGGTGGGGTACCCTTTCCCCAGGAAGAGTAATCACCTGCAGGACTTAATAAGAAATGGTTGGATCAGTGGCTCGCCTAACCTGGTACTCAGTCTTTGAACATGGAAACGGGCAATGCTATTTAGGGACAGCAAGTCTACCCTATTCAATTTCTTCTGCCCCCAGTCCCCAGCATTCACAATTTATTGGATTAGGGATATTGATGGACACATCCCAAGCTGTAGTACCCACTTCGGAGCCTCCTGTTCCTGACATTGCCCAATACATTCTTGGGCCTGTTGACATTGTCAGTCTCCATAACATCCTGTGACAACAAGTTCCTGACCCACTGTATAAAAAAGTGATCTCTTTTATCTCTTTTAAGATGATCTACTAATTTTATTGTCTGTACTAACTGTGTATACTATTTTTCATTATACTATTGCAGGATTTTTTGACTAACAGTTCTGCATTCATCTTATTCACTGCCTTTATGAGTTTTGTAAATGCCTTGGCTTCCTCTCCAAAACAAAGAGTCTTTTCAGTCTCCTCACGGGGCAGCTGTTTCATCCTCTCTAATTGATGTTTTCTCCTCACCTCTTCTTATGCCACTGCATCTTCCCTGAGATGCAGAAAGTGCTCAACATATCAGCTCAGCAAGGCTTTATATGGCAGCAAAAGCAGGCCGTCCTGATGGTGCCCAAAGTTTTCCTGGGTCTTGGCCACTGCTGCATGTTGAGCTGATGATTTTGGTGAGCTGTGAGGACCCGAAGGTCTTTCCCTCAGCTAGACCTGCCAGCTCTGAGCTCAGCATCACCTATGAGTGTGAGAACAGAGCAGACAGCACTGCTTCCCCATCCATCCCCTCCCAACAGTTGCAACTTAAGATGTATCCTGAATGAAAAAATGTACCCACTCAGGACATTCAGGAAACCTCCACACATTTTTTTGTCCACTTTATTTGTTCAGTCATTGTTCAAGCATTCACAGTATACATCTCAGCTTGAAAAGCCAGCCTCTTCTTGATCACAGTTAACCATAAACTTGTGGTTCCTTTGGAGACTGTTTTGTCTATGAAGCTATGGGCTACTTTGGCAATAAGCATTTCTCATCCCCTCCCTTCCTCTATAAGCAGTTTTTATAAATCTCATAAAAAGTAATTGGACAAGGAACTGAAATCCAAGCTCCTTCCTGAACATCTAACCAACAATTACAGCATGAATGCAGATTAATTTTCTCTGTCTCCCTGGCCCAGTGAATACAGATGTACCCATGAAGATGGACAAGGCTTCTGTGGAAGGGACTGGGACATCTCTTTCCTTCAATGAAGATTGTGTATCCTGCGGTTGGGGTCTTATACACAACACCAGAAGCATCAACAGGAACGTAAGGCAAGGTGAAGGACTTTGCATAGCCTACAACCATAATGATGGAGAAAGCTTAACTTTACAGATCTTAGCACAGTTTGTTAGGGTTAAATTAATGGTTTTGCAGACAAAGAACAGATATGACTTAATTTATTTAAACGGCTGTACAATGGAAATCTCAATCATTTTCAAAAGCCAGCTGAGAGAAGTGACTCACATAGCTTGTAGACAGGAAGCCTCTTTGCAGTTTTCAGTGCTGAATTTCTTTTTCTTTGAATACGTCACTTGTGTGAGTGCAGTTATCTGCTGAGTGGCAGCAACGTGTTTGGCAGTATATAAACATGGAGAAAGACATGGTTCCTGCCCTGAGGAGCTTACAATCTAAAACATGACATGGACTATTCCAACATATAACAATCATCAACTGAAATATAATCAGTCAGCTATAAGAAGACCCATTTTAACAAGAAACTGGAATACCAAATATATATATAAAGGCCACACGTAGGACAGAATGGTGTCTTTGTTCTGTTACGTATTTATATGTTCCTAAGTCTACAGGCATGAAAGGTAGTGATGGTTTGTTTGCTTGAGAGAGTGATTTTATTTTCTTTGGCAGGGCTGCTCCAGTTTGTGCTTCCTGAAGAAAAATAAGGAAAATTAGATTAGAATTTAGCACTCCTTCTGTGATTTTACATGTCTGAGCACTGGACAACACTGGGATGAATTAATTCCCATACAACAGAAGAACCCAGATATGGGAGAGAAGTGATGGATTTTCTGTCCTCAATTTCCAGTTGAGGAACTGGGTCTCCACATCAGCGCACAGTTGGTGAAACCTATGGCAATACCTCAGAGGCAGAGGTAGCCGGGAATCCCACTAGTTCTAGAAAGAGCGTATCATCACACTCTGTCTGCAATGAGGAGAGAGTCCCACCGCCCAAGGGAAAATCTGATGGAAATTCCAACTTTCTTGTAGGCTAACAGTTTTTCCCTAGTAAGTGATTGTCTGATCTTTATTTCTGTGCAGAGGAGAAGAGACAGTAAGAGGAAAAAGAAAACGTGAAAATTAAATTTGAAACCACATCCTGACAAAACTCGAGCAATGCTGGATGCTCTTACATCTATACAGGCGCAAGTTCTGCGTCTCAGATGCTTCCTGTTTTGAGGTTTTAAAGTCACATTTGGTCTAGTTTCAAAGGCAATCAGAGTAATTTTATAGTGTGTCATATTTCTGGTCAGTTGCCTCTCCCTTCACTAGTAATTTTTTTCTTTAACATTGGGACTAAATTTGAGATAGGACTTCAGTTGAGGCATGAAGCTCCTAAAATTTTCAGTGAAATCAGTAGCTGAGTAAGAGAGGAGAGGGATGAATTCTTATCCCAGATGAAAGAGAAGCTGCAATGAGTCTAACATTGGTGCCATGGAAATGGGGAAAACTAACAGACTCATTAAGGACAATAGTTCTGACTAAGCATTATGTGTCAATCCATTCTTGCCATTGCATAGAACAATAACAAGTGCAAAATTTTCAAGGTTTTGATACTTTAAGAACTTATAGAAACTGTGCTGGAGCTTAATAGTTACCTGAAAACCTGTTCAAGAAAGAATGTGTCATATGGAAGTGTACTAAGACTCTTCTTGCTCCTCCACCTCTTCCTGCTTTTCTTCTCCCTCTTCCTGCTTTTCTTCTTCCTTTTTTATAGAAAATAATTGCAGTTATCATGTAGGAATGGAAAGAAAAATAAACAGTTTTGAAATGAAGAGATCTGCTTTTGCAGCTGTCTAGTAAATGCAGTATTATTTAAGTTTAAAAATAGAGAAGTAATGTATAGAGCTTTTAATCTTAACATGCCAGGGCTCTAGCTTTGTGAAGTTAATATGTGCATGCTGGAATACAACACAATACTTGGTTAAGCTGTAAATAGATGTTCAGGATCAAAATGTGAAAATGAAATACGTGTAAATGTGACAAAAAGTTCATCATTTTTAATTATAAGCTTTCTTGGAACAATAAATAAGTCAAGATTCATGGTACAAGAACTAGACTCCTAAGTAATCTAAAAGTCATTTGGAGTCAGATAATATAACCTTGTTTCTGTTTCAAAAGTTCTTATTTCTCTCTTATAAGGGAGAAATGGCACAATTTAAAGGGCCTTTTCTTCAGTCAACCAAATGAATAGTTATCTGAAAGCTAGCATTTGTGTTACACAGACAACAATCTGTGTTTATTGTCTTTTAAGAGCTAGTAAATGCATCTTTAAAGTGTAGTCCTACTCTGAAAAACAGCTGAAAATTGCATTGTAGGCTTCTCTGCTCCTCTTCCAGCAAACTCTTGTTCAAAGGCACTCCTGTGTGTATTAACAAGTTTTATCCCAAAATGTATCTTCATATACTACCTAGACTATAAAAATGATGGGCGTTTCTTCCTGACATACTAATCAATCAGAGAATACATAAGTAGTTTTTCAGTCAGAACTGCAGGTAGTATATAAGTAGCATGGGCCTTAAGTTTCCCTCTCAGACACATACTGTCATACAAGAGTCACATCTGAGTTGCCAAAATAAAATCCTGTTTAAACGTGCGCTTGGGAATGGACCTGTGGCAATTAGATTCCAGAAACGTAGCATGAACATCCGCAAAGGTCGGCTGCATTAGGAGTTCTCGTGTTAAGAAATATTGCCTCTTTTGGCATCTTCCCCCAGGAAAGCTGCCTTTCATTAGCACTCTTGGAAACAGGGCCAGGTAAGCCCACAGGCAAGCAACATCTTTCAGATATTAACAACTTCAGTTCAAAATTCAAGCCAATTACCTTTTACAGAAAAAAAATGGGTATTTTTC
The DNA here is from genome assembly GCF_003259725.1 of Athene cunicularia. Lineage (NCBI taxonomy): Eukaryota > Metazoa > Chordata > Aves > Strigiformes > Strigidae > Athene > Athene cunicularia. The sequence continues at coordinate 95,838,495 of NW_020799091.1, forward strand.
TTGCTTGACGCATTAGTGGTGCCAAGGTGCACTAACCAGCCTTAATGACCCTTGCCAGCCTCACTAGGAGCACCCACACTTTGTTTACGGGCCCAGGAGCTCCATTTCAGCTGCCAGGTCCACAGCGCATAACTCTTGACAGCAGGAATGTGTATGTATACACATGTATACATGCATGTATTGCAGTTTGGAAGTGGGAAGATGTGAACGTGTCTTCTTAATTGCAGGTTTGTAGTGGAAAACAGCCTAAAGTAATCATCAGTGTTACTGGGAACACTGAAGAAATATTGAAGGCATAAACTTGCAATGTTGGGCAAAGCAGAAAACTTTACAGTTTTGCACCTGGGTCTTACAAATTCTGGCAAGGAAAATATTTCCTTTATAGGCAGAACTGCTCAGTTGTCAGAATGACTCTTTCGCACTAACAACACTGAAAATTTAATCAGCATGGTGTCAGTTAGCAATTGCCAAAGATATAGTTTTCTTGGGAGTCCTTGGCAAATTTTATTAAAGAATCCGTGAAAGACAATTTCCCTTTCATTTACAGTTTTTAATGATTCAAAACCTATTTTTATTCCCATACAATAAGACCATGATATGACCAATAACTGTCTCTGGCAGAATATAATACTAGTATGTTTACTTTCATGAATAAGAATTTACTAACTTTTGAGTGAAGGACAAGATGGAAAGAGAATTAAAATCAAAATGTTCAAATATACTATACCTCTGTTGCTGCATGTTCTTCCTTGCTTTCCTAGGTGAGTGATACAAAAGAAAATGTTTAAAACGTAGATCAAAGAAAGAATATCAGAGGTCATACAGGCAAAACACAGCAGACATTAAACAATGAATTAGGAAAATTATGTGGAATTCAGTGGATTTATTTTGAGATAATGTCCTCCAGATTAACTCACAAAGCACATCTAAGATAAGCTTTTAGTTTGAAAAAGGGCTATAAAATCATTAAATACAGCTCCCTTTTTCTCAGTTACTTCCAATCAAATCTGCTTTATTGACAAGCAAAGCATTAGAGCTGGGGATTTGTTTGCTTTTTCAGTTGGTTGTTGGGTTTTTTTGGTAATCAGCTGGTCTGCAAAGTGAAAGTTAAATCAGATTTATTCAGAGCCTTATCTATGTTATATATCATCACTCAGAATCTGGCTTGCAGTTCTGTTAACTGTTGTAGGCTGGAACAGATGCCTTGGCTCAAGAGTACTGGGGAATAAGAAATAATACATGCTGGTTTTAGACTGTATATTGAGCAAAAGTGATGAAGAGAAAAGAGATAAAAGAGAAAAAAAAAAAAAAAAAGATTCCAAGCTGGTTATTGGAGAGAAGAGCTAATCTTACACAAAATCCCAAAGAGAGAGGGCAAATGGAATAGTACCATGCAGAAGGCATAGGCGATTGATACGGGTTTGCATAGAATGAGTTGAGATAAGGAAGTGAGCTGCAGTGCTAGGGTTTATATATGGCCTGGGGAAATGCTGAGACAGGGTACAGACTTGCATTATAATATGTTTTTTGAACATATTTCTAAAATAATTCTGCCCTGAAGTGAGCCTAATCTGTACTGCAAACTGATTTAACTGTGACACTGCTTGAAAATTACTGTAACCCTCAAGCTAAAATCTAAAGTTAAAATCATATAGTAAAAATAAGGTAAAATTATTACCATCACATCTAGTGACCAGCTGTGCCATGTGCATAGGAGGTCACAGTCTTTTCCTCAAAAAATGCAAAACCAAAGGAACAGACAAAGAAAGAAAAAGGGACACTATATCCAAATAAAATGGTTCCTCAACCTTCTCTATCAGAGGATGGGGATTAGGAATGAAAAAAGATTAGGAAGAAGTCAAGGATGAGATTGCTGAAGTGATTAGGGAAGGAAAGTATGCAACAGGTTTAAGGTGAAAAAAAATCTAAACAAATAATCTAAACAAATCTTAGTGCAGCTGTCCCTTGGTGACCCAGGCTGAAAGCTGTTCCTGTTACTTATTACTGGATTTGTGTAAGGGACTTTCTATTTCAACATCTGTTCTGGGCTTTTCTGGATGCTTGTGTGAATGGGGAGCTCGAGCTGCTGAAGCCCAGGCAACCTAATGCGAGATGTGTGAACAACCTGCTGCACTGTGCATTTAGCCTGCCACTTCTAGGAGGCAGCTGCTGACTTAAGACTTCTGTTTTTCATAGGCCTGGGGTCTCTCGCTGGTTTCCTCGTGGTCATAACAGCCTGAGACAAAAATCTGGAGCTTCTGGACCCCTGCATCTCTCAGCAAGGTCAGCAGAAGTGGTAGGGGAGGGCTGCAGCTTCCACGTGTACCCACATTGACTGTCAGCTGCCATTCCTGCTACTGAGGGATTGGTGGAGCCTTCTGAAATCTGGGACCCTCCATGCAGCTCCACAGTTGAGACAGTCACAGTTTATTTTGTTATCTGTCTTATGCTCATTGCCAAAGACTGAGATTTACCTCACCAAGACTCTTCTAGAATTTTTCCATAGCACTGGCATTTCTCCTGCAAACCCACTGGAGAAAAGCTGGCTGGGTTACACTCACTCAAGAGACTCGGTTTTAAACTGGTTTGAAACTGAGTGCTAAATAAAGCCAAAATGCCAGTACCAGATTCCCACTTGTATATTAATTCAGAAGTAGAACATAAAACTGCAATGTTTAAATCAGGGCGTTTTGTTTCGAGGGTTTGTTAAAAGAGTAAGTTGACACTCCAAAAGGGACCTGACTACTGTTCAAAAGATGCAACTGTTTGGCTGCAAAGCAGAGTAGTCTGCTGATAAAAAGGTCGCCCTTTCAGAACTCAGTGTACAAAGATCAGCTCTTAACAAGCTAGAAGGAAAAACGACACGGTTTGGGAGAGCACTCGGAAAACATCTGTCAGTGTGGTCAAGCAGTCAAACAAGATGTGCTGGGCTGCAGAATGAGAGGAAGAGAGGGATATACTGAAAATACTGTATTGATACTATATGTGACCTTTATGACCTAACATCCAGTGGAGATACTCCAATGGCAATCTGACAATCTTTAAATGTATTTAACTTCATAAAACCCTGGCCAGGTAACAAAATGTTATTCTAGCTTTCTTTTATAAGGGTAAAATGAGATACAGAGGCAAAAGGTGGAATTCATCTCACTGCAGCTGCTCAAAATTGTTCTCATCAAAACTCGTTCTTTGTGTGCTGCCTGTAGGGAACGAGAATACCAGAATTTCTACAGAACGATTCATGCCATCCCAACAGAAGCGATAATTGGGATGAACTGTGGCAAGGCAGACAGATGCCACGCCACTGAAGTGATTTGTCCTAGATGACATGGGAAGTGGGTGGTGGAACAGGATTAAAAATAGGATTTTAACACAGGGGCGGGAGCCCCTGGTACCTTGCTGACCATAGTGATGATTACCCTCTCTGAAAATGAGTGAGACAGGAACAGAAACAGTGGGTTTTTTTCTTCCCTGAGGAGCTAATATACACCTGTCATGATGAAGGTGGGTATCAGAGTTGGATAGTTTCAGGAAGACTTTTCCTCCTCCTTATCTAAGACCATGTAAGGACATCTCAACACTGCCAAGGCTGTGCAGGTGAATGGGGAAGATTTGTAAGACTAACCATATTTTATGCCCTCGTAACCACAGAAAGATCTTTTCAAACACACTATCTTGCCTGGTGCTCTCTCCTCTGACACTCCCCTCCCTGTAAAAGGAAAGGAGAATATATTTTCCACTTGCAGCTCCAATCCATTCCGTGAGAAATGGAGCAAGGTGCTTGTTGTATAGGAGTGCTATTGCATTATGTCATTACAAAACCTCTCATACACAGCTGCTTGACACATTCACAGACATGTTCCAGCATTCTGTTCTCATTTGAAAAACATTAGAGTAGACTGCCAGCCAGAATGGCAAGTAACCTAATCCAACCAGGGGATGCACTGCAGTTTTACGATGAGCTTCTCTTAAGAGTCAAGGAAAAAGGTATTTGATGGCACTCACATGACAGCTGAAATTCATAGAGACATGAGAAGTGCTTGGATATAATTTAAGGAGAAATTCCAGTTCCCACTGAGGACTGTTTCTCCTCATCGTCATCCTGAAATTTTAAATGGGACTTCCCAGTGCCTGAGAATTGCATGAGACTGTGTAAAAGGGTGCTTTCCAGCCTAACAATGACTAGTTCTGTCATTGTTAAAAACAGTAACGGGGAAAGGCTTACAGAGAGGTATTTCCTCTGGAAAAACATTGCAGCTAAATTGAAAAACAAAACAAAACAAAACAACCACGACTGGTTTGTTCTTTAGTGAAAGAGATGATGCATTAGTGACAGATATTCTACTGGGACCATCTGATCTCCAAACCACAGAAGACCCGACAAATGTAAGTGCTTGATCCAGCAGTAGGCCTGCCTCTTTGGGAAGAGAGTCACCTGACACTGCAACATCAAAATAAATCCATCCTTAAATGTCAAACTGTCAGAGCAGCAGGAGAAATAAAGCAGCTGGATCCCTATCTAGACACAGGATCCATTTGCGCCTAGTCCCTCCTGGGTGTAGAACCTGGCCAGTAATATAAACATTCCACTGAGGAAGACACTGGCACACAAGAGGATTGTCCCTTTTTTGCAGGATCCATCTACATTTCAACCACAAGTACTTCACTGATGTTAGCTAATTACAGGGTATTATACTAGGGAACTGAAGGAACTCAGATAGCTTCTTCCAAGAACCTTTAGCACTGCAGTTTGAGATCTGCCCTTGTGACTAATATCAGACCATGATGTAGGCAGAAAGGATAGCAGTGGTCTCCATTTCTGCACTGCCCAGGGTTTTCTGCATGGCCTGGAGAAGACTGTCAGATCTGGCTTGCTGCAACAGCAGTCAATGCTGGTACATGACAACAAACATTAACAACTAAATTTACGAGTGCTGCAGATGCTGGCCATTGATAGCAGCAAATTTTTCCACACAGAAGGACTCAGATGTCTAGTCCTAAATTATTCTCCTTAACTAGGGTCTGGTTCCAAATGAGTGTTTAAAAAAAAAAAAAAAAAAGCTTATGGTAACAAGTTGCAAAAGGAAACTGTTAAATAAAGACAAACACTGTTATTCAAGATTCAGAGCAAAGTTCCCTGGAGTTTTATCTAGGTGTAACATCACCATGATATCAAAGAAAATGCATCCAAAAGACAAGCAGGACCACTCTGCAATCAGTCTTCCCACCCTGAAGCACACTAGGAGGTCCTGTGGGTTTGTTTCATGCACTTAGCAGAGTTAAAACTCTCATATCACAAATGGAAAATGGAAGAATTACCTGTTGATCTTCTGATGGTGACTGAGCAGACTGAGCCTCTTCATGAGCCCCTTCATCTGCCTTGTCTTCAACGTGCACCTCAGTTTCCTCTGTGGCATCAGACTTTTCTGTCTCCTGGTAACAAATGAGAAGTCATTGTTACCTTCAGGGCACAAAACCAACAATCCATTTCTATAAAACTCTTGATTTTACAGTTTTAGGAGGCATTTTTCTTATTTGGCTTCAGTATTCAAATGAAAATATAAGCTTTTGGACACTTGCTGGCATGTTGATTTGTTGGTAAAGACACAGGGTTTGTGTAGGGAAAAAAAGAATTCAAGCACTTCTTCCTCTTCAGAGCATAGTAGATTCTCTAACTTTTCTGCGGAAAGTTTGATAGAAACCAATGCTCACCCTGATGGCACATTACAGCTTCCAAAAAAGAGGCTTTTTTCACCAGCATGCATTCCAATTAAACTTATCAAGAAGCTACAGAAAAATGCAAGTATTGAAGGATTTCATGTATAGTCTCTTAACTTTCTTGTTTAAAATCATCAGGAAACTGTTCCTCAATTCACACACCAATCTATCAAATCCACTATTTATTCCAGCATTGAGAACTAGCACCTCCCAGAAGACTGTATTTTAAGTGCTCTTTTACTTTCATCTAGGTAGCTGTGAAAGGTCACACTGGATCACACACTGTGTCAGATAAAAGGAGACCTGTATGGCCTCAAGTGGAACAACAGAAATAGGATAAAATACAATATCATGAAGTGCAAAGTCACATTATTTGGGACAGATAATTCTGGGACAGAGATTAGAAACAGAACAGATGTTTCTACTGCACTTTGGGAGCTTGTTAGCTGATGATCATCAAAGAAGAAAAGGATGGATGTATTTAAATAATCACAGGATAGCTAAGCCATGAATGTGATGCGATAGTGAAAGAGGTAATAAATGTGATCCACAGATGTATGAGATGAGGTATAGCTGGTGGAGCTGAGAGCAAATATTAATGTCATTGTATAAGGCCAAAGAGAAACCTCCTCTGGATTGCTCTGTACCGTTCCCGTCACTCAGGCTCAAGAAAGAGAAGTTCAGACTGGAACAGGTGCAGAGGGGGGCTACAGGAATAAGTGAGGGAGTGGAGAGCCTGTCTTATGAAAGAGTGACCAAAGAAAAAAAAAAACAAAATCTTCATTAATTTAATCTATTGAAAGTAATGCTGTGAGGGGATATGATGGCTCTCTAAAAATAGATCAGAGTAAACAACAGGGAGGAATAGGATAAGGAAGAGCACTGAGGTAGATGCAAAATGGGTACCAACCAGCTATAAATAAAAATTCTAACCATCGGCACTGTGAAGTTTTGGAAGAGCTTTCTATTAGAGAAGCAGAGGCAAAGGACCTAATTCATTAAAAGGGAATTTGACCACTTCTGAGAGGTGTTATCTAGTGTGGTTGCCTCCAGCAACAGAGAATTGGGCTCAGGGGAGATCCTGTCCTGTGTCATCCTAAATCCTGCACACTTCGAGCAGAGAAGCTTGCCCCTGATAGAAGACAAGCTCCTTTCTCATCCTTGTGATCAAGCCCTTGCAGCTTATCCACCTGGTCAGTTTGAGTTTTTCTGCTTTTCTATAATTTCATTGGTCTCTGCAGTTAAACAAAAGTCCCCAGTCATGATTCCCTGTCCTTTAAGCTTCACAAGTCCTCCTCCAGTGTCCTCATCACTGTTCAGCCAGTGTACTTAGCCTGCAGAAGCACGACACTAGCATAGCTATCTGGCTTTTATCCCAGAGCAGACTTGGGTGAGTGCTGACTTATCCCATGATGTGGTGTGCATGGCCTCCTGCTGACATGCTTTGCTGGATGGGGACAAAAATGGTAGAAAGGAGGTTAAGAATGTTTGGAAGCAGATATCATGCCAGAGTGAAAACGGATAAAATATTTCTGCAGTTTTATCTTTTTTCCTGAAACTTCACCGTCTGTAAAATTTGGTGCCCTTTTGGCAATTTTCTCCTGAATCATGGAAAATATGTTTTATATGTAAGGAGCTTGCAATGAAAAGAGAGTAGGCAGATAGGCTCTTAAGTTCCCTTTCCTCTCTGCAGAGAAAAACAGAAAAAAAAAAACCTATCAGCAGCAAGCATGCCCCTGCTTGCAATCCCTCCCAGCACTGCACTGCCCCTGCCCTCCTGGCAGCAAAAGCATTTCCAGGGCTGCATGGTGAAGTGAAGGAAGAGGCTGATCAAGATTAAAGCTCTAGAAAGAAAAACATTTCTATCATCTCACACAATTTGCACACTCTGTTACACAGCTGCATGAACGCTTTTGCAAGCATGTGGGGGATGCTTGGGGAGAGGAATGAGCAGCTGGGAGTAAGCAGAAGGAGCCAGAGGAAGGAGGAGGGAGAAAAGACTACATTTTCTGCCAAGATCAGCTCATTTCAAGTACATATAAAACTGTGGGCTCACTGCACTTCGATGCTGGTGGCATTGTTTTTAATAACAGACATACAGAAACATTTGTTTGGCCTAATTTATCTTTTACTTTTCCCCCACAAGCTAACAAAATATTTGAAGTTTCAAATATGTACTAACACAGATATATGTTGGAATTCTCTTGTGCAACATTGTGTTCATAGATTGTTTTTGTAAGCAAACAATAACTTCCTTACAGATACTTTCTTTGCAACAGTTCCTAAAATGAAAAGGAGTGTGTTAATGAAACTAAACTGGTTAGATATTTATTTTCAACATGTATATTAACATTTCATTTTAAAATCTATATATTCAATATTTTTTGGCCGATAAATAAAATACATAATGACTGAAGATGGCATTCTAATTAAAATGAACCTATGGTGTAAAACTATCCATCTCAGATGAACCATATACTTACTCAGAGCATAAAGCAAAAAGAAGTTGCAGCTGAAAGAACTAAACTTTAGAAACAGCATGTTATCAGCCATAACACATGCACACACGCATACAGAGTTCTTGTTAATTACATGGAGAACTGTGATGCTTGGAATATGATCATTATACTAGCTCTCCATAGAAACACAGAATTTAATTTTTAATTAATTTTAAATGAAGTGCCATTTATAAAAACTGGCTGACAGATCATTTTCTCTTTAACTGAAATGTACATATTGAAAATTTAGAATTCAAAGCAGTCTTAGTAGAAGTCTTCTTCAGCTAAAAGACTAAAGCTCAAGTATATAAGGATTTTGGAATATCAAGATTATGGATATTAAGACCAAGAATACAAAGATTAAGGATTTAAGTATATACAAGATTTGAAAACAGACCCTCAGCTCAAGTAAATCAGCCTCACTGCTTTGCATGTGTGCTGCAGATCTGAGCAGGATCTCCTTTATATCTGTGTGTATTCAGAGCTTCTTTACATGCGTCTTGGAGTCAATCTGCACCTTGGTGACAACCTTGATGTGCCCCGGACATATCAGACTCACCCTCTAAGTATAGATCAGCTTGCACATTAGACTCTGGCACCATCACAGCCCCAACTTCTAGCAGTGACAGTTCAATGTAAATACTGGGCAAGTAGGTGTGGTGACAAGTCGTAGCCACCTAACTCAGAGAGAAGTCAGGGCTATAAAAATTAGAATCTGCAGAACTGAAACATGTATTTTGCACTCATCAGGTGGATGTGGCAATGAATTTAACTACAATATTTTGTTGGGAAGCTATAATTTGTTGAGGGAGTAGCAGAAGTTTCCCCTGCTTGCCTAGAAAATAGGCTCAAAAACTGTCCTGGGTCAGGATCCCAGTGGACTGTTTTGTGACACAGCGTCATGGTCATTAAAGAGCTTCTCTACTGCCTGTGCAACATAACACAAAAGATGAGTGGAAAAGGAAAGAGACTGTTTTGAGGCAAGAGTATAAAACATGTATCAGCTTCATATTCATCTTTGTAATGTCTCCATGAGGTAAAAACCCCTAGAAGGCAAATGCTTGCTGACTGTTTTGTGGTGTTTCCATGCTTTATAGTTTGCTTCTTTTATAAATTATCACCATATTCCAGAAAAACAAACAAACAACACAACCAAAGAAAACCAAACCAAAACCCACAAAAAACAACCAACCAAGCAAACAGAAAAACCCCAAACCCAAACCCACACAATTATTTAAGAAGGGATTAGTAGAAAACCCTGTCATATGTGTCATCAGCACCATCTCTTCCACACCTGACTTATTATTCCAGATTCATGCTGCTGGAAATCAATGCCACGAGCCATCCACTGTACTTCATGCTAAGGTTGAATTGACAGCTTAATGAAAGGAAGGCAGAAGCAGTGCAGCAAGGTTATTTGTATGACAAAGCACAGCCAGACTGTCATGCAGTGAAGATGCTGAGAAACCTCTGCAATAAATACTAAAAAACTTGTATATATCTCTTCCAGTTTCAGGAACAGATTCTAAAAGGGACAGAATGTAAATATGCTTCCACTCTTTACATGGATTTTTTAAAAAGACCCTCTCACTTATTTCCACTTTCTGGACCGAAACAGTCACCACCACCACCAAAGCAGCAGTTACTCAGCATAAACCATACCTGCTTGCTACCAACTACTAACACTACTCTGCCTAGCAGAATGTACAGAACATATTATTTGCAACATTTACAAAGTTGTCACGAAATAGAAACTAACAGACTCTGCTGACAGCTGTGAATTAATGAATTCTAAAAAATTGGTACTTTGCTTCATAGACATGCTATCTAACAGAACCTTGCATGAAGGAGCAGATAATATATGAAGTGGGAAGATGGAAAAATGCAATTTTCTTTATCTCATTGATTCTCCATGTCTCTTTTATAATGATTATAATATGTAATACCTGCAGTCCTTTAAGCCTTTCATGGCTTTGTGGATGTTAATTAAATGAATTCTCTCAAGACCCTTGTGAGGTAGGCAAGTAATTTTTATTTCCCTTGGTGGGAGATAGTACAGCTAAAGGAGAAAGTTTAAATCACTTGCTCCTTCTCACACAGGGACTCGGTGTCAAAGACATTTATAGCAACTGTGGCTCTCCTTTGGGTATCTCTTCATCTGTCGCTCTCAAAGCACTTAGCAAAGGCTCCATTTTCTCTCTGCTTTTACAGAAGAGGAAAACCAGAGACATTTACAACAGTGTTTCACTCAAAGTTGCTACACAGATGGCAGCAGAGTTGGACCGGAAAGCAGATCTCGTGCTCCAGGGCAGTTCTTCAGCCAGGTGACCACAATGTACCAGAGTTCTCCTATCCCTCTGGCTCATCACTCTCTTGACTAATTCCTTTTGTTAAATCACCCATGCTAAAGATGTCAACATTTATCATCTAATGTGATCTCAGGATAAGAGAGCTGTAATGCTCTCAGTTATAAAAATTCTAATTAGAAGACTCTGTTAAAGATAAAGCACATTGCTTTCTGTAAAAGGAAGAAAAAGAAAAAAAAATCCAACAAAGAAAATGCATTTTTCTTTTGCTAGAAATATATTAGAACATTTCAAAGTACAGTGGATGAAGAACAATGGGTAGACTTGCTAAAGGAACTTTGTGAAGTCCTGAGTGAGACTTTAAATTACCTCCTCAAGGCAGAAGGAGCGAACCCCCCAGTGCCAGCCTGAGTGTACACACAGAGGATGGAACAGGTCTGCAGCCCAGACCCTCTGTTGGTGGACAGTATAAACCCTGTTTGCTCAAGGTTTGATGCATTTTGGGGGGAAATTAAGTTTTCTTATAATTAAGCCAACTTATAAATTGTATTAGGAAATTCTGCATCATTTGAAAGTTGAACATGATAAAATACTGCTTTGTCTTAACAACAACAACAACAAATCATCAGCTGGAGGCATGGCAACAAGCCTGCAGTGAACGAAGGGAAGTGAGAAGTATTTTCTAGTGTTTACTGAACCGGCCACTTTTTTTCTCCTTAAGAACACTTTGCTGCACCAGCACCTGATATAATGCTTGTCGCTGCCCCTATTTGACATGCTGAGTCACTGCCTATCTTCATCTTTTATTAAATCAAATAAATGGCCCCCATGGAAGGACAGCAGTGCATACCTTTGTGCCTGGAGGAGGAGCAAGACCCAGGAATGAATAAATAATATTTTCTTCTTTAGCAGAGAAAAAGGATTCAAAATCCTAAAAAAAAAAAAAAAAAAAAAAAAAAAAAAAAAGCACAGGAGGAAGAGACTAACCCAGGCAAATCTTTCTTATATTGATGACAATGACTATGCATTTGTACAAGCGCCTGCATTATCTAAGCCCCAGGAAGAGAACTCAGATAAAGGGAATTTCACAGTGGCTTGCAAAATTAACAAATGGGCAAATCTCTCCAGAGACTTACACTTTAATTATATCACATCTGTGTCAGAATCAGTTAAAATTAAGCGTCTCATTTTAATATGCCTCAGCCGTACACACCAAAGCAAAGCTATTCCCATTTAAATGTTAAAATAAAGCTTGCTGTAAGAAAATAGGCCCTCAACCCCCTGGACAGCTTTATGGCAAATAAAAGGCAACAGCCAACGTAATTAATAGCACAAGTGAAATGATAACTAGGAAACAGCTTATTTTAAAGAAAGGTACTTTGGTGAGAAAATACAGTTACCTTTCAGACAGACTTAGCAAAGGACTGTTGTTCCTTCTGACATATATGTACCAGTCAGAACGTCTTGTCTATGTGTGAACTGAAGTTATAAATCATAAAGTTAAAAGCCCATTTCTCTTCAGTGCTAATATAAGTGAAAAGACATGAGAGATGGCTCCTATCCTACCATCTAGAATTTGTGTGGCCTTTACTGTATTCACCTGTACCATTTTCCTATAAATTAAGGAAGATCTGCTATCTCTAGTTTGTTACTGGGAAGTTCATGACTCACATCTTAGAGGTAAAAATCAACATATATTTAAGAACTCAGCAGAAACTCTGGTGATAAGTGACTGGCCCACAATCACACAGCAGCTCTGTGTAGGACAGAAGACTGAACACATGTCTGCTGAGCCCTAGACTACTGCCTTGATCATGTTATCATCCTCCTTCTCATCCCAAATAACTCCAAAAATAGAAGTCTGTAAATAATAAGGTGCTGACTCATCCTTGAGACTTGTTTGTAAAGCTGTGTTAGGACCCGAGTTGTTTTACTGGACTGTTTTAGTATTTCCAAAGAATAAATTACTAGCCAGGGATAATCCTAGGGAAAGGCTGGAGTGGATGGTTTATCAGACACCTTAATATCAACAAGACTAGAATCAATGACATTTCAATCCAGTTTAAAAGAGGTAACATAGCTTCACAGACAGAATAAATGACAGCCCATTTCACTGATTTATCTAAGGGACAGATTGGCTTTCACACAAACCTAGCTACAGGCAGTGGGAACTGCCCAGTATGGGAGAAGCCGCACAGCACATTTTGCCCTGACAAGGCAGAATAGCTGCTGCTGCTCCAGACCACTCATTTTTCACACCATCTCTTCTCTGTTTTCATGTTGCTGTGGGGTTCTCCTTCTTATCTAATCCAGGTCTGCCTTAAGTATTTAAGAAAGCCAGTGTCTGAAGTCTAACCCATAAATTTAGGAGCAATACAGCAAACAAGAACATGAGGATTTTCTGCAATTAGAAGGGCTGGAATTTGACATGGGCCTTGACAGGATATACAAACACAGGAAACTTGTGTCCTCCTGCATACCACATACTCAAAACAGCCTAAATAAACTATGGCAGAACATGTCAATAGCTGGGAAACAAAGAGAAGACTATAACAAGGGAGGGCCATGAAGTGGACTTGATATTTTAAATGTCTTGTTAGTTCCTCCCCAGAGGAAAAGCAACAGATGGCACATGTACTAATAATCTCCAGAGACACATAACCTTGTAGATAACCAGATCTGAGGACACAAGCAAGATGTGTAAATGACCAGATGAACTCCTTATCAGAAGAGGACACAACCTTCTACCGGATCAAGTATTCCTTGGCAACTGGTAGCGTACAGTGACATCCCACAGTAAATGTGGTATCTCAAAGTAAATGGAAGGTCACTTACCTTGCCTACAGTGAGGACCAAGTTATTATATATTTAGCATGGCATAAAAGCATAAAAGCAGGACTACAGTGATCATGAAGAAGTTTTCGTATTGCATATTTGCAATCTTACTCTCCTAATGGCAACTTTTCACACCTCCATTCATGGAATGACCAAAGATAAGAGTTCCCGAGGCAGGCAGTAAGAAAAATGAGCAGTAATAATTTACTTCAGGTAAGCAATGACATTATATCTACATGAGAAGACATAAATTGTCAAGGAGGAGGGTAGTGATGTCATTTGTGTTTGGAACAAGTCTTTGAAAAATACAGTGAAACATATTTATTTAAAAAAAAAAAAAAAAAGTACTCCATGAGTTTTTCTTTACGATATGAGTGCATATGCACATATACACTCTATGCGATCATCCTTTGTATGACCACCATGGAAATGCCAGACAGCAAAACAGCGAACTCCAGTTGGACATCAGCAGAAAGTTCTTCCCCACGTGAGTGGTATGGCACATCAAGTCAGAGCGCACAGAGAAAGTGTGAAAATGCCGTCCTTGGAGACTTTTGAAACTCAGGTGGCCAAAGCCCCAGGCAACATAAGCTAACTTTAAAGCTATTCATTTTGAGCTGCAGGCTGGACTACAGACCTCCAGAGGTCCTTATGATTTCCATATCTTCGATTTTAGCAGTTATATGAAGCATCAGATAAAAGCCTTATCTAATAATTCAGCGATTCTTTTAAAAAAATATGGACATGGGTATTTTATTCTATGGATTTCAGTTTACAAACAAAAGCATAGATTTCATCTTACAGAGAAAACCAGAAGTTTACATTCCATTCCTTTCCTAGTCTCCTAGGGGCTTTTGTTAAGCAAAAGCAAAGACAAGAGCAACAGAGTGCTCAATATATTTAGAAAGTGACACAGATGCAGACGTCTGTCTAGACATGAGCAAAGAAGCAGCTTAAGAAAAAGATCAAATAAGAACATAACTGCCAGCACTGATGGATTAGAATGGATATTTGAAATTGGTACTATAGCCAGGCATACAAAATTAATCTATTTCTGATCTGTTTCTTCAAGTGGCAATAACAAAGATCTGAAAGAAAAATAAGACTCAAGATATTTATAAAACAGTCTTATGCTTTTCTGACCTCATGGAAGCTGGTGCATTTTCATAAATGCATCTGTAAGAAACCGCCATTTTATAGTACAAGATAGGATGTGAAGCAGCTCTTCAGGGTCAGCCAGAAGATGCAAATACTTGTATGTATCAGCAGAAAAGCAGATAAGCAACAGGAGTGCATTTACTTGCTCATTATGTCAGTTTATTCCAGCATGAAAAGGAAGCCTCTTCACCTATCCCCATCATTCCCTCTTTCCTTACTCCCACCCCTAAAATTTCACTGAACTGCGGAAGATGAGACTGGAGAAGATCTTAAAGGACTATTTCTCCAAGGCAGGAACCACTACACTATTCCTGATAGATGTTTCTCCAATTCATTCAGAATGACCTTTAATGAGATGAGACAATCTCCTGAAGTTGTTTTTTCTGATGTCTGTCTTAAACTTTCTTTGCTGCATTTTTTTCTCATTACAACTTGTCCCACTTTCAGTGAGTGTGGAGCAGAACACATTTTACAAAATCCTAGATCCACAGGACAATTCAGGTGGGAAGAGATGTCAGGAGACTATCTAGTGCAACCTCTTGCTCAAAGCAGAGTCAATACTTAATTCAGATGAAGAATGAATTGCTTTTTGCTACAGCCCTTAAAATATTTGAAGGTTGTCATGTCTGTCCCCAAGTCCCTCCTTCTCAAGGTGAGGAAGGAAATCTTTTATCTTGAATTTTCATCTCCCAAGGCCAGTGTTCCCAGGCCAGAATGCGGCTAATGTGTATACACACGCACATGTGTGAATAAGAACCCAACATACAGGACAATCGATAGGAACAGAAATGAGGGAAAAGACTGATCTCAGAAAGGAGAATGAGCAGAAATTAAATGTAACAAGTTTGGCCAAAAAACAAAGGACTACCTGGGAATGAAGAAAGAAACAAATTAGTAGGAAGGAGAAAGAGAAAATAACAAACTAACAAAAAAAAAGAGCATAAAGAGCTTAAAGAGTTTGACCTGTTTAGCATAGCAAAATGAAGATTAATGAAGATTAATAGAGGATGATTTGTAAATGATTCCCATTTACAAATACATTGGACTAGAGCTGTTTAACCTAAAGGGCGATTTTGGCATACCAGGAAATGGCTATAAACTGGCTGCATATACCCAGGCTACAAATTCAAAGGTTTCTAGATGCCACGAGACTGAGGTCCTTGAAGACTGTACTAACAAGAGCAATATATTTTAAAGGGACTTTAATGATTCAAGATACTGGACTGGAGCCCATGACTCAGGCAGACCTTTGCAATTTTCAGCCCTATTTTTAATAAAGTAGTTGATGACAAAGTAAGTGGGACACAGGGTAAGATAAGAGTTAAGAATTTAGATCATGTAAACCTTAAACAGCATAAAACAATTCTAGATTTCAGAACGATGGGTCTGCTGGACCTGCACATGTTATGCAGGGAAGTGGAATGCAAATCCCCAGCTTTATATTGTAGACATGTTGCAGAAGACATCATGTCACTTGGAGGAATTTTGCACCAGTCTGCCAGCCCCTGGCCATGTTCTCAACCAGCCCACATAATCCCACTTCACATTCACTGAGCAGCTCCCTTGAGGCACCTTCCCCTGAGGAGAAAGGTAAGGCTCATGAACTGATATGGATATCCTTACCTTATTTATTTGGAAATAATGATACTACAAATTAATCTTTGTTATGCACCCACTGGGATCATTAGCTACGAGCTTTGAGAGCTGGGTACATTAGAATTCTGGAGACTTTTAGGGTAATTGTAAATTTGATTTAGTTTTTAAATCAGTAGCTGCAACTGCTTTCTGGACCCCTTTCCACATGAAGGTGTCTTTGCAAAGGACTCTTTCTTAAATTTATTTCAAGATGTAGATTATTTGGCTTCCTGAAATATCTTCAAACATGCAAACAGCTCCAAAACTGTATATTTATCATTCACTGGCAAAGCTGACCAGCTGCAACACTTTGTAAGGCAATTACTCTTTAATTGACTATATAACCTCTCCAGAGAATATCAGAAATATTTATTGCAACATCGGCTGCCACGATATCCAGAGCAAAATGTATCAAATTATACTTTTTATTGGTGCAGACTGGGTGTCGAAATTCACATGAACTCTAACCTACCAAGTTCTGTTTTAAGATTCCTATGAGAAAATGAGGAAACAATTGCACTCCATTATTCATACTAGCCACTTTTGCTCTGAGAGCACTGAAATTAATTCTCAGAATTTAGCGGCATGTAAATCCCTTCTCTCTCAAAACAACCTTTGCAGTAGTTCACACTGGATTTGCGGAGTAACTTAAAACTGAGCTCACTATGTGATCTGCGTTTCAGAGTACTTTGCAGGTTCATTTCAGCAATCATATCAGAGTACTTTCCAGACTATGTGTTTCCATCCAGACTATGAGAAAAAAAACTGTCTCAGAAATCTCTTTTGATTAATGATCCTAATATTCATGTTGGTACAGTATTATCTATCATCGATCTGAACAAATTATCTCAAGAGAAGTAACTTGTTACAGGCATATATGAAAATACGAAAGTATCTGATGAGTGTTACAATTTCTGTTATGAAGAGTTGGTTATTTACTGAATAAGCAATATAATTTCAATAATTCAATCCATATATTAGAACTACTTTAGTCAACTATAATTCCTAATTATTTGCATAATATCATGGAAAAGAAACATTCCTGTTCACAGCCCCTGGTGCCTCAGACATCTACTTTACTTCCTAGTGGCCCAGATGAGTCTGTGTCAAACAAATACCAACATTCACTACACAAAACTAACTGAAAGTTCAAGAAGCAAAGAGCAATACAGCTAGAGGCAACAGATCAGCCTTGGTATGAACCCCATTAGTCTCAAGTATTGTCAGACCACATAACTGAACATTTACTACTCCAAGTGCAGCTGAGCTGTTGACATAGCTGTCCTCATAGATTATCCTGAGATGTTGAGTAAAGAAGCCTTAGTATCACCTAGACAGTACTGCCTTTGGTCTTCAGGAGCTGAAGTGAGAGTGTAGGCAGAGACCCAACACCAGGACAACTTGTGAGCGAGCTACACAGGAGGAGGTAGGGCAATGTGAGAGGAAAACACACAGCTCCTCACAGGCAGCAAACTGCACACCTTGCAATGAGCTCTGGGTCCTACATAGGCTCTGGATCTGCATGGGATAATTATACATTCTGTATAAGCAGAGTTTCTCTAGACAGTTTTCCCTCCATGTGTATTTCTCTCTTAAAAAGGATTAATCTTTCATTTCATCGCTTTTCTGTGCCTAAAAACTGTTTTTTAAGAATTGTTCTTTCAAAGGGAATCTCAAATTGTCTTAAGGAGCTTGTTTGACACTTCCTACTAATGGAAGAGTCACTTTCTGTGGAAGAAGACTATCTGAAGGTATTTAAATTTCCAAACAGCTTCTTACCCCACAGTACCGCTCCTCATTGAAGATCTGTGGAGGGAGAGGAATTCCATTTTGAGGCTTTTTTTCACCCGGGACATTCTCTCTCATCCATTTCCTGTTGTCTTCATCACCTGCTATGTCCATTTGCTGAAAGTCAATCTTGTTGGCTTCTAAAAAGCCCACTACTTCTTGCTGTTTCTTTTTGATCTGGTTATGAAAGAGGAAAACCAAAATTCTTTCTTGAAAAAGAGAACTGATTTCTAAAAGCAATTGCTATTACAAGCAGAACTAATACAAGTATGTCAGGTTGAACCCACTACTCCAGTAGTCCCCAAACTTTATGAAGCTGAGATCCAGAACTGCTTCTTGGCATCCAAAACACTGCCATTACTTGCCCACCCAACCACCCCCAGCTTCTTTCTTTCCACCTTGGAAGCAGTGATACCTCCATCTAAGAAATGAAGCTCAGCAAGAAGCCTCCTACTCTGTTCCCAGATCTGTGAGTGTGGTGTGCAGATACCTAAACTAATCCTGCCTAAAATCAGCACAGGTCTGAGAATTTACATATTCTCCTCAACGTGTAGCTGTCCCCTTTCCCCTACTCATTACATATGACATTTAGCTTTCTGTGAGCCACATGTTTCTCTCTGTCCCTGTTCATTAATGCTAGGTGTAATTAAATATGAGTGGAAGCTCAATGAAAATCCAGTATAGTTTAAGTCCTGTGCTTGAATATTTCACACATTACATAATGACGTTCCGGTTGGACCATGAAGAACATATTACATACAAATAAAGCATATTATACACAGTTTCTGTGCCACCTAAAATTCAGTCACATCCCTTACTCCCTTTGATGCTAATTCTTTATGGACCTAGGCTTATAACCTGCCCCTTTACTTGGGAGATGTAATACTCACTACACATCTCTACTAAAGGAATGCTACTCCTAAGCAACATTTAAAGAACTTCTCCATTCTGTATACGCCTAACTTGTCTAAGAGCTCAAGGCCAAATTTTAGCCCTACAAGTATTGCAGCTTTTGAAACAAGCACTGTTTGGACTGATCTCTAACAATTCTCTCAAGCTTCCCTTTGGTCACAGACAACTAAATTACTATCTAGCACAATCACATTCCAGACAGAACTCTCTTCTCCTCCCAGTTATGGTACTCCATGCAGCAAGTTCGTGTCCTATATAGACAGTAGCTAGACTGATGTTCTACATACAAGGCATTCATACGATTTGAAGCCATGTTTTCCATAAGTCAGACATCTGAACAACTGAATTTAAAGTGACACCAAGCTAGTGTAAATCAGTCTGAGACATACAATGAGACAATAAATAATTAATGGATTATGTATTTTTGTAATCTAATAAACCTGAAAAGCTGAAGTGATAGCCTATTATGTTGGAAGAATGAATTTTCATGATTAAGGATAACATTTCTTTTTCATGTTTAAATAAGTAAGCATCTATCTATATAGCTATGCTTGCTTATAAAAAAATAACCAACATAAAATGCTGTACATTGTTATGACAACAACAGAGGTTTATGGCGTGCTAAAAAAAGTACCTCCCTTTGAATGGAAACACTAATCCAAAGTGTTCAAAAGCCATGCAGTTGACAGATTTTGAAGGTGCTCATTTATATTCTTATTTTCACTTTTCAAACGGAGGTAATTTTCTTAGTAGCTATTTAGCTGCAGTTATTTGCAGAACACATTCAGGTGGCAGAAAGGATTGCTTGAAGGACACATCACTGGAGGAAGTGACAGGATAACGTTTGTATAAATGGTTAATAAAATCTGCATGAGCCAGTACTAAGAATTTCATCACATGCTCTGAAAGCCCATGTACCGAAGTGCTGTCAGCTGCAAATCCAGCATCAGCTTGTCTCTTTGGACACAGGCACTGAAGTAGATATGGAATATCCTGGAATAGCTAGTGTCCCAGAGGGATAGTGCCTCTGAGTAGATAATGGAAACTGAGATACAGATTCTGTGCTCCCTTGCTTATGGTTGTAGTTGTAACTCTTAGAGTTAAACCTGGATAAACTTTTTTTTTTTTCTTTCAGCTTGAGTTTCCTAATACACAGAAGGCTCAGACAGCACCAGAACTGAAAGCAAAAATTAGGAGAGGGTTGTGTGAAAAATGAATGCTGCAGAAAAATAAAAAGTTACATGCAATTAAGCCTGCATAAGGAAAAGGCAAGATGTTTCTCATTATGATAGCAACTATAAACTATGCAGAAGATGTACTATGTCTTAAGGCTTACAATTAACTAGGGTTTAGGCAGAGCCAAAGACTTGGGCACACACTATGAAACCATAAAGCAAGTCTCTCCTGTGGCTGGCACTAGGTAGCTGGGCAACCAGAAGAATCTCTCCAGCAAACAGTACTCAGAGAGGGAAATCTTCCAGGACTTAACAACACAGAAGGCATGCAAAGGTTTTCCCAGAATGAATGAGATTGCAGGAGCTTGTCTGTGCCCTCACTTGTGTCTGATGGCATGGGAAGAATTCCAATTACTTGGGCACAGATTACCTGAAAAGTGATGATGAGCAGGATATTATTTCATCAATGTCATTTTCCCTTTCAACAATTCTTAATTTTCACTATCCCTAGTTGCTAGACCCTTAAAATAAGAAAAAAAACCTGTTTTAAATATATATTATCTAGGTAGAGTGTAAGAGCTATAGGTAATATTACTTTCCCCTGATGCATAATTAAATATTATCATCTGTATTCTCACAACCCAGAGTATTGACCAGTTACCTATGGCAGAAGCAAATGGTACATAGTCAACAAGTCACAAAAAGAGGAACATCAATGTTGATAAGCAGAGCTGTTATAGCTTCTGGTTCTAACACTACATCGACAACCTATTCCTGATAATTGTTCTTATTTATCACATGCTATCCTCTGATTTTACTTGAAAATGATGTGAAATTTGAGCTCAGATTTAAATATGGATAGATTCACAGTCACAGATGACAAACCCTTACCCTGTATTTTAGAGGACATAATTCAAAAGACATACAGTCGTTTTGAGACCTACAGGTTTGAAGGTGGGCAAGTGCATTAGATGTCACCAAAGCCACTGGGAATAAAAGGATTTTAGAGGTGCTCTAACTCTAATGTTGAGCAGCAGTAAGCAAGACTTCCTCTGTGTAAGACATGGATCCCCTTTGTCCTGTGATTCATGGTACCTTAGAACTTTGCAGGATATTGCCCATGTCTAAATAATTCTGCGGCTAGAAACAAAAATATTTTATTTTTTTACTGCTTGCTTCAAGCCAAGCGTTTAGTATTTTTTAGTGCTATAAATAAGTGCCTCCACTTCTGCTTACCTTAATGAATAGTTCAATATTAGCTAAGTTTGGAGCAGAAAGATAATAAAGCTGAAGTTATTTAAAATAAATTTCTGAAACATTGAAAGGAAAAATACAAACTGCAGATTTTCTCTAGAGCCTCAGTGAACTACATCATTCAAGCATCTGATGTAGAGCACCAGAATGTTACTGGATTCACTGTATTCACTTTTAAAAAATGTTTATTAACATGATAATGAGTTGCAATTAGTAGTATGACTCTGTAGTACATAGAATAGAAACGTTTTTCATTCTTTACCAATGATCTTTTGCTGATTTACACCAGAGGATGCTGGGCCCATCTTATTTTGAAATTCAGAACGAGCAACACACATTTGATGGAGATCAGACACATTGAAGAGAGCACTGGTGCTACTAGGACAATTTAGATTTCCAGTTTAAGCTCTTTAGGGATTAAATTCATTCTTCTCATCAAAAGCTGTACAAGGCTGATACAAAATTTGTTTTTAATAGGATTTTAGTGATATATTGGGGTCTGTGCTGGCTCCCTGCATGAGTGAGTTTTATTTTATATACAGCAAACTCATTAAAGGTTCACTGAAATGATACCTTCCATGCATTTTAATCAGTGAATGTGGGAAACCACACCCAGATGAACATTGTTTTACTTGGCATTGCAATTTCATATCAGTAATTTGAACACATGCTGCTGCCTTCTGAGATTTCTACAGCTATACATAGACCCAACACACCAGCAAGAAGGGAATAGAGGCATATCGTGGTGTAAAGATGCCATACCCTTCCTTCCAGTGTATGTATGGGATCTCACTAACAGCTTTTGTGGGCTGCTAACATGCAGTGGAGACTGACATTAATAAGCTTAAAACCTACTACAGTTTACTAGCAATAGCTATCTTTCTCAGCAGTAATAAACCACAGTAGCAATGCTTAACAGCTCCAAACGGCTGGATAAAGCTTGCACGTTGCTCAGTGTTCAGTGTAGCATATGCATCCCTTCGCTGCGGTCCAAGAGGAAAGGGGTTAGTTATAGCTGCTAGCTGGGAGGAGATACAAGGAATGTGTTGGTTCAGCTAGGGCTAAATATATGATATGCTTAGTTTTAATTGCGTAAGTGATCTCTGAATGTCAGTGTTTAATGAAAGCACTCATATAACTGACTTGCTGAACTATAGCCCCAATGCTATAGCTGGAGTGGCAGCAGCAGTGCGTGCCTGAGGCACATGAGATGATGATGGTCCGAACACACACATACTGAATGTCTACACTGGGATTTCAGTCACGGTCACAGCTTTCCCCAGACAATGGATGAGTGGCAAAGGAGGTAGGGATGACTTTTCTTAGTCAACCAAAGGACACCAAAACAGGAGGCCAAACTGGAGGAAAAAACACTGTCAATGCACAACATATGGCAGTTTATAAAGCTACTTGAGCAGTAATTGCTAGATTACAAATTACCAAACCTGCAGTTTCCAACCTGCTCTTCTTTTTCTCCCTTGCATCTGAGGTTTCTTATTAAAAAAGAAATGCTAAAATGTCAATAGTAAATTTAGAGTGTTGGGCTTAGCAATAGGCTGGCGAAACAAGCTGATGAGAACTACAAACTTCCTCAGCTGTATTCCAATTTAAATTTTAGTGAATGACCCCCGCCTCATTTTCTAGAGATGATGGCCCCATGAACAGAGGGTGGTTTTTGGAGCTTTTCCACTCTCAAAGCTTCTTAAGGACATGAAGCTGGTATCAGAGAGATAGCAGCCAGTTTGTTTAGCCATGTCACCGGGAGTGAGCGACTGCCAAAAGAAAACTGCAATCTGAGCTCATCTGGGAACTGGATATAAAAGGAAACAGTCCTTTCCCGATTTCCACCTCCCACTGATTTCCAACCTCCCTACTATTCACATGCCCTTCCCTTCAGCTAATACACTATGCTGACAGCTACAGCAGTAGATCTCAATACTAAAAATCATCAGTACAGCATTTCAAGAGACACACACACCAAAAAAATAATAACAACAACAAAAAAAGAAAAACAGAAAACCAAAACAAAACAGTACACCTTGGGAAAGGGAGGGAAGTGGGGAAGAATTTTATTCGGCATAACTTTATACAGCTTACTTTGGCTCCAGACTCTTTCTTAGGCAGAGCTCTCCTTTTGCAGGAGCAGAGTCCTAAAGTCTCTTTTGAAAACAAATACATTAATTTCTACTGTAAACAATCTATCTTAGCTTTTATGCAAATACAATATCCACTTTTTCCTTCTTCAGTGAAGATATATTGCATATACTTTTTCGAACAGAAGAAAGCCTATTAAATGACAGATAATTTATATGTAAATGTTATAACTATAGTACAACCACGCATGCAAGCAAGCCTGCATTAACAGGAACTCTCTACATCCTGAGTAGCTTTCAAGAATAAGTTGTTCTGTGCAGACTAGAAGAAATTCAGCGTTTTTTTCTCCCTGCAAACTCAGGCTTTCCTTGGATCTCCTAGGCTAATTTACAAATCTGATCCCAGCAGAAAGAGGAGTATATTAAATGAGATACCTACCGCTGTAGACCCTGACGATGTGGCTACAAAGACTTTGATCACCATGTTGACAGTGATGGAAATGAATCAGCAGAGCACGCCTGCTATCCCCAAGTAACCACAGTCCCAAGAGGAATCCAAGCGTTCGGCAGCTCCTTGGGCTAATCCAGGTCCTAAATGGATGTCCCCCCCAGCAATCCAGCAGTTTTGGCCTCTCCCTCTCCCCGGTGTCCCAGGTTTCCCAACTCCATTGGCTCTTAGGTATTTTGGGATGAGGGGCCAGTAGAGGATTGGTTAGTAAAAGGAGCCATAGCAAGGGGTTTGCACCTGCCCCTGGCCTTATTGCATTAGATTGACAGGGTGGCAGTCCAAAAAAGGCAAAGGACAGTACTGCACCAATGAGACAGGGCTGGAGAAATATTTGGGAGAGGGGGAAGGGACAAGTGAGAAGTCAGAAGGGACAGGGAGCAGGCAACTTAGTACTGGGGGCGATCACAAAGCTGTCGGGTAAAGTTTAGTGTTGCATGGGCACTGTCACAGCTACCTCCTGCATAAAAGGGCTTGAGTCCTCTCCCTGACCACAACAGGGAAGCTTCGGAGTTGCAGCTGCAAATTTTACATTATAAAAGGGGAAAGAAAAAGGGAAGGGCAAGGGGAGCATAGATGCAGAAATAATTATAGCAGAGATCATATTGAAATAAGCTTCAGTTACAAACGCTCTCAGCTTTAAAGAATTCAGATCATCATCCACACTGCAGGGCTCAGGGACTTCCCTGAAATAAATATGTGTCAGTATATTTCCTAAATACTGAGGAGGGTGATTTGTCTGATTCTATCTATCCAGAACCTATTGTATTTTCTCCTTCTTTTTGCATCACCAGTGAAAATTGCCAGGGCAGAAGGTGTAAGAGGAGGTCCAGAATACTTGGTAAAAAAATATCCCATTCTACTGTGTTATCTAGGATGCTCTTTTTCCATCTGGTTGTCACTTTTCACCCCAGTGGTGGTCACAGTTCAGTGTCTGCCTGCACATATTTGCTTAAGGAGGTCTCTAAGCATGAGAGGTATTTTAAGAATGTTAAATGGTAACAGATTACTTTCAAATTTTAAGGGCCAAGTTTGTTTCTGCTCTAAGTGAGCAACATGCCCCTAAGCTCAGTGAGGCTGACCCTATGTCAGAGGTGAAACTAGCCCAGGTTTTAGAAAGTGCTCGCACACATTTCAGATGTTAAGAATGAATATAGTAGTGTCCAGCCCTCCATATATTTAAAATGGAATACTTTATTTCTAGGATTGATCAGGTAGGACTGAATACATAATAGTAAAGATGCTCTTGAAAGTAAGTTTTTTGTCTGTGTAAATCATTACATGAAGCTAAAAATGCAGTATTCCATGTATGGAGCAGGATCCTGAAAAACCTCATTGAGAACTAAAAATAACAGTGTGGATAGTTTGCACTGTTTACTGTCTCACCATCTGTCATTTCTTTCTTCTTTTGAGAGGCAATAGGAGGTGCAGCAAAAAGCCTGTTAAATTTGGTATTTTCAGAGTATTTTCCTGTAAAACAAAAAACCCCACTACCTTAGTGCAAAATCATAAATTATTGCCAGATGTTATTACACATGCTTGTTTCTCAGGAGATTCTGTATGCAAGTATAGCTTAGCAAATTAAATGGAAACGACTGGCCCATTGGAACATATAATTTCCAAATTAATTTATTTGGTTACTAGTGCTCTGAAGAAGTACAAAGGATGCAGTGGTCACTGGCTTCAAAGCATACTGGTAAGCCTTGCAAGTATAGCGATACTAGTAATTAATACTCAAAGTGGTAAATATTTGCACCATCAAGCGTCCACAGTCAGGACTGGAACAAAATTGCCAGTCGACACTCTCTCCTGTTCTACTTCACATCTGAAATGCTACACCAGGAAAAACCGGGATGCAACCCAAAGGCTCTGCCCACCTGGGCTTTGGGCAGGTGAGGACTTCAGGGCACCATCCCCACTGTGCCCAGCCTTGAAGTAACATACAGCTCCAGCTGCTTTCATTCCTATGGGACTTTTTCCCCCTTTTATCAGCATAAAAATGTTTTGTGTAAACCCAAACCGTGAGTCTGGAGCCTGTTGGGTTTGGCCTGCGCGCTCTCACGGCGGGCACCACACGACACCACGGCCACCACCGTGAGGCTCCGTGGCCTACGGCCCATGGCGCTGGGGGCCCGGCCGCCTGCACATCACACTGTCAGATTCCCACAGGGCCTCGGTGAGGGGGGGTCCCAGAAGAGGATGGAAATACGTCGGCAGACACCTCTGGAGGGTTCGGGGGGCGGGAAGGGGCCGCGGCGCCGCCTGCGCCCGCAGCTCCCAGGGTGCCCCGCGGCCGCCGCCTG
>NW_020799091.1:95864724-95881749 GCF_003259725.1 Athene cunicularia
TGTGTATAAGAGACAGGGGCTTGGAGAGCGGGGCAGGCTGGCTGGCAGAGTGTGGGGCCGAGTGCCAGGGCCTCGGGGTGGCTGGCAGGGCCTGGGGCTGGGCGTGGAGGTCCTGAGTTGGCTGTCAGGGTGGGGGGCTGACTGTCGGGGGGGGGAGGCTGCAGGGCTTCCAGGTCTCTGAGGGGGCTGGGGAGAGCAGGGCAGTTGGTGGCAGTTGGACCCCACCAGCACCTTTGGGAATCTTGCACTCGTGAGGGTGCTGGGGGAGCTCTGGCTTGTTCGGCCCACAACAGGGAGCTGTTTGGGGCCCTTGGGGGAGCCCAGAGGCAGGTCTGAGGGACCCAGCTACACCCTTGCCCATCCTGCGTGGTCAGATGGGCCCTGGCACCCGTCTTGGTTCTGTGAGGCTCAGGGCTCAGCTGTGAGGGACTGCTGCACCATACTGGTCTGGGAAATCAGACACTGTTCTCCCACCAGGTCTCCCTCTTCATTTTACTTACTATGGTTTTGCACGCTGGCTACAATTAATTCTTCCCCATGACAGTTTTTCAGTTTCTGGATGCTTGAAATGGCATTTTCATCTTTGACAGATAGATTTGGACCTACTTACTTTTAGTCCTGCATCTCTTCCTTCAACATACATTCTCCTAGTGTTTGTCCATTTCAGTCTCCCTTGATCTACTGCTTTTTTTCTTCATTTCTATAGTAATATCATTTAATTTCTCTGTTTCTTGTCCTTCACCTTTTGTTTTTCTGTCTCTTTGTCTCCTTTTCCATTTTATTTACTTCTCAACATCTGCTTTTGAAGCTGGATGATGAGGTTCAGCCCACACTTCTTGTCAAAACAAATTAAAGTAGTAGTTTTAAGTTTAATTTAAGCTAATCTGATTTAAAGACAATTTGGCCAGAAGATGTTCACAGTGACAAATCAAATTTAAACAGAAATACAAATCTGTGTACCAAGCTGACCTTTGCCTAATCCTCATCTTAAAATATGAGTTCTCTTAAAGGTTATTGCACTGGCTCAAATTTAGTAGGACCCTGGGTGTTCCTCAGCCTTCCATAAGGAAGAGTTATTCATGTAAGGGAACGAAGAGTAATGAAACTGTTTTGATTCAGCCTAGAACATTTTGTGTAATCCTAAATTACACTTTTTAATTTTCTTTGGGAGTTATGTGATTCCCCTCTCCCCTTTAAGAAATTCAATTTGATTTAAAATAAAATGCCATCACAAAGCAAAAATGGCAACAAAGGAGTTAGAATGTTCTAAAAATATCTTCTCATTTTTTAAGTGAAGGCTACTTGTTAAAATCCATCTGAGCTAAAATATCATTGTAAACCCCCTCAAATTTCTTTTATATAATTGTTATGCCCCCTTTAGACATACACACACACACACACACACTCAAATATACAACATTCTACTTCTGCATAGAATTCTGCGTCTATAAAACTATGGTCTGAGTAGCCTTCATGTGATACTAAGAAAATGACACGGATTGAACTATACCCCAAGAAATAATTTTTACTAGAACCACAGTGTTTAAATAATGCTGCCAGGAGTATAAAGTAATCTGTTCTTCTACTCTCCTGAAGCCTCAGTAGGGAAAAAAATTGAAGTGTAACAGATATTCACAAAGACATAGAAAATCGGTCAGCATTCTATATTTTATGCTAAACATATATTTTTTTAAAAGCCAAACAATTAGGAAAGTTTGTTTTGTTTGAAAATTGGACTATTGAGAAAAGACAATTCCAGAGGAAGCAGCAATGATCAAATAAAATGAAATCATCATCTCATCAGAGAACCATATCCTTGCAATAACAGTGCATTATAGGTGGTATTTTCCGAGCTATATGGGTGTGCAGACCTGGAGATAAGTGTCTTGCAGCATTTTCAAAAGCAAACAAATGTGTTAAATACAGTTAGGCTGTGAAGAAAATGTTTTCATTAAAAAACCCGTGAAATTTTCCCTAATGTTTCTTCTGAGATTGTGCAGAAACACTTTTGTTACAATCTGAAGTTATTTAGCAATTGTTTTTACAAACAATTCTGATTTTAAAATAAAATAAACAACATCCCAAAATTTCAAGAAAACCTTTATTTCCGTCTCTAAATCAGATACTCTGTCATGCAGATTTAGGTCCTGCTGTATCCTCTACCTATAATGTTAATATGAGAGCTAAGATATTTTGTTTTCTGTTTTAATGCTTAAGTTAGTTTTGTCATCTGATTTGTGATCTAATTATTGAAAAATATGACTAAACGATATTTTTATGACATTAATGGAAAGCTAAAAATACTATTAAAAACTAGTTAGAAATATCCAGTTTCTAGAGACATGAACAATTATTTTTTTAATATTGTAAAGCACTTTGCAGGTATCGAGCATAAATACAGTTACACGTCTTTTAAATTACATTAATCATGGAGAAAATGTATACATTACAGGAAACAAACTATGGTATTTATTCACATTTAAATGGTAGTATTTTGTAAATCTTTAGAAAATATATGTCAGTATCATAGTAAATACTGAGATAAAAAGTAGTATATTTCCTATTGAAATTCATTCCGGAAATAAACCCACTTACTTCAGACCATGCAATTATTTTAATGGCTTAAAAAGTAATGACTGTTTTTTCTAAAAGGTAACTCAGTATTTCTTGGAATTGCTTAATATAGTTGAACATTTTTTAGTATTGTTCATGTTAACTGTAAATAACTCAATAACATGCTGATTCCTGATAGGTTATGGAGGTCAACTTTTAAGTCTTCTACCATAACACAGTGGTGAACTCAGATAATTGTTTCCTCCATATTTCAGTAACAGATGATAAGAAGTCAGAACATGGCACAAAAAGCAGGGATACTAAAAATTCCCTGAAGTATCAGAAGCAGCAGCTGTAGCAGCAGAGGTAATGACACAGTACAGAATACAGAAGTGAAAATTCTCACACAGACTATTCTGAGGGCTTTGTCAGTGACTTGCTCTGAAACTGCTAGAAGTAGCAAATGTTTAGATATATCAGGAACTGAATAGAAGAAAACACAGGAAAAGGAAAAAAAATAAAAAGGAAAAGAAGAAAAAAGGACGGTGTATCTTCCCCCTAAATGATAAAAAAGGTACTTTGTTTTCTGGTAGTAGTAGAAAGAGACTCTTGAGAAATATAGATGTTCCATTTCTTTGGCATTTTTTCAGTAATAGGAAGACAGAGGAAACAGTTTTTCAGTGAAGAGTTAGGTAAGAGAGAGATTCCCTACTGTGTTATTGCACAATATGTGGCGATTCAAGAGGCAGGATAATCACCTGAGATGTGGGAGCACCTTTGCAATCCTTATGCCTCAGTTTTAATCTCAGTACTTGAAAATGGCTCTCCCGCATGTACTGCAAATTCTGATTTTGACCACACATCACATGATGAGTCTGAAAAAGCCTTTCCTGAGGAAAGTTACTCAAAAACTATATCTGCACAGAAGTGTCAGTTTTGGCTACCTTACTCATCGTGTATCATGTAAGATTAAGTTTATGCTTCAATGGAATGTCCATATAGAACAAATATATTCCCTTTATGTAAATGTTAACAGTGAAGAATCTTTTCATGTCCACATGTTTTCATATCTAGACCCATAATTATTAAATCCCACCATGCCACGTAAAAAAATGACTGCAACACCAATGACCCTTTTCCTCCTGAGCTTCAGAATTTAATCTAGATCTACCAAATCTACAAGATGCAATCAACCAAAAAAAAAGGAGAGAAACCACTGATTATCTCTTCTATGTTACATGCTGCTGTCAAGAAGTCATACTGGCATGAAACTAGAAGACCAGAAAGAATAACTAAATTTTTAAAATATATTTAGCAGAAGAATCATCATTGCCTGCTAGCTGTGTTGGATACTTTAAGTGGTTATTTTTGCTTGTTCGTGGCTACTTGATCAGTTTCCCAGAAACACAATTATAACCTACATTTTCACCCTGTATAGACGTGTATAGTTTTTACAGTATTTTTTTGTTAGCTTTTGCAGGAGGGTATTTTCTCATTTCTTTTACACCCTCTCATTCAATTTTGGCAAAATAAAATAGTAATGTAAGGGTTGTTCTCGTTTTGCAAATATTTGTGTGACAACATTTGTGGTCATATTGTAGTCTTCCTGCCGTGGAATAGTATTACAAAGAACATGCAGGTGTGATGCTTGCACACCTTCCATTTGCTTTGGTTTTTACCTCTGGTGAGTTTTGTGTTGGTTTTTTTTTTTTTTTTTCTTCACAGAACCTGTTAATGTTGCTCACTGCAGAAGGTCTGGAACATATCTGACCTCAACTGACTGCTATAATTTCTTCTCTGTTTACTTGAACCTCCACGATTGTCCTTCTTAATCCACTTAAAACCTATTTTAAAAAAATAACTGCCCTACCCAAATCACCAGCTCTCCTCCTTTTGATTCCTAATCTCAGATTCTTTCTATCCTTTCCTTCTGCTATCACACTGAAGTTGATAGCCTATTCTCCCCGTGTGGCTCTGCACCAGCGAGGTCCCACCAGCTTTGTCTCCTCTATCAGCAGGGCCGTCAGAACAAAGACCACTCAGTTTGTATCCTGAAGCTGTGGAGTGGATCAAGTATTTCAGGAATGAGAGCAAAGGATAGACAGAAACGTATAACTGATCCCTTTCATACTTCCTCTTAAGCTGCTGCCTCGCACACCGGCACGTGGGTGTCAGGCCCAAGCCAACTCCAGGCCCTGCCGTGAGAAGTGGAGGAGCAGAGCAGGGCTGAAGCTGTGGAGATAGGAAGGCTGGTGTGGCTGCTGCCAGCAGGGAAGGAGAAAGAGAGCAATAGGTGCTGCTACTGCAGGGAAGAGACCTTTCCCCACTGAAGCCACTGCCTCACGCATCTCTGACTTCCTAGATAACACGTCCCGTAGCTTTCTACTGTTCCAGCTTAGGTCATGGAATGAGTGAGGCCATGGCGTGGTGGTGCCCTAGGCAGTGTCTTGCTTTACTTTTCCTACTGCTGTTTTGATGTTGCTTCCCATCTGCAATGGGGTGTTTTGGCTGGGGCCTGCTTCTACAATGGGCTTGTGTGCAGAACACACATTGGATTCAGCAGAATCGATTGAAAAGATCTGTCCTTTTCCTGGGGTGTTCTTTAGGTTAGGAACTTGCCTATTTTATCCATAAAATGTTATGTGATCTATAAATTATTACAATAAACTTCTAGCAAAGTACTGCCTGAAATGTCTTGAGAGCGATAGTGAAATTGAATATATGCCTGAAAAAGGGGAACACGCTCAGATTTACAGGCCTGACTATTTTCAAATTCTAATTATGTTTCAGGAAAGGAAAATGAGAGTAATTCACTCAGAATGCTGGCCATAAAGGAAGGCAAATGGCAGTAATACACTTAGAATGCTGGCCCATAAAGATTTTTTTCAGCTGCTGTATAGAAACTGTGTACACAACTGCACAACTGTTCTACACTAACAAACATGCAAGGTTTAAAAATGTAGTTCAGTTCAAAACTGACCTGACAATTCTAGAAAGCTGGTTAGAAATCCTAGCTGCAGAGAAATTTAGCCATGCACTGTTGTGATCACCTTGCATTTTGAGTTCTTTCAGACCTGCATGTTCTAAATAACCTATGTTGTTTTTTTTTTCTATTGCACCCCTGTTCAAGGTGTAGGTCCTCCTTCTTGGGAATCTTTCTATAGTGGTTGAATTTGGTTCATCAGTCCCAGATCACGCCTACATTACTGAACTGTGTGATTTACAGTGAGAAAATTTACTTCCATTGATACTGGAGTAATGTGTTAACGTATTATTCCTGTTTACCTCAGAAGACAACCTGTGGGGTTACCTTTATTAAAGGAAAGTGAGCACAATGGCTGTTTTGAATGTAAATGGCTTCAGAGAATGAAAAGGGGGAACCTTGACATCCTAGTTAGCTATGGCCCAGTGCATAAATGCACACAGATAGATATAAATCTTTAATGATTTATGTGTGAAATAATTGAACACTGGAGTCATAGTATAGATCTTGGGCATTTTGTTAAATATACCACAGTTACATAGCTTGGATGAGCAGTGTGTGAGCTCATGTAAACAGTAAAGACATACAGTGATTTTGCTCTCTCAAATGATTGCTATATATCAATGCCAGTTTGCTTTGGTCTGAATGCAGGAGGAAAAAAAATACCAGCTGAGAAGATACCACATCAGAATTCTTCATTTTGAAGCCTGCAGAGTAGTATGATTTCCCAGAAAAAAAACGCAGTGGCGCAGCGAATATCATCATCAAGACTTCACAAAATTAAAGAACTGAAGAATGAAATATTTGATTTACAACACCAATTAGAAGCATCAAGGTTAGAAAACCACTTTTTGAAACAGCTTCAGCATCGACACTCGAAAGTAATAGGTAGATACCAAAATTCAGAACATAACTTGCCAGATCTTTTAACAAGTCATTATAATGAAGTGAGAGCTTTAAGGAAACTCCTGAGGATGTCTCAGGAGGATGAGAGAAATACATCCCGGAAGCTCAGAAAAGTTGAAGCAGAGCTGCTAAAAGCTAAAGACGCTTTGCAGACCTTGCATATGCTTTCAGAAGACAAAGCTCTTGCAGAGAGAGAGGAACTTGATCACAGATTATCAGTCTTGACAGAAAAAATTGAAGCGAATGATCAGAAAATACAGGTAATGTGTGTATATCATTGTATTTGTGAAACAAATAGGAGACGTTTCTGTGCAAGAATACTGGAAAGCTTTTAGCTGCTTCTTGTGACATTAATGATTCCAATGCAATCCTGTAACACTGAATATTCGTTTTAGTCCAGTGCTGTCCTGAGTGTAAGGAACTAAAAATGGTAGTAGTACCCCCTTCCAGTATTTTAAAATCTGTCAGAAATGTATGAGTAGATTAAGTTTGGCAGTCTTTTAGGAATTAAGTTGTATGCCTTAACCCTGTTAGGTCAGAAGCGTAGCCTATAGCAGGAGAGCAATCTTCAGCTGAGTGTCTACTCTGCTCCCTGCCAGCAGGATGGGGTGCCCAGGCTTGCCTGTGCCATCGAGCCACAATAGCACAGACCTTAATTTCCCTTGGCAAAGCACAGGATTAGTCCTGGTCATACATGGAGACCACCAGGCTGCTGCTGATCTACTTCCTTGAACAACTAAAGCTGGTTTATCTGGAGCTAGCACTGTTATTTTTACGTGGCGCTGGTGGGCAGTACGGACATCTCCTATTCACTAATGACTGTCACTCACTGTAGTCAGCTGTAGGGCAGCTGCTGAATTAAGCAGTAGTCAGGTGTCCTAGATTTTAGGGTTGGTTCCACCGTTGGCTTATTATACAACTGTAGCAAAAGCCTGGTGGGAGTCTAAGAGGAGATAATTTAGTTCTTTTAATATTAATATCTCATGCTTCTTTACTCTTACTGAACCTTTCACAGAAAGACAGGAATACAGTTTTTAATACAAAACTCGAAGAGTGAAATTTCCATTGTCCTCCAGGAATTAATTACAATTTTCTATGGGGTATATTTTGCATGGAATTAAATAGCCAGGTAATCTTAGAGGCGTTTCACCATCTGAACAGCTAGGTCTGAAGTACATTTATTCCATGAAAGAAAATGAAAACTTAAACAGCTGAATTCAGACTCCCTTTTGAAAACTTTCTATTTACGGAAGTCCTGCTGAGAAGCTATAAAAAGCATGCAGGGTTGGGTGCCCACCTTACAGTTTTAGTAACTATAATTTCAGTGCATTGCACTGGGTTCTGATGATAAAGTACTCTACTCAACAAATTACCTAGTTTTCATTTACACTAACCCTCTATGCTGCTGCAGTTATTAGATCTCAGTGTGAACAGAAATGCTGTCTTAACATTTCTCAAAGATGACTGTATTCATTAATCCATCAGAAAGGTAACGTACAGCCTTTTTTAATGTTTGCATGCCAATTTTACTTTTTAAAATAGAATTATGTTTTAAACCAGGTTTTGCGCGTTTTTAAAGTATTTTTTCAGATACTTCATAATTTCATGCATTGTTTACAATAGAATACAATTATCAGAAGCTTACTTTTAATTTTATTAGCATGCTTATTTTTTAAATGTGTTAAGAACTGAAATTTTTTATCAGTCATACTGAGTACATCCATATGGTAAAATATGTAATCTTTTTAAGAGCCTAGAAAAGCAGCTGAAGTTGAACAATAGCACCTTTAGTCGTCAGCTGGCAAATGAGAACAGAAAAGCTGTGGAAGCTGGGATAATTACAAAGAACTTGCAAATGGAAATTAACTTGCTTCACCAAAAAATTAAGGTATTCAAGATTTTAAACAGGTTTCTGTTCCTACAAAAAAAAAAAAAAAAGTCAAGTATTAAATGTTACCTATTCCTTTTGCCTCTTGTTATATTATTTAGTAATGGAATTTTTGTTTCCTAGTTGAGTCTACAGTCTACTTTTTAAAAAGTCAACATATCAAATGATGACATTATTGTAGGTCTATTTGTCAAAAGTTCAAAGTAGTTCAATAACTAATTGAAACATGGATTAATGCATCACAATTTGAATAAATAATCCACACCTTATTACCATTTTGATAGATCTAGGTCAGTATATTAATCTATTAACTTTAAGTGAGCTCCCTTGCAGAAACACTTTTGAATCAAAATGAGCCAAATATTACAATCTGCAAAACTAGAGTTTAACAAAAAACTTTATATAAATATTGCAATAGTTTGTTTAAATTCTGGCTTGGTTTTTAGACAAATATTTTTGGGACAAATATGTCCAGTTCAGCACTTACTGTAATGCTTGTAAACCAAACACACAGGAAAATCTAAAGGTGATACTAAATAGAAGTAGAAACAAAAGTGCCCGTAATGGTATATTATATAAGTCGTAAAGAAGAAAAGCAGTACATATTCCAGAAAACATGAAAACCCTTGTGCCTTTTTAATAATGTAGACTGTGTTTGTAACACAGTTAAAACATATTTTTTTCTATTTCTGTGCGAAGTGACCGATCATCTGTTGATCCCACTTGGGAGCTTTCTCTTTCTCAATGGAATCAAATGTCTGTGAAAGGTGTTGTTATGGGGAGTTTTCCCAGACATTGTGAAGAGCAAAATAGGCAACTCCTGAGAATTCATGGAGATTTGCATTTCTGTACAGGGGCATTGTTTGTCTCTCTTACCTATGTATCAGGTGCAGAAGCTTTCCTCCTGACATTTGGCAGCAGCCAGGCTGCCCAGCTGCAAAAGTCCAGTGAGCTGTTGGGAAAGGAAAAAAAGTACAGTGCTTTTCCTGGGCCCCATATCAAAGTCCCCCGAACAGCACTTGCAGTGCTATTTCCCTGCCAGAGCCTCATTTCCTCCTATATGTGCAGATCTGGAAGACGGGAATAATTACAGTCCCAGCAACACTAATGTAAAACTGTTCCAAAAAGCAAATTATTTTAAAGTACAGTTCTCACCTTAATGCTTCTCTATAATACTTCTATATTTCGTGTGTTTTTTCACACAGTTTTCTATGTGTGTCCAGTTCTCATAATGTTGTATTTAGATTTCCAAAACCTTCTATCGTTTTACCACAGGGAAGACCAGATGTGCTTATTGACCTTATTTCTGTGGCAGAACAGAGTTTATTCTTACACATTAATAGTTCTGGGCACCTTGCTTATTCAGACCATTTGAGGTATTCAGATGCACTTTCAGGACGTGTATCTCCAAAGTAAATGCAGCTCCTATTTTTCACACTAAAAACTGATACAGTGAAAGTGTTGCTGAGGTCTCTCTTCTGTGTTTAAGGTAGATTTCAATAAGAAAAGAGGACTCTTGCTAAATAAATTTTAATAGTGTGCCTCTGAAGTTTATGTCATTTCCCAAGCAATAGGTTGTAAAATAGAAATGAGCACATGGTAACCAAGAGCACTGAGCAAAAAAATTTTAAAAAGAAGGAAGTAAAGCCAAAAATTGCTTCGGGTGAAAAAAATAACTTAGAACAACAAATGAAAAAATCATTAGAGAAGACTTCATCTTCTGAACATCGCGTTATGAAAAAGATCATGTAGGTGTACAGATGTGTTCTTAGCCTTAAAAAAGGAGAATTTTGATTTGGTTCATGAAAGAAAATGACAGATTTCTATTTATGTAAATGACAAAGTCACCACATGACCTGGCTGAAAGCAAAATCACTGACAGTTTTCTCTGAACATGGGAGAACTAAGTTGGTAAAAAGTAATTCTTAAAGCATATTAGAAGTTTAATAGCATTTATTTCTTCTTAGGAAAAGGATCGGCAACTTTATGTAAAAAATATCTATGCAAATCGGATGCCTAAAATCCCAAAAGACAGAAGTGATTCAGTACCTCATGAAAAAAGTATGGATATTCATTTTCCTTTCTTGTTTAGTTATGTGAAGCTTACATTGTTTTATAACTGGGACATATATTCCAAAATAAAAACCAATATAGTACCTTTATGTGGGCTAAAAATATTCGGTCACATGTAATTTAAAAGGAAGTGCTCATGGGTTTTGCTCATTTATTTTATGAATACAAATACATGACCCATTTTTAATATTTAACCCAATTTTCATCATGAATAGTGTTTAGCGTACATAGTTCTAGTATACTAACAGTGACACTGAAGCAGTGCTGCTATTTTAAGTGTCTATTTGCATCAAAAGCTGTTTGCCTATTTGTTTTTTAGCAAGGTGAAGCTATCAGTCCACAAAGTTTTTGCAGACTAATTTTTGTTCATGCCATTCCCTTTGACATGGCCTGAAGAAGTGGCTACCCTAGACCTAGAATTCCCACATTGCATCCTGGGCTGCATCAAAAGAAGTGTGACCAGCAGGTCGAGGGAGGAGATTCTCCCCCTCTGCTCTGCTCTGGTGAGACCCCACCTGCAGTGCTGTGTCCAGCTCTGCAGCCCCCAGCGTAAGAAGGACATGGACCTGCTGGAGCGGGTCCAGAGGAGGCTATGAAGATGATCAGGGGGCTGGAGCACCTCCCCTTTGAGCACAGGCTGAGAGAGTTGGGGTTGTTCAGCCTGGAGAAGGTCTGGGGAGACCTGATAGTGGCCTTCCAGTACTTAAAGGGGGCTACAGGGAAGATGTGGAGGGACTTGTTATTAAGGAGTGTAGTGATAGGATGAGGGGTGGAGGTTTTAAACTGACAGAGGGTAGATTTAGATTAGATATAAGGAAGAATTCACTATGAGGGTGGTGAGACACAGGAACAGATTGCCCAGAGCTTGGCTGCCCCCTCCCTGGCAGTGTTCAAGGCCAGGTTGGACGGGGCTTTGAGCAACCTGGTCTGGTGGAAGGTGTCCCTGCCCACGGCAGGGGGGTTGGAACTGAATGATCTTTAGGGTCCCTTCAAACCCAAACTGTTCTATTATCCTATGATTGTATGACTCTATGGCTAACTCAAGGCACCTCACAAACAACCCTCCTGTAGCAAGTTCCTAGTTTTAGTACAGACTTTCAAAGTGCTTTTATATGAGCAAAAATAATTATTTAATTGGGTCTTTAAAAACTGTT
The DNA here is from genome assembly GCF_003259725.1 of Athene cunicularia. Taxonomy (NCBI): domain Eukaryota; kingdom Metazoa; phylum Chordata; class Aves; order Strigiformes; family Strigidae; genus Athene; species Athene cunicularia. The sequence goes on from NW_020799091.1 coordinate 95,876,282, forward strand.
TTCTCATCTTTAAAATGCTTAGAACCTATAACTTACTAATAGCAGAGATGCTTTAATGTCCATTACTGAAACTCCTGCAACTTGCATTTTATTGGGGTAAAAGGAGGAGTTTTCAGATACGAGGTTTAGGAAGTTTAAAGGCCAGTCTGTGATCATCCTGTCAGCTTATCTGAGAGAAGAGAATGTTTATCCTTAGTAATCCTTTGGTTTTTAGCTTAAGCAAATTTAAATGGGCAACCAGAGATTGTAATAACCCAGTTACTGTATATGCTCTCTCAATTAATTCTATCCACAGAATTGATGTTATTTAGAATAATATAGTAGAATGATAGAAAAGAACAACAGAAAGTTAATTTTGTCAAGAAATAAAGAGTTTTTTAGTAAAGAGTATTTCCTTAACATGGATTCTCAAACAGATATTGCAGAGAAATATCTATTATATGCAATCTTGTTTATCAGACATTCCAAGAGCAGCTACCTTGTGTGGGATTCAACTGCCTAATTATAGGCATCCAGTGCCATCTGAGATGTCCTAGCACATTCTGCCTGGCCCTGTAGTTGTTCCAGAAGGATATGGGTGGCACATCGGTCCCATGTAATATCAACCAGCCTCGTGTGGATACCTTGAATGTTCAAGGGCATCTCAAATAGCATGAGGCGCCTGTGTTGAGACAAGTGGATCCCACCCCTTGAACAGAGGGAGCAACAGCTAAAAACAATTACAGATCATACAAGCCAAGAACTATTATGTTGCCCATGTGCTCACTATACTCATCAGGGATAAAAATGTTGAAGAAGGTAGTTTTCTTATAAAACATAAACTTCAAATTGTCATATGCTTTACATGTAGTATCTAGAATTTAGTAATAAATGTGTTTTATACAGAAACTAATAAACAGATTTCAAGTACTTTCCCCACACTGAAAGTAGTATTTTGCCTCCTACTCAGGATCATAAACATTCTGTCAGGATTGTACAGGAGAGCTTTCTGCACAACAAACTTAACACCCTTAATTTTGGAAAACAATCTGAACTTTCCTGGGTAAAGCGCCTCTTTAAAATACTGATCAGATATGCCTGCTCCTGAACAGAAGGAGGAATTGGAGCTTTCTTTGTATGAGTACAGAAGAGCACTTAAATTGTACATGGTAGCAAACATATCTGCTGGAAATATTGCACATGCCCACAGAATTCTTCAAAATATGGTATCAGTACAAAGTCTTAATCCCAGTCAGTTGCTTATTTCTTTCCCCTTCAATGCCTTTGCAAAGCCATTACTCTGCCTTAACTACAAGTGAACTACAGGGAAAAGGTTAGTAATTCAAGCTGTAAAATTAAACCCCACAAATTCCTACTTCTCATTCCAAGCCAGACACGATTTTTTTATGAAGTTCTGAATTTGTTTTAGTTATGTCACATAACAGCTGTGGTTCTTTAAATTTTACTCACATATGGGCTTGCACAACATTGTTATTTAAATTACAGTACTTACTGTTTACTAGTTAAGTTCTTCTTTTCTTTAAGCAAGATAAGCGAGCTTAGTTGGAGAAAAGAACCTGATATTTTGTAATGAAAAGGTTCCAAGCAAAGATGTCTGATCTTTTGGTATTTTTGGCCAATAAAGATTTCATTATCTGCCAGTTTATGGAAACAGATGATTTAGAAAACTAGAACTGGAATTACTGACAATTGTTTTTCCTTCTCACTACTGACTTGAATTTTCCTATAACAGAAAGAGACACTTCTTCAAGTAGTTATTTTCTATTCTGTGTTTGCAAAAATTTGTACCCAGCAGGAAAAAGAAATGTGGGACTACATTTTTTGACACTCCTGATAAATAGCTGAAGGTAGGCTTGCTTAGGTTATCAGAAAGCTCTGTGTACAGAAATTGTTTTATTGAATGAAGCCATTAATTTCGTGAGCTCTTCATGGGTGTAAAGTTTGCTCAGTTCTGGGAAGGTCACACCAGCTCATCTGGAGGTACAGCTCCCCCTAGTTCTGAATCTGAGGAACGCTCCGCTGATTTCTGTGGGAAAACCTGCTGAAGTAGCTACTTGCTGGTTGCCTTTTGAAAGAGAAAACTAGTTCCTCCCCTCCATCATCCTCAATAACGAGTAATCCTCGAATTGGTTATCACTATCCTTTTTACCACCCAACTGTAAACATCAGAAAAATCACCATTTTTACGGAGAGTCTTCCTCTGATTTCAGAGATCAAAACTGGGAATAAAGTCAAGTTTTGACGTAGGTAAGATCACATTTTTTCTGCTGTGCTAGAAGCTTTCTCAGTTACTGTACTCATGTCAAAATTATTCTAAAAATAAATTAAACCAACAATATACTCACCTCCCCCATCCCATCCCATCTGCATTCAGCTTTTTCTTTAAATGTCTCATTCAATCACTCCTTTGGAATCTCTTTTCAAAGACCGTAGATATTTCAAACACTGTTAAGCATTTCCTATGAAGATTTTTGGTTCCATAAAGGCTTACATAAGTGCTTAACTTTGAGAAAGGTGAGTAACCAAGTCAGAAGGCATTAAAGCAAGCATGTTCATTATACTCTGTAAGATCCAAATTTAGGAACCTGAAAGCTGAGGCCTCATACCAGACCTCTTAAATTTACATCAGGATGTTACCACACAGTTTAAGTCCATATGGGCTCTAGAGTATAGACACATTTGTCTGACTTTGTATGTTCTACCTGAATAGGACTTCGTAGTTCTAAAACTTAAGTATATTTATGAGGTACTGATGTACGGATGAAAACACTTGAAAGTCCAGGTAGCTATGTTTGTGTTCCAGTTTCAGCATTTACAGATAAGGCAGAACAAATAATTTCTTTATTAAAGGGCATTAAGACATGCAGCAACAAAATGTTTAAATCCTAGGCCACATACCAGTATTATCAGTCATCAAAGATATCTTTTGTTTATACCAACAATATAATTCCAGAAACTACTGTTATTACTAACAATTGTCCCTTTTCAATAGGTCTTAGTATAAATAGATCAGTACAAGTAGATAAACAGAGGTTTAGATCACTGCTGCTGTCACAGTACCAAACTGAGGAAACAGAAAAAAGTCCAATTCAGCAAACAAAGGTATGAAAAATCTGGATCCAATATCCTGTTTAAACTGTCAGCTAAGCTATATGTTATTCTGTAAATTTCAGTAATATGCCTGAATAGCCTGATCCGTCATCTTAATTTTCTAGGGTGTGGATTTTGTGTGAATGTAAATATATTACAGAAAATATATTTAAAATATATAGGACAAACTTGGTGATACAAAACAAGAATACAGTAGTAACGGAAATTACTAATCTTTTTATAAGTATTGCACTGTGTACTTTTAAAAATCGCTAAACAAGTATTCCTTCATTATTTTTACCTTTAATTGCCAATTATAGGAGAAGTGTTCAGAAGATAGGAATCAAAAAGCTAAAGCAAATGAAGTATACACAGATGCCTAATGTAAAACTGAAAAGCAATCAAGTGAGAAAATACTAAAGCCAGAGAATTTTAATAGAACACTTAGAGGCATATTTTAACATTTTTCTCAGAAACTCATTTGATCATTTTGAAAGTTGAATGAACTGATGGTATCGGTAATTTACATGGGTCTGACACCCATTAGAGCTGGCACCTGACTGACAGGAACTAGTTCAACAAAATAATGTATGAAGAGTCACTGAAATCCAGCTGCTGGCAGTGCTGTGCTGTCAGCAGAGCAGTTCTACAGCATAAGGCATCTTCATACCGCTGTTCTTCCAAAAGCAGTTCCTGGTTACGTTGGTAAAAAGTCAGTGCTTTGTCTTAAAAGTATACTTTAATTAATAGCTTGTTAATTCCACACTAATCAAATACCAATCTCGAATTGTTGGTTGTGAACCTTCATCACAGCTGATGTCAACATAGATTTCTGGCTCAGGATCTGTTGCTGAGAAAGCAAAAGGACTTCTTCGAGGGCTGGGAGCATCTCCTCATTACAGTGATCACTATAAATAGATTTTATGTAAATCTTAGCCATCAACTGTATCCTCATATAAAAGTTATATGCAAAGGACTCATCCTTAAACACCATTATTTTGAAGAAATTCGATAGAACAGAAGATGGAAGGAGCCAGTGCATCTATTAATTTATCTGAGTTTTTCTTTCTAAAATATTCGTTATTTTCATTAAGGCTGTAGAAAGAACAAAGCTCTGAATGCCACAATGCTAAATACTTCACAAATGGTAGGAGATGTTACAAGACCCAAAGGTCACGAACTTAAAGAGGTGAAACAGGTTGTTGAGGTCAGAGCTAGTAATCTGGAATGCATTAACTTCTGTGTTTTGTGCCTTTTCAGCCTGCAGCCTTTCCAGACCCCACCAGATAATCAAAGTCACCACATGACCTGGCTGAAAGCAAAATCACTGACAGTTTTCTCTGAACATGGGAGAACTAAGTTGGTAAAAAGTAATTCTTAAAGCATATTAGAAGTTTAATAGCATTTATTTCTTCTTAGGAAAAGGATCGGCAACTTTATGTAAAAAATATCTATGCAAATCGGATGCCTAAAATCCCAAAAGACAGAAGTGATTCAGTACCTCATGAAAAAAGTATGGATATTCATTTTCCTTTCTTGTTTAGTTATGTGAAGCTTACATTGTTTTATAACTGGGACATATATTCCAAAATAAAAACCAATATAGTACCTTTATGTGGGCTAAAAATATTCGGTCACATGTAATTTAAAAGGAAGTGCTCATGGGTTTTGCTCATTTATTTTATGAATACAAATACATGACCCATTTTTAATATTTAACCCAATTTTCATCATGAATAGTGTTTAGCGTACATAGTTCTAGTATACTAACAGTGACACTGAAGCAGTGCTGCTATTTTAAGTGTCTATTTGCATCAAAAGCTGTTTGCCTATTTGTTTTTTAGCAAGGTGAAGCTATCAGTCCACAAAGTTTTTGCAGACTAATTTTTGTTCATGCCATTCCCTTTGACATGGCCTGAAGAAGTGGCTACCCTAGACCTAGAATTCCCACATTGCATCCTGGGCTGCATCAAAAGAAGTGTGACCAGCAGGTCGAGGGAGGAGATTCTCCCCCTCTGCTCTGCTCTGGTGAGACCCCACCTGCAGTGCTGTGTCCAGCTCTGCAGCCCCCAGCGTAAGAAGGACATGGACCTGCTGGAGCGGGTCCAGAGGAGGCTATGAAGATGATCAGGGGGCTGGAGCACCTCCCCTTTGAGCACAGGCTGAGAGAGTTGGGGTTGTTCAGCCTGGAGAAGGTCTGGGGAGACCTGATAGTGGCCTTCCAGTACTTAAAGGGGGCTACAGGGAAGATGTGGAGGGACTTGTTATTAAGGAGTGTAGTGATAGGATGAGGGGTGGAGGTTTTAAACTGACAGAGGGTAGATTTAGATTAGATATAAGGAAGAATTCACTATGAGGGTGGTGAGACACAGGAACAG
>NW_020799091.1:95881799-95892534 GCF_003259725.1 Athene cunicularia
GGGGGGGGGGGGGGGGCGGAAGAGCACTTCTGATTCAGCCTGTGAATCTCTCTCCTTAATGTTTGCCAGACTTTCTTCTGTCTTTCTCACACTGCTGATGTTAGACTTACTGAAGTCTTATTTAGCTATTTTAATTATTGCAACTTCATACTTCTCCTTTAAGCTTAGACTCTGTCTCATTTTGAAGGTATTCTTTGAGCCTCTCCAAAGCACAGAACCTACTACAATTTCTCCCCTGCAGCAGACAAATGTATGTACTGTAGGCATTCAGTATACACATACCTTTCCCTACTGGAAAGTGGAGCCAACTCCTTTATAGGTTAGAGAGTTGCAGTATATTCTGCTCAGCTGTGTTGTCAATTAAGGGAAAGGAAATCATATGTATATTTAAGTTCCATTTAAAAGCAAGAAAAGTGCAATTAGAGTTAAGATCTCATGTGGTTTCTCTGTTGCATTGTACATGACTTTTGTGGCCCTGTACATAGCCATCACTGATTATATTTGCATGATAATTAATAAAATTGAGCATAGTGAAAAAGGTAAAAATAAAAAGATTACCTGGATTCAATGGCACAATGATCTTTTTTAAATCTTGCCCCATCCTGTTATATTTATGAGTAAATAGTGTTGTTATAACCCTCAAGACTGAAATACTGTTGATAACAACTTAAGCAATGAAATAAGGGAGTGAAACTTGCTCTTATTAATGCTTTTCTGTTCTTAGGCAATTTAAGAACATTCCTAAACCCCACAATATTTCATTTTAGAGTACTTAAGGGAAGGCAGACTACTGATTGAAGAATACACTTGTTTGGAATTTAGGAGAGAAGAGACAGGTTTGCCTAAATGGGAGCTGAAAAAACTGATGAAAACAGAACAAACTTTAAATGACAGTGTGAAAGAGAACGATCAAGAGGAAGATGCAACGCACGAATATGAACAGGAAGAAAAAAAAGCCAGATGAACAGCTAAATAACAGTGAGAAGGCAGGGAGTAAATGTGTAACTCCAGGTCCAAGGAAAAAAACACCCATTAGGCTGAAAACACCCCCCATATTCTCAGAAGCCACTGAGAAATTGCATCATGGGCTTCTTACATCAGGTACAAAATCAAAAAAAGCCAGGTTTTGCAACCATGGATGTGCTGGTCAGGACTGCAGTGAAACAGCTGAATCAAAAGTGAAAAATTTCTTTGGGCTATATGAACCATCTTTTCATAAAGCTACCAAAACAAGGCAGAAGGACAGTTCCACTGAAGCGGAAGGCTGCGCTCATATGACATTTGCTGAAAGAAAAATGTCTTATGAAAGAACTTTGGACCAGGCTGTGTTTGAAGAGACAACCATTCAAGTTCTAACATGAGAGGAATGAAGAAAGAGAAGTGCAAGGATGCAGGGTTATACAAGTCAAATTTCAAACCACCACTGCTTGTTCATAACGTAAGGCATCTAACACTAATGAAATCATTAATAACCTAATTAGAATACACTATTTTATTTGATATTTAGTTAAGTATGTCAACTTGTCTTTAAAAATAAGGATAAAACTTTTTAAAAGAAGTTTTTACCTTCATTAAACACATATCAAATCTTACAGGTACTGAGAATTTCTCTCAATGATTTTTCCAAAATGATAGTCAAATCAGTTGTCACAAAAGAACATTCTTCTCTTCTTGGTCCGTGTGCATGTGCATACATGCATCTGCAACTTCCTTAGAGTGCCTTAACAGTTACAACATTTTTACCTGCTTTCAGGTGTCCAAGTGAGTCCCTCGTTCTGTAATTTTTTTTCATTCTCTCTGCAGTTGGAATTTTGAAGCTGATTATTTGTTAGCTAGCTGAAGTGTGCAATCTGCTTTCATAAGGTTCATTATTGGGTTAGTACCAACAATGCAATAAAAGAAAATAATTTTTTATTTTCTTCACTCCTGAAATAGCTTCCAGAATTCACACATAATAAAAATAATTTGCTATTACATTGTTTTCACTAGCATTATAAAGCTCTAAAGCTTCATTCTTTTCCACTGTTAGAATTTATCAAAGCAGTTTGCCTGGTAACTTCCACAGCTGACATCCAAAGATGAATGTGCAAGAGTAAACTATTGTTTTGGAGAAGTCAGGCATATCCAGTTCTCAAAAAGCCTTTAAAAATCCTGTGTTTAAGGTTATGTAAGCGGGGGTAGGAGGATTATGTTTTGTTCCTCATAGTAATTCATGAAACACTTGCTAAAATGATGCAAAGTTAGGGAAAATTATGTGTGTCCTATTAATTTTAAAAGGCAGTAGCACTTAAAAAAAAACCCCCAAACTTCAAAAAATTATACTGCAAAAGTTTTTAAAGGTGATTGATTTTAAATCTGAACCTACTTGCAACATACTTATATTCCAAATTTCAAAGGTTTTTCTTGAAGTCATGCTTAAACTGTACAGTAGACAGGTTTCAAAGCAGGACTTTGTGCACTCAGAAAAGTAGGTCTTTCTCCTCAATGAACTATTAGCATTTCTACAGTGCCTTTACTGCTGTCCCAAAGCTAAGAGCAAACAAGAATGCACAGTCCAGTGTCTCCTGTTTGTACTGACTAGGTGACCAAAAGCCTTTTTGCCCTTAAAGACCCAAATGCTTGACTAGAGCAGCCAACAAACTGTGTTATCTGATGACCCCATGCTAAGTGTGGGTAAACAGCAAACACCAGTGTGAAGATTTTAAATGATGCTGCTTTTCCTGATTTCACTGAGTAACTCCGTGACAAGCTAAGTAGAAATATCATTAGCCACAGTTTTAGATTCAGAAATATGTCAATGTCATAGTTAAATAATCTGTCCTTAATACTTTAGAAAAATAATTAAAAAATAAATTAGCCCTGTTGATTCCAACAGTATCTCCTTATGCAAGAACATGGGGCCAGGGGGGTTGTTGGATTGGGTTTTGGTTTTATTGTTTGGGGTTTCTTTAGGAAAACTGTAACATTGAAAAATGGATTAGAAAACCTGAGATGGGTTGAAAAGCTTTATTTTGTTAATAAAAACACAATTATACATAACATTCAATCACATTCAATCAGTTTTTCTTGATGATATTTAATGCATCTGTTTTCATGGTGACTAAATGTAATCCCTAACATAAACCCAATTTGTTTTAAAATTAATGTTAAAAAAACCCAGCCCACATTTTCATGCATATATACACACAATGTGTCATGAACTTTTGAACTGATTTCTAAAAGCAGTGCTAATTACGGAGGGGCCCTAGACCCTTCCATCCTGCAGGAAGGCAAAGGACCTGAAATAACAGATGCATTCCACTGTACAGAGTGGGAAGCTGAACCAGAATCACCAAAGCCCAGCACGAGCGGGGAAGGTGTCCCCTAGAGCTGTGTCAAAAAAAAGAAAAAAAAAGTGTAACAAGAACTTTATAAACCCACCCATCTGTCTTGTGGTGCAGCAATAATGGGGTTGCAAATTACTGCAGTGTGGAAGATAATGGAATTTTGTCAGTGTTCTACAGGCACAGTACTAGGAAGAATTCTGTCCTCCTTTAATTTGAAAATACTGTGGCTGTTTCCTGGACCTAAACACAGCAAGAAGCATTTACTCCAAAATGAAAAATTGTCTTCCCTCCTCCTCCTGCCTGCTACCACTGTTACTACTTTAGACATTTAAATCACTAATTTGACTTTTTACAGTATCACAGCTGTTTCAGGTTCTCCTGGACTGTCATTAATGTATGCTAAATGCCCTTAAAATGCAGTCCTCTGAAGGAACAGCACTGTCATTTACCTTCTCTTTATTAACAACCTTTCCTCCCAAAACATGAAAGGAAATAGTTTCAGTGATCCTTACTCAGTCTGGGAAGCAGAAAAAAATGTCAAGGAAGGAAAGGACAGTTATCAATAAAAGTAGAAAAAATTCAAGTGTTCAATCAATTTTAAAAGTCAGGGGGAAAGAAGTATCCAGACATACTGTATTTGGCAATGGAGAAAGTCTGTTAAGGAGATAAAAAGTTGATTTTGCATATATATAAATAACACATTTTCTAAGACAGCCCAAGAATACACCAATGCTAGTGTAAAAAATAATACAGAGGAAACAGATTCTGGTTTACCCTAAGCCAACCAAACCACCTACCTATATCCTCTAGTACCAGTTGTCATCAAATGTAATCCCACCTTTGGGTGAAACTACCATTACTATACAGCAAAGAAACAGCAAAGCTCCCAAATTAGTTCCTAATGGCAGGGAATTTCCAATTTAAAAACACAAATCCAACACTTTTAGATTTTGATGAATACATGCCATGACAAGTCCTACAATTTTGCCATGAATCATACTTGTTGAAATAGACCCAAAATGAGGTTCTACAAACAGCGATGCTATTCTTTGAAAACTGACCACCAGACTGAAAAACAGACTAAGGAAAGATAAAATAAATCAAAAGGAATACTGGCTATACACAAATGAAATAGCAAAGATTATCTCAGACCTAGTGTCATGAAAGACAACTGTTCCTTCTTTTTTTGTATTAATTTAAAACAGTGATCATGAAAATGTAGTTGAGGACTCCAGGGATTACTGGGATTCCTTCAGCTGAAAGGATGTAGCATGATAGCTACAACTTTATTGCAAACCACAAGCCAACATGTAATTCCAACACCACCTGAAAGAGATACAAACCATGATTTAAGTGATTGCATCAATAACCCTGAAGCACACATGCATCTGAAAACAACTTCAGAAGTGTAAAAAACGAAACTGAGAGAGTTATGAGGTGAACATGAACAAAACATCTTTCTTTTATGTACAAATGTCTCTCTTCAAGGGATGGCAGCTCACTCCATGCTGGTCCTGAGAAAACCTGAAGATTGTCTGGGGAAAAGGGGACCAAATACACCCCAAAATGTGGTATATACAACTCAACAGCTAAAAACATCTGCTGTGTACCTAACAGAAAATGTCTAAGGTGCTGAAGTTAAAGGCTTGGCAAGTAACAGAATACTTTGCTAGAACCTAAATTAAAGATTTGAGAAACATAAAAAGTAAATTTCCTTCTAAATTTAAACCAGTTTTTTAAAAGGTATTAAATCCATACCTCTCTCCCCCTTTCCCCTTGCTCCCCATACAGCTCTATAGCAACTGCTACTGAGACCCTCGCTGTTGACCCAGATGCCCTGCAGGGCTGTTTTAAAGGGTCCTTGCATTCCAACTAGCAGCCCAGAAGTCTGTGGTGGTATGATGGGTGTGACCTGACTGTAATACACAGCACATCCATATTGCAGACTCCATAGTGTCATGGAATACAAAGCTATTAGTAGCACACGTGAAGAAACAACCTTTTTGGTGATTTTTAGACATTTTTGTGTTTATCACCTAGAATTCAAAAGCAATCTCTTTACTGTGATTATCAGCCAAGACAAAAAAAAGGAGACTTGAAGGCAGACATGAATGTGAACCTCTAAGTCCCTTCAAATGCTATTTAAAGAAATGTCTTCCAAGGACTGTTCTCCCACCCTGCACAGAAACACTCTTCTCTTGTCCAGTAAGTATGCTGGATACAAATAATTTTCTAGGCAGCTATTAAAGATACAACAGCACACAATTCCAACAAGGTATTTTGGAATCCCTTCTAAGGTAGTTAGGAATTACAAACCTAAATGCAGATTCAGCAGCAGCATTTAGCTTGAAGGAAAATTTCCACACTCAGTTGTCTTGTCTTTCTGCCTGTCTACTTATCCCATTATCATAGAGCCAGCACACTTTTCACTCAGAAACAGGGGCCTACAACCTGTGATACCGTTCTGATCGTTAATTCCTTAAACTGCCCAAAAGAAAAGGATTTACATAGGTAAAAATGCAACAGGTGTGATGGGAAAGAGAGATGGGACCAGGCAAGACAAAACGCCAAGAGAGAACATACCTAAATCACTCTGGAGTTACGCTGCTATGAAACCCCAGCTGTTTATAAGAAGCACATCTAAAGTGATACAGACCTGTGAAGTATCTGCCCATATTTAAACCCAATTCTACAATTTCAGTGGACTCCTTAATATAAAAATATTTCTGATTTTAAATCTTCTCCAGGGTCTATTCCATACAGATAAAGCTGCTGTTTGAGAAGAAATAAAAATGACAAATAGCCCATTTCATTGTCAGTTAAATAAAGAATTGAAACGGCTAATCAAATGTTTGAAACTCCTCCCTGTAATAAGGAGTCAGAAGAAACGTACAGAAGCAGCGCTTTCAATCTACGTATGCTCTTCATCACCACATTTGTTACTATCTGCATGGGCAATGTTCTTTTTCGAGCATGCAGTCCTTACCTGCCACCCCCGTAGGAAAGGCTACCAGGCGCTCCAACGGAGCAAGCCATTTGCTTGGAAGCACTGTAACTGGCTCAGAATAGTACTTCCAAATCAGTGAGATCATCAAGGCAGCCTAGAATTGAAATTTTTATTAGCTTGGATAATAATACACATCAAAGTACACTTCTGCTGCTACTCTGAAACAGTAAATAACAAATCCTAATTAAATGGAATAGTTTCTTTGTTATTTTACATTTTCTTAAGCAAGTTCAAAATATTTTTAAACTCAGAGTGACCTTAAATTTATATACAATATTAAGAGGCAGTGGTAAATCCTGCTATCTTTTGAGATCCTGGTTCCAATCTAGCATAGACAAACATAGTAATAGTAATTGTTAAATTCTGTTGACTATTTTTAGTCATTATCCTTTCCTGCTAGGAATCCAACTGGCTCTAACATCACCCTAGGGACATCTTCAGGTTGACCACTGTGATCCTTCTTAGCAGACAATTCTTTGGCATCGAGTCTGAACTACAAAGACAATCTGATGAGGCACCAGGGGGAAATGTGTAGCAACTGTAAATGGAGATTTGCATCCTCAGCAAAAGCATATTTAGTTTTCAAAAACATAAGTAAAATATATATGCATATGCATAAGTAAAATATATATGCATCGGAGCTTTTCTGGGTTCAGTGCCACACACAAATGAAGAAACCCCCACTGATTGAAAAGCTAAGACAAACCCCTATCTTGTCATCTCAAAACCAGAAACACGAGGCTAAAATAAAATTCAAAACTTCTTCTATCCACAACTTTTCCAGGAACATCTCTCCCTTCTATTTCAATAAACTCTTTTGGTTTTGCATGTGCTCTGTTGTTGGAATGTCAAACAGCCATGTAACTAATCATCAGCCAATAAATGCAGGAAAGAATTGTAACACTACTGAGGATTTGGTTTAGTAATTTGTATTCATAATAAAATATTTACTTACTTGTAAGATGTAGAATACAATATTTATGACCCACTTTATTTTGGCTAATTGGGCAGTTCGTGCTTTCACTGTTAAAAGAAAAAATATTACCCTGCATTATTTTTAATAGTGAATTACATTTACATAAAACTAGCAATTTATTAATACTTCACTCTTCAAATCAGGACATTACACTTTCTAAAATCTCTTTTGAAATGACTTAGCTATATTGAAAGCACCCTTCTGCAAGGAAGCGCTAGGTTCGTATCACACCGCAGTTTCTCATTAATGCTACTATGAAAAGTTGCAAAACACTGACATCCTAGACAGAAAAATGGCACACGTAATCAAAAACCACTATTCCCAAGTGAAAACAGGCACTGCGGTTACTAATTTGAGAACCTGCTTTAGATGAAGCTTAAAGTAAATTTTTTCCCTTTCCTAAAAGGGGAGAATGATGGCTTTAGCAAATGCACCTTTTTCTTTTTATTTCATTCAGGAACACAGTTAAGACTATTCCTTCACTGAATGAATCTTGGTCAGGTTCAGTATTAAAACTTCTCACACCTATTTTTCCTGTCACAGTACCTCAGACTACTATAAAAAAGCTCTGTGAAGACAGCACGTCTTCAAACACAACAGTGGTCTAAAGTTTTCTAAAGCCACATTGCTGGTTGCTAAGTAAACTATTCAAGTCTAGTTTAACTGAAATTATTGGGTTAAGAATTGTAAGCAATCCAAACCTTCCAGTTGTAAATATTGTCCTTTCTCTAAGCAAGGAGCCTACAAACATCCATGCATTCTGCACAGAGGGGGCAGGCAAAGCAAGCATTCTCCTGTCCTGTTAGGATTAGTTACTGAGTTTGGGCAAAAGCAAAAGCCAAAGCTCTGGTGCCAAAGGTTTATGCGTACTTTCTACTACGAGATGATGGACTATACTACTGTAAATTTCTAATTGCAAAGCACTATGGCTTTATCACAAAAGTTGCTGCATGAAATCAAACAGGACTGCAAAATGACAGGAAATATCTCATCTGGTTACCTTATAGATCAATGCTTCCTCACTAACATTTTGTAGCGCACCAACCAAATAGCCCCAACCAAGCAATGCGTCCTATTGCAGTGAAGATACGGAGCAGAGGATTTCCTTGACTTAATCAAAACATGATTCAGTGATGAGTATCACTGAGAAAGAGTAAATAATTACACAGTGAAGACCAGGATATTCTTTGAAAGAAAAAATGTATATCAAAATCACTCCCTTATCAGTGTATGCAGAACTATGCACAACTGAAAGACAAAACCAAGCTCTCCAAAAAGTTTAAAGGGAAAAAAAAAAAAAAGATAGACTAAAAGAAGGGAATGCTGGAAATGGATAAGGTGGTGGGGAGGTTGAAGAACTTAAAACTGAAAACACTCTTGACAAAATGTTTTTCAGACACTAGAAAAGGGAGTAAACATTGCACTCTACCATGAGTTTTAAGCTTGTCAGTCATTTTGTTAATCTTTCTTTCCAGACGGGCGTATCTAGCAAACTCATCCATCATACTAATAGTTGAGAGTTCTTGCTTCATGTTCTGAATTTCAGCTCTCATTTGGGATTCCTGCTCTGCATCCTTTTGTAACAATTTTGATATCTACGAAGTAAAGAAATAGTATCAGTTATTTATCCAGAACTCCATTGATTTTCTTTACTATGTATAAAGTATGATCTTCTGTTTACATACTCAAAAGCCTCCCATAAATTAAGGCCCTTTCATCTAGACTCAGGAAAACCTTGGCTTAACATCTGCAATGTGTTCTAAAAGCCAAAGAATTCTGACTCTCTTGTTCTGACTGACATAAACCAAAAAAGGTTTTACCATCCCTGCAGGGCAGTGAATTTCAACTTTTCTAACTACAGTTAACTGCCTTTTCCTTCTCTATTTCTGTTTTCATCTCTTCATCTCCCCCCTCTCGATGCCGCTGCTTTCTGAGACCTTCCAAACCTCCCAGGCCCCACCTGTCTCTGCAACCTGAGCTGAAGTGCTGTCCTCCCTCCTTGCAAGTCTCATCATGTGGCACTTGGACGACAAGCACCTGGTATGCACAGGAGAGGAAGGATGAGCAAAGCACTCCTTTTCATCACTACCCTTCCAGCTCCACAAATGCCCCTTATTCAGTCATCATTCCCATCTCTAGTTCCAGCGGCCTCAGCAAGGGTCTAAAGTAATTAATGTGGAAACTTTATTCACTGAAGCCCAATTTCAGACCTCATCAATAATGCACAGCTCACCAATCAGAAATCATTCCCATAGATTACAGATTGCCTAGGCCGGGCTGTTAGAAACACACAAAGCGCCGTACGGGCTAAGAGTCGTGATCCATCTAGTGCAGGACCCGACCACTGCTTCAAAAACAGAAAGACAAATTTGCCTTACTTATTTTTCTTACATCTTAGCCATGACTCTAGATGCAGTTTTCTTATAACATTTCATTGGTTTCTTGGCTAGAATTATCTCCTACTGACAGAAATGTAAAAAGGCAATCACACGTTGTGTTAGCAAACATTTTTCTCCCCTTCCTTTACTTTTCTACTTTCTTTCCATGAGGCACCACCTGCTTGTTGTTTCATTAACTTTTACCACAGAAATGAAGATACAAAGAACATCTTTTTCTTGCTGTTTCTTAGCAAATCTTTCTAGCTTTCTCAAGACACATGTAATTTTTTTCCCCACAAATGATGCTCTCAGTACTGCAGTCGACAATAACATTACATTTACTTTGTCACAAACCACAGCAGAAAGTTGAGCTGAGATTTTCATTAGTCATTTGTAGTAACACTGAGTTCAGCTTCCCAAATTGCTATGAGTAATTTAAGTTTTAAAGGATTTTTATCCATTATCGAACAGTGTGCACCGATCTGTGTGACGGTGAAGTTATTGGCATGAAAGAGCAGAACAAGAGGTATTTTAGCTTGCTTGATCACATGTAAGGTTATTTGGCAGCCACAGAGTTTATTGGCCTGTAATTCCATTATCCACACTTCCACAGAAATGCTTAAGATCGGACCAGGGTGCATCCTGATTAGTGACTGCTACTTCTGGTTTTCTCCTGTGATGCCTAACTCCTTAATCTCTGCATCCACCGATCTCCCTTCTCAACAACAGAGATGTCCATCTGTTGCTGGAAGACCGACCAAAGCTGTCCTTTATATTCCCTACAGCGTCCCACGGGCTGGAGACTCAGGAGCATCATTTAAGACGCTGTTAACTCATCACCCAGGGCTCTGCTTCCAAGACCTGCTTAATGGCGGCTGCCGCAGCCTCCCGCCCTCGCGGGGCCAGGCCCCACGGTCTCCGGTCCTTCCCGGTATCAGCCTCTCCAGCCTCTCCTCTTCTGAGGCGAGGAGCAGGTCTAGGCCCCGCTCCTCACAGCTGGGGATGCGTCGTCGGTACCGCCGGGCACCGCTTCCCCCCGCCACCTCCC
>NW_020799091.1:95892584-95902486 GCF_003259725.1 Athene cunicularia
AGGGCCGGGCCGGGCGGGGCAGGCCCCGGGCCGTCCTTCACGCCTTTTTTCTCTTTTTACTCTGCCTGTAGCCGAAGAGGCGATCGGCGCGGCTGTCCGCGGTGAGTACGGGAGCCAGAGGGGGGTGTCTGTGCCTGCCTGTGTGTGTCTGCCTGTACCGAAACGGGGGTTGTTGAGGGCTGAATCTCTTCCTTACGTGTTCTCTCTTCTCAGAAACCTGCTCCTGCCAAAGCAGAGCCGAAGCCAAAAAAGTTAGCGGCAAAGGTGAGAGCCACTGGGCAGATGGGAGGGAGAGGGAGGCAGTCGACTTCGTTGTGCAGGTGCTTGGTGGTGTCCCGTTTCGTGTCGTCGATGCACGGTGTCTGAATGTTTTTATTCGTCTTTGCGTGTTCCTTGTGGGAACGCTCATTTAGCAGATTTTTCAGCATCGCTTTCAGATGCTTCTGCCAGTATCTACAGGTACATACATTCCACCACAGTTTGAGTAGATGTTGTTAAGCACTCAAAGTATTGCCTAGAAATGTGGGCACTGATTCGTGGGCTTTAGATGGTGGTTTGCTTCTGAGCAGAACTACTTGAATGTCGAAGCAACTGTACATAGGATTGTATTTCATCACTGTAACAAAAGGGAATTAAAATATACTCACAGTTTAAAGCAGTGTGTTAGGGCAGGAAAGTAATACTTGAACTACTTAGGCAGCCGCTGAAAAAGATCTGAGTTTTCATTCGTGTAGTCTAGCTTTCAGAACTTTGTGTGTATGTGTCAGTAAGCATGATTTAGTATGATTTTTTTCAGTTTTTCAGCATAGCCTTCACAATGCCAGGAACTGAGCTGTATGTAATTCTTTGTTTCTTGGAGGAATAAGAGGTTGTCTTTTCTGTTGCCTTGTTGGTATATGTGGTTTTAAGTGTTCCTTTGTGATTACAAGCTTCTCAATGTGTGGATGAAGAGCATTTCAAATACACTCTGCTTTGCAGACTTGGTGTTTTCGTTTTATTAATCCTACTGAGCAGTTTCTTGTCAGTAACGCATCTTCCTTCCAATGGTTTGAATATCAGTGCCCTCCCATGTTTGAAGTTGTAAGCCTAAAGAATTTAGGGAAGCTTTCCAATTTTATTTCAGGTCTGATTCTCCTTTTTTTCAGTGTCTTTGTGTCATGCATCTAATTCTTAATGCTGTTAGTTGATGCTGGCTGATATGCGTGGTACTGACTTGTTGCCTGTAACTACTTCTAGAAAGAAATGTTTCCACAGTTCATAGCTGGGAACATACTTATGTAAACCAAGTGCATCACAATTGTCATCTCAGAATGATAAGTAGAACGCCTTGCACAACGCCCCCATGGAATGCAGCTATAATGTGAATATGTGAACAATCTTTTTTTTTTTTTTAATTGCTATTACCATTGACAATTCAAATAAATGTATAACCTGTTTCACATTTGATCATCTTTGTTCTAAAATTGATGCAGTCCCTAAAATCTTTTGTCATTTGGAAACTTTGTTAATATAAAAGTCTCTTGTTCTGATTGTGTTTTACTTCTCCAGCTTCACTACTTTCTCTCATATTAACTATTTGACTTCCTTTAAATGGGTTCCAGAAGTATGTCACTGTTACATACCAGTCATTTAAATTCTTTTTAAATCGTTTTTCTTTATTTGATGCATCAAAATATGCTTCTTTGCATCAACTTTGTAACTTAAAAACTTCCCTGACAATATTTTTTCTGTTTGAGAGAAGTTTGCCCATAATGGAGTTACTTAAATACTAATGAAGGAAAAGATACTCTGACAATCAAAACACAAAAGTTTATTTGTTGTGAAATTTGTAATACTGAGTTTAGCCCTCATACCTTTTTAAAGGATTTTTTTTTCCATTAGCATGTTTCAACCGTTCTCTTGAGGATTTAAAAAATTATATTTTCTAAAAATAGGAGCAAAGTATTTCTAAAGTTTTGTGGACATGGACAGTTTACTTACCTGACATAAGATGCTTCAGTATTGATTTTTATTTTTTTTTTTTCACCTTACATCTCTTGTATATGTAATGTAACTTACTGCATGTTTGTATCCGGTGGCATAAAACAGAACTTTCATTCAGTAGTTGCAGCTGGTTGACAAAACGTATTTTCCTGAAGTTCTTGCATTCATGTAAAATGGATGTCCTGGTTTCAGCCATGCACGCACAAAACCAGCACGCTAAGAAATGTACTCAGATAGCTATTAGAAAGTTGTATGTGTGAAGTAAAGAAGAATGCTTAGAGTGAGGATAGTGTGGAATGCTTCTGACCAAATGGTTTCTAATAGTAATCAGAGATACACATTTCTGTAGTACTTAAAATAGACAAAAATGAGAACTTATATTTCCTGGAGTGAAAGAGACAACACATTAGGACATAATTTGAAGAACATAGCTATGAAATGCACACAGTATTTTAATGAGATTAGACATGTTTTAAGGTAGATCTGTGTAGTGGTCTTCTGCTCAGAGCTACAAGTCATTATGTTCTCTTGCCACTTACATTGTACCTGCCCACAAAAAGTGTTATGGTTTGTCATTTATTGAAAATTTTTGTTAGTGTCATGAAGTAATGTTTCACAGATGGTGTCAAACCTGTGCATTTAAGCAATTCTGAATCGATAGAAATATTTTGTAAGTAGGGGGACCAGCTGGAGTACAGGTGAACTTTGTAGCATTTGGTTGCTGTTAGGAATGTCTGGGAGGATGTATTATATATTTATATGAAAGTAGCTATTGAACAAGTCCCTACCCATTTAACAGCAGTCTTGCCAGGTACAGAGGATGTGACTGAGATACTAAGTACTTACTTAAGTTACTGAAATTCCCACCTGTCAATATAAGAGGAAAAAGAGTGTTCAAAGTGCCTTGTATTTACAAAGTGGAAGGGCTGCATTGCTATTTTTTTTCTGCTCGGTCGAGTCACTAGAATCTGGTTATCTTTTCATCCCAATTTCATTCTCTAATTTCCTATCTGAAACTGTGGGGTTTTGTCTATATATAGTTTGGAAAACTTCTGGCAGTTGAACTGTGTATTAGCTTATTGGTTGTTGGTAATACCTCTTGCTGTTTAGCGAGTCTTTACTTTGTGTGGTTTATATTACTTTCAAAGCTAACCTAGTAGGTCATTGGAATTTACTTACTGGAAATTTATTTCATTGTAGGATAAATCTGAGGACAAGAAAGCTCAATCAAAGGGGAAAAAGGGGCCTAAAGGAAAACAGACAGAAGAGACAAACCAAGAACAGACAAAGGACAACTTGCCTGCAGAAAATGGGGAAGCTAAAAGCGAGGAGGTAAAGCTGTCTGTAGTTGGTGCGAAGCAGTCAGATAACTTACTAGATGGTTTATTGAGACATCTATCAAAAACACACACTGTTCTTATAATAGAATCTATTTCTGCCAAAAGAAAGATGCAGGCTATTGAACCATTAGTAGATATACCTGGAAAAATCTAGTTGACCCAAAAAGAGTTGCAGTGATATGATAACGGTGCCTGAAATTAAGGAAAAGGGTGAGAATTTTACCAAAGTTCCAATACAGGATAATGTCCTTCAGAGAGGGGCTGTTTTACCCACGGGTAGGTCTTAGCAAAAAAAATATATACAGGGTATAGAGAGGGCATATTGTTTGGTGCATGGGGGTGGGGTATATGTCCTCAGAGGGTTTGGTTTGGGTTTTAATCTGCCTTTGTTACTGGAAGAGAGGTTCCAAGGCCACAAAAGTTTTTTGACAAATGCAATATTAATTTTCTTGGGACTGGAAACAGTTTTCACTGAAAATCCAAAGTGGAAATGATTTACCCAGAGTTGAGATAACATTTACAGGAGCCATACAGACACTACTGATAGAAGGGACAGGTTGGTGCAAGGTTGGAAGAGAAAGTGCAAGACCTACTACTAAGGGTTGTTGCTGAAGAAATGAACATGCCAAATCAGTCTTGGCTTTAATACTGTTCTAAAATGGCCATGTTGCTGAAGTTTCTGGAGTCCCTGATCACCTAACTTAAAACATCTTCCACACTCCATTCTTTTTCTGGAATGTGGAGGTAATTTAGTTTAAAATTTAGGACAAGATCTGAGGGGAGAAGCAGTGCTTCTTACTAGGGCAGCTGTTAACAGCTGGATGAAACACAAGTTTTCATGTGGTAACAGGCCTAGATTTAGTCTCAGGATTCTGCAGTATTGAATGCCTCACTTCTTTTAATTAGTTCAGTGAAGTTTGTTTGTTGATCAGATAGTCAGATAATTTTTTAATTTAAATGTGTGATTCAAGCTTCCTGTATGGCTGTTGAATTGAAAAGTAATCTTTTTCAGATGGAAAAAAAAGTCTGTTCTATCCCACTGATGTATCTTATCAGTGTGCAGATAGATCAAGTAGAGGGAAGGAGTTTGGGTTTTAGTTGGGTGAGGAAGGTACAGGATGGCATTTGAGTGTACTAGACAACTTCCTTTGGGGTAACAGTTTTTCATTTGCAAGCTTACAGTGTGATCTTGTGAAAAAGTTGTGCTACAAGTAGGAATACTTTAGTTGGCTTAATTTACTGTGTAGTTCTGGCTCTGTACTTCTGTCACATAATTTGGTTTTTTAATCTGTGCATTTAGTATTTCAGCAATACCAACAAAAGTTAAATTTGGCAGTATTTCTCAGTTGGGGACTGTTTAGTACACTTGTGCAGAGATGATGTAAATTTACAAGGAATGGATGATGACTTTGGGGCACACCTTCATACTGGTCTCACGTTGGTCACGCCAGCCAAAATCGCAGGTGTCATATAATACCTAAGTCTAGAAGAGGCAGAGGTACAGTCTGTCCTCTTGGATGTTACTGTTTGCCATCAGGGCAACAATGTCAGCGATGCCATGGTTCATCCATGACCTGGTGAAAGGCCAGCAACAACTTCTGATGGCACTGGCAGAGACTAAGGCCTGCGGAGGGAAATGCCTCCTGTACTTCATCCTTCCAGAGCTTCCCCCAGGTGGCAGCGAAGACTGCACGGGTGTTAGGGTTCCTGTTCCGGTACTGCTGTGATTTAACAATCTGTTCTGCTGCTGGGGCTGCAAAGCTTTGGAATAATTAATTTTTATGTTAATACATACATTACGTTCCTTTTTTAAATCTACATTGCAAATGCAGCATGTTCTCTGACCTAAATGGAGTTGTAATTTTAATCAGTTAAGTTTGTATGAACTTGTTCTGAAGTTGAGGTTCAGCACAGAGAGTTGACTTGAAAACAGCATAGCTCTGCTGCTACAGTTCAGTTTCACTGAATGTATTTTTACGATGTTTAATTTGATGCAGTCCTGTTTTGAAGTCTTAGCTACTTTAAAACATGGGGAGATTTGAGAATATGTTAACAGTGCTGCACTGAAATGTAAGTGCATGAAGCATATCTATAGTGTCTTTTCTAAATACCCCATATGCAGGTTTAAAAGCCCCTTTTCCTGTCATAATGGCAGTGGTTATTGAAATGGGCTTTATTATTTAAAAAAAATAAAAATCCTTTGCAGTGTGTATTGAGTAGTAACAATAGCAACATCCTGAAATTCATACTGATGCATCTGAGGAGATGGAAGCCTTTTCAAGACAGCTTGGTTTTAGTAGGTCATTATTCAGGAGAAATAAGCAGACCATGACACCAATTTATTAAGACTGTAAAGCATGGTATGTAGAAACAAGTCGGGGTTGTTCTGTCTGTCAAGTCAGCTGGCTTGTACATCAGAAATACTACAATCTAAAAGGATGAGTCACTTAGAAACTGTCTGCATTGAAATGTTCTGGTTTTCTGTCTTTTCAGACCCCAGCATCTGATCCAGTAGTAGAGAAAGAAGCTAAGTCTGAGTAACATCTGGTACCAAGTCTTTAATTGGTGGTCCTTACACCTTTCTTCTTGTACAATTCAGAGGAATATTTTTATCAACTATTTTGTAAATGCAAGTTTTTTAGTAGTTCTAGAAAACACATTTTTAAAAAGGAGAGAATCCCAACTCAACCCATTTTTTTACATATTTAGATAAGTGTAAATGCTTTTTTTAAGTGGTAAAATCATGTACTGGTTGTCTGTTTTCTATG
The DNA here is from genome assembly GCF_003259725.1 of Athene cunicularia. Taxonomy (NCBI): domain Eukaryota; kingdom Metazoa; phylum Chordata; class Aves; order Strigiformes; family Strigidae; genus Athene; species Athene cunicularia. Next base: position 95,898,676 of record NW_020799091.1, read on the forward strand.
AAACCAGAAATTAATGGCATGTTACATTGAGGAGAGAGCTTTGAAGCCTTCATCAGGCTTCACGTTCCATAGACTGTGCGGGACAGTTTTCTATCCTATTAAATGAAGCATAACACGGATCAGACTTTGGAATTCATAATGATATGTTGAGAATGTCTTAACATTTTAGTTATTTATCTATGGTTGTACCATCAGTAGAATTGCTTATCTAATAAAACTGCTCCCTAGTGTTGGATTTCTTGCTGAGCGATGTATATCTGTGACAAAGTTATTTTTGGTAGTTGCAGCTTTATTTTTTCCAACAACTTTGTAGCTGTGATGCAAAAGATTGGAAGCTTTTATTATATCTTTAAATACCGACTTAGTAAAAATTTCTCCTTGGCAGACGTAACTTGTGATGTCAGTATTTGAGTTACTGGAACTTGATACCCAGTTCTAAAGGACAGCTTGTTTGCAAAGATCAAAGGAAAAATGTTTGAAATAGTCTTAGGAAAAAAAAAAAGTTTTAGATTTAAAAAACTATGTGAATAAAAACAATTGTAAAATTGTTCATAGTGTCTGTGATCACCAACCAAAAGCCAAATAAATCTCGATTATGAAAGGATGTTTCTGTAGCTCCTGCATTGACTATGACAACTCACAATCTAAGTGGTATAGTTTTTGATTCTTAACCATGTTCTTAATATTGTTAAAAATGTACTTTTCAAGAGATACAGGTGGTAATGCAGGGAGTGAGTAGCAAGTAGAAAACTAGTTGCAGTCTTAATCTGGACTTCCAGTTTGAAAGCTGATAGCCTAGTGCTTACAAAAAAGTCAATAATAAGCATCAGATGTTTTAATCTGCTTGGCATCTGAGAGTTTGCATATGCATACTTTTGTAAATAACTGCTACAAGGGAAGATGCACAAAGAAATCCTCTTGACTGTTAACCCGCCAGATGGTGTTGCTCTTGTGTTGGAACCATATTGGAATTTCCCCAAATCCTACCTTAATAAAGTTTCAGATGTTTGGAGAAAAATGAACCTAGGCTGTGCACTTCCCCAGGTAGCTGTTTGTGTAATGGAACCCACGCCACGGAACAGCCCAGGCAGGAGCAGCGAGGGAACCACAAGGGGATTTCCCTTTTGGTGCTGGTGAGCTGTGGATGAGCTTACTGTGCTGTGAGCAAGCGTACCTGCTATATAAGGCTGTAGGCTGACAAGGGTGTCCGAGAGAGCATTCATGTAGTACAGAACTGTCCTGATTCTTCCTTTCTGTATTTGGGAAAATGGAATCAACCTCCTTGAAGATTTAACAGCCTTTCATCAGACGGGGCATATTAAATATGTATTACTTAACATTCAAGTAAAAAAAAGATGTAGTACAACATTACTCAGTTTTCCCACATAGTGCGGAGCTGTTTTGTTCTGGTTTTTTTTTCCTCCATTTCACATTATTTTGCTGAATTGCAGCAGGTGGTAGTATGGTTTTATCTTAACAGTCTATTTGATGCCACTGTCAACCTTGTCTTGGGAGGAGTTAAGATCAAAAAGTTTTTTTTTCTTTTCCCCTTAACTGAGAACTTATTTATGCTTTTGAGTAACACCTGCAAGCACAGTATCTGCTTCCTGTACATTTTTGGTGCCTTTTTCCAAACTATTATGCAGCTATTTCTATAAAAAACACTTTAGTTTTACCTCTAACTTACTTTCTTAATGTTTTCATTTGAGAAAGCATTTTACCATTTTTACCTCTTCAATATTTAAGCAGTGTTTAACTTTTCTTTAGCTGATTTGTAGGATGCCCTCCAGCACTGGACCAGGATATGCTTCTGGTCTGTTTCCACCACAGCAGTGTTCCTAGCAGAGCACACCAGCATTGGCAGTGGCTTTGGCTTTAAGTTCTCGGATAGTCCAAAACTGTAAATCCATGCCAATTTTTCTAACCCCCCTCCGCCCTCTCCCCCAACCTCTCCTCCAGTCACCTTATTTGTTGGTTTAAATTAGTAGTAGCATGACATAGCTATGTGACATTCTTTCTGTTTTTAGAAAGTCAAAACCATCAGTTAAATGACGAATAAACTTGCAGGTAAATACCCTGAAATAACCTCTCTTACCTTCTTCTACTAAATGCGTACTTTTCATGTGTTTTGAATCTCTAATGTTGAGATCCTCTTGACTTTCAACACCTCTAACATCTATTATCTACTGTTTAATTTAGGGTAACTGCTCCCTAATATTTACTCAGCAGCAGCTTCCCTATCATAGGATAGGGAAATTTTCCTCCTGGAAGAAGGAGAGGACAGAGGGAGTTGCATCAGAAGCCCTAGATCTGTTTGATGCAGCAAAGAACGGAATAGGCTTTCCTAATTACATAAAGTATGCCTAGTAAATACAGAGGTGGATCAGCTATGAATTTGGATTGATTCTGCAGGAGAGAGATGCTCTTGCGCTTCTCTACATAGCATGACATGCCAACATGTACCATACAAACACACCAATTTGGCTACAGGGGAAATGAGGAATTGTCTATGTTGGCACTAGATGTCATTTCTGCCTGTGGAGAGTTGGAATGGAAGGCATTTAAATTTGTCTGACAATTTCCATGGACATGCTTCAGGAAGAGCATTCTTTCCTCTGTGATATCACGTACATTTGCTCTGTGCAACTAAGGAATGGAACGACAGCTAATGCAGATTGGCACTGCATACGCAGTGGAGAACCATCTGCTTCAAAATACAACGTGAAGAGAACGAAACGTTTCTTCAAAGTCACTCTGTCATATTCATGTGCTACTACTAGTTGCTCTGGTTGAGTGCCGTTTCATACGTGATCATGGTGCACCATTCTGGAATTCATTTTCTAGTGTCAACTAGATCACAGCTCTTTAAAACACGAGCACGGCCAGGATGCTGAAGTGCATCCAAGTTCAGCTGATGAATGCCGATTTATTCGGCAATGAGATCTAGAGGAATGCAGGTGGCCTTTAAGAATGATGCTGCAGAAGCTTGCAACTATACAGCAAAGCAGAAAACTGTGGATCTTTTTTTTTTAAAAAAGAGATTTTTAATGGACAGAATACCTGTCTTTTCTCTTGTACCTGAACTGTGCTGCAGGAGCACTAACCAGGCAGGAGATGATGAAGAGCAGGAAGCAGAAGTCTGCCTTCCAGGACACGTCTGGGAAAGGGCCTGCTGCCGGGCCTGCACCCCGTGTCTACAAAACAGTGCTTTGTCAAAAGCTGAAAGCACAAAGTAGTGAGATTAATAAAATCAACGCATATTTCTACAATATGTAAAAATATTTTACTTCAGAGGTTCTAAAAATGCATACCAAGCCACCACAGGTGAGAATGGAAAAAGGAAGGAACAGCTCAGATTTAGAATAGAGCACGAGTATCGCCATTGCTCTATTTGCATTGGAATTCATGCAGGGCAGGGGTGAGAAACGACTATAAGGAAAGGGGAAAAAATTCCTCCATAAAGAGCCTCCCAGTGCCCGAGGCGGGGCGGAGGTGGCGCTGGCACCCGTTGGCAGAGGGGCAGGGCCGGGCACCGGGGCTGAGCTACTGTTTTTGGGAAGGCGATGCCGGTGAAGTGACGCCTGCCTGGGGAGGGGAGAGGTTTAGGACAGCCGAGGCGCCCCCATGCATCCCGCTCACGGGCCTCGATGGCTCAGGAGGCGGCCTCTCCGCCCGAGGTGTGAGGACATCTGCCTCAAGTGGCAAACTGGGGCCAAAAGGCGGCCGACCGATCCCGTGTGAAAACACTCTGGTGACGCGGCCGTTGCAAACGCACTTGAGCTGCCGCTGCAGGAGCCGCACGCGGCGTCCG
>NW_020799091.1:95902536-95962715 GCF_003259725.1 Athene cunicularia
GAGACAGAGCCAGCCCCGGACTCATCCCCCGTCTCTCCCCATGTCTCTTGCAGAGCTCTACTTCCTCATAGCCCGGTTCCTGACCACCGGGCCCTGCAGGAGGGCGCTGAAGGTGAGTACGGGGGCGCCGCACACTCACCTGGGCGCACGGGCTCCAACCCCCTGGCCGGTGGCTGCCGCAAGGAGGATTGAAGGGGAGGTGTGAACAGCCGGTCCCCCCATTCCTCCTCCCCTTCCCGAGCCCGTTTGCGGCAGCAGCCGCTTGAGAAGCGGAAGGCGTGCTCGTCCCTAACTCTGTTTTTTTTCCCTTTTCTCTGCAGGTGCTGGTGCAGGAGCTGGAGCAGCACCAGGTCTGTGTAGGCTCGGATGAAATCATCTCTCCTGCTGTACTCGAAAGTTTACTTTACAAGTCATTCAAGTTTCTTCCACTCCCATGTCTCAACTTTTTCCCCTCAACACACATTGTTTTGGATGTGATCTATCGCTCCTTCCCCTTTAACCACTTTTTTTTTTTTCCCCTCCACTTAGTTGCTTCCTAAAAGGTTGGATTGGCAAGGAAATGAGCATTATAGAAGTTACGAAGAATTGGTGAGACTTGTTTTTTTTTTTAAAAAAAACTTTTAATTAGGATGATAACATTGACATTAGACACTTTACCCTTAGAAGTAGGCCCAAAGCTTTACCTTCCAGTTTCATTCCGAGTCTGTTAAGGCATGGGAGTTATTTTGGAAAGGGCCTTTAATTTCTTTACATTAGACTAACAAAAACACAAGTGGTGTTTAAAATTGAGGATATTGTTTACATAGCAGAGGTGGAGCTTGGCGTTGTGCATTGGTACATGCCACTGCCTACATGTAGGGAAGAACCAATCTGAAGCGAGGTTTCATTTCAGAGTTTCATGAGCAGGCTTGTTAAGCACGTTTTGATTTGACGGTATTTATTTTCTGGTTGGCTTCCTTCATCAGTCCCCTTCAACAGATTAGGAAATGAAATCGCCGTTCAGAAATCAAGGGTTGGCAGTTCTGGTGCCTAGGAGTATGCTTTTTATCTCTGGGTACTTACTGGTCATAGCTTTGTTTTCTAAATATTAGATGGGAGTGATCTCTCGATGGCACGTACTTTATGCCTTCCACAGCTGATGTTTGCTCTAAATATTTGAACTTGTATCCATTTACGAATGGAAAGCTGCCTTTCTCTTGGTGTTTTATTTTACTGCTTCTTAAATGGCAAAGTGTGTTTGGCAGTTGATTCTTGTGAAGTGACGGCCTGGTGGCATCTGCTCGGTGTCGTTTTAGCCTGCTTTATTGTAGTTCATCTTGTTTTCTTCTCTAACAGATGTTTATTCTTGCTTTTTTCCCTCCCTAAGATTCAGGCTTTCTAGGTTAACTGACTTCTCCCTTACCCATACGTTTGTGTATTGTTATAGTTAAATCCCCTTGTCCAACACTTGAAGATCTCAGAATGGCATTTGCATAGAAAAGGAATTAAATTTTCTTAATTATTTAAGTGCTGCTTAAAATGATAAACTGGATTCCATTTCTTCTCCTTGGCAGTGTGGTCAGTTGAGCAAATGAGGTTTTAAATTGATGTTTTAAGTCACTAAAAAGCATAGTCTTGCTAAACAGGAATACTTTCAAGCTCTGACTTGAATTCAGCAAACATGAAAGTAGCAATAAGTTAAAAAAGGATTGTTTGGGGTTTTTTTCTGACCCCAGTTCTTCTGACAAAAAGTGGCAGTGTTAGGAGATGTCACATGTCCATTCCTCAGACTTCAGTACAGTTTTTTTTAACTCTGTTTATTATGCATATACAGTTGTCAGATTAATTCTTTAGTATGTGCTGCTGCTTCTTTTTCCTATGCAATTTAAAAGAAATCTCTCCACAGGGTAATAGTGTTTCAGAATCTCTAGATTAATCTTCAGAAGGTTTTAGTTTCTGCTTTTGAGGGGCTTTGGGAACCTCTTGTCCCACTGGTCTAACTCTGAATTTGCAGAGACCACAGACAAATCCAGTCATGTGGTTCAATTATTTCTTTTTCTCTTTGTTCATCATGGAATTGGAGCAAGACTTTTAACATAACTGTTCCTTCCAAAATCTGAGTAAAACTGCTTAAAAAGGAAATGGATGACAAGGTTTTGTATGCATGCTTCTATTGCAGATTGCATTTGGAATATATATATTTTCTGATGATGGGATGCAAACAAAATGGTTTATAATGCTTGGCATAAAGAATGCTGAGCATTCTGTCCTGAGTGTTGTGGCTAGTACTGCTCTATACTGATTCAAGAGACAAAATTTATAAAGAAGTGATGGAAAAGTGCATTTTCTAATCTTTGGACTCCCAAGTATATTTCTCATAATCAACCTGAAGGATCTGATGAGCTGATTTGCTTGCATATATTTGGCTGTGTAGTGATGTTAACTATTTTGCTGGTATTACCACCTCCCTGCCTGCCCAGGAATAGCAAGCTTTGGTTTTTATTATTAAAACAAGCATTAGGTTGTGGCTTAAATCGATGTTCACAATACTCAGTGTGCATTTGGACAACTTTTTGCTGAACAGATCTTTCATGACAGCATGTGGTATTTTTATTCCCACTGGTCTGATGGTGAGACCAGCCTTGCCAGGCCTTTCCTTATCGAAGTTCAGTCAGCTAAGGGAACACAGGCTAAGGGAATAGCATCATAAGCACGAGCTAGTTCTGCCTACGTTTCGAGCTACGTGGGCAAGAGGCCACATACCTGTGTTGGTGTGGCCCTTTACCTCTCCTGGATGTCTTGGCTGGTAATAGTCTGGCTGCTGAAGTAGCAGTATGGCTTCTGGGACTAACTGGTTTTTACGTGGCCAGATCAGAGAGTAGAGTAAGCATGGGTCTGTTTGTGCCTGCTGATTCAGACCTCCCTAATAGTTGAAATTTATGATTCTGGTGGTTTACTTTACTCGAGTCTGTGGAAACTCTACTTTGCATATTTAACTTCTGTGTTATTGTGATTTACTTTATAGTTAGATAAAGATTTTTTTTCACTGCATTCCCAGAAAGAAGAGGGGGAACAAAATAATCAAAAACCACACACATCTGTTCTTGACTGTTCTTGACTGAAACATCTGAGTGTATGTGTGGGTGTATTTTTTTTAGATTGTTAGATGTAGATAGTATGGGATCCTTCCTGAATGGACGACAACTGTTTTGATTCTTTTGGCATAAGGAAGTAGGGCAGTCTTATGCTATGTAGTACTGGTTCTTCAAGGAAACTATTTCCACAGAGATCGTACTCAAACCTACTAGTTTGAAGTTTACTGAACAAGTACTGTGCGACTTAAGTACTATTTACTCGCATAAATTCTTGTGCTTGATCACAACAAAATTCTCCATGATCTTGTTATGAGCATTTGAATTTTATTTTTTCCTTTCAATAAAAATAGTTGGGTGAATGGGGCAAAGACACTCATTGTAAGGTGCCTCACAAATGGGTGCCATAGGTGTCAATATTGCAGGCTTTCAGTAGTAAAATACTGATGTGCAGTAAGTAATTTTACTGCGGTTATTTTTACTACAGCTCTCCTGTTCTTGGAGAGTACTTGCTGAATTTACTAGATCAGAGCTTAACAGAATTGATTTTGTTTAGTGAGCTGAATTTAAAAATATTTAAACGGTGTTTAGTACGCCTATGAATATTGATGCTTTTAGATTCATCTGTTCTGGATGTACATATATATTTTTAAAACTTACATTTCTGACAGGTGCTGTCCAACAAACATGTGGCTCCGGACCATTTGTTACAAATTTGCAAGCGTATTGGCCCTATACTGGACAAGGAGATACCACCCAGCATTTCGAGAGTGAATTCCTTACTTGGCGCAGGGAGACAGTCATTGTTACGTACAGCAAAAGGTATGGTTTGTTCACTATTTGAAATGGGTATGATACATTTTCATAAGTATATGGTGAAGACTTTTGGAATACTTAGAAGTCGTGAGCTTTCACTAAAGTTGCCCCCCACTACTTCTGTGCTGTGCTAATCAACCAAAACACCAGTGATCTGCATATTAATGGTACAGCTATAGACTGATTGTTATGAAGAGAGATTTTAAGTTGCATCACAAGAATTATTGTTACTCTTGAGTGCTGAGGCTATTGAACATGGCCAGTTTTTAGTGTTATTGCAATATAATGAATGATCAGGACACAGTTGCTACTTCTCTAACATTCCCGACGCTCCCAGTAGTATATTGGCCCGCACTGGTTTTGAATGCAGTAGCTCTTGTGCTCTGTTTAGTGCAAATGTGAGGCCAGTTTGCTGAAAATTAATGCAAATGGCATCAGAATAAGTACTTGTGAGTTCTGTACATATGCAGAAAGAAAGTCCTTGTGTGTAACTTAAAGGGAATGGTTGGCAGTGCATAAGCACATACTTTGATAGAGTCAATTTTAGCTTTAGACTTGATGTCTTTGAATGTTTCTGGGAGGGAGGTGTTCACATGCTTGTATGAAGTTCTGTTGGTTAGCTAGATGCTGTGATGTGGGATTAGTTTATGGGGTGCTATTGTGCTTTCAGTTATCTGTCCTACCTGCTTTAAAGGATGCACACTGGATGACAGTGATGGTGCTATCCTGAAAATTTTTTTTTAAGAGTCACAGAATTGTTAGGTTGGAAAGGACCTCTTGAGATCATCTAGCTAAAACATTTTATACTAATATTCAATAAATATTTACAATATTAATAAATACTTAAATGTTAATCTTAAATGCTTTACATTGAGAATTAATAGGAAAAATTCAGTCAAAGTTTGCTTTTGTGTTATGTGAACTGCAGGAGCATCACCATTTAGGAGTAATTTCAAAGTTTGGTGTTTGGTTTTGCTGGGGTTTTTTCCTCCTTTTACTATATTAAATGGATTTTTCTCTCCTCTGATGCTACACTGTTTGTGAAAAGTTCGGGGGCATTTGATGTTCCTGTTTTTTTTCTCAGTAGGAACAATTGTTTCAATACTGTGTTTGAGACCACTTACAGATAGGTTCTTTACTGTGTTTTGGAACTGCAGCTCTCTTGGTGTTTTTAACATATACTTGCACACTTACATAACTTCAACTGTTTCATTTTAAAGATTGCAGGAACACTGTTTGGAAGGGCTCTGCATTTGCTGCTCTTCACAGAGGAAGACCTCCTGAAATGCCTGTGAACTATGGCACCCCACCAAATCTTGGTAAGCTCTTCTCAACACTAATCACTGCTGCTGTGAGCATATGATGTGTATCTTGATACTGAAACGCTGAAAACTGCACCTCAGCACTGGGTCTGGAGGCTTACCGGGAGAATGCTGTATGACTTCACTGGAGTACAAAAGTCTGTTCACAGCACTAGAGAGACAGTAGCCTCTAGATGACATCTTTTTCTTTTATAAAACCCCTGTATCAAGCAGATAAACTTACAGAATATACAAATCATTCTGCTTTTGATAGGTTGTATGATTTAAGGTATAGAAAGTTAAGGGAAAATAAAGATAACATTTAGCACTTCTGTTTAGAGAGTGAAGTTTTGATTGGATCAAGATTAAAATACTGTCTTGGTTTTATACACAGAAAAAATTGGAAATTACAAAACAACCTGACTTCATGAAATCTGAAAGTCACTTTTAGTAAGTCCTTAAGTAACATATTAATGGAAGTTAAATAAAATAATGTTTTAGAATAGACCTGTTTTAAACATCAGTATGTTCAATCTTTGATTTCTTTGTGTTCTAGTGGAAGTACATCGAGCAAAACAATTAACTGGATATGCAAAGTTCAGTACTTCATTTCCAGGAAGTATGTATCAGCATGTCAAGATGCACAGACGGATTCTTGGCCATCTTTCTTCTGTATATTGTGTTGCATTCGATAGGACTGGACATAGAATATTTACTGTGAGTTGATGAAATAGATCCAAAACTGAATATAGTTCTAGATTGATGCAAGGAAAAGAACTTGAAATACATGTTATGCTAAAACTTCTGGAGGTAGATATCAGTAGTGTTAAAATGTAGTCGATTATCTCAGTCGCTGTGCTTAAGTGGAACAATTTGACATAACTAAATGTTGGAAGTATGCAAGAAATTGTTGTACTTAGTATCTGGTGAGGTGTTGACATTGACGTGGGAGTTTTATTCAGTGGCGTAGTTCGATGTTAAGCATGCTTCATACTCCTTATGAAGTGGCAGGGTAAAGATTGCTTTTACAGAACAGTACTTTCATTGACCCTTGCCGTTGCTATAAGGAATCCCCTCAAACTTATTCCAGACTTTTTGCATTCTATGGTATAGATCTGTGGTGATTGCAGTGTAATCCTGAACCGTAAATTAACATTTTTTTTTTTTTTAACGTGGGTCAAATGACTTTATTTCTTTCAGTTTAAGTAGCATACAGTTTTAAATAGAAGTGTAATTTACCACGCTGTGGAAAAACAGGTTCTTTAAAGGACCGTCTTTGAAAATCCTTGCTGAGTGTAATAAATATTTCTTTCTAGGGCTCAGATGACTGTTTGGTAAAGATTTGGTCCACTCATAATGGCAGATTATTTGCCACATTACGAGGACATTCAGCAGAGATTTCAGACATGGCTGTCAATTATGAAAACACTATGATTGCAGCTGGAAGCTGTGATAAAATGATCAGAGTGTGGTGTCTGAGAACTTGTGCACCAGTTGCAGTCCTCCATGGACACACAGGGTCCATTACCTCATTACAGGTATGGGTTTTTTAATTGTTTCTACATACCGAAGCACAAAGGATGTAGGTGGATTATAAGAAGCAGCTAGTCCATGAAACTGAAAGATAAGTTTCACTGGATAGCGTAGTATGGAAAGGTTGAAGGTGTTTTAGTCAAATAGTAGAAAACAAGAATTGATTTGGACAAAAAAATGATGCTGTGGTACCTGATTTGAAAAGTTAAGTTTCTGCTTTAGTAGTAGGATTTAGATTGAGAGGACACCCCAAGATTAGCTAGTTATCATATTGGTAAGAAATAACCAGTTTTCTTAATTGCTTATTGAAATTGCAAAACACAGTTATGTGAATGCTCTACACCAGTAGAGCCTTCTATCTTCCTGTTAGAACTTCTTGAAAAGGAAAATTAGTGCCTTATTTTCTGTTGGTGAAGTACTTTGTGGTTGCTATTAGTAGTATTAACTTGCCAAGTGTACATCTTACTTTTTCATGTCCAGGTGCAAGGACCTGATGTTACATAGACCACAAACTTTTTTTAGGGCATAGGAGATATTACTTTGTAAATATTAAAAGTGACAGCTATCAAGAACTGCTTTAGGAGTTTTAATTGAAAAATCTTAAATAAATCAAGGTTTTAGTTAACAGTTTTAGAAATTCATAAAACAGTTTTTAAATAACTCTTTCTGTATGTGTCTGATTTTACTTTCTTCTCTTCAGTTTAGTCCAATGGTGAAAGGCTCCATGCGATACATGGTCTCTACTGGTGCAGATGGAACTGTTTGTTTTTGGCAATGGGACACAGAGTCCATGAAATTCAAGTATGTAAATGAGTTGCTGATTAACTCTATGATATACTAGATAAAAATAAATCAAGTGCTTTTAGGACTTTGATTTTTTTGTGATAATGAAAATCTATTATGTAATTATTTAAAGCACCATCTCTAACTATATTCTTTACAAATATATGTTAATCCATTGTCCTGGGAGATTAATTGGGCAATATATTAACTCTCACTACACTAAAACTAGAAATGTAGGAGAGCTAGAACTGCTGCAAATATAAATACGTTGGAACAGTATAATAAAGCTTTTTGTTTATGTTGAGTTTTCAACAGTCCTGTAGTTTTAGGATGTCTCTTAAAGAACTTGAGTGTAGAGTATGTTCAGGATAGTTTTAAAATGTTCTGTATGTGATTGCTGTTTATCTGTACAAAACCCCCCAAATTATTACTGGGAAGAAGAGATCTGAGGTGATCAGTCTGTATCTAGTATTGTGCCATGTAATGGTAGTTGGTATAAAACAATCCATTTTACATTACAGCAGCTAGTTAAAAAATATCAGTACTTCAGAAAGCAGATTATTATTTTGCTTTTTAATTCAAACTTGTGATCTTAAGGTAGTAAAATTGCAGCAAAAACTATCAAAGGCATAATTTCATCTGAAGAATCTTTTAGGGCTGTAAATTACAGGAGAGTGTTTAAACTGGATCCTTAATTATTCTCCTAAAATTAATTTAGAGGACTGTATGAGATGTAAACATTGTTTAAATTAGTTTAAGCATGGACTTAAATTGGTTTAAGCATTGGTAGGTCTCAAAGCATTCTTAGGATTTGAATCTCTGTACTGTGTATCATATAAACATGAGACATATTCTTAGATTCAAGGTGTCAACATTCCTTTGATAAACAGAAAAGTAGTAGAACGATAAGCATTATAGGTTTATGCTCAGAAGTGGCACTGTTTTCTGGATTTCTCTGTAGTGTAGTTCTGAACAGCAACTTTCTGTGAGATTATGGCCATGTCAGCTGCAAGAGCATGTACATGACTTGAAGAACAGGAAACCAGTCTTAAATCACTGTGTGCAGTGTTGCAGAACTTTTACTTCTATAAAATGTTACGATTTTGCACAGCATTCTGCAGTAATGGTATTTGGTAGGCTGTATTTCATGTACTGTTGGTGGCTTGTAATGTGAGGGCAAGAGTTCAGTGCTTTGTGGATATGTTAAGGAGGGGGTTAATCATAGTTCCCAAAGGATGAGAGAGAATAAACATTCTTTGGCATGTCATGTTATCCTTGCTAGGTAACAGCATCTTGCAGAAAAGGTCCTAAGCTCTGTGGGCTTCAAATATCATTTGTGTATGTTTGATCACTAATTTTGAAAAGTAAACCTTATTGCTCATCCTCCCGCACAAGACTTACAGATGTTACTCTATGTATTTAAGAAGTACCTGCTGTGTAGATGTTTGAAGAAACATACTTCTGTGTTTTGAAATGTTGATAAAAGTGAAGTTTTGCATGGTGTGTCCTGTTTCAAGTGTCTTTTTCTTTTTAAGCAATCGGCCAGTGAAATTCACAGAGAAACCTCGGCCAGGGGTTCAGATGCTTTGTTCCTCTTTCAGCGTAGGTAAGTCATGTACAGATTGAGTTTAGCATTGCAATTTCTTTCCTCATAAGTAGTTATACTCTAGTTGTGGTGGCTTTAAAATACACAAAGACATCAGGTGTGTAGTAAATAATGGTATATATGTGTATTGTTAGCCTATGACATAATTAAGTAATAAACCTTGCCTTAGCTAACAGTGAAAGACAGTGTGATACTATTTTCCTTTTGCCATTGGTGAGTTTACAGAAGTAAGTCACCTGTTGTTTACTTTTTATCCAACTTTACTGGATTTTTGTTGTTGTTGTTGTTTAATCCCTTAGATAATGTCAGGGACTTGCAAAATTATGTCAACAGCAGTCAAAGTGGTTACTGTCAATAGTAGAAGCTCCTTATTCTGTGCCAGTTGTATGTAGGGATAGCCATAAAGATTCCTTCTTTCTTAAGAATACACAAATGTATATATAAATCTTCACTTCTGTCTTGTAGTCTTCTTTCATTCTGAACATGTGGGTGACTTCTGGGAAGGCTTACTGGTACCAGACAGCATGAATATTAGAAGAAACTTGGGAACTTCAGAAATAAAATACAAATCAAAGTGTATCTTGTTAACATTGTTGGGATGTAGCCCTGGGTTGGTTTGGGGATTTTTTAAGTTTTGTTTGGTTATTGAGTTTTGTTTGGGTTTTGACAAGTGCCAAGAGGCAGGTCTTAGTACTGCTGCCACCACAGCTAAATACTGGTGTACTTATACAGGTTTACTTACGCTTCTGCCTAGTTCTGAAGCAATTCATGTGCCACAAATGAAACATATGCTACAGTGAGTGTCTCATGTAGATAATTCTGATGATGACTAGCCATATTCCCAATAATCAGAGGCTTCTGTGCACAATTAGTTGCTGTTAGAAGTTACAGCATTCCCCTGGTTAAATATTTTGAAAACTTTGTTACACTGAGTATGACTATTAGTTTTTACTGTGGTTGAGAGCTGAAGCAAGAGGGAGATTCCCTTCCACATCTGTATGTCAGTGGAAGAGCATGAAAACCATGACACTCTTCAGATTATCTTTTTTTTTAAATTAGACATCTGAGAAATGTTGGTGATCTGTTTTAATTTCTTATGCAACAGCTTAATTATTGCTTGATTATTACAGGTGGTATGTTTTTAGCAACTGGCAGCACTGACCATGTCATCAGGATGTATTTTTTTGGCTCTGAAACACCTGAGAAAATAGCTGAATTGGAAAGTCATGCTGTAAGTAAGATTTAATAATTAGTCACTTCAGGCACTATTGAAATTACAAGTTAATGTTAGTGGGTTTGTAGCAATGTTCTTTTACTGAATATTTTTAGAACTTCTGCAGAATTTCAGCCAGTCATCTCAACGTGACTGGACCTATTGATGATATTTAGAATTCTGTCTCTTCAACAGGATGTCATACATTTCTCTAATTTTTAAGCGTGTGGTTTATTCAGTTGCTTCTCTCCATGCAAGCGTGCCTAAGCCACCCACATATTATGTGCTGTATACAGGAAGTACATAGGCTGAGAATGTGGATTTCTTACTCAAGTTATTTGCCATTTTGACACTTTTTGTGTTAAATCTTTAAATAAGACTGTTTCCAGAATTTTACTTCTGTTCATCTTGAACTTTATTCATGTCTTCAGTGGCTGTGCAAGTTGCATTATACTTCCTAAGTAATAAGTCAGTTTGCTAGTTTAGCATAGTTTTGTCATGTGCTTTATGTAATGTGTGCTCTCTGTGTTTTACTTGATTTCTTGATGTAACTCATACCTGTTAGGAAAAGAACTTCTTAGATAAAATACTCTAACTTTTGATTTGTGTACCTTAGTCTAGCAGACTCTGTCTTCTAAGGAATCAAAGGGAAACTTGGCTTACATTCATGTGCTGAAGGTTGAGTCACTTTTTTCAGCACTCAATGCACAAAGAATATGCAGTTTTGAGAAATTAGATTTGGTTGAACCCTTAAGCTCTTTCAGGGGCAGCTCATAAAATAGTCATCTTCATTTTCTTTGCCTTAATAATGTTTTCTTTAATACTGAATCTGACTTTAACCATTTGTGTTAGTGATAAGCCTTGATCAATATGTATTTTCTATGTAGAGAAGACTTTCAGCTCTGAAGATAAACTCTGTGTGCTATCTACTTTTCCTGTAGTTTTTATTGTGATAAAAATGAAAATTGTTTATTTCTTTAAGGAATGTGTAAGTAGGAGTGGGAACAACATTCCTCTTGATGGTAGCTGGCTTAGGATATTGGAAATACATATTCAAACATGAGTTAATTGGCTGCCAAATTATTAATGGACAGTTATTTAATCTGTCAATCCTTCATATTTAATTTGGACTTTTTTTTGAAAACTTAACATTTTAAATGCATTAATGGTTAGTGAATTCTGGTATTTGTTGGACTAGGTTCACCTTGCAGTTAAAACTGCTAGAAACTATGTAGTTTTTCCTTTGTTTCAGATTTTACTAAGCTCAGAGTTGTCAAAATTGTACTTATGTTTAAAAATATAATTTCTAACAAACTGTGCTTTTTCTTACAGGACAAAGTTGACAGCATTCAGTTTTCTAACAGTGGTGATAGGTATGTTGAAAGATGCTCAAATGTGAACAAACAATACATTATTTTGGCACTAAGAACGTATCATTGTTCTCACCTGGAGGTTTCCAGCAAGGCAATTCTACTTATTTAGAATTCAAGGGGAAGTTTGGACTAATCCAGGAGAGCAAGTTTCAGCTGTCTGTCTCAGCTCTCATTTAATCTTTTCTGGACAGTCTTTGGACTGGGGTTTTATTTACCTGAAGGAATGTTACCACTTTTTAACATAACCAATGTATTCATGGCTTTGTAAATCTCCTCTTCCCCCTCCTTTCCTTTCAGTTTCAGGCAATACTGTCTCAAAATACGAAATGGGGAAGATGCAATGCAAATGGTCAAAAATAAGTTTTAATGTTTTTCATTTTCTTCTAGCCTGCTATTATTTTTTTAAGGAAATTGGTTTAACAGAACGTTACAGCTGATTTGTGGGGCAGGGGAAGCATTGTGTAAACTCCATTTGTAAAATTTCACCCATACTTTCGGTACAGAATGGAGTCAGAATTGATCTCTGATTGGCCCATCACTAATAAAGAAGGGAATTTTACCCTTCAGGGTAGACTTACATCTGCAACCATAAGTTGCAGCTTTATTGTGTTTTTTCTCTTCTTGAAAGTCAGATAACTGTGACTAAGAAAGCTAATAATCTACATTCAGTTTGGAAGTTGTAGTTGTCTTCCCTTTAAATGTGTTTTTCTACAGCTGTACTTGGGGCCATCACACTGCACTGGTCCATCCATGTTGCCTGCATGGATTACTTCTCAATGCAGTATCAGAAAACAAAAAGGCAAAACTTCCGCTTTTTCTTGGTGACACTTTCTGTGGAAGATGTTTACGATTTGTAACTACTGCTAAATGAATCGTACCAAATTAAAGCACAGTCACGATATATGTATCATGCAAATTTTTGGGGGGGGGGCTAAGGATATTATCTTTGGATGTCTTAATGTTTCGGTTCCTCTCTTTAGGAATTTTCGTTCTGCTTCATTGGTAGTTCAGTAGTTCATGAAATAGAAGCCTGAACTGCTGTGTTTTTCACCTTGGTATCTTAAAGTAAACCACTGGTGGCCTTTTCATTCATGCACAGTTGTGGGTGGGAACATCTCAGGTTTTGCATGTATTGATCTGTTCTTGCTTTTACTTCAGTATCTGATACTCCACAGTTTCAGGATGGATTACTTAAAATACTTCATTCAAGTATTGTAATTGAGAAGGAGCTGAGGATGAAGTTGTGAATTAACTTTGGAACATGCTTCTCTGTTCCATGTGTTTTGACAGCTTTATTCAGTTTCTCAATTCAGAAAAACTCTTTCCTGGGCTTCTGGAAAGAAAGTTAATGGACATGTAACTAAAGAATTTCTTTGCACATAAATTGAAGATAAAACTTCTATCAGTCTTCCATTGTAATGTTTTAAATTGTGGTGGTGTGTAACTCTGAATATATTTTAAAGCAAATTACTTTGAAGATGAATTACCTATCTTTTAAAACTTCTTCAAGGTTCATAAGTGGCAGTAGAGATGGAACAGCTCGAATCTGGCGTTTTGAGCAAGCAGAATGGAGGAGTATTTTGTTGGATATGTCAGATCGATTACCAGGGTATGCAAAGTGTTGTCTTTTCAATCTGTTGTGTAAAGTCAAAGTTCGAAAAGCTCATCAAGCACGCTTAGTTACAGTCAAACCAGAACAAGCCTTAGCAAAACTAAGTGATCAAGTGGTGTGATCTTGGGGAGGGGGGGAGGGAAATGAGTATTCTGGTGATGTAATAACTTGCTAAATGTAGTCTGTGCTTGAAAAAATATATTTATTTTGGCACAGTGTACATCTGAAAGCTATATAAATATTTATACATTTCCTGTGGTAGGTCTTCTCTATCTGAATTTCAGTCAGACAACTGACATGTCACAGGAAATATACTTATAGATTAATAAAAATAAGGTAGATGGTAACCTCTTTCCAGGAGAGGTCATGACAGGCAATAGGTGGGTTTCATCAAGGACTGATTTTGCTATTTTCATCTATTCTTTTGTACTTTTTAGAAGTGTATTAATGAAATGTGCTAGTGGCACACAGTTTGAATAATGTAATTACAGGTGAAGATCAGGATATTACATGGCATTAAACAAACCTGAACCATGGATGATTTACAGTAGTACAGAATGCTTAGTCAACTTTTGTAGAAACTAAGCAGAAATTAATTTGTAGGGGATCGAATGAGGGGGGGAACAAACACAAAAAAACAAACCTTGGGTATACTAGTTGATTGGATGATGATTGCAAGCTCTTCTTGTGATGCAGCCATGGGGGAAAAGAAAAAAAAAATTGGTTTTACTGGGAAAGGTGAGATTTGGCTGTGGCATCTTTCTGGGTTAATATGTACAATTGTAGCTGTGTATAACTGAGTCTTTGTAAGAGAGGCTACTAGTTGGTGTGGAATATAGATATTACTGTGTGTGTTTCAAAGAAAGCTTGTTCCTCCAGTTGACTGAGATGCTGAGAGGGAGTGTTACAGTATCCTGTAAATGTATTTTAAGGAATGAAATGAGGAAATAATATTTTGTATTAACCTCAGTCTATTTTTAATATATTTATGTTGGGAATCAGAAAAACATGCTTAGTTAATGTAGAGGTTAGCTTCTGAAACAGCTGGAAAGCTCTTGACTGTGAAAAGTTCAGATTTTTAAAGGGATTATGACTAATTGTAGAAGAGACAAGACTCTCATGAGAAAAGAAAGCCTTTTTTCCTTGCATCTTAAATAGGAAGGAGGTTATCATGTCCTGGGAAATAAGTATGCTGGAAATCCAGATTTGCTTTATAGTTGGTTGCTCCAAAAAGAATTAAGATTATGGACAAAAATTTCAAAACAAATTTAATTCTTAACTTTCCTTTCCTTGTCTGATTATTAACATGGGAAAACGGGTTATTTTTCTGTATTTTGAGATTGAAATGGGCTAATTTAGAAATATCTCATGCCTGTTCAACTCTTGAAAATAGTGATGCAAGTTCAGAAGAAGACAAATTTATGAAGCCTAAAGTAACCATGATAGCTTGGAACCAGAATGATAATTTTGTCGTTACGGCTGTGAATAATCACCTGCTCAAAGTTTGGAATTCCTGTACAGGGCAGTTGCTTCATGACCTGGTGGTATGTAATTTCACTTGCTTTTTGAAGTAGATGGTCTTCCAAGAATTGCAGTGACTTGTGCATGCTGAGTTCATAGTTAGATCTGATTTGTCTTGAAAGCTCTCTATGAATGATAAAGCAAGTGTAGTGTTTCTTTTTTTTTTTTTTAACCACAACTAGCTGCTTCCTCCTGCATTTGAACAATCCTTTCACCTAGCTTCTGTGTTGAAGTTGCCTCTCCTGTAGAATAAATAAAACTTTGTGCAGTAACATACTTGCCCGTTGAGTAGTTCACTGTCCTTTGGCAAAAGCTTCATATTTCTAGAGTTCTTGCTTGAATCTAGAAAATTATTAAATTTAGAATGATAAAGTCTTTATGGCTGCCTGGGGTTTTCCCCTACTTATGGGCCACAGGTACCAGTCCAGATATAAATTCCACATATGTACAGATTCCATAAAAGTACTTGTATTTTTGGAGGCAGCTTGTAGGGGTCTAATTTTCCAGAAGTCCGAGTGTGAGGAAAGGATAGTGCAGTGCTTTAGGCTCTACTGTAAATATCCAATTGATGTGGATTTATGTCCTCTTGTTTGCACATCATGTGCAATTTTAAATTCTAGGGGCATGCGGATGAAGTATTTGTCTTGGAGACCCATCCTTTTGATTCCAGGATAATGTTGTCTGCAGGTCATGATGGCAACATCTTTATATGGGACATTACCAAAGGCACGAAAACAAAGCATTATTTTAACATGGTAAGACTTTTGAAACTGCATTTTTTTTTCTCGACACACAGCAGTGTGTTCACGTATTAGTTGAAGGAATTTTCACCAACACGCACACCCCCTGCACCTTTTTGGGAAAAAATAACCCCAACAAAACACCCCAAACAAGCAAAGTTTATGTGTTTGTTTTTTCGCTAAAGATTTTGCCTTTTAATTTCTTGGTTATTGTAACTGTAGGTGCAAAGTGACCAGGAGACAGTTTTAACAGTTTAATGTGTCAGAAAAGGTGGGCCGGGATTACCTCCGTTATGTGCTTCCAGCTGCCCACTTCCATTCTCTAGTTTGAATCAGATGCCTCTCATTGGACCTTTTACTAAGCTGAGTCAGTTCACTGATCATCTGCAAAAGTATTCCTGACTTCCTTCCTCAGCTGCTTCCCTGTAGGGCTTCTGAGTTGAATTCGGTCAGGGAGGTCTTGATAAGCTTCTGAGACAAGGAAGGTTGATTGAGAATTTGTAGTTGCGTGTGAGGAAAGCGAGGTGTGGGGGAGCAGAGCAGGACTTTACTTTCATCGTAGTCAGTGTCTGAGCTCTTCAAGACTTCATCTGTTGATCAAAACTTCTTGGTCTGTGAGGGGGGTGTGAATAGCTGACACTGGTGTTATTCTGCTTTTTGTTGCCAAAGATCTTCTTGCACCTCATTCATAGTAACTGTTTTCCTTAATTGTGATGAGGTGCCTTCTAAAAGATTGAAAGAGTCCTGTTTTAAACCATCATGTCAAGAGTCTTATGGACAAATATTTGTATTCACAACTGGCTTAAAACCAATGATAATATTACCATAAGTATTAGTGGATTGGCGCAGTTCTTGAGAGCTCCTGTGACATTTGCTCCATTTGACAGCTCATGATTAAAATCGATTATTTTCTCAAAGACTTAAGTTATGATGCAATGTTCATACTAATTTTTAATTTTTTTTTTCCTGATTACAGTCAAAAGTGAGGTTTTTTCTTTAGTTTTAAGATTCCCTATGCTTTTCTTGAAAGTGGTTTAACAAAATCAGTATATATTAGCTGCAATTTACTTTGAAGCAGTATACTAACAGCTGAAAAGCCTCAAAAAGCTTTTGTTTCCTTAACAGTAGGTTTCTGTATATTTTAGTGCACCTTTGAAATTGAGTGCATCTTTTAAAACTGTGATTCAGGACTTAAATTCACATGTCAAGGGGAAAATAAATAAACTGAAGTAACAAGATTATTTGTGCTTTAACGGTGGTATTTAAGAGGTGCATGAGTGCTTTTAACAGTAATTAATTTTTGATGCTGCATTATTGTTTGCTCAAAAAAAATTTGGTCAGATAGTCTTGAGTTTCTTTCATTCAATCTAGATTGAAGGCCAAGGACACGGTGCCGTTTTTGACTGTAAATTTTCACCTGATGGGCAGCATTTTGCATGTACAGATTCTCATGGGCATCTACTGATATTTGGTTTTGGCTGTAGCAGGCCTTATGAAAAGGTAAGTTCAGCTTTTTACTAGAACTGTTTATTGAAGCTTCTAAATGGAATTAGATGAGTTACATTTGCTCCTCTAAAACATCATATGTAAGAGTTTTGTACAGGATCTAAATATAACGGGTTCCTTGAGGTCTGTGAGTTTTCTTGTATGTATGGTCCTGGCACAGCAAAAACAACCAGTGTTTTAACATTCCTTTGGGAGTAGCTCCCAAGAACTTTTCTGGAATACATTTTCATATTCCAGCCAGCTAATCTGCATGTTAATTGCTCGACCTCAAAATTACTTTAATTTCTGAAAATAGATTAATGTTTAAAGATTGGAATGTATCACAAGAGTTTATTGCATACTACCTGATTAACACAAAACCAGACTGTGTGTGTGTAAGAATAATTTGCTGGTTTATTTCATTTATTAGGACTTGCAGTTCTTTAGGCCTTGCCTTAGTCAAACTCAAATTCAGTGTAGTAGCTTGATTAAAATAAGCAAAAGTAAATATTCATCCAACATCGTGGATTTTGAAAGGTCAGAAAAATGTGCATGGGATAAATGTTTTGCTTTTTTGAATATATCAGCCTGTTTCTTTTTGATAAATTTATGTTTTTCAGAATAGCTCTCAAAAGTGCAGTTCTGGCCTATGCTTTTCTTCACTTCCCCCTCAGTTTTTTTAAAGTTGCAATGATAATTCCACGTTTGTCATTTTAAAGAACTATTTTTTTTCTTGTTTTACATTCTTAGCTGAAATTGAAACTTTTTGTCTTCATCTTGCTCATCGTTCCTAGGAGCAAAGATTCTGACTGTGATCTAATACTTGCGTAACCGTTTTCCTTCAGCTGCATGGATTTAACACTGTTTCAGTTGCATAAAAAATTTCTGTGGACACTGAATGATTTAAGAAAGTACTTTGAAAGCTTATGTTGAAGTTCAGACAATGATTTCCTTGCATGGAAACCAAGGAAATGTCTTAATTATGTGAAAAAAATTAGAATGAGATGTAAAATATTTTTAATTCTAAGTGCTAACCAGTATGTCTGCTTTAAGTTACCTTGGTTTATTTTTTTTCTGAAAGCGTTTTGTTGCCTGCAAAAGCACTATCAAAAATGAGTGTTGCAACACCCATACAGGTTAATTGTAGCTATTGGGAACTTGCCCTTTCTTTTACTTTCAAGGAGATTTTTAGATATTTTAGTGTCACTTGTTCTTCAGCATTTTTTTTTTAAACTTGATAACATAAAAACTTCATTTCTTTCTAGATTCCCGATCAAATGTTCTTCCACACTGACTATCGGCCACTTATTCGAGACTCTAACAATTACGTCCTAGATGAGCAAACTCAACAGGCTCCACATCTCATGCCCCCTCCCTTCTTAGTAGATGTGGATGGAAACCCTCATCCAACAAAATATCAAAGATTGGTGCCAGGAAGAGAGAATTGTGCAGATGAACATTTGATTCCTCAACTTGGATATGTAGCAACAAGTAAGAACAGTATTTTTAAAGACCTACATCCAGAAGTTAGAGATACTGTAGTAATTCTGAATGGGAACAGAGTAGATACGACATAGGTGACTTTAAAATATCTTTGTTTTCTCACATAGTAACTATTGGGTATTTATGTTCAGTAAAGATGCTCTAAGGTCGCACAGTGAACACAATTTTAAACAAGAAAAAAAATCAGTTTTTCACATGGATGTCGTCTTTTATTTTCTGTGGGCACCAACATGCACAAGATCTGTTTGGTTTGTAGACCCTTTAAATGTCTCATTTAGACTAAGCAATTAGAATCATTTCAAGAATGGTTCTCATTGTGTTTAGTTGTAGAACATATCTCACTATGATCTGAATGATGACATTAAAGAATATGCTACAGTTAACTGAACCCATTCATTTTATTTGTATTACTCTTGCAAGGTGATGGAGAAGTGGTTGAACAAGTTATAGGCCAACAGACAGTTGATCAGGATGAACAAGGCTTGGAGCCCAGCATTCTTGATGGCATGATTAGACAGTTACAACTACAACAAGATCAAAGAACTGGAGCCGATCAAGAATCTGCTTCAAGTGGCCCACAGAATGGGGAAGGAACACCTAGAAGAGGTTAGTACTTGCGGATAAATTCTTAGGTAATTGTTCTATCTCCATCTTTATTACACTGTGTGAAATATTTCAAGGAGATTTTAATGTTAACATTGTTTTGGAGACGAAGATTTCCTTAACATTGATAGCTGGTTACAATCTTTTTATACTGCTACTACTGTGATTAAATTGCAAAACAAAGCCTTTTGCTTTTCCTTTTGAAGAACATTAATTGTATTTCTTACAGTGCTACATACTTAATAATTTGTAGAGTAACTCAACATTTACAGGAGCTACATTTCTTCTTTAAAGTTTGCTAAATAAGTATTTTACCATTATTCAAACTTGGTTCTCCTTTTTATTCTTTTTAGATTTCAAGCAGACACTTTTCTGATCTGTGTCCTTGTAGTTTTAATTATGTAAGCTCAGCTCTAGGGAAAGTGCTTTTTAGAACCCTGTGAAGCCTTGGAGCTGCCTGAAATAGTTCAGAAAAACACCTCTGTCACATTATACTTCCTTTCAGTGTATTAAAATAGTAGTAGTAGTATGAAAATAGTAGTAGAAATAACTAATTTAAAAATATGTGTAATCTCACTGTATTTTCTACAAGACAGATAATTTCCTGAAGGTGATAATTAGTCATAGTCTTACAATCATGGAGATAAAAATATGTAAAGTGAATTTTATATCTTATAGTAAAAAAACCCCAAGGTTTCAATTCTGTGTAGTCTGGAAGTGTTTTTGTTTGTATATTTTAGCTTTTAGAAGACCAAGTTTTGACATCCAGTCTCCTCCCAACATCGGTCTGCGACGTAGTGGGCAAGTTGAAGGTGTGCGTCAGATGCATCAGAATGCTCCACGAAGTCAGATGGCTACTGAGCGAGACCTCCAGGCTTGGAGACGAAGAGTTGTTGTACCAGAAATACCACCAAGCTTACTCAGGTCTGCAGACAGCTTACTGGGCTGCTGCAGATATGAATAGAGAGAACACATAGTGTTGGTTTTTCTAAATCTAGTGCTATTTGACCTAATCTAAAATAGATCTGTGGTACAGATTGAAATAGTTCAGTGTTATGGTCAGCTGTGCTTAAAAACCTTTAATTGTGAAGTCCCATTCAACAAAAATAAATTAAAGTTTCTCTAGTTTAATAGAGAATGATTTTCCCATACTTCAATATTTTAACCCATCTTAAAGAACAGCTAGATTGCCTAGATTCTTGCTTTTCCCAAAATAAAGGGGTATAGGTTAAATTAATTTACATGAAAGAGTTTGGAGAGATTGTACTTTTGTGAGACTCTGGGGGGGTAATCTGTTATAATGATAAGCAGCACTGAGCATTTGAAAGGCTAAAACAGATGCTTTCAAAAGTACTATCAGTGTGCATCTGTGAAAAGGAAAACTAATAATTATAGCTATGTTTCTTTTTAATGGTAGAGCTGTATGTGCTGCCATATCTGAAGTTTTTAGAGTTTTTCTGGTGTTGGGAGGTAGAATGATTGCAAAGGGAAAAATGTGGATTAAAAATAGGGTTGAAAAATTTTTATTGTACTCTGATATTTGCAAGGAAGACTTTCTTAATGTCCATCTTTATCTGGAAATGAGAGGACATATAGGTGTTTGAGCATTAATAACATCTGAAATTAATAAAGTAATGGAATTAGGTATTAGGATTTTTTAGCTAGATTCTTTAAAGGGAAGGGATCATTTAACTTTTCAACATTGTCCAAACAGATACAGAATTAGCTTTTCATTACTTTCTTGTAGGAAGCAGGAAGAATATCGAGTTGCAAAAGGGGAAGAAGAGAGAGATCTTTATGCAACAGAGAAGAAAAAGTCATTTGAGCAATTGGAAAAGGTATGCAACAGCTTCTAAAGGAAAATGGGCATTTTGTGCCTAGGGGCAAGTCATGGTTTCAAAAATGAAAGCAGACATTTCTGAAGGTATGGTCTTCAAAGGGTCTTGGTGATTAAGCTTCCGCTTATTACAGGACAAGGTCTGATTTATTTTTATGAATACCTAGAATTCTTCTTTCTTTCAGTCTTTCCTCAGGTATTTGGTAGTAATTTTTAAGGGCAAGCTTGATTTCAGGCCATTCTGGTTTTACTATAGTTGAAGTTTCAAATGTAGCTGTTAGAAGACCACATTAAAGCACTGAGGTGCAAGTGAGAATGTTCGAGGTCCTGTATTTGAAGAATTAGAGACTATATTGCTCCTTCACTTATCATTTTACTTTAGATAACAATGTTTTGTTTATGGGGCAACCGTTACAGACTTGCTCAGTTTTGAATGTTTTTTTCACTATCTATTTTTTTTTAAGAGATCAGTAAGAAGAAAAATTGGTTATTGTCATTTTTTTATAAGATAGTGTCCTGATTCGCTGTTTCTTGTGGTACAAAACAATGTGATGCAAGATTTCTACTGCATATTGCCCCTAACTGGGGAAAGTTGAGGATTCCTGGTCCTCTCAGAATTGCACATTGTAGGCAGTTAATGTCTTGATTCTGTGAATGTATTTATCAGGTAGTGTGAATGGACTTGTTATAGTAGTTTATGAAGAGCAGTTTCTTAGAAAAACCGCTAAATCTTAAATTGGGAACAGCAAATTTAAAACTATTGGCTTATAGGAAAATTATTTCTTGTGAAAAGGAGTTTGACATGATCAAGCTGAGATGTGATAAGACTATCAGTTTTTACATTCAGCAGTACTCTTAGCCACCCTTTCACCTCCATAAGTTTGCGATATATATACCTTCATGTAATTTATTTTCTTCACTTCCTGCATAAATTAGAGTGACTCTGAGTCTTCATTAATACAGTCAAAGCGTAGACTGTATAGACGGAAGTATTCCAATTACCGAACACGGAATAACATTGAACAACTGGAGTCTTCTGATGAGGAAAGAGATAACTGCTTTGGCTTGATAGAGCAGGTAAGTTCTCTTCTGAGTTCTGTATTTAGAACTTGAGTTCCTTAATAATGAAGTTTCATGTAAATGTGGCTTTTCTCTCTTACAACAAACAAGCAAACAAAAAACCCATCTCTTCTACCAGGGAAGGTGTTTCTGTAAGCATTATTATTGCTAGCACTTCTCATACCTAGTTATCTGTTGCTTTAATACTGGCAGTCTTTCCTGTTATTTTATAAATGGCTGAATTATTTTTGCTGAGAATCTTCTAAACCAAATTCATGGCCCAAGGCAAAAAACAGAGGTACAATACTGAGATTGGCTTAAAGGGAAGTTTGGATTTGAGATGTGTTTTGTCATTTCTCTTTGAAAACCTTCAAAATTTGTGCACACACCTAAAACTGGAAATTCTGAAGATTCTTGATAAAGCATTGTTATGGTCTGGTAATGTGATTCTTTCACAGAGTCTATTTATCTTGGCTGAGTCCTGGCTTGGGGTGAAACAGGAGTTTGTGGGTAGCAGCAGCTTTTGACTATTGTGTTATCAAATGCTGTAAATCAGCAGTAGGACTGCTTGGACTACAGTTGTTTCATCTTGCACACAAGGATAGTCTCAAACTGGGAAAAGGGAAAGGATTGGAAAGAGTAGAAAAGGTTGGACTTGTTGGACTAGTCACTTGCTTTGTTAAGGAAGAATGGTGTACAAAATGGGGGACATTCAGGAGAAGATAATTTTGTAAGTAAGATGAAGAATGGTATTCTGTGGAAATGGACTCTTACCCTAGCCTCTTAAAGAATTCCTGTGTTTAAAAACAATCATGTAAATTTAGTGAAAAGTTAAGGTTTTCCTAATTTTGGGAATAGGGTGGAAGGGGAGTTCACAGGGGACTTCTGGCACATTAAAAATTCAAAGTGCACAAAGGTCAAATAGGAGTTAGGTGCAGCGTCCTGTAAATACTACATGTACTTACATATTTTTGAAGAATTGATGTTAGATTCAATAATAATAATAAAACTAATAAGAAGCTGAACTTTGATGTAAATGTTGGGGGCTTTTTGTTTTAATCCTACAAGTGGTAGGATAAAAGAGAAGAACTGAGTTAGTATTGTCCATTCTGTACAGTGTATGAACAGGTCTTAGGGGAAAGACGCTTTGTTACTCTGAAAATGACAAACAAATAATCAGTTGGATTTGTTCAAACAGTATTGAACTTGAAATTGCAAGTTAAATTTTTTGTTGTTTTTTTTGCTTGAGAACATATAACTTGAGACATGAGCAATGCATTATAATTGTTTCAGTTATGGAAAACACATTTAAAACATTAAATAAATGAAAATAAATTGTTGAACAGCAATCAGGAAATGATTTAGATTTTAATATATTTTGATGTATCTTGGCTATTTAGTTTTTCATTTAAATACACAAATGAATACCCAATTAGTACTTGGTCAATCACTGATGCTAAGATCAGAAAAATCACCTGATTCTAACTTGTGAAACTAATGAGAAAAAAAAAAATCATAGAAGTGCTGCTCCTATACTACAGAATATTTGCATGTTGTGTGCAGATGGGAGATGTGATAGTTTTTCCTTGATTTGTACCCTTTGCAATCTTTATATTCTTCCTTTGCATTCCAGTGAACTAGATTGTGTACTTTTCATGACCTAATTACAGCATCGTGAATTGGGAATTTGAAGGAATCAAAGTCACTTTGTTCTGATAAATGATATGAACTTATTCTTAGATTGGAAAAAAATAGAACTGTCTTACGGTAGGGGAATAGAAATGTTGCTTTGTGAAGAGTGGCTACAGCAGGTGGATCTGTGTGTGGCTAGTAAAATGTGAGTGAATATACAGATGTTAAGCATTAATAGCATGCTCCTGAGGTCAATAGAGTAAGTTGAAATCAACTACAAAAAAGAACTACTTTCATTTCCATTTTAACAACTATTTTTACCAAATTTCTTCCTAACTTAATATGCAGCCGTGAATGGGAAATGTATTTTATGTTTCAAACCCATAAAACACGTACTATGGGAAAGTTTTGGATTGACCCTGCATATTTTTAAATTCAGGAGGCTGAAGAAAGTGAGGGCTCTGGCTCATCTGATGAAGAGGAAGAGTGGAGAAGTGACAAGAAAAGCAACAGTAATAGTTCTAGGTAAGAGCAGAGAAACAAATCCCAACTTTTACTGTAATGAGTTTTAATTGAATTTTGGCAAGTGAAAATTTGTATGGAAGTTTTATTGTGCTTTGTGTGTAATAATATTTTGTAGAGTACTGTACTGACACACTGCATTGTTATTTAGGGTTCCATTTCATCAAAACACTTCTATCTTTTAATGTAGTTTCAAGTCCTTTTGCTTTTTTGCTAGATGGCAAGTAGAAAGAAGGTAGTCTGGAACATTTTTTTTTTTCTGTAGTGTGTTTTGTTCTGCTTGGTTTTTGAGGGGTGGTGGGTTTTGTTTTTGGGGTTTTCTGGTTTTTGTTTTTTTTAATAATGCAGCAACGGTCAGTTGCTTGCTCTTACAAAAACGGTTGGAAAAATTTGCAACTCTTTTTGCAAGGTTTTGGGGGGTTTTTTAAAACGGAAGTTGTCTATAACTTTTTAATCACTTTATGGCTTTTTTAATGATTTTTTAAATGGAGTTTCTAGAACTCTATAGTAGTAGAACTAAAAAATGCTAAAAGAGAAAGAGGAAAAAAGTAAATGTCTGCCTGTGAAATTTCTATAACTATCTTTAAAGAACTAAACTCGTGTTTGGCTAGTGTGTTTTTTAGAGGGGGCTCTTAACTAGTCCAGAATGTAATTGCACAACTTTCTAAAATAAGTAATTTTATTCAAGAATTAACCAGCCTTTTTTTAAAACACATGCTTTGGATTACTGTGTTCCAAAAAAATTGTGTTAAACATCAAATGAAATAATTGTTACATTGTTACCTTCTGATAGTGCTTACAGTAGCAATCTATACCTGCAGATATTTGTCTAAAAGGTTTTTAACATTCTGAGATACTGATAACTTGGTTCTGTGTTTGTATTTTCCCTGACCCCATCCACTGTGGACAGTGATTCTTCAAGTAGATATTCTGACTGGATCGCTGATGCAGGGATTAATCTACAACCTCCCGTACGAACTTCTCGACGGCAAGCTATCAGATACTGCAGTACTTCAGAAGATGAAGTATCAGCAGAGAAATCATCTCCTCCAAAGAGAAGAAGGAGGAAAAGAAGAAAAAAGCTCAAACCAAAAAAGCAGGAGGAGGTATACAGTTAATTTCTTCATACAGTTAATTTCTTCTACTCACTCTTCAGGTTTCTAGACCTCTTCATTGGAAACAGTTAAAGTAATTGTTATTGCCATTGGACAAGGTTATTGGTATCAATATATACAGTCTACCCTTAATTAATGTGAAACCATTCCAAATGCAAGGTGTCTGCTGATTTGCATGGAAGATTTGGCATTCCAAGTGAAAAAATTTTCACTGTTCGAATAAAAAGGTTTTCAAGTTTGCTGGTATCAAGGGGGAAATTTGATTATTAAATAACCTACACAGAATATTAGACTAAAATTCTGTAAAACTGTCTGGTTTTAACATATCTTTTTGAAAACTTATGGGATATAGTCACAGTATTTATGGTGGCCATTTAAACTTGGGCTGAATTTTAAATTTTTTATGTTACAATAACTACTCACTTTTACCAAAATTTTAAAGTTAGTTATCCTTTTTAAAATTACAGTAGTTATTATTTGCCGTTTCGTACCATAAAGGGGCAAACATTTTATTTTTTTTAACACTTGGTGTAATTTTGGTATGTTTTTCTCTTCATCCTTTTACTATCTTCCAAGTATTCTCAAAATTATATTTTTGGAACTGTTTTAATATGAGTATTTACTGTGCAATATCTCCCATAATTTTTTATCTTTTAAGTAGTTTCTTGCAGATTGATAGTTTGGTTTTTTTTTTAATTTGGGCACTGCGACTGCCATATAAGTTATTAAACGTTGTTTCTCTTAAGACCTTCATAATAGTAATCTTGCGCACTCAGATCTTCATACAGGAAAGGAATGCTTAGTATTAGTACTACAAATACAGTTACAAGTCAAGCAAAGACTTAGAGGAATTTTGCTTTTTGGAAATGTACATCAGTCTTTTATAAGTTAAGCTTTTGTCTGCGAAATTAAAATGGAATTAGTTGTTTTCATGTCATGTCAGCAATATGTTCATTATGTCTAATTTTGCTCTTTATTAAATGTGAAGGCTAATTCTCCAACACAACCGGTAAACTTGGAATTGTCATATGATTGTCATCCTCCTGTTTGGATAACAGACACGGCTCTTAGAAGATCCCCTTTTGTACCTCAGATGGGTGATGAGGTAGGAATATGGATTAAAATCTTAAAATGCTTGTGTTAACTAACATTACTATAGTTACTAAATATAGGAAAACATTTACGTTTTGGGGATGTTTTTTAGGTAATATATTTTCGGCAAGGACATGAAGCTTACATTGAAGCAGTTAGAAGAAATAACATTTATGAACTGAATCCTCACAAGGAGCCATGGAGAAAAGTAGTTCTTAGGGTAGGTCTGCACTGAAGATACTGTGGGTTCAATACTAGTAGTCTGTGAATGAAGTTGTATTACACTGTTTGCAAAACACTGATTTGTGAGTTTTTGCCATTTCCCATAATGTTTCCTTGTGGAAACAACAGAGTAAAGTGTCTTCAGTTACCAGAGTATCTTCAGAGTTACCTGTGGAAAGCCCAAATACAAATAGCTGTGTTAAGATTGCCAAGTCTGACAGACTGTCTTCCATTGAAATCTCAAATACAGTTTTGGTATTTCTGGCTTTTTGATGTGGGTACAATTCCTGTGCTTGGTTAACTAATGTTAAATTAATAGTTCTGTGCATAGTCCAGAAGGTAATACTTGCTGAAACTGTTTATTCTTACCTGTAGGATCAGGAGTTGGTAAAAATTGTTGGAATTAGATATGAAGTTGGTCCTCCCACATTGTGTTGCCTCAAGCTTGCCTTTATAGATCATGCCACTGGAAAGCATACGGACAAATCATTTTCCATCAGGTATGTGCCTCTTCATTTTTCTGGAAAGTACTTAAAAATATGGGTTTTTTCTAGGCTTTTTCCTGAAGCCCAAAGGCACACACGTGAAAGGGTTGGTTGGTTTGTTTGTTTTTTATCTAGATACCATGATATGCCAGATGTTATCGACTTCCTTATATTACGCCAGTTCTATGATGAAGCACGACAAAGAAACTGGCAAGCTTGTAAGTGTGTTTTCTAAGTATTCAAGTAAACAATTTGGAAATTAAAAATTTGTCCTTGGCTAATTGCCTAATATGCTAGATACTACTTGTAACTTCAGGGGGTGTTCTGGTAGGTAAGGTTTCTTTTCCCATTAGAAATGTGAGCCTACTAACTGCTGTACTAAGCATTTTGGAGGGGTTACCATAGATCTAAGATACAGTCTTCAAAGCATACTGACATTCATTCACTTGTATTTTTTTTACGTAGTAAGTTATCTCATCTTTTATTAAATATCAGTGGGTTTTAGAACTTTAAAGTGAAATACATTAATCAGTTTGTCTAATTGCATGTAGAAGAAGCATAGTTAAATAACTTCTCTTAGCAGTGTATCTAAGCAGCCTTTTTTTGCTCTAGCTGATAGGTTCCGATCCATTATTGATGATGCATGGTGGTTTGGAACAGTGTTGGGCCAAGAACCATATCAGTCTCAATATCCAGATAGTCACTTTCAGTGTTACAGTGTTAAGTAAGTATAAAAAAAATTTCACACTTCTGATGTTAGTAGTGTGGGTTGCCTCTTACATAGCTGACTTATTGGTATGAGAATATATAAATTGTTCAAATTATTTTACTGGTTGAATTATCACTTCTTAATGGTTTCAAGTTCCTAATGTAGCACAGTGTGAATATGTAATGACTTGCAGCAATTTTTTAGTGAACAGTAGTGTGGTAAAACGTTGTTGACCTCTTTTCACATTTGCAAATCATTTTCTGTAATGACTAGTGCTGAATCACTTCCATGAAGCAAGCAATGCAATTTCCAGTGTACATTATTATTCTTCATTAATAAGTGGTTTTGAATGTGGCATGCTGAATATCTTATGTTGTTGCTGACATCATGATCCTTATGTATCAAGTTCTCACACTTCTGTCTCTCATGTTATAGTCTACAGGAGTAAATACATGTATAAAATGATCTCATGCTATCGCTTGAGACCCCTGTAGAGGATGTTTCCAAATGTTGCTCTGTCTTCATAGTTGACACATGAATGTGAAGACAGAACTTGAGTCTTCGCTGCCTATTGGTGTTCTACAATATTCCCTATTGTATAGATCCCACTTGCAATTTCACCTTTTGATTTCATCTTTGGTTGATATTTAGCTAGATAATTGACAGACAGCGTAGCCCTGTGTTACCTATAATACACAAATCCCTTTGACCAGTCTACTTGTCAGGAGATAATACTGCCAAGATGAAGGCATATAACATCAAGTGCATTGTTCAAAATATGGCAAATTGGTCAAATCAAGGGTATTAAAAGTAGAGAAAAAACCCCCAAAACTACTTAAACAGGAAGGGCCATGAACACCCAAGTCAAACTGGTAACAAGATAGTTGGACCTATACCTTCTTTGCCAGGGTGTGTTTGGACAAATTACTCCCTACTATGCCCCCACGGCAGTTTGACACTGGTGTTCCTGTGCACCTTCTTTCATATTAACAAAGAGGTCCTTCACACAAAGGAGAAGAAAAGTGAGCAAAGTTAACTCTGGACCTCAATGCTCAGAGCCAGAGTATTGTCTTTTGTCCTGCCTGTCTAAGTTGTCTGGAAATGGTTCTGGGATCTTGCTTGCTTTGGATTCCCCTAGCAAAGGAGGACTGTAAGGAACAGTCAACATACAATATCAGTACATATGTAATATTCCTATTTCTGTCATGACCAGAGACTTTCCCATGTCTTTTACAGTATATTTGATATTCAGAGCTTTATTGTAGAGGGTTTTTTTTCCCCTCAGAGGCTTTAGAACCTGTCACTCATCCTGAAGAAAGGAAGTACTTGTAGCTAATAGAAAATTCTGAGTGCCAAGACTGTGTTAGATATTTTGGTTCCTTGTTTCATCTACTTCACTTTTCCTTAGTGGGATGGTGTAAGTAACTTCCGGATTGAAGTTCTTGCCTGTATGGTTTTGGCAAGTGAATTTTCACTTTTGCTTCTACAGCTACAGTTAGCAAATTGGCATTCTTGATGTGCCATAAATAAAAGTGGTATCAACATTAAGTCTCTACAACAGATCATCTGACCATAAACTCCTTCGTGTTCCTGACAGTGATAAAGCTAATTCTGCTCCATGTATAACAAATCTGCCAGTATGTGCAAATACTTGGGTTTTCTTTGACAGCTGCTTTATCACCCACAATGAGAAAGTACATACAGATGAAAAACTGAAATCCAGACTATATGTACATTGATTTCATGTCCTTATTTCATTCTCCTTTGGATTCTTCTCTTACCTAAAGAGAGGATCTTGACAAACTAAAATTGTGCTGGATCTTACTTATGTCCCAGGCCTGAGGGACATTACACTTGGAGCATATCTCTTGCAAGGTAATGTAGGGGTAAAAATAGTTCAAGTTACTAGTATATTAGTATATTAGTATACTAGCTAGTATATTTTTCCTTGTTTTGTAAAATGATGTACAGAGTAAAAATCTACTGAATCCAAATACCAGTATGAAAATATAACTAAATCTTATTTCAGAGTACTACATTTTATCTGTTAGATAGCTCAAACACTTTGTAATGACGCCATGGGGAATATGTTACCTTGCGTATGTTATATCTTTGATATGTTTTCTTGTGACCACAGTTGTTCCTTAAGGGTAAATTTAAATGGAGGTTTTGGTTGTTTTCTTGGCCAGTTCAAAATCAAGTTTCCAGTAATGAAAAAGAGCCTGTAGCCAGTTTCCTAGACTTTTTTTTTTTTTTGTGAATGCTGAAGGATATTTCAATATTTTAATGCACCAGCCTTTAACAGAGAAAAGTCTAGATCTGCTTTGAAGTTAGCTTAATAATTGAATAGGTAAGGAATACAGTACTCTTTAAAGACCACTTTCAAAAGAGAGCTCTATGGATGAAAATGTCTGGAGTGTTTTGCAGGTATAGCTTGGTTTTGTGACTTGGCTGGGTCCTTAGCTCTTTTTGTAAATACAGTCCTCTCTTCAAGAATCTTGTCTCCCCAAGAAATCTGCATGTGGTTCAGCAGCAGTAGCTTCCTAATTTGCATTCCTATGCTTTATACATTGGATGCAAAAAGATTTTTAAATGCACTTCATTTTACATATGCTTAAATGGGAAAAATCAACCTAAACACAAGTGGTTGTGACTGTCTTGGACAAACAGCAATATGCCATTTCTCCACTCAGGATTTAGGTTATGATGCTTTTTCAGATGTTAGAATTCTGCTAATCCAGCTGAGTTTGAGTATTTGCAGTTGTTTTTTGCCACTTCTGAGACAAAGAGCTTTATTGGAGTTTCTATACCAGAAACAACCTCTGAAAGTTGGCTTCAAAACACTCAGTGGTGGAGAGTGTTGGAAACCACATTTGAATGATGTGAAGGGGAGTAATTGCCATGTAATGTAACTGAAAGTCTTATTGCTGGTAACCAGGTTGTCACACACTTAGGAATTATCTCAAATTATCATCATCACTGTTGTATAGATAATAAATAAATTGAAGGTGTATAAATGAAATGTTATTTTATTGGCCAGATAAAAATAGGTATTTGTGTGGAAGCAGCTTTCTATATTATTAAGTTGTGTTACCTGGATGAATGGAGCTCAAGTGGAACTAAATGGGGCTTAAGCTGTACTAAACTGTATTGATAAAGTCTGTCATGTAATATTATGAAGTAGTATATACATTTGTAACTACCAACAACTTCTGAATATTGCACATTAACTAGGGACGAGAACCAAACATGTGAAACTTCAGAGCCTTCAGTCTCTGTTAGTTCCAGAAACATCAAGTAAGCTGAATGTAGATAGATCCAGGTTTTCTTAAGTCGATGGGTGTCTATTCATATGGAGATATAAAAGCAAAATCATGGAGAAGTGCTCTTGCCTGAGCAGAGTTTTAGTTATAAAATATTATGAGGATTATCACTTCAGTTTTTAGTTTGTTTGAAAAAAATACACAGGAGGTATTACACCAGATATCTATTTATTAAATTATAAGAAGCAGGTGGCATTCACATTGGCAGTGAGAGAACTCTGTTAGGAAACTCCTGTCAAAGTTGCAAACTCTCCTGCAGTTGGACACTGTACTGGCAGATTGCTATTGTAACTCCTGCCAACAGAAAAGGCTCTGGAGGGAAACTGGTAAGCTGTAGACTGATACATTTGATTTCAAGTTTCCGGTATGTACCTATAATAAAGAATAATACTACTGAGCATAAGGATAAACTCAGCCGCAGGAAAGAACCGCACTGCATTTGTACAGGAAAGTTCTGTCTCTCAACCCCTTTTAAAGTTCTGTGACTTTGTTAGTAAGCATATGAATAAAGTGGACAGTAGACAGCATATATTTGGATTTTTTAAAGAAACCTGTGACAGGATTTCTCTTCCAAGAGAAACTAAGATGACACAGGATTGGAGGAAATACTTTGTGTTTAAAATTGGTTAAAGGATAGGGTGCAAAAGAGTGGTTCTTCACAATTATATTTCAGGCTGGAGTAGTGAGCTCCCCCTGGAATTGGTGCTGGGACCACTTTAATCAGTGTCCTTCTAAGCCTCTTGGAGGGCGCGTGCACAGTGAAATATCCAAGGTCTGTAAATACTGCAAGTCATTTCAGGTAGTAGTCAGTTATCACCATGAAGGTGAGGACTTCCAGAAGGACCTCATAAAACTGGGTAAAAAAAGTGCCAGGTAATTTTCAGGGCAGATGTATGTTAAGTAGGACACCTGAGGGAACAATGGTCTTATTTATGCTTATATAACAGTGAGCTCATTAGTACATTCAGCTGAAGACAGAAATGCTGAGGTAGTCATTGACAGTTCTCAATGTCAGCTGTGTGTACAGTGGCAGCTACAAAAACTTTGGCCACCATCAGAAAGGATATCAAAGACAAAACAGTATTGTTCACTGCTTTCCAGAATTGTGGTGTACTGATGTCTTGGTGCACTTTGGGTAATAGCATCTAAAGGTACCTTCCTTTAGAGAAGGTCAACTAAAATGATTAAGAGTATGAAGCAGATGTGGGTTAAGACTTAAAAAATGTGACTCTCCAGATAGAAGGGTGAAAGGGGTATGTTGATAGTTCACAAAATCATAAAGGTGATAGGCAAGGTCAGTAGAGAATTATTCACCAAATTCTGTAGTGACAGAACTAGAGATGCATGTTGAAATCCGTAGAGGATTTGTTTAGATGGGTTTGGGTTTTTTAACATTGCAAGTAGTCAAGTTGATAAATACATTTACACAGGAGGCTATGGAAACAGTATTAGCAGGCTCAAAAAGGTATTAAACAAAAATAAACAGACACTAAAGGGAATAAGTTGGGGTGTATTCACAAACATGGCTAGAGGAATACAGTGATCATGAGTACTGGAAGTACGAGCAGAATGGACGTTGTACCAGAATCATATGGTCATCTTCCAGTAATAGTTTCAAAGACAGGTAATTACTGGTCTAGCTGGACCAGTAGGGTATTAAGCTGATCCAGTAAGGCATTTCTTATATTTGAAATACCAAAATTCTTTTTCTTTGGTGTTGTTAAAAACATGTAAAAATCTGTCCAAATCTTGTAGGATCTGGAGAGATCTCAAAATGATATTCATACCTAATAGTCAAGTATCAGAGTGAATATACATATACACTATTGACATCAACTGCATTTCCTTCCTCTTGGTCCTTACTTTAGTTTCTTACTTTTAGATATACCATTTTCTTTGTCTTAATGTAGTATGCCTAATAAAATGAAATGTTAATGTACCAAATACCTCACCTGCTGTTCTTCCTTTCTCTGAAACATTCCATGGACTTGCACAACTACTGTTGGAGTTAGCAAAAAAAATCCTCTCCTCTGTGTGTTTTATCTTATAGCTTCCCCTTGGTGTTGTTACTTCATTTTTTCCAAGTGTATGACTTATTTTTCTTCTGCAACTTCTTGATACAGGCTTTGTAAAATTGATTTTTGTATTAGTTAAGTTGCATATAACCAAAATCAGGAGCACAATTTTAATTTGAAATTCATTACAAAGAATGTTTTTCTTGCACTGAGACAGCTGATTGCTACCTAATGCTTTTGTTTATATGCATGTTTATACAGTATATTCTATTAATACCTAAAAATAGCTGTAATTTCAGTATTCTTGGAGAGAATACTTCTTAAGATAACTATTATTATTCTTTTAACTTGATGACTCAGATGGGACAACGGTGAAATTGAAAAGCTTAGCCCATGGGACATGGAACCAGTTCCTGATAATGGTAGGTGGAAACTCACTTAATAAAACAATTTAATGTGTTTCTTCCAGTTCCTTCATTTCGTGCATGTAGTGGACCTTAGGTGATTCTTACCTTGCTTGCGACTTGCCACTAAGTCATCTGAATACCATATCCATTGTGCATATCTACTTAGTAGGTGGAACTGATATGGTAATATTTATCCTTTAAATTATAGAGAATGTCAGCAGGCTGTTTTTGTGAATTTAGGCAAGAAAGTTCTTAAAGACAGTCCTGCTTCAGATTGGGTGAAATACCTGAATATACGTGTATTTTTCCCTTTGCATCATCCAGAGCAATTCTGAAGGAAATACTTCAAATGTGTAGCTCTGGCTTATGCAGTTAAGCCTGCTACTTCCAAGTCAAGTTTCAAACCATCTCAAGTTTCAGAAAAAATAGTTTGCTGTAATACACTATAGTATAAGGCTGTCGGGGAAGAATATGTATAAAATAACTTCCAGTCAGCAAATCCTTATGCATATAGTTTAAAACCAGCAATTTATAAAGTTTGCTAGTCAAATCTAAATTAACTGTAAACACTTGGATTCCTGGTTTGTCTTACTCAATTAAGTTTTCCAATACTTGTCAGTACCAGTTGGGTGGAGGGAAGAAAGTTTGTGATATACTGAGAGAGTAGTTACTGAATAAGCTGTCAAAAATACACTAATTTTCTTAATAACCTTTGCTAGGAGTTAACTCATTTCCCAGACACCGGAAAGGCTTAAGCTATATTTCTTTCTTATGAATATACTGTACACATGTGGATGTTCTCAGTAGCCACCTGACTTTAATCTGAAGTGTTAGCTGGCTGCTGCTTCAGTCATATCTTGTGATGACAAATTCTGCAAAACAGTCTGAAATCAATTTGAAATTGAAATATTTATATATTTTAATTTATAGAAATCAAGTAATGAGCAGGATTTTGGCTTTACACACACACACAGATTTAACTGAAACATTCCATTTTCTCATCACCAGCATCTGTCTCCTAACACACAGGAGCTTTTCTTACCCATCATGAACTGGTTAATGCTTCCCATATATGTCACTGAGAGGCAGTCATATTATTGTTATAGGCTCACCAGCCTTACATGTGACCTTAATTTCGGATTTATTTTGTTACAGGACAAATTGTATCGATTTCTTCTGAATGCTATGTACTGTAGTTTAAGTTGCTGTTGATATCAGTGTATTAGTTATCACTTCTTCCTCCTGTGGATTGAAATAAAAAGAGTAGTGTTCTCAACCACTTACATTTGATCACATAAAGGAACTAGAATTTTTGAAATTGCTACACTGGCAATGTAATGACAGAGACATCTTACAGACACTAATCTAAATCTGGACAGTTTTACATCTGTAAGTCATCATTTAATAGCTATATAAGAAGCAAATTGTAACTTCTTTGTTTGATCTAGTAAGTTGTTACTTTGCTATGTTAAGAGCTTAAGGTTTGATTGATCCAAGGAGCTACGAGTTTTAACATAGGAAGACTGGGAAGGGACACACACACACCCCACCCCCAAAAGCTGGTATGTTTTGTGGACAGGGTCAAAGAGTTGAGAAGAACATCCTCTGAACAGGTCAAGAGTACATACCAAAGCAGACACTAGGCTAGAGGAAGAACAAAAACTGTCTGAAGACAATCCAGAACTCCTTATTTTCTACCTTTCTTTCCAGGCAGAAAATGGCACTCTGTAGGGAAGTAAAGCTCTTACAGAAACGTTTTGTGCATTTATAGAAAGCATTGTTATGTTAACAATATAGTATAAAACAGGGCTAAACCCCTCCTCCTTTGCTTTCTTGTCCTTTCTTCAATTGAATGTCTTAAAGATCAAATTGAAATTGTACCTCACATCGCCACTCTTCTCTCAGAATAATACTTAGTCATTTCATTTGCTAAGATAGGCATATGGGAAAAGAACAGCACTAAAGTTAGACTAACTAGCAGGTCACAACTTTAATTAACTACATTTTGTGTCCTGCAAGTGTAAGTTTTGTCTCATGACAAAAATTGTCTCATCATCAAGTTAAAGTATCCGGTGTCAAACTCTTGTCTAGTCAGGGACAGTGCTGTCGAGACCAGGAAAAGGTGGTGCATATGGACCTGAAAGTTCAGTGTTCAGCAGCCTGCTTACTAAACCACTATTGGTGTGGACTGGTTGTTTTGTATATTAACTGTCTTTACTCGTAGTGTAAGCACTACAACCCTCCTCCTGGGGTTTCATCTTTGTGACCCATTTACTCCTGAAGATTAGACCATTTGGTCGTGTTATTTTTTTATACATATATTTTTATATATATATACACACACACACACACACACACACACACATATGTATGTATGTGTATATATATATATATATAAAAATATAAAAACCATGCCAAGAGTTATGACAAGTATTCAAAGTCATATATAACAGTGCTGCAAAGAACAAAGTAGAGATCTTTACATGCTTGTTGAGGACAGTTTGGTTTAGTCTGTCATTCTGCTTTAGTTGTTACTCCTGCAGGAGAAAATCCCACTTGAGCACTCATGTAATGGAGTACCAGATACCATGTTGAGTTCTTGTAGTCCTGTGTAAGTATAGAAGCATTATTTGCTGCATTCTCTAGAGTTGTCTCCAGGAAGTTTGTTTGCAGGGTTTATTTCAGCTTAAAGATGAGGTAGAATGATCATTTAAGTGAGTCAGCTCTGCCCCTTCAGCTTTTCCTAGTACCTTTTGTATTTAATCCATTTGTTTCTTGAAGAACTGCTTCATCTTTATTATTATTTCAGTGGATAACATACTGGTAGGGCTCCATCAGTGCAAAAATGAACAGAGCACTAGAAATTACTTTAGGTGATTAAGACTAACCCTGTTCAGCTGAAGAAAAAAAAAAAAAAGTCTTTTTTGTAAACTTAGAAGATCCCCCACTAAAAGCTTGATCTTTTTTCCCTCAGTAGTTGTAGCTGAAATATATTTTAGAATTTGTATGCAACATATTCATGGATTATAGTTATTATAACTAGGATCCTATCTTCTTTCTTGCTTTCATTTTTAATGGACAGACTCTTAGATGCTAATTGAAGTTCTTACTGTTAGTTTCTAGCTATAAGCCTACAGACTTTATACTTTTGAATTTATCTGCTAATAAAAAAAAAATTATCTGCTAATTTCAGTTGTCCTAATCAGTACAAAGAAGTGATTTTGCCTGCCCATAGTGTCTGATCAGGAACCTTGACATGCTTCTTCCTTTTCAAGTGCTCAAATGAAATGAGGAATTTAGCTTTTCAAAAATAAATCAAACTGCAGAAGCTGCAGATGTACTAAAACTGATATGTGGAGTTGAGGGGGATAATACATTATCCACTCAATCACTGCATTGGTCAGATTGCATTAGTCTTTGGAAGCATAACTCCACAGAACTGTACCTCACAGCTTTATATTTCTAGTAGTTCTTATTGCTTTGAAATGATATCTGCCATGTTCAAAACAAATATTTTTAAAAACATCTGAAAGACGAGTTGTCAATACCAGGAAGGATGTTACAAAGTGTATTGCCAATCTTGCATGTGTTTAAAGGTTGGGGGCACAAATTGACTCAAACTAAGTTATGATCCTGTAAAGTTTAGAGCGTGCATTTGAAACAAAAACATATAAACAACTCTTCTGAGTTGAAGTCCTGTTTTTAAGTCTAGTGCTTAGATGAAGATAGGAAAGAGTCTTCTGGAATTTAAGAATTGCATAAAAGGCAAGTAAAGGATATCTTTGCTATTTTATGCATTTTGTGTACTTCTTTTCCGTGTAGTCTTGTCTTATCAAACTCTGCTTTAAGGCAAGAGTTTTCTTGTCAGTTATGAGCATATGAGTATTTAGTAAGCGTGAGTTGAGTACTTTTATCTTGTTGTTTTGTGTTCTCACTTCTTACTCTTTCCTATTTGCTATCACTCTTCAGTTGATCAGCCTGAAGAATTAGGAGCTAGTGTTTCTGTGACTTTTGAAGAGGTGGAGAAGCTACTATACAAACCCCAAGAAGGAGAGTGGGGGATGAGGTCTCGTGATGAAGCATGTGAACGGATTATCAGTGGTATTGATCAGCTTCTGACTCTTGGTGAGCATATAATCGAAGATTTAGATAGTTTTCTCCTAACGTTATATTTATAAACAGGTTCCTGCAGTATCTGTTGCATCCTTTAAAAATACCCTGTGATAAAAGTAAATTAAGTGTTCATACATATTTATGTGCAGTTCTTTGTCTCTACTGAGATTTTTCTATTTTTTATACATCATTGATTTTCTAAAAAGTATACATGGTAATTGAACACCTGTCTTGATTGTCATATGCATACAAGCCTTGAAATAGTTTCATTAATCTGTCTGTTTCTTAACAGATATTTCAGCAGCTTTTGCCGGTCCAGTTGACCTGTGTACATATCCCAAGTACTGTACCGTGATTGCTTACCCAACAGACCTGAACACTATTCGGACGAGACTGGCTAACCGATTTTACAGGTTAGTACTAGCAGTAGAAACAAGCAGGAATGTGGCC
This sequence comes from Athene cunicularia, assembly GCF_003259725.1. Classification (NCBI taxonomy): domain Eukaryota; kingdom Metazoa; phylum Chordata; class Aves; order Strigiformes; family Strigidae; genus Athene; species Athene cunicularia. The sequence goes on from NW_020799091.1 coordinate 95,940,678, forward strand.
TTGAGTTTGTCCATTGTGAGAAGATTGAAACTTTTTAGTAAGAAGAGCAATTACTATTTTTACAAACATTCTGCAAACCAATAGTCCAGTGCCTGAACTGAGCATTACTAGTGTTTCATAGCAGGACTCTGATGCTTCATAACTGCAACATTATATTAATTTTCATTATGTTTCTTAGTTCTTAAGACTGCTGATTTCAGCCTATAGTGACCCTGTTTTCAGACTGACATTCATAAACACTGACATTCTTTCTTTGAGAAATGTGCTATTTAAAATTAGCAAGTATTAAAAAAATTGAAGTTATTTTAGTGCTGAAAACATAATTCAGATTTTGAAGTGCTGTACTTAATTTACTTTGAAGAGGGTTAAGCTCTTAAGCACTTAGTAATGTAGAGAAGAGGGAAGAAACTGAAGTGATGATACTGTTATGATTTTCTGGGTGTGCTGCGTGTCCATAGATCTGAAAGAAATCTAAGGGTCTTCTTTATCTGGACTTGCATTCAGTGTGTCTGTAAATACAGTGAAGAGACATTCATAGTTGTTTTCCTCCTACATAAGACTGAAATAATGTCTTGGGAAATAGTTTGAAATTCTATAGGTGAAAATCTGCAAATATGAGGTATCTCTGCTTCACAATTATAAGGAATTGGAAAAATGAATTACAAAAATGGAATTACTTAGTTGTTCTAGCTCATTTCTATCAACCTGCAGTTTTAATTTGTAGCAGTTTCTACAAATCATGTTATAGAGGGCACTGCTTTGGTCAGTTGACCTCAAGGCAAGGAGTTTGAGGGAAGACAGAAAAGAACATCATAGCTGAGATGTCTTTAAAAACATAAGTAGACTAAGCTTCTTGTTGCTCTCTTTTTTTTTTTTTTTTTAATTGCTTGTGCCTTGTGTTCCTTAGTTAAAAATTACCAAGATACTACACAACTTGTGTTCCATTTGATAGGGCATTGCAACAAGCAACTTCTGATGTTTCCAGAATAAATGTTAACATTTACGGTGATGGTTAAATAGTACTTTTTCCCCCTCCTTTTTAAATAAGGTCAAATATAAGCTTTTTAAAAATGCATGCGTTTTTAAAGAATCCAGGGAATCCACAATCCTCAGTATTATTTCAGTGATGTTTTTAATTTAATGGTAACAAATGCTAGTGCTTACTTGGCTAGTTGTATTAACTGAATTTTAAGAATGAAACTAAAGTGTGCTAAAATTTTGCAAACTTTCTGAAGATGAATTATCAATAATGAGTTGGAAAACGAGTGAGCAAAGATGTGCATTGTTGGGTTTGCTTCCTTGAGTGTGTGTGTCTGTATATGTATACATATGCACATACTTCAGTGTTTCACGTGAATGAAAAGTTTGAGACTGGTCTAAGGAGACCTAAAGGAATATATCTTAATCTAATATGGATAGAAAATTACTAAGATGTAATTTTTGCAGTTTTTAAGCTTTCCAGCTTAGTACTAAAGGTGCAATATTTTTTAATTTTAAGGAGAATCTCTGCATTGGTTTGGGAAGTAAGATACATTGAAAGCAATGCTAGGACCTTCAATGAACCTGGAAGTGCTATTGCTAGAGCTGCAAAAAAGATCACTACCCAGCTCTTAAAGTTTATCAAGTAAGTGCATTTTAATCTAAATAGTGCTTGAATACCAATGCTCTTAAATAGTGGGAGAGTATAAGCATCTTAATATCCCTTTATTGTGAATTCTACTTCTTTTGATTTCTTACTATTTTTTAATGCACTTCAGGACAGTTGCATAATTCTTTTTGAGTATTATCTTAGCAAGGGAAATACTTAATGTTCGGCATAGAGACATTTTAACTTTTTCCCTTAATAGCAGTCACTGGTATTTATAGTCACTTGATGTGAAAGTAGCTCAACCTCTCAAGTAAGTTCTGTCCTGCCTAGCCCATGTCTAGAAGTTCCTGTTGCAGCTTGCTTGGCTTACTTCAGTTGAGAGGTTTATTTTGAAAAATGTTAGTGTAGGCAGTCTTCCTGCAGGTAGATCAGGTGTGAAGGTCTTCCTCAAATCCCTCATGCTAATTTCACCCTCCTCCCCTCGCTTCTGAACGCACAGTATAGCAGGTTTTTAGGCATAGCATTACTTCGTTAATACTATAATCATCTTGCAATTTTTATATTTTATTTAATTCTTAGTTACTGTTTTCCAGTTTATGTGTAGCTTTTGGTTGTGACTGTTTAATCTAGGAAATGATAGTTATGTTTTTGCTATTCCAGTAACAGAGATTTAATTGCATTACAGTGATCAGGACTGTACAAACATATTTGAACTATGTAGCACAACAGATGATGAACAAGATTGTCTTGATGCTGATCTGGTAAGCTTTTATTGTGGATAATTCCAATACTGTATGATGGTAAGAAAATACCAGCAGCTTTCAAATACTTTTGGTAAAATTGCTCAGTTATTCTTAGAGATATGTTTGTGTGTGTTTATACTTTTACATAGCTAATATAAACATGGAATATATTATAAATGTGGGGAATGATGTAAAGAGATGCTTTATTAAGATAATTGAGTTGTCAGTATTAAGTATAAAAATATGTATTTTGTACTATAACAGTGCCATCAACTAGAAAAAAATGCATGTTTTGTGAGTGGCACTATTTCTGAAGCATATTAATGTGCAGTAATGTAAGAGAAATATTACAAGAGTACATGAATAGCTATCTTTCACTGTATTTTTAATTATATGCATCTGATTATTTTTAAGGTCAAAATTATCATTGATACTAGTCACAAATGCTAAAAGCTGACAAGTTGTATAGCTATTGCAGTCATGCTTGGCTCTCAGTTTCTCTCTATACCACAATATGAATCATGCATCAAATTTGCACGCCTCACTGAGAATTTAATAAAGTGCATTTATCTTAAATCTGATAGAGGTAAATATGCATTGTTGTTATGCAGCAAATGCTATCTGCAGTGCTGTACGTTTAATAACGTACCCAAAGCTGCCCAAACTGATGTTTCTTCCACACTGTGATTTCTAATTTGGCATTTGCTGACAAGGCTTCATAAAGTCGCAGAGTAGCTGTTCTCCCTTGCAGGTTAATAAGTAGGGAAAAAATTACACTGAGTCATTTTGGTTCTTTATCTTGCTGTTTTAGCATCACCTTACTACATCCACATTGTTAAGGTTTTCTTTTCACCAAAAGTAACGATCACAGGATGTCTTTTCCTAAACTTGAGACAAATAAAATGAGAAACTTCTGTAACCTTTATTATCGGTAATTCAATTCACTAATAAGCTTTAGCATTGAGGTTCAAAGCTGATGGGTATCTTCTCATTCCAGTTTCTGGTGGTGGTTTTTCTTTTGTATTAAGGACAGGAGTTGGAGTTGAGAATCTTCAGTGGTGGTATCTAGGATCTTGCTTTCCAAGTCTCTCAAATGCTGTGGTTGTATTTTTTTATATGCTCATCTTCTGTCTTATTGAGACAAATTAGAATAAAAATCTATTTTTACCACAGTATCAAATTTAGTGACACTTTGAGCACCCATTATCTATTCTTTCATCTGTAATTTTAAAGATGATTTTATTTTATTTTGTCCAGGATGATGAAAAATGTCTTCCAAGAACAACATATAGAAGAAGAAAAGTGAGTTTACTAATCTTTACTGTATATACCCAAATGAGGTCTGGCAGGAAAAATTGTTTACTGGACTATATTGAAATTCTGTAGGAGTGATGCTAGGTTTTATAACAATCATAGAACAGAAATTTTCTAGTGGTATTAAGGAAGTAAAAACTTTGCTTAAGTAGGTCTTTGTTGTTTTAATGCTTCTGTACTTGTTCTGTTTAGTTTTCTAGGAAAATCTTAACTTACAAGTTGAATACCAGTCTGATTCAGCGTAACAGTTTTCAGTTATTTGTATGATATTGAAATATTAAAAGCATTATTCATCTGAGATGCTTGGAAAAAATATTTTGAGTGATGGATATTATTCACAATTTTTGAGAATTTGTTATCAGAGGGTATATTTCTTTGTGCCTTAGTTACTTAGTATAAAAGAACCCTTGAAAGATAGTAAAAGTTTTATAATTTGTCAGTTTACTAATAAGGATTAAAAAAAATCTGCTAGTAGTGTAGTGCCCTTTTTGTTATAAAACAGTATGTTTGGAAGTGCATTTTTCTGCTACAGAAATAATTCCAGACAGATTATCAGGTTTATTTTTCTTGCTGTATTTCAGTAATGCTTTTTTCTACCTTTTTCCAAGGGCCGGGGATTAAAAAAAGGAAGAAGCATGAAAACTGGCTATGACGAAAACTGTTGGAAGAAGCAGTGTATGGAACTGGTGAATTTAATCTTCCAGTGTGAAGATTCTGAACCTTTCAGGCAGCCGGTTGACTTGGATCAGTACCCTGTAAGTTGTTCTTACTAACCTTACAAGATATAAAAATTACTTGGTTTTTTTTTTCTTCTACCATTTGGTACTGTAATAAAATCTCCATATTGCTCTTGGAGCATTTGTTCTCTTTATGGCTTTCATCCCAAACCATTGAAAGAAATTTGCTTTGCTCTGTGCTTAGAACTGTGAGCTGTATGCTCTACTGCATCAAGATAACATCCATCAAAATATTGACACAAAACACTTGTAAAACAGTGGTGGTGTCTACAAATATCTTGATACCTTAAATATGGTTTGAAACCACTTAGAGTCGTTTTCTGCTTGCTTTTTTTACTGTCTCTTGTAGGGAAATAATTTTAGATAAAGCTGTATGTTCTTAATTAAAACTAGTTTCTTGAGGGACGGGTCTACAAAACCTGTTCACTGAGCCTGAGATATGAAGTTGATTTGTTCCTTGTCTTTCTCTTAGCTGTTCATGGTAATCTTGCCAATTCATTTGTCTCTTTTTGTCTAAAAACCCAACAAACTTTCAAGGAAAATAAATTCATAACAAGCATGCAACTGTGTTCCTGGGGACTTCATATCTTGAGTCAGTGTCTCACTTCAGGTTTTAAAAACATCTTGAGGTTCTCTAAAATTCATTAACAAGAGAGAAAGATATTGGTGTTTTGGTTTGTGGTGGTTTATTTGTGTTTTTTTTAACCAGATCAGTTTGTTTCTCCAAGGTAAAATGCATCAGGGAAAGGATTACATGATGATTTACAACAGTCTCATTTCTTATTTTAACAGTAAAAACATTGACTTGCATGTTGTTGTTACTGGGTAGTTTTTATTGAGGACCCTCAGGAGAATTGAAACTGGTAATCTGCCTGAGCAAGCATGTGACATTATATCAAATCATGATTCTTCAGAAATTCTGAAGATGACCTTGAAAATGAGCAAGAGTTTGTATGGGATAATGTAATGGAGACTTTAAATCAACTAGTCTCAGCAAAAGCATTGCTGTCTGCTCTGGTAGGTGCTTCTCTTTTCAGCTGATGGTTAAGATAATCTGTGGTCATTTTAGCTACTTTTAAATTATGGAAATAAAATTTAAAAGGGTTTTTTTTCTTTATACTTTGAAACCTTTTTTCATGTGTTTTATCTAGGATTACAGACATATTATAGACACTCCTATGGACTTTGGTACGGTGAAAGAAACCCTGGAAGCTGGAAATTATGACACTCCAATGGAACTGTGCAAAGATATAAGACTAATATTTAGTAATGCAAAATCTTATACTCCAAACAAAAAATCAAAGGTAGCTGTTAATATTGGGTTGTTTATGCTTGTTGTAATGAAACTAGGTATTTTGGAATTAGTTTTTCAGTACTTTTGTTAAAACTGCTGGTTGGAGAGATGGTGGGGCATGACAAAGAATATATGGGTATGACAAAAATATTTAATATGCTCATTTCTTTTTTATCTAGTGTTACACAGGATTGAGTGCCATGTTTTTTTTCTACAGTTTTTAATTTTAGAAATGTTACTCATGGATTAAAGGTTTTTTAATACAAGACACTTCCTTACCTAGATTTATAGTATGACCTTGAGATTGTCTGCACTATTTGAAGAGAAAATAAGAAGAATTGTTTCAGATTTCAAGAATGGTCAGAAACAGAATGAAAAACTACGAAGAAACCAGAGGTATACTAGAAGATTTCATAATCAAAGCTCAGTGCAGCAACCTACCAAAATGCTCAGGTAACCAAAGATGTAGAGATACATCACAACTGACTAATCTTTATACTGTCATATTCAGTCTATGAAGAAAAAACCAATTGATTTATTAAATGATTAACTTCAGTGAGACTTTTTATAATTCTCACAGTAGGAAAAACACACACACAAAAAGGGGTTTTTTTTGTAGTACAAAACTGGTTGTGAAACAGCAAAGGGACTGAAGAGTAGAAGAAGTTGGGCCTTTTGCTTTTTTGTGAAATATTTCAGTCAGGAAATGAATAATCAGACTGAAATAATGAAACAAAGATTTACTTGCTCTGTATATAACAAAGCTGAATATATTCCTCGTTTTTATCACATACAAAAGTAAGTCAGTCCTGTGGAATTCATAGAAATTTCCACTTACTGTAACAGTTAGGTATGCCTTTATCTTTTGAAGGAAAACAAGCTATAGATGTATCTGCTGGTTGATATGCTTAACTCATGTCTTCTTAATTTGAATATGGGATGAAGTGAGACAAAATACAAAAGTAAAACGTGGTACATCGTTGAAACTGAACTTATACCTTTCTGCTACTGTCCAGGCTTTCATCTCTGGCAGTGCAAGGACAGGAATGAGTTTTAAGGAAAAAAAGATCTAAGAATACATTTGCCATGTTTGGCTTTCTTCTCTTCAGATTTCAGTGGATTACTTCTACATGTTCAAATTCTGTTATTTATATGTGTTGGATTACACTACACGAATACCTGGGAATGAGCTTTAAGCTTTACTGGGAGTATTCTTTGGGTTCTCGTTTCTTCTCAGAGAAATAAGGAAAGTTGTATCAGGATAGGCAGAAATTTTCCTTTGAAATGACACTTCTCGTAACTGAAGAGTTGTGTATGACTTGTTTACAAGTCAGTGGTGCTCAGTGGGGCTGAAGTTTGGGACAATTTAGAAGAGTGTTTGCATAGCAAAAAGAGCATATGTGTCTTGTGCACACAGATGAATATCTGAAAACCTCTTTAGTAGTTCTATATGTGAAAATGTGACATCAGGACTGTGTGTAGTAGTCTACCATGTATAGTATGAAGAATCAAATCATTAAGTTGTCTATAAACATGTATTTTATTTTAGACAGTAAACTTTCTCTGAAGATACACCTTCTTTGTGTCCTTGGAACTCAGTTTATTGTGGAATAATGCTAGTATGCGTAGTGCTTAGTATGAGTTTATGTGCAATTAACAAGAGACTGAGAATTCCACAGAAATTGAGACTGCTGTTGCAGTTTCCTGGTAAACAATAAGAGGATATTGCTGTCTAGAAGGCATTCAGTATTACCTTCTTTGTTTCTCAGAGCAGAGAAGAATGTTTCCTATTGTGTAACTTCACTAGGAGTGTAGACTGTTACTTTAATGAAATTACATAATGCTTATTCTTATCAAAGTTAAAATTGTCCTACACCATGTTAGCTCACAAATCTAACTAACCTTCCAAAAATCTAAAATCGCACGTATTGCTAAAATACATAGTGGTCGTTATTTCTCTTAGTTTTACAACCTGTGTTGCTTTTACTTCTTTCCCCTTTCACTAGAAATTTGAAGCAGAAACCATTAAAGTCTCAGGCAAAAATTGAATCTGAGCAGGAAGATTCTTTTACTCAACCTACCTCAAGTAGAGCCGCCTGTGTTGCAAGCCATAAAACGAATGCTAGCAATTACAACCATAGTTCCTCTGGTGAATCCTCTGATTCTGCATGTCTGGCGTCCTTTGAAAGGAATGGAAAAGCTAGATCCACAACACTAACAAATTGTTCTGCATTATCATCAGGTCAGAAATGGAATCTGTTTCAGATGAGGATTTTCATCTTTGTCTTATCTATGAATTGTCCACTAATGTTTCCTTTCCTTTATAATATTCATAATTTCCAATTGCATCCTAAATTGTTAAATGAGGTTTACATTTTTAATGTGAGGTTTTTTTAACGAGATTTCTATGCAGCTTGTTTTTTTTGTCTAATACAGAATTTTATGTATTTTAGTGAATTCAGGACACTTACTACATTACTGAATGTTATAAAAAGATCTGTGCACTAAACATAGCAATTTCTGCCTTTAAATCCCGTAGAATGCAGTATGTTTATTTAACTTTTAATGAAAAAATTTCCACTTTATATGCAAGCTGTCAGTAGGATAGTTTGCTTCTTAGAGGCAGAGCTGTCTTGGTTGTATATCCGTTTTGCAGTCAAGTGAATGGGTGGGGGGTTTGCAGCTTTTATATGAGGATTCATGGCAACACTAAATTGAGTAAAACTGTTGATAAGAAAATGTTGACCCACTAACTGTATCATTGATGCTCCTAAGTCTTACCAAATTTAATAATAGAATTTCTTCATTTCCAATAGCTGTTCTAGGAAAATGATTGCAGTGAATGGATGTCTCTTACTTGAGAGGGAAATGTAGTGTATTTGATAAATCACACTCTAAAATACAGCTATACACCCATGTATGTTACATTAACGTTGCCATCCAAAATTAGCAAATAATAGAAGTTCCCCAAGACATAAAAAGCTTCCTGTCTTTTCCTTCTTCCCCTACACCTCACCTTGAAAAAAAAATTCAGCTTCTTTCAAAGAATAAGAATGCAGGTCCTAATAAAAGAGATCTGTCAGAGTATGTTTTGGGTTGATTGTTAACATGATGTTCTCTTACTTGAAAACAGTTGCATTTTACTTGAAACTTAAATGCAGGTTAAAGAAGCTTCCTGTTACTGAACACTGTATAAATATGGAGTGGTATATTTTGTGTAGCTATCGTGTTCATACATGTAAGTCATTTAAGGCATGACAGTGTATTGTAAGATAATATTGTGGGGAGATTTTGAAGATTGTCTGGATCAGCAAAATGTAGCTCTTAACTGGAAGCTAACTGTATGCTTACAATTCTAATTGACTTTTTTTTTTAAGCAGAAAGTGAAATAGAAGGTTCTTTGATTTCTTCATCTACTTCCTCTTCATCTTCTACAAGTAGCTCAGAAGACAGCAAAGAAAGCTCTGTGGCTCTTGTGTCATCTCCACTACACAATGGTATATGTAGAAGAAAGAACAACAATTGTAGGATAACTAGAAATCAAGCTGCTCAGAGAAAACAAATAGGTAAGATTTTAATAGGGGTTTTTTGTGAACGGCAAATAACACAAATGTATGTGTGTGTGTGTGTATATATATAACTAAATGTAATCAGTATTTTTTAAATTGTTGTATATGTAAGATACTAACTTTTTTGATTGGTGGTGGTTCTGAAGCTCTCAAAATACACTCAACTTCTAAAAGATTTTTTTTTTCAGTATGTAGGGGAGGAGGACAGAAACCAAGATCCTAGTGAGAGGGAATGTCTTGCAGCATTTTATATCTTAATGAAAGTAAAAGCAGTAATTTGTAGAGAAGTCATATTTTTCACAAAACTGGAATTAATCTGAAATTTATGACATAGCTAAATAATTTCTCCTGGCAGACAACAAAAGTAAATAACTACTACTAGGAGTATATTTAATTTGTCATGCTTGTGGGTTGAACCTGTTCGAAATTTGACAAGATGTAAGCTGCTACTTTTATATTTAAGATACTAATCTCTCTTCTCCTTTACAGGAACACTTCTTCAAGAGAATGGGAATATAAGAAAAAGTGTCAGAAAAAAGTTATATGGAAGTGACTCTGAAAATACATTAGTGGTGACGTCTGAGTCGCTCGGTAATAGTACTGGTCGACATAGAAAAACTCCACGCAGAAGTGCAGCTGTGGCTGCTAATAAGTTAAGGCTCATGAGTGATGTGGAGGAAGAGGTTTCAAGCTCAGAAAGTATTGGCATTGGGTGCAAGAACAGAAAATTGCCTCACCGAAATGCCTCAGCTGCAGCCAGGCGAATGTTACTGGAGGGTTCTGAGGATGATGTAGGCTTAAAGTCTGAAAGTGAAAAAGAAATAGAAGAGCAGCTTATCAAGAGAAAGATTCTTTCTCAGCCTGGTTCATCTGCACGAAGAAAATTTGTTAGCGAATCTGAAAATGGAACTTCAGATTCTGAGACAGACACACAGATGAAGCAGAAAAACTGGCAAAGCAATGGTCATAAACAGTTACGTGGGATAGTCCGTTCTGTATCTCCCAAATTGAAAAGTCCCACCCTAGACTTTTCAGAGGAGGACTCCAAAAGCCATAATTCAGAGGACGGGAGCAGTCAAAAAGTTTCTGACCAGTCAACATCTGCATGTAATAAGCCTGCAGTGAGCAACTCCGAGGATGAAGTGGATTCTGAATCGGATAGATGGAATGGCAGAAAAGCAACTGGTCTGCAGCTTGCTGCTCCTTTAAAAAAAGCAAAAGTTTTGAGTGATTTAGAGGACACAGCAGAATCTGAAACAGAAGACAGAGAGAATGGGAGAAGTTTTCTCTCGGAGAGTTTGGTGCCAACTAGAATTGCTAGGAGTTCAAAATCTGGACCTGGTGCCAGCTTCAATCACTCTTCTGATACAGAATCTGAAACATACTCCAATAACAGTAACTATTGTGAAACTTCTTCAAAAATAAAAAAGAGGAAGAGAAAAGGAAAAACAAAAACCATTAGAAAAGGTAAAATTTTTAAGGTTAATGCATTTAATTCTTGATACTGACTAGATAAAGGAGACAATGTGAGATTAATGACTGGATAATGACTGAGAGGATTTGGACTATACAGTGTGTATAATAGTTTTCCTTGTTCTGAAATAACTATAAATGGGGGAGGGAGAACTCTTAAGTGTCTAGAAGTCTAGACAGGTTTGGAACTGGGAGGTTACCAAACACAGCACTGAGAGAAAACTGTTACAGTTTGGTGTAATTTTGTGGGGTTTAGAATTCAGGCTGAACGCTGGCTGTTCTCTTGAAATTCAGGCAATACCTTTCTCTGTGAAAGACTTGCCATTAAATCATAATTGTTCTTTCCATATTTAACTCTCACTTGCTTACCTGTGTAGTAGTACATAGTAACTAATGCTAAAATACCTATTCTGAAGTAAGATTCCTGTGCATGGATGCTGTGACAGTTAAATTTGAGAAGTGATGGCCTTCAGGTTATTGGCACAAAACTGAGCAATATTCTAAAGGGTGCTGTGAATGAGGTCTGTGGTATACAGCTCAAGTAGCAGAAAGGAGCAGTGCATTCTCCTTCTTTGGCCTGCTTCTTGTTTTGACAGTTTCAGTAGTAACAACCTTGTGGTTTGTAGTCCTGTTAGTTTGAGTTTGTGGGTAATGTAATAGTTCTTAATTCAGGTTATTTTAATTTTCTGATGAAATTTCTGTGCTAAAGCAGATTTACAACCATTATTTTCAGTTGAAGTAACTTTATTTTTATTTATAGTATTTCAAAATGAATTTGATTGAAAGGTGTTTTAATTATTCTTTCCTCCATGGTGTACACTGGAACATGTGTCTTGATTTGACTTTCAGATTTTATTTTGTCAGTGATGTGTCCTTAAGACAGAGACGCACTTTGATGCTGCATTGGTAGTGTTCTGATGCATGTCTGACTTCTCCCAGATTATACATACATGGGGTTGGGGGGGTGCTGTTACCGATACAGTGGTGACCCTCGTATTCCTTGCTCAGTTTAGTTTCATAGGTTCATGGGTGTCTTAAGCAATGTTGTATCTAATTGAAGCGTCATGTCACTGCTCTAACTGCATTATCAGACTGATAAGACATTAGATGAGAAGATCTCTGTAAAGCATTAAATGGCCAGCTGAAGTTGCAAAAGCAAGATTTACCATTCCACTTGTTTCAAAAAGTTCTTTGCTTTTTGGTTTTTTTATGATTTTGTCTGTCTGTCAAATGTTTGTGTGTGCTGGCTGACACATTGTGATTTGGAGATACAGTTTTTAGGGTTTTTTAAGCTTATCAGAATGATGCTAAGTTTTATTAAAACAGGTTCTGTGCTTTATGTGTCCTCATATTTTTAGAGGATTGATCCTGATTTGGAATTTGAAAGACTGTTCAGAGGTTGGTGTTTGGTCTAATCCTTCTAAACTGGTCACTGAATCGCGGAGACCAGAATATGAACCTCTAAGAACTCTAGGAATTTTAACTGTGGTTGGGATTTTTGTTGGTTTGTTTTGTTGGTGTGTGTTTTTTTTTTTCCCAAAAAAAGAATGTGAAAGCTCTTAAGCAATCTTAAAAGACAAGACTTGAGAGAATACCTATAAATGGTAGTAGATGCAGTTGCATCACTAGCTTTTCCTGTATCTAACTTTCTTCAAGTGCAAGTTGTCAGTATGCTTTACAGCGAGTAAAGGAAATTTTTCAGGCTTTGGAGCTCTCATGACTTGCAGTTATCCTAAAAAGGAAAATTAACATGTTCAATGTACAGGATTGTATTGTGTGAACTGCTGCACACACTTTTACATAACTTTTCTTTTTATTTTCAAGGCTTCATCATATAGCTTTTGTTTTATTATTGTAGTGCAAAGACTAATCTTTCCCTGCAGTCTTCTTTACCCACCTCCCTCAAAGCAGTCTGCATTATTTAGGCTTAACACGGGGAGTTACACGAATTTAGTGCCCCACAAATAGTTACGAAAAGACTGTAAGGGAATTAAAGCAAAAAAGGTACTCAAGCTCAAAGGGGTTGGTTGGTTGTCTCCACATCAAGCATACAAAACAAAATTAAACTTTCTGGTTCACATAACATTCTATCAGAGCTGAAGACTGTCATGTTTGGGAGCAAAAAATCCTATCAGTGTTTTCAGTTACTTCCTGCATACTTAATTTGGCAATTGATAAAAGAAAGAGCCGTCTTCAGTACTGCAGTATAGAAGAGTAAAAGCTTTGTGTCCAAGTTACTTCCTTTCCAGTGTTCAGTGTCAACTTGAATGCTGCCTTGCCAAAAAATAAGGTGGGGGGAAGGATTATTTTTGGCAGCATGTGTTTTTTCTTCCAGACTGAGTAAATTTTTAACAGCCTTGTAAATTAGATTATTGCAGATTTTTGTGCCCTCCCAGGTAGTGGCTTTGCTGCACGTTTATAATGCAGTGGTTTAAGAATCTGGAGAAGAAAGTTATTGTGTCTCAAGATGAAAATGATTGTCTTGTAAGATGAATCTGTCTTGACAGTTTTCCACAACTTAATTCTTATGTACTAAAAAGATATTAGTATTCATAGCTGCTAAACGTACTGAAAATGTTTCTTAATGTTTTAAAATCAGGAACGTGAAAGGATGCCAGATGGACCTGAGAAGCAGCAGTAAAGATCTGCAGAGTTCTGTAATTGGCTACTGAACTCTAGACTTGTCAGAGCTGTGTTGCCTTAGTCACTTTCTAAAACTTAATAGGGGGAAAAAAAATCTTTTAATATCTTTATACAATTGAAAATCTTGAATATGCTTCTTAGTCAAAATTCCTGAGTCAAATATAAAACACTTTGGGGGTTTTATTTGGAGACTTGTTACCATTACTTTGAGAAGATTTGAAGAGACATTTAATACGGCAAAAAGGGAAGGTATTGGTACAAATACTTTATCTAATGTAAACTTGTAGCTTTTGGAGCAGGCACTTGGTAACATCTCCCTTTTCAAGCTTGTCTAACACCTCGTTTTTAAGGAGAAAACGAGACTGGAAGACTTTCCTTACACTTTTTGTGTAAACATTTCCCATGAAATAGGTAAAACCTGTCACATTGGGTAGCCAACAATGAGATTTTGGTCTCTTTAGCTTGTCCTTTTAATGTAATGTGGATGTTTTAACTGTTGTCATGTTTTAAAAACTTGATGAAACTCTGGTTTCTCTCTTTGCCAATTCTTTTAACACTCTGGTTAAACTGAAGCTTCTGCTGTATTGCACCTTTTGTACCTGTGGGGGTGAAATGTTAATTTGTCTTCCAGCTCTAACTTGGAGCAAAACTTCTCTTACTCACATTTTGTCTCTTAAACTTTTTGGATTACTCTTTTTTTTTTTTTTTTGTTAATTCTAATCCTTTTACTTTGGCCATAGCTTCTTTAGTAATCAATGTTCATCTACTAGGTAAAACTGCCAATCATAAAAGCAGATTAAGCATTGGTTTCCATGTGCAGTTGGTGCCAGACATTGGCAGATATCAATATGTATTATCAGTTAGTTGCCAGGGGCTGCATTTGCTTAATGATCATAATAACATTACCAAATGTTTTAATGAGAATCACTAAGAAAATAAACAGTTGTTTGTTTTTTTCTTTTTACTTTAATCTCTTTTTGCTTTAAGTTGAACCCATTTATTATGGAACAGTCATACTTCATACAAACTGTTTAACATCCCCTGCCCTGTAGAACCACCCAAATGTTGAGGTGCATGCGTAGCAGAATATATCGTTGTCATATACAGTGTTCCTTATGGGCAGGTAACTTTCAGGTATTTAGTTTTCTTTACATTGTAAGTTCTTCCCAGGTTTGTTTTGTTGAAACATTAGTTGTCCTGTATATGAATTTATGATAATTAGCTTTGGACAATGTTTACTGTAAAGCACGATATTTATTTTCCATTTCAGTTTGTGTAATCTTTAATCTAATTTACAATACTACTACAGGTAGTCACATAATTATTTTTAAATTAGCAGATGCCCTTTCTAGCTAGTTTTTCTCCTCAACAGTCATATAACAACAGATGTGCTGTTAGCACAGCCTAGTTTACTGTGGTTTGCCAAACTGATGGATGTATTGCTCTTTTCTTAAGCTTAAGTAGCTGATAGTTAAATAGGAAAGGAAAATGTACTTCTAAAAGTGATTGTTAGGTACTGCTGGAGTATATGCATGCTTTTATTTAAATACACACATATAGCCACATGTATTTATATAACAATTTTTAAATACATACATACTGTGTCTATATATAACTATATATATACTATGCAGTTAACCAGCTAAGCAATTTATGTGAGCACTTTGGTTATTTTTTTTTAATATATATAATACATATAAAATATACTAAATATCTAAAATATAGTAGGTATAGTACTGTAATGTATATTATACTTTATATACTTTATACATTTTATGCAATATATTTTATATAGTTATTTTTATATAACATAGATTTATAACATGTTTTTGTGTATATTAAAAAAAACAAAACAAAACAAAACAAAAAAAAACACGACCTAAAGCAAAGTTTTCATGTAAATTGTGTAGCTGGTCAACAGGGTTTGGGAAATTGTGAACTGTAGCACACCCTGCAGATTAGTTGACTGGAGGTATGGCTAGATATTCCTACCCAGTATTGCAGCCTGGACTTCGAGGCTTAGAGTTTGATGACGTGAATTCAAGGACAGCTTGTCACAATGGTATACCTGATGGGACAAGGCCTTGGTGCCTTTATTTTAAGTGCTTTCCTAGTTTTTGTGGGTAGTGGAGTTTAGTCCTCCCTCTTCCTGTCTGTGCAATCTGTTTGTACCGTTGCAGCATTTAATTCAGGATGTTCATTGTGTAGTTTCATTAAGTTTTAATTTAAAAATAAGATGAGCTTTATACAAAATCTTAAATTGTGAGCAAATTTGTATACGAAGTATAGATTTATAATAATTTCGTAGTGTGTTGCAGAAAGACTGGACTCCTTTATTCTTTAGTCTTGCATTCCATATTCTGAATTAGCTGCTGAAACTTTAAAAATATGCATATTATTATGATAAAGGTTTTTTTTCCTCAAAACATGCATCTATAAACACCTAAACACCTGTTGCTGTGAAAAATTGGCTAACGTTATTGTGTGCTTTCTTTTGGGTTTTTATTTTTTAGCTGCCTTTCTTGGAATAGTTTCTTTTAAATTTTAAATGTTTATTTCTTCAAATGACTGAAGGGGATTAAGTTAGCACTCAGCATTAAGTCTGGGCAGTCTTTTCTGCCTTTCGAAACAGCCCTTCTAGAATGCGAGTGTAGCTCAAAGCAGATGTAGGGGAATCTTAATCCTAGGGTTGGGTTATACATTTCTACACTCACTAACTGGTCACAATGTCTCTTTCTACCGGTAACCTGTGTGCTGTTGTTTGCTACCACTCCTATGTTGTGATGTCTCATTACATGTCCTGACAGTATGTTCCTGTTTCAAGTGTAATTTACCATGTTAAAACTCTTTGCTCCTGACCTACCTCACAAGAGCTATAAGCAGTAGCCATGTCTTGGATACACGTCTCCGTGATAGTATTGGAGGACAGTGTGTAATTACTTCAGCTCTTCATTTTTTAATCCATGAATTAGTCCACCTTTTATACAGCATTATGTGTTATGTTTTTGCCATAAAAATCACACAGTACAACTAGTAGTAATGTTCATGTATAATTTTTGGAAACTGTTAGAAAAGACAGTAAATTAAGTATCCTTTGGAACATCAAAACAGAAATATACTTGAGTAGTAAGTACATAAAAGGATTTACATTGAAGTAATGACCAGATTCGGTATTTGAAGAGATTTTTGATACTGGTATTCAAGCTGGACACTTTCTGTTGTGGGGTTTTTTGGGTTTTTTGTTTTTTTAACTTCCTATAGTACATTCATTGCTTTTATTCTTATTGGAATTTAGGGAAAATGTTGTGCTGTACTTACCTCACAGGTGAGGAATTGGGGAACAAGAAGACTACAAATGGTTTGCAGTGTTAAGCAGGCTAGAAGGAGCAAGGAACTGCACCTTACTCGGTTTTAAGTCTCAGGCTGGTATTCCCATGGCTGGGTGGCTACCATTCTTAGAAGACATTGAGCCATTAGCAGTTCAGACAGTTGAAACAAAGTTAGCCAGACAAGCTTGATTCATCCCTCTATAAAAGAAGATGAGAGAGCATGCCCCCTATAAACTCCTCTTGTTTTCCTAAACTTTCACTTGATAAAGTACTTAACTGTCTAGCATTCTGCAAATAGACAGCAGCTGCTATGATTTTTCCCTCGGTTTCCTGAGTACAGGTAGAGAATCATCAAAAATAATTAGTTTAAGATAGAACAAAGTGTAATGTTATCAGGAGATAATAGGCTAATATAATATAGGGGCTTTAGTGGAGCACATTTATCCATTTCATTCAGAACAGCTACAAAGAAATATGAGAGGGACAACAATCTCAGGAAAACTTTGCAAAACACATTTCTGCTAAAACAGGAACGCTATTTTTTTATGAAGTCTTCAAATAAATTTATTTCAAGAACTTCTGCTTTTAATTTTTATTGATATCTAGGATTAATTCTGTTTTATTTAGAAGGTAAAAGTTTAAACCACTGATCTTCTTAGCATTGTTCACATTATTTAGAATATTTGTTTTAAAGCCCAACTTACAAGCAAGTGCTATATTAAAAATACTGAATGGAAGATTTACTGTTAGAAGCAATCTTACTGTTTAAAGCCCTAAGGAACTCAATGGTTTAAATGTTCTCTATGTATGTGAAACAATTCTAAAATTCTGAAATCCATCAGGAGCTTGTGTCTACTAAAAATATCTGATTTTTAGAATAAAAAGTTCTAAAAAGTGTAATAAGATTCTGAAGTTCATGCAAAAAGATGATAGCTTGTAATGATGGAAGTATTAGTAATATGAAAGCATTTGTTTGCTGAATTAGGTAACTTGTAATTTCTAAGCCAATTACTAGAGTGATGCTAATGAAAGGGTTTGAAAGTAACATTCTTTATCTCAAAGGAAGAGAGTAATGCTGAGAGTTAAAAGTGTGGCTGGGACTGGCTGACTGTATTTTTAGTAAAGGCTTAAGGTAAATTGCATGTAACAGTTGAAATAAAAAAAAAATACTTTTGTGTATTTTATTAAAGGTGGTAGTGTTTGTGCTTAATAAACTGATTATTTCAGAAATGTAAATATTGAAAACTTTCAATTCTTTATTTTGTAGAATCAACATCTGAGGAGACTGGACAAAGTGCAAAAGTGCTCAGGAGCAGGACGTGTATCATTAACTACAAGAAACACATAAAGCTGTCTAATATGACTGAGAAGAAAAATCCACGCAGATGTGCCACTTTGGCAGCTAATAAGATTAAGATAATGAGTGATACAAAGGAAGAATTATCAAGCTCAGAAAGTGTTTACACAGTAAAAAAGAACAGAAGGCAGCTTCATGGCAATGTGTCTGCAGCATCAAGGAAGAGACTGATCAGCAGCTCAGAGGTAGATGATTGCTTGAAGTTTGAAAATGAGAAAGAACAGCTTTCTGGCAGAAAAAAACTTTCCTGCACTGAATCATCTACTCCTAAAAGAAAATATATTAGGGAGTCTGAGAATGAAAAAACAGAATCTGAGGCAGAGATAAAAGTGACTCAAAATCAGAATGATGATAACCACAAGCAAGCACAGAAAATGGTCTGTGCTGTAGCTCTTAAAAATCTCAAATACAGCTCTTCAGAGGAGAATTCCAAAAACCACAAGATGGAAAACGGGAGAAACTGGGGAAGTTCTAGTCAGTCAACTTCAGCCCACAACCATCATACGAGCAACTCTGAAGAGGAGGTAGATTCTGACTTGCCTAAACATGAAACTAAAAATGTAAGAGAAGTATCAAATAAAAAATCCAGAGCCTCTTTCAGAAGATCAAAACTGTTGGATGACTTCAAAGAAACAGCAGAATCAGAAACAGGGAGGAAGAAAGATGAAAAAAGCTCAGTATCAGAGAATGTGGGAGCACCTGGGACTGCAGGAAGTTCAAAAGCCAGTTTCAATTGTTCTTCTGATTCAGACTCTGGAACTGATAACAGTATCTATAGTGATGCCACAGAAACAAGAAAGAGGAAAAGGAAATCAGAAATTGTTAGAAAAGAAATTACCAATTCCAACCCTTCTAAGCCTTCCAGAAGACCCCAGCGAAGGAAACGTTGGAAACCTAACCAAGAAAATGACTCTGAAGATTTGGATTACACCAAATACAGAAGAGCTAATCGGCGTTCTAAGATAAGAACTCGGAATGGTGGTAGGCGGACTGTGAGATACGATGATTGTGACGACGACGACGATGACAGAGGTTTAGATGATGTAGACTGCGAAACGTAACCTTAAAAGGAAAAGCCAGCCCACTTTTTTTTTTTTTTTAATGGTAATAGCACTAGAACTCATGATGGATGCTGGCTCTTCTTTGTCCTACATTTCAGGGAATATATTTATATTTTTCTATGAAAAAGTTATGAATGTGATTAGATGATGACTTTCTCCTTTTCATATTTTGACTTGCACTTGCCTGCCCATGTAGCAGCATTTAGCACAGATGCCAAAATGTGCCTCATTATAGGGGCAATTTTTTGTCTTTACTGGTATTTTATTACATATAACAAGAGTTAAAAAAAAAAAAGTTAAAACACTGCGCAACAGGTTACTAGCAGTATGTTGAGTATTATTGTTATGGGTGCTGCAATGGAATACTACCTAGGTCATACAACATTCAAGAACAGATTTCAGACATCTCTAATGCTGTATGAAATCATATACAATAGTAACAGGCTTATAAATAATCCTATACACTATAAAAATCTGGCAGATGCTAGCATTGCATCAAAAGAGTAATGGATGGTCAGTAGGCTAATAACTTTACAACTTGTATTAGTACAGATGTTAAATGTTCTGTACTTCCATTATTGATAACATGCAACTAGAACCAGTTACCAGTGAAAAAGCGTATTTGCCAATTACGAAGGCATATTGGTGCTGGTGAAGAGAGGGTTTATGCTGACAGGTAGTACTATCATAATTAATGTGACTTCTATACTGTAAACTTAAGAATATGAAATGCAGGTGAACTCTTGGGCCTAAGGGTTTTTGTGTGTTTTCTTTATAAAATAGAAAAACAAACAAAACAACTTGTTCTGTTTTCTTTACGCGTGAAAAGCTTGAGGTGCAGGATTCTTACATTCCAGACCTTTTTCTACATTTCTGTGGTTCTTCCATATTTAAAATCTTGAGTACTTTAATGTTAGACTTCTCATTGATTAAACCTCATCAGTTTCTGATTATTGCAGTACATCTCCTGTTTTCAAAATGTTTGAGGTGGCTGTTGTTGATAAGAAATAATTTTGTATAGAAGACAAGAGAACATTTCTCCAGGAAAAATGTGTAAATTCTTCGTTGGCCATGTATCAAGTATGAGAATGCATAGCACCTCTTACCTTGCTTTTCCCTGGAGCTGTGCTGCCTCCGGTCCAACACCAGGCACTTGGTGATCTCCACTCCTTTCCCACTCTCCATTATAGGTTTCCTCTCTCTGCTCTTCTGGTTCCCTTTCCTACACTTAGTAAGACTTCAGTGATTCCTGATCTCATTGTTCAATAGGATATATTTTAGAATATTAGATTTATCCTAACCCAGCTCATTTTAACCAAAATAGGAAGTTTGTGAATTAGTTTTCCAGCAGATTGGACTGGTAGTAGCATCTGGAAGGGTTTTTGGGGAAGAAAAAAAAAAAAAAGTTAGTGCAGCTGCATAATCACAGTCATTAATGCCAGAAATTCTTGTACAAGTGAAACTGGAGTGATGGGAAAGGGAATCCCACACGCTGCTTACCAGCAGTTAATGAGAAACACTTCTCCAACAATGTCGCTGACATATGTGCCAAAAGGTGTATTTACTATCATATATTTCTGGTGTCTAGACTGCTAACTCAGTTTTTCCCTCTTAAAACTTCTATATGAAGTCCAAAAATAACCTAGTTTATATCATTCTTGCCCCAGGAATTTTATTTAGAGCATAGTCCTTAATATGATACAGTAGACTTTTGTAAATTCAGGATAAATGTTTATCTGAATTCTTTAAGTTGGTTTCTAAAATATGAATGCAGTTGTGTTTAGTGATGAAACTTCAAGGTGGCTTTGTGTATCTTACCTTTTGGGGGCAACTTTGTTAAAAGAGAGTAAGTCAACTGGTATTTTCATATTATCCGTAAGCCAAATGCATTGTTGAGCAGCTGCTTATGATCAGTGTTCTATGGAGTATAACCTCCAGTATAGGAATAAATACTGGTATAATTGCTCTTCAGAGAACATCAGAGTTTTTATTAATCTTAAGTTTAAACAGCTAGAATTGGGCTGGTAGGTTTGTATTCGTAATTCAGGTTTAGATTTAAGAAGATGGTTTTCTTTCTCACCCTTTTTCAGATGCTGTGTTCTCTGTCAGACTGGCACTCATACTACACGTTCATGGTGATCTCTGAAAGCTGAGAGAAAGTTCTGGCCTCTGTATTTATATTTGAGAGGGAATTACTGCCCTAGGGACCGTAACACTTTATTTTCTTAGCTAAGAAAATCCTGGTTTGTATTTTCTGATTGTATACATGCAGACAGGTTCTGAAGAGCAGTAGGAAGGAAAATGATGAAACTGGAAAGGGACTCTTACTGGTTTGCCCTCTGAGTTTGAATATTTTTTAAAATTATTTCCTTAAATGAGCATGCTTTTACTCTTAACAGAACTGGCTCTTCTAAGCCTTGCAGAAAGCAGTTCTTTCATCTGGTAATTTTAATCAGTCAGCATTCTTTACTTGTTTTAGCTGTACTCAGGGAAGTAAAGTGATGTAGATGACCTGTAAAAGTAGTATCTTTATTTAAGGCTGCTTAATGCGGTGCATTTGTAAGCTGAGTGGGGTTTTTTTTTGCGGGGTGTGTGTGTTTTTGTTTTAAAGCAGGACCTGAATCTGTGATGGTGAACAGGCTAATGGGCAGCGTGCGCAGAGGAAAATACTAAAAGTGCAGGGCAGAAGCGTAGGAGAATCAATTTCTTTAATACTACAGACTTTGATGATGTACATGTAGAAGTGGACCAAAGTAAAGCTCTGCATAAACCTGTAACGTCACTGTGCTCTTATTTGCCCATGTCTGGTATGTTTAACCCTGCGGTACTGGGGTTGCCCGAGGCGCGGGGCCGGGCCTGTCTCGGGGCCGTTCCGTTTGAAGGCAGGCAGAAAAGCTCCCGGGCGCTGAGCCTGCCGAGCCGGCGGGGGG
>NW_020799091.1:95962765-95981877 GCF_003259725.1 Athene cunicularia
GGTGGTGGTGGCGCCGTCCCGCGCCGGCGTGGACGAGGAGGAGGAGGCCCGCGAGGAGACGCCCGAGGACCGGGAAATCCGCAGGGAGCTGGAGAAGAAAAGGTAGCGGGGTTTGGTGGGGGGGGAGGCACGGCCCGACGGGGCGCCCAGGCCTCTCTCCTCGCCGCTTTGGAACCCCAGGGGCGGCCGGGCCTGGGCCTGGGCCGGGTAGGGTAGGGGGAGTGCTGCTCCACTTCCCTCCGCCTCTTTTGCCAGGGAGATCGACGTCCTCTGGACCTTGAAGTCGGGCGCGTCTACGGAAAGCTCTGCCGATGAGCCGTTTGTGTGCTCTAAGTTTATAGTAGCGATAGGACATAACGCTGCAGGTAGGTGATGCAAACTGCAAAAACAGACTGTCCGAGAGGCTGAAACGCTGTTGTTCTTTGCTGTTGGTGAAATTTGAGAAAGCAGGAGGTTGGACGAAAGTGTGTGTCAGCACGCTCACTTTGCCATAAACTGTTTTAACGTTGGCCTCTGCTATAAGAATGGTCCTTAAGAGCGTCCAGCTCTTCATTTAGGGAGTGGAGTTTTAAGCCTGAGACAGAAAACCAAAGTCAGTCTGTACATGTAAAACACAGTTTTTGTTACAGCTGCTTATTCCTCCTATCACATTGTCATGAAACATATTTTCAGTTGAAGGGTAAAAGCAAAGTATGTTTTGGTTTTGGATTTTACTTGGGACAACCACCCTTTTCCTTTTTCTGACTTTTGTTTGATAGACTCTCCTGGATTGACAGTTGGCAGAAGTTTCCTTCTAAGAGCAAGTTGCTCAGTGCAGTCTAGTGAAATAGAGATCTGCCAAAGATGTAAAATTATGGGTCAGTGAGCTGTAATTTCTTTAATTTCTAATGAATTGAATTATTCCTGTTTTACTTGATCCAGTCAATCCTTTTTTCACATTCGTGGAGTCCCCATCCCTGGAGGTGTTTAAGAAGTAGGGTCGATTTTAGGGCTTAAGGACATGGTGTAGTTGGGAACTGTCAGTGCTAGGTTAACGGTTGGACTGGATGATCTTCAAGGTCCTTTCCAACCTATGTGATTCAGTGATTCTGTAATTCCCCATTTGTCCAAAATGCTCTGTTTTGAGGCTTATGTTTAGGTCACATCTAGATGGCATTTAGATAATATCTAAGTTAACTTTGCTAACTTTTTTCTTTGTTCAGATTTTTCCTTGATATTTTAGATCTATGTTCTGTTTAACAGTATCTTTTGACAGGAATTTGATTTATGAACATTTGATTTAGGGGAAGTCATGCATACTCTTGTGTCTGCTTCTTAGAGACAGTATAATAGTTTTGCCTTGCTGGGTCAGTGATTTTTTTTTTTTTTTTTTGAGAAAACTGTTATATCTGCTATGTCAAGAAGTATTAGAGATTTAATATTTACGTCTTTAGTGTACACTAAAGGAATCAAAGTTGACCATAGTGATATAATTTCTAAGAATACATGCTTTGTTGGGGATCTCTATATGTAGAACTGCTCTTTATCTTTTAGGTCTTGATACAGTGAGGTTACTCACATTCTTGATCTTTGCTGAATTTAGTCAATAAATGTATGTTGATAAAAGTAAATTACTACTTTTTTTTTAAACTTGAGATTGCAAAGAAATAGTGTAATTCAGGTATTTATTTGTAGAACAGATATTTTTATTCTTTGTAAATTAACAGTATTTATTGTTTTTTTGCAGCTTTCCTGTCTTCTTTTATTCTGGATTCTATATGTTGGGAAGTAGTTGGAGTTGTGAAGTTGTGGAATGAGTGGTGTCGAACATCCAACACAACAAATGTCCTCCCGACAGATTCGTTCTGTTTGTTCTACCGATTAATATCAGATCCGACAGTAAGTGACTTATGCTTTAATTCTGCTATATTTTACATTTCTGAGAGAGAGCGCACACTTCATCCACCCCGTACCCTGCCCAGGGCAAACAAACCATTAAGGCTTGCAGTATTGTGGATTATTCTCATAAAAAATCTGAAGGGTCATTATGCTCACTAAAACTATTTGAAGTTCTGACATGTGAAGTTCAGTACTGAGAAGATGCGTGACAGCCTGACTGCTTCACATCAGTTGTGAATGAAAAAATGTTGTTAAAATAGAGTTGAAGAAGCCCAGGAAAGTTGAACAAGTTGTTGACTGTAGTCACATTATCCTTACACATGGCCATGAGCTGTTGTGCACTTCAAACTACTTGCATATGCATCATCTTGTTTTTGTTTTTTTTTAAAGGTTTTGTTGTGCCAGTGTAGTTGCTATGTTGCTGAGGATCAACAGTTCCAGTGGCTTGAAAAGGTAAAACAACCAACTAATTTGAACAATGAAATTTTAGGGGTGGGGATCTGTGTCTAAGTGCCTCTTCCTCTCTGATAGTTTAAACATGACAGCATTGTAAGTTTTTTGCCTGTGGCTTTCTTTTCTTAAATACGAGTGGACAAATTTACTGTCAGCAGATTCTGTGAAATTCCTTTGTAGATGTTGCCAGTTGTATCTGCTGTAACTTACCAACTTTGTGCAGTTATATCTTTTGGAGAGTTTCAATTTTGTTGCTCTTAACTACTTGCCAAACCTTTTTCCTGCTTGGCTTAAATTTTCTATGGCTTATTTCAGCTGCCTTTCAGCTCTGGGAGAATCCTTCCTTAAAAAACAATAACATAACTGCATTTGTATGTATGGCAAAGGATCACCAAACCTGTTGTGAAACTGATGATGGATGGTATCTTTACTAATGGGTGTGTTCTGTTCCTTTCACAAGGAGGAGCTCTGAAGGGAAGTGCCTTCAAAGCAGTATCTGTCCTATTTGTTCATAGACTTAGTATGCTAAGTGCCTTACCCCAGCATCATGCAGGTCCCTCCAGATTGTAATAAGATAAAGTCGGGGTGGGGGGAATATTCTGGCTATTGATTTTCGTTATGGATTTGGGTTCTGATTAGCCACAAGGTGTGGCTTATTTTGTCTAGCTGCCTGTCTGCTAACCTGCTTTCCTTTAAACCTCTGCTGATACGATCAACAAGCAGAGATTTATTACGTTACACTGAAGTTGTGTAGGGCTGTGGCTAGAGATACAGAGAGTGAGATAAAAAGCAGTGTGTCCACTGAGAGCAAGTCTGTAGTCTGAGCTGAGTGATACCTGCTCAGTCTAGTGTGCCAGCTGGCCCAGCCAGCACATGACAAGGATTACTTGTTTGTGAGGGAGAACTGTACAAGCATCTCCGAGTGAGGGAGCCAGAAGGATTATGGGAGGGCACAGAAGAAGGAAAACCAGGGTGACTTCACTGAATGATACAGGGTTTTCAGGCCCAAGTTTGTGAAAAACTATCCTTTTGTGGTTCCTCGGCTTCTGGAGTTTAATTCTTTTTGCTTCACTGTGAAGTTTAGAAACCCTGAAACCTAAAACATTATGGTTTTGTTGTGTTCCACGCATTCTTGCACTTCATTTAAACTGGGATTACAAAAGAAACATGATCATGGTTTTACTGTCTTCCTCATTTCTGTTCTTACAGCTGTTTGTGAGTATGTGTTATTTCAAATGTGGGTGTTCACGAGCAGTAGGAGTGTATGTACAGTGTTACCAAGTCAAATGTTCTTGAGTATTTTTAGACTTAGTGGTTATTGGTATTTCTAAATGTACAGCAGAAACACTGTGCTGGTTGGTAATCTTTTGCTTTAGTGTGAGTTACAGACGTGTTCTTTATGCTTCATAAATTCTGATTCACTGAGCATCTTCACAGTCTCCGTGAGTCAGATTTTTACTTCTGTATGCTTTCTCAGTAAGCAATCACTGGCAAAATGAGAATATACAGCCTAAAGTTTTGCAGTAATGCATACCAGACAGTGTTTCCAACAGATTAAATTGAAGATACGTGTGCTTCTGAAAAGTTACGTATCAGTTTTATATTACAATGGTAACACACTAATGTGAGGGAACAGTCAGCTTCCCTTCTGTGATTGGTACCATATACAGAAACAGATGAGTTTCTGTAATGTTTACCAAATTCCCTGTTTCCTTATTGATCATAAATCTGAAGAGGACAATATAAAGGGAAGGTGCAGGTTTATCATGCTTCTGCTCATTTTGACATACGTTCTATAAAAACAGTGGAACACTGCGCAGCGTGTTTTGTGACACTGCACAGTGTTCCACTGTTTTGTGATGGTATGCAGTGGCTTCAAAAGTATGTTTGTGCAATGTTTTTGAAACTCTTATCTTTGAATTTGAGAAGGACCATGGAAAAATTAAGGATCTCTTTCTCAATTCAACTTGAACATAATTAAATAAAATCTGAGTATTTAAACTTAAGACTCTTTTTAAGTACTGTAGAACATCTAGAGAGCGCACTTTCAATTTTGAATGTCTTGTAGTTTAGCAAGCTGTCATCTTGTCATAAGCAGCCTGATTTTGTTTGGAGTCCTTCTTTGTTCTAC
The DNA here is from genome assembly GCF_003259725.1 of Athene cunicularia. Lineage (NCBI taxonomy): Eukaryota > Metazoa > Chordata > Aves > Strigiformes > Strigidae > Athene > Athene cunicularia. The sequence goes on from NW_020799091.1 coordinate 95,967,228, forward strand.
TGTCACCATTAGTAAAAATAGTAAGTCTTAATATATTTGCAGGTGAAATGAGACTGGTGAAAACCTAAAGCCTCTCAAGAAAATCAGCAGACTTGCTAAATATGTTAACAGTTCTTTTGGGTTTTTTATCTCCATCCCAAGTGCAATGCATGTGAAATTTCTACCTGAATGTTGTGATTCAAATTCTAGATAGTCCTGCAAACCTGAATTAAACTGTCATTTGCCATCTGCACTGAAATGGAAAATGAATCTTTGTGGTTTTATGCTGTTACTGTGAAAAGATAAATTTTGCTTATGTGTTAACATTTCTATTTCAGGTTTTTGGCCGTATGCGAAGGGAGGACTTGCAAGTAACCATTCTTTCAACGTGTCCTGTAGCTGATTATAAAACTCAGGAATCCACTTTAACACTTCCATCTCCATTTCTGAAAGCCTTGAGGACAAAAGAATTCAAAGAGCAGGTCTGCTGCCCACTGCTGGAACAACCAAACATCGTGCGAGATCTTCCTGCTGCTGGTATTTTGCAATTCCAGTTATTTACAAGTCTGCTGGTGACAACACAGAATTCACTTTGAAAGGCTTCCCATTGCAGTTAGAATTTTTACTTAATAGTGTGAACTGGCTAACAAGTTAGCTTTTTGAAAATTAATTCCTAACAGCTTGACATCTTACATGTTGTCTCATAAAATAGGGACAAATTTCAAAACCACCCCCAAATCCTTTTACCCCTTATGTGTGGGACATAAGTAAGAGCAAATTCTTCGGTATAGCCTTACAAAGCTTGTTGTATATTGGGATTTTAGGACATTTTACTTATGAGCTAAGTATGTTTTATTGAGAGTTCTTTTCATCTGGGCAACCAGACTGAGGTTTATAAAGTCCTTTTTGCATATTACAGGTAAAGTAGGTTTCACAGTGCTGATGATAAATCTTGTGTAAAAGTTAGATTCAGCTTTATTACGTAATGCGATAAAAACTGCAAGGCTTTTCATTATAGAGTACCAAATTAGTGGTATCATCACGAGGAAACTTGTCTGGCAGGAGCTAAAAGTGTGTGATTTTTCTAGAAAAAGTTTATCTTATTCACAGTTTGTTTTGAGTTTTTATGTTTGATTGGTTTTCAGTTGGTTATTTTTATTTTTTTACAGATGCCCATATTAGTTTTGTTTACCAAGATTATAGTTTCCAGTTAAGATACTTGAGAGGAAGAAATAATAACTGCATTTTACTAATTTTTGGTGGCTTATTTTCTAGTGTACCTGGGAAATGAGGGATGGCTGGTCTAGCATTCAGGATTCCAAGTAGACAATTATAAACTTCCATACTTTTGAAGTTCTGGCCAGAAAAAAAATGTGATTCTATACACAGAACTGAGATTTCCTTCTCTGCTGAATGTAACACACATTTTCTTCTGACTTGTATTTAGTTTTGAGTTATTGTCAAGTATGGCAGATTCCTGCAGTGTTGTATCAGTGTTACACTGATATTATCAAACTGGACACGGTTACAATTGAAGCATTCAAGCCTCTGCTTTCTTCTACAACCCTGAAGAGTTTAGTCAAGGTAAAATTCCATATTTAAAAATTAATAGGAGGTTTGGTCTATTTTTGTCTGTCTTTCATCTCTTGCATTCTGATGTTTATGTGCCCCTATGAGGATTTCACCTGAAAAGGCAGAAAAATACAGACTTTAATGACAGGACAGTGATTTCTGGTACAATACCTGCTGTAACATCTGTAAGTTGCTTAGAAATAATAAATCTACAGCTTCCCTCAAAACTTCATTTTGACGTTTCAGGCTCTTGGGGTGGTATTAGTGTATCAGGGTGTGATTTCTTTTGGTTGTTTAAGCTGCAGTTTCCTTTGGAGGTGTCTCGTGTTAAAACCTTTTAAGTTTGGTTGTTTGGGGTTTTTTTACATTCATATGCAAGATGGCTCTATATCTGCCTGTCATGTGCCATACATGAAGGCTTGTTAAGAAATTTATTTTGACCTATAACTTCTTTCTGGAATTAAAAGACAGAATTTCTAAAGATGATTCTTAGCTGTTTGATTAGTGCCACACTGTTGTGAAATCATGACATTATAGATACTAAGGTGAATGTTTTGCTTCTTTCTGAAACGTTTTTAATTGAAGTGTAGTTGGTTCAAAACACTCCTCAGTTTTGCCAATTGAACTTAAATTTAAATGGCAGAAGAGGTTTGTGTGTATTGAAGTATTTATTTCAGCTTTAAATGTCGAAATCGCGATTTAGTTTTCATTACAGCTTACGCTGGTCTGCTAAATAAGTGTAACAGACTACTCTGTAGATGTTTAAACTGGTGGAAAACAACAGCAACTATGCAAGCTCTTCCTCTCATATACAAGCAAGGAAGAATGAAGTTAACAAATCCCATTTTGTGGTTGAACTGCAAATTCATTTGGAGCCCTTAGCAGGTCTCTGAACCTGAGCTTTGCTCACAGTTAACACTTTAATCAAACTGATACTTAGAGTGATAAAAATTGGAGTAGAGGACAGTGAAGCTTTTTTGGTTTGTTTTGTAACCAGCAGTGTAGCTAATGCTGATAATCTCTTCCTTTTCCTAGGATGTATCTGAAAGCACAAAGATTTTGAAGAAGTTACTGACAACCAACGAGACTCACAATAATATCTATATCTAAAAAGGACATTTTTGACGCAGACTGCACTTTTGTAAACTCTGGTTTCTTCTGTAAAGGACATTTTGGAATTGTAGTTGTTTCCTTAAAAGTGGAATAAACTCCAGTAGATTTTTACTTCTGCACTCATTTTTGTTACTTTCAAATTCATCACTACAGACACATGTATTTCTTCTGCATGGCTTGGGAGACTGTCCTCTGGAGTGATTTTAGGAAAGATATCTTGAGTATGAAAAGCAACTTCTTTTTCTCCTCCTGAAGGGATTGTTTTATCTAATGTATCCTTTTTGTATGCAAAAGAGGAAACACAGTTAAGGAATTCTGTCTGTATCTTATGAGAACACCTATTTTTTACTTCATTTTGAGACAAATGTTTTTCTAATACTCGATCCTCTTTAACGATGTGTCTGTGTTCTCTGCACCTTTTTACATACAGATACACAATTTGTGTGTGTGTGTGTATGAATGATACATATATATGTATGTGTGCACATTTTTTAATATATGTGTTGATCCAAAATATATTAAGTAAAGTATGGTAACTAGTTTTGAAAGACTTACTGGTGGAAAATAAGCTTGTTTCACAGGTTAGTAGGAAGCAAGAATGTGGAGCTGTTTTGAACTGCATGGAGGGGCTGTGACTTGTATTCACTGAGTAGATCATCACAGGATGCTGCTGCCTGCACATCTGGCAGGAAGAGAGAGGTGCCCACATTCAGGTGCTGCAGCTCCCATTTGCAGTGCCTGGCCGAGAGCTCATCTTTGTGGCAGTTTCAGCTTCATACCTTCAGCAGGAGCTGTAGAGGCACAGGAGCATTCCCTGCTGTCAGATCTCTGACACTGGTGGGAACCTCTCCCAGTGAAATAGGGGTGCTAGGCTCACAAGCTGCTTCAGATGGATTTGCCAGGTCAAGCTGATTTAATCTATTCACTTTAAAACTCCAAATTGCTGGCAACAGTAGGAATGGTACAAGACCTCTTATGCAGAGTATGTGATTTTTAGGGAAAAGTTCAAGTATTAAAGTGTCTCAAAAAATGACCTGAAAATCGGTAACAATTTCAGCAGTATATTTAAAATATTCTTGTATATAACCTCTGTTTAATTTAACATTTTGTATAAGAATGGTGTTAAAGATAGTGTTTTGTTTGCTACCAGGTAATTTGCTGGTGGTGTCACTGCACAAAGATGTTTAAAGTGCCCGTAGCTTATCCTTTTGGAACAAAAGGTTAGCAGCTTCAAAATTCTCCACCAGGTTTAACTTTGACTTGCGCTGGATGCCGGGTGGACATTTTTGAACAGTGTATTCCTTTCACAGAACTGTCATCCCTTCAGGTTTGAAAGTGATTGGCTTAGTCAACATTCACTGAAGCAAGTAGCCCCTGGCTTCAGCAGGCCCACTACAACTTCTGGTTTTGGAAGTTAACTGTACAAGTACATTGCAGTTTCAACGGTAGTAGAATATTCTTGATGTGGATATCAAGTTGCATATCAGTTAAGACATTGATTTAAATTGCTTTAAGGAGTACTGTATTTTGGAACAAACTCTGAAGCATGAAGTGCAGGACATGGTACCTTCTGGGCTTTTTGTCTGTTTCTCTGCAGCATTTCAATTAAAACCTGTTTGTGTGATGTGAGCTGAGAATTCTGTTTCTCTGAAAAACCTGCACATTGGCTACACCATTTTCTTGCATACTGAACATGTTTGATTCATAATAAAGTATATAACAAGAAATATGTAATAATAAATATGCAGGCTCTTACGGGAACTGTAAACAAGCTTCTAGTATTGGTTTTATCTCCCATGCAGTTTCCTACCTGGGTTTATGATGAAGTGTGAGAATACTCTTAAACACCTTGAATAGAAGTGGCAAACAAAACGCTAGCAACTTGAAAGATTAAATTAGAAAGACTGAAAGCTGATGCATTGGCAGATTGCTCCAAAGGCTAATTATTCTTGCTTCAAAGGGCGTGGTGGCTGCGTAGCTGGAAATGTTTAGATAGGATGGTGGTGTTTTTCTGATGGATACTGTTGAGCTATTAGTTTCACCCCGTGCATTCAGGTATATTTCTGTGATCCACATTACAGATGAGGTCAAGCTTTGTGCAGTAGTAGCTCTCTGGTATGAAACTGTATAGGTCAGGGCATGGGCACACTGTATAGTAAGACGACTAGTGTTAGCTAGGTTGTGGTGTATAAATTTGAAATGTCAACCTCTTCCAGTACATAGTAAGTACTATAGGGCAGTGAAAGAAGGAATTCTAATTTAAAATTGCTTCTATCTTTTTTCCATAATTTGATAAATGAAGTAGCTCATATTCCTCTCCTTAAAATAAATAGTTCTGGAAGCATCGGAAATAATGGTGTCTGAGTATCTCATAAGATGTGAGTGTTGGCTGAAGATTTTTTCATATTTGAACATTGCTAAGTTGCTTGTTTTCTTTATCTTCTATGCTCTCCAGTATCTAGTAGGAGCCTGCAATAAGGTTTTCTTTGTTTCTAACATCTGCTGTTTTTTTAATACGTGTAGGAGTGTATAAACTTAAAACTCTTGTCAAATGTAGCAGATGGCTTCAAAAGCTTTGGGGAAAGAAGTACATACTTGCCTGCATGTCTGAAATGTGATTGTATAAGACTTGTTAAGGTATTGGGCTAAATGCATATAATGAAACCAGATCGAATAAACTATTAGGCAAAGAGATTTATTTTTTTCAGTTTTCAAATCATCTAAGCCACTTGCTACCCATTTTTTTTCAGATAACACCAAGCTGTCTTCCATTGAAGAATGTTGCCTTCCAAACCAAGGACACAATCTCTTATCAAGTCTAATCTACTTTATCATGCTGCAGAATGTATGTGGTAGGCAGACATGTTCTCTATTTCCTTGAAGGCTCTGACTCAAAGATAACATGCCTGACCCCATCTTAATGAGCTCTTTAGTGAGGCTCCTTAGATTTTGCCTTCTAACATGTTGGTGTCAGTGCAGTTCAGGTCACAGGTATATGAATACAGGACTGTACAGACATCGTTCGAAGGTGATGTCCAAGCCAGGAAATCTGGGGTTTACTTGAATTCATTACAAAACCTCCACATTTGAATGCACAAACCAGCAATATACCTGCTGTTCTGCTTTCATTTTCCCTGTGATCACATAGAACGCAGTGATTCTTCAGTAATAAAATTCTTGCAGTCTTTTGAAAATCCATCATGAAAACATTATGCCCTGCTCTGCTTTTTGAGCACTTCTCTATCCCATTATGTTCCTTCTGTATTTGACATGACATAACTCCTTCCTGTACAGTTTCTCCTTGCTGTGTGCCATCAGTAGAAACACTGGTACCATGCACAAAAGCATGAACCCGAATGTTCCTGTTGGAGCCCAAGCCTTTTGTGGCCCTAAAGCAGTTGGAGCTCACATCTGAAGGTTGCTTTCGGTGACTGCCTGCTTCCTGTCCAGTAATGTGCTCCCTGAACCTTGTTCATCTACCTCTGTGTTCCTCATGTATGTGGAGGAAAGTTAAAGGTTGAATAGCAGGTTATAGTCTCAAATTTTTTACTTTCAAATAATTCTATAACTAAATGTTTAAATGTTCTTTGTATGGTGTGTTATGTACTTGCCTGGGTAATTGCTTTGAAGCAGAAAATGTTTTGTAGGAATAGTGATGTACCTTCAAAGGGCAGTTTCTTAAGAATCTACTAAACAGACCATGTGTTCTTCCCTTGTGTTGTAATCAGAGGATTACAGTGTGCTTTCATACGCTAAAACCATTATACTTCTTATGTTCAGGATTGATATTTGAATTCTTCTGTTAGATCTGATTTGGACTTTGATCTCTTTTCATGGTGTACTGAAATGAAAGCCATCTTTTCTCCATCAGCTCTGTAGACTTTAAAGCCAATCTGCTGCTTCAGAGAGAGTTAACAAAAGGGGGAATGGCCAAAATAGTCACAATCACTAAAAGCTGCAATTTGATTACTGAACAGATGAATGGTGAATGTACAGCCTGGCTTAAAAATAATAAAACTTGTTGGTAGAAAGGTTGTAGCTGGAAGGTTGTATGAGAACAGAGGCACCCAGTATGGAAAGGTAAGAGCACAGTAGTACTGTGCACAACCTTAGCACTGACCATCCTATAAAATTCAGGTTTGAGATGGTTGTGAAATAAAAGTAGTTTTTAAGGTGGGTTAGTTTATTCCCTTTTGGCCTGAGTAACATTCTCACAGGTCACAAAGAATGCCTTTGTGCTGCTCCGTTTAACTTGCTTCCAAATTGGATTGAAAAACATATTTTTTGCACAGAATAATAAGCACAGTGAGCTTAAACCCTGGAGGACACTTTCAAGAAACCCTGCGGATGGTGTCAGAAACAAGCAGTTCTTTTGTTCATTACTTAGAAAGTGCTGGTGCAATACTCTTCAACATGAAGTCAGAATGTCAAGTTGTTGGGTTTTTTTTTCCAAGCAGTAGAAAGCAAGCACATTTGAGATAACCTTTTAGTGCCAAGTGTGAGGTAATGCTCTGCAATAGTGGGTTCCACAGCACCTGCCATTATAGTTTTTACTTTATGCTCTTCCGCTTCTCTGTGAGCTCTCTGAGAGTGTATGTGAGGAATATTTAATTTTAATAACAATTGAAACCTATTCGATATTATAAAACAAAATATAGTTAAATCTGTGGAATTTTTATAAATAGCCTTGTACCCAGGTGTTGTGGTAAGCACATTTTCCATCTTTATGAATGTGAACTTGGTCTCCTGTAAGGCTTGTTGCAGAGATCTTATGAGTAAAACCAAGTATGAATCCCCACAGTTCCCATCTTGACTCCCTGTCTGGCAAGTAAAGAAATTCTGGATTGTGCTGGTTTGTCTAGCATAATTTTCAGTGAAGATTTTGTTGACTCTGACTGTGGATGCTCTTGTTTGGTGTCCTAGTGGACAATGATCCTATTGTTTGCTTTTCTGAGCATCCCAATACAAAGGTGACTGAGAGGTCAGATAATCAAAATTGTGATCTGGTTTGTTCTGTGGTGCTCATTTGTGGTGACACTGCTTTCTAAGGCTCATGTGAATTTTAGTTTTTCTGTGACTTTTTCAATTAATTTAATTGTCTTTTTAAAAAAATCTGGATGGAAATATTTCCCCAAGTCAGTGCTGGAGATCAGATTCTGTATCAGCTCAGTTCTGTTATGTTTTTTGATTCTGTTCTGACTCAGGCTCAGCTGTGTCTGATGTTATTCTATCTAAAGCAGTAAGAGTCCTGTACTTGATATGGTTACCCTGAATATGCTCCAAAATAAAACATTTGTGAATGGGATGGCTTACAGCAGGTGGGCTGCAGCATGAGGCTCCCCCTTCACTGAGTATGATCCCAGCTCCACTTCACATGTGTGCTGTTCCCTTTCCTGATTGTGGATTGTGGCTTCGCAGGGATCACCTGGAAGCACAAAGACATACACTGTCTCTTAGGAACTAAAAGGGCAGATGTGTTACCTGAGATCTCAGACCCAAGGAGCTCGGGTGGTGCTGTAGGGTGCTTCTTGAGATAATGGCATCCACTTCTACACCATGAGACAGAGTGAGGTGAGCACAGCAATTCTTCTCCCTTGCAGCAGCATAGCTAGTGCTTCCCCCACCAAAGAGGGTGCAAAAGTTCCTGTGCTAAAAACCACTTTCTGTGGTCTTCAGAGCAGCCCGGTAAAACCACAGGCAGCAGAAGTGGGTTTTCATGTTGAACATGCTGGTGTGAATCATTTACTTCCTTCCAGCTGGGACCCAAACTCCCCAGCCATGTCCCCAGAGCTCTGCACTATGTCAGTGCAACAGGCAAGAGGTTCCTGTTCATTCATTAAGGAGCAATTCACTCAAAATAGGAATAAATACTGAGTCTTACCCGGTAAAGGTAAGTAGGGCTCTTTAATACCACATTTATTTAGCTTTCATTTATTTAGCTTTCTTGGTATTTTATGAACAATAAAAGAGAATCAAAAGCAGTTGTTTGTATGCCTGAGTTTTCACTCTGCATTGCACTTAGATGTTAACATTCAGATCAGTTGGTAAAGGTCTTGACTTAATCAGTATGGGGTAGAGAAAGTAATGCTGTAGTTAATGCTCATGGAAATGGTCACTTGTCTGAAAGGAAAGTAGCTTGCCTTAACTTTTTACAAAATCACCTCTACCTAGGGGGTGCTGCTAAGTGTTCCTGCAGGGCAGCCCTCTGCCACAGCTGCGGTGCTGCATAGCAAGTCTGTAATGTTTTGAAAGTGCCCTTTAATGTTTGAACTGCCAGCAAGCCGGCCTTGTCTTTTCTAGTGTTGACATGTGGCTTCCAGACTTTAAAATCCAATACATGTGATGAAAATGCATGCGTGTTGAATTTAAACCATATTTTAATAATTTGGCCACCTGTACAATATCCTAATAATCTTAAAATAGAGAACTTGAGATCCTCTGTAAAATTATTTGTAGCAGATGTTAAATCTTTGGTGTATTCTACGCATTTACACACTGAGGGACAGATATTAAACATTACCCTTACAAAAATAACCCAAAACATATTTATTTCAAAGAATTAGAATGCAGGAAGTGGATGCAGGAAGCTTTATCCATTGTTGTGGTTTGTTTTAAAGGTGTGCTCAAAATGAGATGAAAAAAAGTTTGTCATTACTGCAGTTGGACAGAATTGAGTGTTTAAAAGATAAAAAGCCTTTTAATATTTTGTTTCAGCAACATTCTCAACTGTTAGTTTTCTAGCCCTATTCTGTTTGTTGGGTGGTTTTTTTTTTAGTACACTACAACTCTCTCTGACCTTAAAGACATAATAATGGGGCACTAAATCCTAAGTGTCAAACACATTCTCTGATGATTGAAAAATTACTGTTTTGGTCAGAACTTGAGAGACAGAATTGAAAAACTTGCTGGCAAGAGGCAAATGTTATATAGTCTGACATGACAAGGTAACAAATCTGTTTAGTAACAAAGTGAAGTACTGACTTTAAAGATAAAGATGATGTTGACAGGCAAACATGTATATGTTTGCATCTCCGTCAACGTATTTAGCTCCAAGTGTGCAAACTGGATCGGCTTTAGAAACCATGACGCTTTTAAAAATATGCATGTTTTGGGGTGGTTTTATTTGCTTCCTGAGGTTTTGAGTTTACCATATAAGTATGAGGGCTGGACTTTTCCTTCCTTTCTTTGTGCTGAAAGTTAAGGTTCTGGCAGAGTCATGTGTTTCCAGCAGCTAGGACTTTAGCAAAATCAGTAAATGTGTCTAACACAGCAATAAAGGGAGGTCAAGCCCCTGCCCAATACCTCAACTACTTTGTAGGAAATATAACCTCTAGCTTCTTCAGTTTAGGATAACTATTACTTTATACACTTACACCACCCTTCCATGCTCCCTTCTCCAGTTGTCTCTTTCGTCCACCTCCCACCTTACCCACTCTGTGCTAGCATCTTCCTCCCTCCCCTCCCGTCCTTGCATTTCAGATGTTTTCCAGCCTCAGTCATAGGGGCAACCTCTAGACTGTTACTCTGTGGGAAGACTCCCAGGCTTTCCTGTGGTGCTGCTGAGTTTATTTGTGCAGGCAGCACTGGTAGTAAGTGCAAATTCTGGAAAGAAAAAGTTGATGCAGGGCTGTTAAATGCAAAGAACAAATGCTGGATTGCCAGCGACTGGTAGGGCAGACCCAGGGGGTGTTGCTGCAGGCTTTCTTGCTGCATCTGCTCTTTCCTTCATCATCTGCCATGGGCTGATGTAAGACAGGGTGCTCACTGGGACCTTGCTTTGACCAGCTTCAGCTCCTTTCGTGTTCCAAATGGTGTGGAGCCAGAGGAGCAAGCAGTGGGCACCCCCTCTGAACTGGTGTGTTACAGTCACAGAAATGGTGTGGTGGTTGTCAGCTTAAGATCCCAACAGGGTTAGGAAAAAAGACTGACTTCAAATCAGTCAGACCACTGGTTGTAGGGGCTTGAGGTTTGCTTTTTTTTGTTCGAAGACAATTTGGCTATAACTTTTGGAAGAGCAGAGCATGCACAGGTTGGACTGGGTTGTCTCACCTGCTTCAACCTCAAGGAACTAATCCAGGAAGAGGAATGAAAAGGCAGGTACTCAGCCTTGGGCCAGAGTTGATGTGTTTTGCTTAAAGAGCAGAGTGGAATACTCTAGAGTCTGTTGATTAATTAAACTAGGAGTTTTGCTACATTTTCTGAGTTCACAGAGAAAGTAAGAGCATCAGGCAGTGAACTGTACTGACTAATGTGTTTAGGGGTTGCCACTGAAAATATGGTTTAGGGAATGAAAAGTATGAGTGCCACCTACTGCTGGGGCTCATAAAGATACATCTGGTTGGCTTTTCTTGCAGCAGGTGTAGTGTCAACCTGGCTGTGATCTCTCTATTTCTGGAGGAGAACAGATTATGGGTGTCACACAGGTAAAAAACATTTGCAACTGGAGACAGGGATGGGGCAAACTTTTCCTCTTTTATCATAAATTAGTGCAATACTTTTTTCATTATTAGAATAAAAATGCATTATCCTGTAGCTTTGTGGTGCATGAGGTGATGTTGAAATATTTAATAACCTGTTTTATCCTGAAATAAGCTAAAACTCATCCCAAAGGCTTATTTTTTTGTTCCAAATTATAGTGAATATAAACATACAGGTGTATATATGGACTTACATAATAACTTACAGACTTTTGACATGTAAACATTAATTTACAGTGACTGAAATTGTACTGCGAGGCCTTTGGACACTTACAGCTTCTGATCTTTTTCATTGTGATTGTTTTTTTTTTTTTTGAAGGTTGGTTTATTTAACCAGGTAGATCATCACAAGCAATGACTGAGATGTCTATTTTGATTTCTTGGCTATATAGTTTAGCATTAAAGATGCCGGTGAGGACTTGATGAATGGGAACTATAATGGCAACTGATGAGCTTCAAGTCCCTACTGTGCATAACCCTCTCCCCTCAGCTCCAGAGCACCAGCTAACCTACCTAAACAGCAGTTATGAAGAAAGAAAGAAAAAAAAAAAAAAGGAAAAAAAAAAAAGGTACAAGGCATGCAGACAAGGCCAGTCATTTGAAATGAAAGCACAAGAAAGGGAATCTGGATGATTGGAGCACCAGTTCCTGTCCTGACTGAGAACTGCCTGGCTTCTGCCTGGTTCAATCAGGATTCAGGAGTTATTCCACCTCTGATGGGTGTGTGACATATTTGGGTTTCTCTGGACATCTCTCTTATCCCCTATACCTTTGACGTTTCTTGAACATTTTGGATTTGGCACTCATGCTCAAACCCTCTGATCAGGTTATTCACAGGCACCTGTATCCAGACAAGCATGGACCCAAAGAGTCAGGGCCCAGATTTCGGCAACACTACATCACGGGGTTAGGACAGTGTTGTTAGGGGCTTTGTATTTCAGCTCCAGCTCTGGTATTAGCAGTAGGAAGGTATGCAGGAGTCTTCCTACATGGGAAGAGTGAATGTATAGGAGCTAGTCAAAACTGTAATGAAATATATTATTTTCCTGAGAGGTTTTTTTTCTCAGCATCAGTGTAAATGACATTGATTTCTTGGGGCTTTGGAACAATCTACCTTGTGCGTAAATCACATACGAATTTAATAAACACTGAATCACTGCTTTGGTCTAAATATTACTGAAGACGTGAACTGAATATGTAGAGATACACGGAACTGGTGAAGCAGTTCCTGAACTGTCACCAGCAAAAAGGAAAGCTGTAAATCTTGAAGAGTTAATGTGGAAAAGTTAATGCCTTTTCCACGGATAAAGGTTTAAAAAAATCTGTTCCTAATGTCTTTAAAATCATAAAGTTGAGAAATGAAAAATCAGTTAGTTGCTCATGAGATGAGACAGCAGAGGGTCTTATTCCTGAAAGATCATAGTGGCATAAAACTATATACAGTCCTGTGCTTTAGCTCTCTGGATACTGAGCATAGAACGCTTCTGTCCTGGAAACATTTCAGCAGCTAACTAGCAGTACCTGGTGCAGCCTTCACAGAGTCAGCTAGGTTGGAAAGGACCTTGAAGATCATCTAGTCGAACCCTTAACCTAGCACTGACAATTCCCAGCTACACCAGATCCCTCAGCGCTAAGTCGACCCGACTCTCAAACACCTCCAGGGATGGGGACACCACCACCTCCCTGGGCAGCCCATTCCAACACCTAACAACCCCTTCTGTAAAGAAACGATTCCTAATATCCAGTCTAAACCTTCCCTGGTGCAACTTGAGGCCATTCCCTCTTGTCCTATTGCTCACTACTAGATTAAAGAGGCTCATCCCCAGCTCTCTGCAGCTTCCTTTTAGGCTTGGGGACTGTCATGTTGCTGGATGGACCATGCTTCGGCCAGTTGAATTATTTCCTTCTTTTTTTCCCTCAAAGTTGAAACGGTATGGATATTTCTTCTTTTCTCCTTCATTGACTGAAGCAAAATAACCTTGGAAAAGTGCTTATTTTGGTTCTATGAAAACCTGAAAAAATTCTGCTTTTTTAACAAAATGAAAAGAAAAAAAGAAATTTAAGTTTTGTCTTTTTAACTGTCTAAAAAGTCTGATTTGTTTTGAGATTATGTATTAATTTTTGGGGTGTGTTTAGTTTTAATTTTGTTTTTGAAATCCAGACAACTTTGGCCTTGTTTTTTTGTTTCTTAAAACAAACAAACAACAACAAAAATCAAACACGTGAGGGTATAAAAGCATTCCAGGTTAAAATGTCTCAGATGTTGTGGAAGGGGTTAACTTCTCCTTCTTCCGTTCAGATGATGACTACATTTGTCCGACATTCAGAGCATCCTTTTGATTTCATTCCTGTTTTGTTTCTCCCTCTCCGAAGGCGTCCCCCACCCCCGGTGCGACCCCGCGGGTGACCGGAGGGCAGAGATGGCCCCAGCGCCGGGGGGCGGAGCGAGGCGGGGGGGCGCTTTTGTCATTGTCAGGGAGCTGGCTTGAAGGACGCTTTGAAAAAGCACTCTGCGTGACCTTCGAGTGCAGAACAAAGTCAAGCTCCCAGGCATCAAAGTAATGCCACATGTCAGGAAAACCTGACACGTATGGAAAGCCTAGAAGGTGATAGCCAGCATGAGGCAAATGTGCAGATCAATGCTAATTAAGTGACTAGTAATGTTCAAGTGAAAATAGCTGTTGGGCTGTTCAGCCGTGGTGTTTGACAATGCAGAATGCCAGCAAGTGTGGAGGAAGCAACACACAAGCGAAACTCTCAGACCCTGCTCCTCTTCCCCAGGCTCTCTGAAAGGAGAACACGGTGCTGCAAGCACAGCTGTCCTGTCGGGAGAGGGGAGACGGAGGCAGGGGTGAGAGGTGTTGGTGATGGCTGGAGGGTGCTCCTGGAGGGTGTGTGTTGGGTAGGGGCAGGGGGGCTGCACCAGCAGAGAGAGTGGCTGTGTTGACTCCTGCCTGTGCTCATGACCAAAAAAATCTTTGGTCAGGTCAATGATGAAGGAGAGTAAAGGAGATAGGGGAGAGAGTGCTCAAGCGGACAGTTGGGGGATCAACAATTTAGTAATGTTTTGGGTTCAGACCAGAAAACCAGAAGGGCTTTGGGGCGATGAAGTAGGCACAACTAGTGCCGACATCTCCTTTTTCTAATTATTCGTTTTTCCTTTGGAAGCAGAAACATCTCTACTAAGGCATATAGCACACAGCCAGTTTTCACCAGGTAAACCTTTGCCTTTTAAGTGTGAAATTTTATGTGATAACTGAGGGGAGGACAAAGCCAGCTTTGTGCTCTTCAAGGAGGACAGAAGCCAGGAAGAGTTTGGGGCACATGAACACCAAGGGCTCAGGTGTTTGTCAGCAATGGTACCCAGGGCCTCATCCACAGGAACTTGGAAACAGATGGATTTTTTTTCTTTGTAAATCTTTTTTTTTTTTTTGTTCTCGTTTTGTTACTCAGTCTTGTTCACGTCCTGAGTTCAATAAGCCTTTTCAAGCTTTTTTTTCCCTGAACCT
>NW_020799091.1:95981927-96114533 GCF_003259725.1 Athene cunicularia
GGCCCCGAGTGAGGCCCAGGCGCGCTGGAGCGCGCGGTTGCTTTCCTCGGATGTGTGTAGTTGCACTTCAGGCAGGTTTTATGGGGCTGTTCTCAGGAGACAAAACGATCGCCGGTATCTTTAATCAGGTTACAGCCGTTTGAGATATTTTTTTCCCCTATTTCAGGGTTTATGGGGCCCTCGGTTTTGTGGGATCGCCAGCCGTGCTGAACCAGGAGAGCTTTGTAGAGGCATCCGAGGAGCGATGCTGGCCATCGCCTTCCCCAGCGCACCCCCTGGGCGCGTGTTCCCTCTCCAGCTCCTACAGCATTTTATCTGAAACCTGCTGGTATGTTAGCTATTCTAGTTATTTATCAGCGCCATCCATCAGAAATTTGCTGTTGTGATTGGCACCGATTTTACAGCGCTCTGCTTTTTCTGTTGCCGCGATAACATATCTTGTGCCATGTTTTTAGATCCTGGCTGATTTCCCCATATGGTTTCCATATGGGAACATGCTGCTCTTGTTAGCCACCTTCGAAGCGGCCCGTCAGCCAGGTCCCCGCTCAGAAACAAATAAATTGTCTAGTGTCTACTGTATTTCCTTTCAGGCCGCACTCTCCACTTTAAACTTGGCAGCGTTTCAGAACAATCAAAATCCAATCAGCGGCCGTGCTAACTCCATATGTTTTATTTCCAGACTACGTGAGGCGGAGGAAGCCGAAACTATTTTCGGCGTGTAGCAGTGTTTAGGGTGACATGCCGCAGATCACGCTGCACGTTTTCCGCTATTATCCAAAGCCCCATTCAGTGAAGAGAGGCGCTCAGGTTTCGTGCAGAAAGCTGTGGCTGGCCAAGCGCTGCAGATCAAATTAGTTTTCCTGGAAAGTGGAGCACCTCTAATAGAGAGTGAAACGAATGTAAACTACAATTAGTTTGATGTGTTGGAAATACGCTGGAGTCCTCTGGGGCTGAGCCTTACAATATAAGCAAATTTGACAGGTTACCTTTCTTTAAATGGTGTTTTAAACATGGTGATTACCCCTGTCATGAGTCTGTTGGCAAGTTCTGTTGGGCCGTGTGCTGGAGTCCATCAGTCAGTCTCCTTCTGCCTCTGAAAATGGTGTAGCCTGCACCTGGATGCAAAATAGCATGTCAGGAGGAATGTGTGTGCACAGGCAGCGGTAGTTTCTCCAGCAGAGTTGCCTGGCATCTCCCTGCAAGGTTGAGCTGGGTCTGTTTATTTTGCCCTGATCTGTGCTAGTAGCTGGCAGGTAATGACTGTGGTGCCTGACTCATGCTGGCAGGATCACCTGTGTTCATGGCAGCTCACCTGCCCTTACTTCGCAGAGGTGAAAGCTGGATGTAACAGGGTCAGGTTAGTCCCTGCAGTCTTGCATCTGTGGAGTGCTTGCATCTGTGGAGTGCAGACACCAGGAACCAGCTCTCAGCAAGTTGCTCCTGCTTGGAGAAGTGTTTGTGTTATGGTGTGCAGGGGGAAGAAGTCAAGCAAGCGCAAGTCTGACTCTCACCTTGCATACAGGAAAACCAGTTCTGACACCAAAGGGATCGCAGTTCTCAGAGGACTGCAAGGAGGAGAGTGAACCAAAACTAATGTGAGAGAGTAGGTTTGGGTTGGTAACAACTCATGTTTTTCCCTGGCCCAGCTATGTGAGGAGTTGCAGTCTGATTTCATGGAGGCTAAAAAGCAGCAGCAGTCTCATCTTCCAACCTGTGGTCCTGTTACTCTATTTCCCTCTGACTGCGTGTTGCAAATCTGGCATAGCACGAGCAAAGCCCTCCATTTTGAGACTTTTCCTGAAAGAGAGTTGTAGCCCATTCTGCCAGCGTACGACAGAGTGGGGAGAGCTCGCTTGCCAAAGTGCAGGAAGCACCAGCAGAGCTGTTGAATGTTAATCCAATATTTAATGTTCAGTGGGTTGCCAGTAGTTATAAAACTGTTCATATGGTTTGATGGCTGTATACAGCTTTCCGTGGTTACTTTACATCTGGCCTCAAGAGTGATGGATTTGCGAATACCACTAGGATGTCTGTTAGGAAACACTGTGAGGCCTTAGGAAAGGCAATAAACCAAGATTTGTCATTGTCAGGGAGCTGGCTTGAAGGACGCTTTGAAAAAGCACTCTGCGTGACCTTCGAGTGCAGAACAAAGTCAAGCTCCCAGGCATCAAAGTAATGCCACATGTCAGGAAAACCTGACACGTATGGAAAGCCTAGAAGGTGATAGCCAGCATGAGGCAAATGTGCAGATCAATGCTAATTAAGTGACTAGTAATGTTCAAGTGAAAATAGCTGTTGGGCTGTTCAGCCGTGGTGTTTGACAATGCAGAATGCCAGCAAGTGTGGAGGAAGCAACACACAAGCGAAACTCTCAGACCCTGCTCCTCTTCCCCAGGCTCTCTGAAAGGAGAACACGGTGCTGCAAGCACAGCTGTCCTGTCGGGAGAGGGGAGACGGAGGCAGGGGTGAGAGGTGTTGGTGATGGCTGGAGGGTGCTCCTGGAGGGTGTGTGTTGGGTAGGGGCAGGGGGGCTGCACCAGCAGAGAGAGTGGCTGTGTTGACTCCTGCCTGTGCTCATGACCAAAAAAATCTTTGGTCAGGTCAATGATGAAGGAGAGTAAAGGAGATAGGGGAGAGAGTGCTCAAGCGGACAGTTGGGGGATCAACAATTTAGTAATGTTTTGGGTTCAGACCAGAAAACCAGAAGGGCTTTGGGGCGATGAAGTAGGCACAACTAGTGCCGACATCTCCTTTTTCTAATTATTCGTTTTTCCTTTGGAAGCAGAAACATCTCTACTAAGGCATATAGCACACAGCCAGTTTTCACCAGGTAAACCTTTGCCTTTTAAGTGTGAAATTTTATGTGATAACTGAGGGGAGGACAAAGCCAGCTTTGTGCTCTTCAAGGAGGACAGAAGCCAGGAAGAGTTTGGGGCACATGAACACCAAGGGCTCAGGTGTTTGTCAGCAATGGTACCCAGGGCCTCATCCACAGGAACTTGGAAACAGATGGATTTTTTTTCTTTGTAAATCTTTTTTTTTTTTTGTTCTCGTTTTGTTACTCAGTCTTGTTCACGTCCTGAGTTCAATAAGCCTTTTCAAGCTTTTTTTTCCCTGAACCTTTTGAGTTTTTCCAATCTCTTCTAAATCCTGACCCACGTCTTTTCTTTAGGAAGCATTTTCTGTTCCTTCCTCATTATTGCTGTTATTTGTTTTTCACAATTGCCTTGCAAGCTGTTCCTTCCTTCCCTCCAGTTTTCTTGGTTTATTTGCACATGCCAGCTTTTTTTTTTTTTTTTCTGCGTATAAGGAAAAAAACGCAGAGGCTGATGCAAAGTACTTAACAAAATAAAAGGTACAGCTTCCGTTATTGTTTTATTTTACAGTAGTTAACTTCTTCATCAAATACTTAGCCCCCCAAATCATCCTGTTGATATGCCTGTTAGTGGCTGCACCTGGGTGCAGAGCGTGTCCTCAGACTGTGCAGCAAGTGGGACGTGTCCTCTCTTTTCCTTGCTTCCTTCAGTAGGGTGTTTACTTCATTTGCCTATAGAAGACAGCTGTTTCAATAAAAGCAGATAGGAACAGGTCATAGGCATTAATCTTTTTAATTGCATTTTAATTGAATTGATTTTTTAAAATTTAATCTGGCCATTGTTAGAGTATTGTTTTTTATCTTTCCTTCCCTGCCATCCCCAAACACTGAATGCAGAAAGAGCAGGATTAGTCTAATCCGATCCAACAATCTATTTCCTCCATTTTTTTAACCTTTTCCATTGTGTTTAACCTAATGAACAGATATAAACCATTTCCAGTTCTAAAATAAATTAATTATAATTTTATTATGTGTTGTTAATTCAGTTATTAAGCTGAGTTATAAAGCCTGAAGCTGAACCCTGAAATCAAACACTGGATTTTGGGATCATTTTTATAGCTGTGTGTGTTCCCTCTGAGAAAATAATGAAATTTAAGTTTTGGACTTTTATTATCCTCTTTTTCCCTAATGAGATGTGTCTGCTGCCTGCACAAAGAGATTTGAATAGACTGAAAGAAATGCAAAGTACCTCAAAACTTATGTGGTGGGAGAAGCTGCTGGGGAGATCTCTTGGCCCAAGGCACGTTGAATATGAAAAGAGAGCAGGAATCACTAGGAAGCAGGAGGGCAGTGTTGCCACATCTGACGAGTTTAAGTGCTCTGGTACTTTCTGCTTTGCTTTAAACCCCTGCGTCTCTCCAAGTGGTGATATTTAATGCGATGGAGCCCCGCGTCAGGGAAACCAAACTGCTGAGCGAAGCCCCGGCGTTTGCTCCTTGCGCCTCTGCTGTAAGTTCAGCTTTGGGTCCCTGCCGGGACACTTTTCTTTGTGAAATGAAACTGTGGTTTATGATGCACATCCATGAGTCAAGGTTTTTATTTCTAGCAGCATTTGAAAAACGGAGCCATATTTTTTTTCATCTGGAGTGCAGAATGATGTTTTTACCAACAATTTTCTTCACGTTGGATTTTTTATTTCATGGATTATGCTTTTGAGCGACACTGCTGTTAGCATAACTGCACTGTTTCACAAAATAAATTTGGTGAGTTCCTGTAGAAAATTAATTTAAAATAGAAAGAAAATTTAATAGGACCTACTTAATTTATAGGCTTTTGCCAGAGGTTTCATTTTTTTTTGGAAAAAGTAAATAACCTGCTGTTCAGTGACAGCATTTTTACGCTAAAAATAATACAAGACTGCCAATAGTCAGCCTCCAGCCTGTGTGCAAGCATATACCTAAGCACGCTTGTGCATGCCTGTTAGGATGAGGCATATTAGGCTGATTTATAGAATTATTTTGTTATTTTCGGCTTTTTGCAGAGTGTCAGTTTTACAATGACTCACATCCTAGAGAAACAGAAAGCAAATACTTGAAGTTACTGTTACTGTCTTCCTTTCAGTATCAGTGAAATCAGTAAGAACTTTGTGTTTGACTAAATGATCTAGTGTTGGGCACTCAATGTTGCCTTGACTCTAGCTATATTTTCCTTTTTAAATGGGTTCATTTTATATTTGATATTTAACCCAAATGTCCCACAAATTTAGATGCAGAGCAAAATACACATACAAATGGGATAACAGTAAAATCTGGGAAATGCTTACAGCTTATTTAGTGTCTTCCAAGTGTGTAAGGTGTGCACCGAGTAGAAAAAGAAAACTAACAAGCAAACCTTCTCGAGGCCCAGCCCTGCTGCGATAGGATGCATCTTGATGCCTGATGATGTAACCGCTGCCCTCACACCACACAGGCAAAACAGTCTTGCACCTGCTGAACACATCTTGTAGTGGGCACAAAGAATGAACTCTGAGTTGAAGTGGCAAAAGGTAATTTTCAGCACCAGCTTTTCCCCTGGTGGGTGCTGTACTTCTAGGTTTGGTAGGGGTGTTGGCACCTGCAGAGGTTACCTTGAGTTCAGGAGTTCTGGTTGTTGCTTTTCCAGGTGTGATGAGAATTTTGGAGCGACTAGCCTGGCGGCCAGGGCTGTTAGCAGAGACCACTGAAGGCTGTGGCAGAATAGCTGTCTGGGGAATTGGGAAATTCATATGCAGGATAGAGAGAGAGAGAGCAAGAGAGAGAGAGCAGAAGTCCATTAAAATGACAGAGTGCAGACAGAGCGGAGGAGAGTCAGGGAGAGCCAGCCATAGCAGTTGGATTTTCTGGCCAGGACACTCCAAGCCAGAAGAAGGTCTAATGCGAAGGGCAGGATCAGCAGCTGATCTTCAGCTTTTGTTGACCGAATGCTTTGTGCTGTACACACCGCTTTTCCCTACAGACCCTCAGACATGGTGGTTTATCTTAATTTTTCCCCTGATTGTTTCCCTCTGTTTTTAAGAGGACAGCCTTCGTAGTAACTCCACAGTTCCTTGCTCCCCTAGGGTCCCACCCTCTCCCCCCGTCTCCCCTGGCTGCTGTTTCATATAAGCACAGTCTGAATGCTTTCCTGAACTGGGACCTGTGGTGGAGATGAAGGCGGGTGGCTCCACAGACCTGAAGGAGAGACTCTTGCAATACGGGGTCTGGTCTGAGGTATGGCAGGTGGCACCCTGCACTTGTGTAGCCCATCTGTATTTTGCACGCTGGACTAAAGCACAAGTTGTGTGCCAATAACAAATAATATGACCATGATCAAGGGCAAGGGAGGGAAAGTGCCTCGGGTCGTCTGACCTTGGATACAAGGATGTAGCAGTTGCACTTAACTGTTAGTGAAACCAAACTGTAAGAAACGGGCAAGCCTGTTGCACAGTTGTTGAATTGTTCCTTCTAACATTTGCAAGTGAGTGAAAAGTTTGGGAAAATCAGGGAGGGCTTGCTCTGGTCTTTTGGACATCTGCAGAAAGCATCTAAGGGGCTCAGCACCCCTAGGAGAAGGTAAACCTGATCTTGGAAGTGTACTACTCATCATGCCTCTTCAGTAGAACCATTTGTAGGGGATCCTTACGCACACAAATGGCTTCCACAAAGCAGGAGGAAGGTGACTGTGGATGTCTCGGCACAGACGATGTGTTTGGTAGCCTGTCCTGACAGGGAAGAAGAGCTGAACTCACTCAGAGGGGCTCTGTGAGGCAAGGACAGGAGAAATCATAAGGAGAAAATGGTACTGAACCTATATTTTTAAAACTTTTCTTTTGCTCTTGGTTGTGTTTCTGTGGCTTCTGGTCGCAGCACCTCCTTACACAAGTTGAAGTGATGTATGTGCCAGAGTTGTTTAATAAACGTGATATTCAGGATCTTTTCAGGATCTTTTTTTTTTTTTCAGCTGTTAGGAGAGAAGGACAAGCAGCACCAAGGGATCCTGGTAGACTTGTATCACACCACATATTGTTATGTGCCATCTCCTGTGGAGCTATTTACACCGCTGCCAAGCGAGCAGCAGAGACTGGGTGTCCACAGTGCCCCTGAAAACGAGTGAGGGCTGGCTGGCCACTTTCCCAATCCCTGCAGGACTGCAATGGGGCCCCAGAGGAGGTACCTCTGGGCTTGTGGGTGCAGCTCTGGTGCCAAGCAGAGCTGTCCGCCTTCAGCGAAGCACGGCTGGGCCTGCTGGGGAAGCTGCCAGTGGTGCACTGGTGGCTGCCGGCGATGGGCACTGGGGAGGTGTGGGATGCTTTTAAGAAGTAACTTGTAAAAAGTGACTAAGAAAAAGAAGTCCCGTGTTCACTAACGAACAAGTGAATGAACAAATGAGTGAATGGAAGAAGAGGGTGCACAGGGGCTGCAGCCACAGGGATCTGAGCCTGATCTGTGAGGACTGATCCAGTCCTTGCTGTTTGGGTTGAATACTCTTAACAGTGACCTGGTGGAAAGCTATGGCCAAACGATCTCAGAAATATTATCCCTGAAGTTTTTGGATGTTAGAGAGGCTTGCTAAGGAGTTTCTTGAGCTTTTGTACTCTGCACCCACATGGTTTAGAGAGGAGAGGGCAGAGCCAAGAGGACACATGGCAGAGGGATGCTTTAGTCCCCACAGCTTTGTGAGTGGCCACCAGCTTTGAGGCTGCTGCCAGGGGCAGGGGTAGGCATCCAAGTGAGGGTGTGGACTCCCAGCCCCAGAAAAGGTTATGCCAGCGTTGTCAATCCTTCACCCTTGCCCCGGGAAGGAGGAGGCCAGCAGTGCAGGCATTGCTTGCACCTTTCTAGGATGGGGAGACACCTGACAGGGGGAATAAGGTGGCTCTGGGGGCATGAGGGTGTGTGGCTCTGCCTGCCCTGGGTTATGGGCCTCATCTCAGTGACGGTCCTGGTTACCTTTTCCTTTTTCAGCCCTGCTGCTAAGCCTGGGGAATGAGGGTGCTTGCTACGTCTCACCTCCAGAGCTTGGGCTCCCCTGCAGGGCTGCTGGGGGCTTATGGCCTCTCTGATGGTTTTGCTGTATTTTTGTGTGTGTCCTATTTAGTGTGAGCAGAACTGGTCCCATGGGCTGTAAAAAAATTTTAATGGAAGGAATGTGTTCCACACTGTTGATTATTATTATTTTTTAGTGCCTAACATATGCTATTTTGACTAGCAGCAATATTTTTGGAAACGTGTGTAAAGTAGGGTGGAGAGACATCTCATTTTAGTGCTGTAAATTTGCCTTTCTATATAGAGAGAACAAACATCAAAACCCTTCACCGGTTTAAATCAATGCAACTTTTTGGCATCTGTGTCAGTTCTTCCACCAGAATTTGTACTACAACCCTCGGAGTAAATACAGCAGCAGTGGACAGGTGCAGCATGGAGCATGTGTATTTGACACAGCTAATACCGAGGCTTAGGCGAATAGCACTCGGTGTATTGTTTGGGTGGCTTTCAACATCCCAGTTGAAAATAAACATCAGTCGTGCTTCTCTCTTCGCTGCGTTGAAACGCAGCCTGTAAAGAAAACCCCAAACCCTAACGTTTGCCATCCTGTACGGCTGTGGCACCCAACCTGCGAGTCAGAGACGCTACCTCATGGTAGAGGGGTCAGTGACAGTAAATCTGCTGGAGACATGATGAGTGATGGCTCTGAAGGGAGAGCAGTCTGGTTGCCCCGACCCTGGCAGCCGGCGGGCTTGGCTAGCAGGGCCAGGGCTGTGCCAGCCCACGGCAGCCAAGCACAACCAGCTTGAAGACAAGTCCCTTGGGGTAGCACAGGAGGATGGTGGGGGGGTCCCCACCTTGCAGCTGTGGAGGACAGTGGAGATGGCAGCCCTGGAGCAGGAGGAGGATGGGATGTGCTTTGCAGAGAAGTGTGGACTGATGGCACGTGGCTGGACTGGGGGACATGAAGAAGGAAGGGGAGCCCCTCAGCTGGGAGGGTTCGCGAGTGCTGCTGTGTGGCGCTTGGGGTTTTAGCCCCGGCTCGAGGACTGTGCTTAGTGTTTTGCTGCCTTGGTGTTCCCAGCGAGTGTGGTGGGACTGGTCATACGGATCACTACTCACCACTCACCAGTGATCAGCTCTTTTTGTGGTTTTGAGTGCTTTCCTAGGAAACAGACGTGTCCAAAGGGCTTTGTCATTCAGATGAAATTCAGAAAAAGAAATAAAGAAACTGAAAGAAGAAACCAGTAGCGTTACGTCGTTTTATGAATGTGAAGCATCAGCTATACAATCACTGAGGCTGATGGATGGTTTTTAACCACACAGAATCACTGTCCCAAAATCCAGTATGTACTTTCAGCAGCAAAGGAGAATTTTATGTTTTACAGATAGATTTTGTCACTCAAGGATTTCAAAGGCCCTACACCGAAGCCAGGTTGAGGGATTGAGCTGTTTCTTTTCTTAATTGCCACTCAGTTACATAGTCATCTATTGGGTGGTGTTAAAACGCTGATCCTCATTCTCAGTTCTTCTAAGGCCTGACCTTACCTTATGCTTCTGCAGAGTCACGGAAGCAGCATTAAATTGTTCTCAACATTGCCAAAATCAGGCTCCAAAGGGAATGACACATCTATGTGACAAGAACAAGGTTGTGCCCCCAACTGTCCTGCCTTTTAATTGTTAATGGATTACGTTTTCAGAGATTATATTAGGAGACTCAGTATTTGGGTGTATGATGGAAGAAGAAAAGTTGCAATAAAAACATAAATGCACAGGGAGAGGAAATACTGTGTTGTAGACTGGTTGATTATTTGTCACATAAGCAATCTATCTTTAGAGAGTTACATAAAAAATACAGTTTCCATAGCGAAAAGTGAGATCACCCACCAGTGTTAGGCAGTTGGGAACAACCAGTTTATATGCAATCTAGAAGGAGGGGAAACATAAAGAATACCCTTCAGTTTTCCTAACCGCTGTTTTACTTGGACTGCGAGGTACACTAAATGTTGCTGAGAAAACTTTCTCCAACGTGCTCAAGAATTCAGATCCATGTCTTTCATTGTCACTGGCTGAGTGCACATATTTACTTGTAGGGCTCTTTTATACAGTGTGATGGAGACATTAAGCTCGAGCCTGGTCTAGTATTCTGAAAATAACTCACCATTTGGGAGGAGAATAAAGGGTGTTAATCTCAGCTCCTTGGCTGAAATTCCTAGTAAAGTTTTTACTTCTCCATTCCCAAGAATAGGCGCAGTGTTCCTCAAGAAATAATTCATATTCAGAGTGTTACTCTGTATATAAAATTTCAGTGCACCAGTGCACAAGTAATCCTTAGAAGGAAAAGTTGCCCTCAAAAATCTAGCCAGCTCTACAATACTTAATGTGTATGGACTTGAATGATAGGCAAAATATTGAAAGAATTAAGTTAGATGTATTTTGGTGTGTGTGGGGGAACATTAGGGAAACTCTTGGGCAAATCTTTTACAGATGGTAGACAGCTTAATTTCTGTGGTAAACTTGTCTGACATTTCTGGAAAAATTTGGGTGCTACAGTAATCCATAGAAGCCAATGGACCCAGGTTTAAATGGCTTGAAGCAAAGACATGCATGTCTTCATTTTAGCAGGGTTGCTAAAGTTTCAGCCAGTGTTTTGAGGGTGAGATTTTTTTCCTTCCTTTATTTTTTTTCCATTTAACTCCTTTTAACCAATTTAAAAGTTGTACACATATTATTTGGACGGGAAAGCAACAGAGGCCTTAAACGATGTGAATGAGGTTACAGTATTCCTCTCTACCAAATGTCTTCGTGGAAAGTTTTATGCTGTACACAGCTGGACAAACTTTAGAAAAAAACAAATTTTATTTTTGGCATGGAGCATTGTGCAGGATACAAACACTAACTGAAGGAGCACAGCCTCTGGCTGTTGGTGAAAGTATAAGGGCTCAGGTGTGACTTCTCACTCCATGCTTACCAGTCTGGTGACCGAGTTGGCATCCGATGCTGGTGTGTAATGTGGCTGGTTCTCCTGTGTTTTGCTGAACAGCTCTTTCTTCTGCAGTTCACAAGCACACACATCACTTGCCCTTTTTTTAATAGATTGCCACCGTATGTCTAAAGTGAAGTGCCTGTGTTGAGCTAAATTGTAATATTTTCCTTATTTGCCAGTGAGCAAGTATGAGGAGAGAGACCCAAATCAGTGTGATACTCTTTCCACTATATCTGCTTTCTTTATCATCGGGCTGTATCTAGAAAATAAAGTCTTACCATCTTCTGCAAGGTCAGTCCATGCTTCCCTGTCTTGGGAAACTATTCTACCACTCTCATTTTATTTTCACAAATAGCAAAATTTCATGTAAATCCTAAAATCTGACTACAGAATTATTATTCAGTTATATATCTCTATTTTATTTAAAGCCTACTTTATCTTGTATGCAAGTTGTTTATCTCTTTTTTTTTCATCTTCTTCCTCTTTCAACTTCTTACTAGACAAATCCCCTGCTCTCTTTGGGTCTGGGCTTGCGTATGGCCTGGGACTGAGATGCCCCACATGCTCCATACCACACACCTGCCGAAGGGAGGATGAGCGTGTCCTGTGCCAGCTGCAGGCCTCCCTGTGTGCGGCTCACCTGCTGGCCCAGCGCTTTGAGGGCCTGACCCGGGTGCTGTCGATTACTTACTGGTGTGATGGGAGCGGGGTTTGCATGGACCTCCTGAAGCCAGTGGTGCTTGTGGCATCCATTGCTCATTGTGAAGCTGAGGATTCTGCTTCTCTGTTTGGTTTGCTATGTCCTGTCTTTGCCTTGGCAACTTACTTTAATAAGCTTTCCCCTACAGAGAAGATACTTGTCATAATAACAGGCAGCAGAAAACAATTCCTGTGTCTCTCAGACCATACAGCCATCAGGAAAGCTCATCTGTCAGTGGGTATCGTGTTGGGGTACTCTGTGATGTAGTGCTTCACATTACAGGTGTTACGTTTCAGTGTGTGATACCTAATAGTATACTTGTTTTACACTGGATCATTTACATGCATAATATTTTGCATTTGATGGAAACTTTCTGAGTGAGATGTCACAAATCAGGTTACTGGTGTACAAGTGTCTGCAGGTTTAGCGGTAAAGGGAGTCTGTCTGTGTTCTGGTTTCATATAATTTTTGATGCTTTCTGGAGAACGGCATTAGCCAGGCTGACTTAATTGTTCCTCAATTCTTCTAACTCTAAAAAAAAAAATAAATCTTATTTTCTGTTTTTCTCAAACATGCGTTGCTTTTAAAAGCTGATAAAGTGATGAGTATGCTGTTCCTTTACAGGTGGGTCTTGGTCTAGTCTCTCTCAATGCATATTTTTTTCCTTTAAGGACAGTCTTCCTGGGAGTTAACGATCCCCCAACGGATAATATAATTCAAGACAAAAATAAACCTTGCAGGGAAGTGGCGACAGGTATATAGAGCAGTGTCATTCCCCAAAGTATTTAAAAAAAAATCCTTGAATATTTCATTAGCTGCCTAGGTAGACCCCCTAAGAGGTGGCATTTTCAGGGTTTTCCTCTGCAAGGGGAGTGACTGGCACTGCCTGTTTGCGGGTCAATGCCTCCATGGGCCATTGAACCACGGGAGTTTTCAGCATCCAAGCTGGGTGCTGTGTCCCAGCAAGGGGGGATTGATGCTGGGGTACCCCTGGAAAGGGTTTGTGCTACTGTGTGGTTTCCTTAATGAGGCTTTGGGGGAGCCCCAGAGGGTACAGTCATGGTGAGGGGACTGAATGGGCTGTGTAGGGTCACTGGGGAAGAGACCTGGGTGGTAGAGAGAGGGCAGCAGAGCTGGCCAGACGTGTGCCAGGGGAAACCTGTTATCTTGGGGGCGAGGCAATGGGAAATACCACCATGATGTGGGTTGAGGAGCTTTGGGAGTTCAGCCAGAGGAGGAGTAAGGGCTGCCCATGGGCACTCTGCACTGTGGGCAGGGGAGAGGTCAGCATGGTCACAATTTCTGGAGGAGATGAAGGTGGGTCACTTTCTCTACCAGCCTGATGGAAGCCCCTTGTGCACTGCACTGCATGAAGGACTAAACTGCCAGAGAGAGGCAAGCTGGGGAAGTGTGTCCCCCAACACCGGCGCTGGGGAGGGGCTCTTCTTCAGCAGGTTTGACAATTGCCCCAGGGAAATCCCTCCACGGTGCTGGTGCTTTGGTTGTGGTGCAATCCAAGCTCCGCTGACATACCCACGACACGTTTCATTGAAAAGCAAAGAAAACAAACAAAAAGAAAAAACAAAGGGAAGGGTCAGGACAAGTGCCACAACCAGTTGCTTCCTAGTCAAACTGGGAGCAGAATATGAGATGTTTTTTCTCTCTCTCCTGTTTACCTGCCTCTGCACACATACTCTGCTGCCAAAGGCACTGGTTTGGGCTTCCCCACATGCTGCGCGTTTTGCTTTCCCCACAGAGTGTGGCGTGGTGCACCTGGAGGAGGCAGGAGATTGTGTTCAGCAAGTTCAGTGAAGCTCATGGACTTTGGGAGTGGAGTTATTTTATATTTTATGAACAATCTCGAATAACCAGCACCTTTATGGATGTGTTTTTTAAACATTTTAACAGCCTGCTGTTACATCTGCTAATGTGTTTTCAAATGCTCTTTGCAAGGCTGGCTGTCCCTGCTAATGAGCTACGGCTTCTGTGAGGGAGAATGGCCCTGGGGATTTTGTGGTCCTGTGGGAAACAGGTGTTTCTGATTGAATGTGCCTTTTTTTTGTTGTTGGTTTTTTTTTTTCCTTTCCCCCCGTCATTTTTTTCCTGAATACAAAGCACAAGCTTCTGCAAAGCAGCTGACAGAGACATCTGAGCTCAGGCACCTGGAGTATCCCACCTGTGACCCCACTCTTTCTGGAATTTTCCCACTGTGTTACCAGAGGGAGGTGTCTGCTTTCCAGAAGAAATAGGGATTTCTGCACAGATTTTCTGATTCACTACAACCCTATCCCTGTATGCCTGAAAAAAGGCAGCAAGTGCAAGCTGTGTCTCTACCCAACAGTGGAGCAACTCTTCTGGTTGGCATTTCTCTCTCTTCCCTGCATGCTGAAAGACCGTGCTGCCGCTGAGGTCATGGGTGGTTCGAGCACCACACAGCCTGACTAGAAAGCAAAGCCTCAATGGCAAGTGCAGATTATACCCATAAAAGGATGAGGAAAGTGCCTCTTTGGCCATCAGGTTTCAGGGGAACCTCTTGATGAGCAGCTCTTTCCGCTGGAGCCCAGCAGGAGTTTCTCCAGCAGTGTGGCCATCCAGCCCTCTTTCAGGACCGGCTGTGACATAAAACCACAGTTTCCCTAGCAACATGGGGTGAAACCCTCTAGTCAGTAAATGGGTGTTTTGGTAGTGTCTTGAAGGGGACTGTGCTGTCACAACAAAAGGCTGTTTTTTGTGATGATGCCTCACATGAAAACCCCTCTCTAGTCAATGGAGAGAGCTGGGGAACTTCCAGAGAGTGATTCATTCCAGCTATTTTAGACACTGACTTCAGGATGGGGTGGTTCATCCACCACGTTTTGTTGATCTCCCTCCATTGAAGGCTCTGCTGTCAAAATCTCCAGGTAACATGAAATGAGACAGATTGGTTGCTTTGTCCCACAAACAGGGGACCAGAAGGATCTCATTCCCTCTATGAGACAGTTTTATGTCTTCCTGGTTTATGTCAAGGTTGTAATTTGCTCAGTGGGATGTATAACAGAAAAATTATTGTCTCCTTGAGGGAAACTGGTCCCATGTTTGTGGAATAAGGAATAAAATCGTAATAACTGGCTTTATTCATCATTCTCCCTGAAAATAGAGACAGCAGGTACCTCCAGACAGGTGCATTTGGGTTTAAAATGGATAACAAGTCCATTATAGGAACATGGGAAGGGTGAGTTGGTTTTTTTTGTGTGGATTAGCAGAATTCACATAGATTTAGTTGAAAAATTAAGACAAATATGAAAGTAATTCTACCTGATTTTAAAAGGTTACTTTGAGATTTGGGAGGGAAAAAAAAAAAGCCAAGGCAACATCTCCTCTTTTCCTCCTTGTAATATGGAAGAAAATTGATCCAAGTGCTTGGTAAGTGAAAGTTTCAATAACTGTGATATCACAGCTCTCCAGGATCACAATATTTATCTCAGAGAAAGAGGGAAGACCTGGAATGTGTAAACCAGATCTTCTTGCAGTGCCTTCCGATCTTCCTCTTTTTTACTTAGGGAGTGGCTGATTTAAACAGCCTGCTTCAGTGTTTCAGTCTGCAGGAAGCACGTGTACATGCAACATGCAGTGCCCAGACAGTATTTGCTTGTAAAAGGTGGCAGAAACCTGATGTCTTTGCAGCCCCTTTCGGAAATGCAGTGAGGATCCCAGCAGAGGGCTGTCTGGTTAATGGTGGGGTCATGGGCTGTCTGGTTAATGGTGGGGTCATTGAAAGTTGAGACATGATAGGTATTTAAGGGGTGATGGAACAGCAGGCTTGGCCTGGGATCGGGGAGCCTTGGCCATCCTGTTTTAGTCCAGCCACAGTGGCAGCCCTGGGGACATCAGTCCTCCCAGTGCTCTCAAGGTGACAGTAGCATCTGACAGCAGTTGCACAAGGCTGGCATGTTGCAGTGGGATGTCGCCGTGTCCTGCTCTGCTGCGTCTCTTCTGAGCCTGCTCCTGGTGTGGGTGATCAGATGGAGGCAAACGCGGGACATCACCCGACTCCGTTCATAGTCTTGAGCTGACAGAGTTCACTGACTGCATTTGAACCCTTGGTGAGCCTTGGGATTCCTCTTTGCTATACTGACATTCAGTAAAAAAGTGTTTTCATTTCTGTTTTAATGCTAGATGGCAGTAATATGCTGACAAGAGAGTTGCATAAGTAGAGGTTGATCTTTTCCCTGCCCCCTCCTCCCCCAATCTTTCAAAAATTGTAAGGGGTGTAAACTGCTGTTTAGAAAATTAATTAATTTTCTCATCTGGTATTGTAGATGAATAACTGAATTGAATAATACATACATTTATCTGGCCTGTTGGTTTAATCTGCTAAAGAGGGTCTTTTCAGCAGTGCATGTCATTCCTGCTCCCTGAGCATGTTATAAAACCAGATTTGCTGTCTGATTTAAATCTGGAAAATACAGTATTTCAAACCTGACTACTAAGCAGCTGGTGCTCAGGGCAACTGAAGGCATTCTCTATCCAGAGACCTGCAAGCATGTTGCAGAGGAAACCCATGCTCTGCTCCCTCTTCCCAGTGAGGAAGCGTGGGCAGGGGGGTATGGGTGGGCATCCTCGGAGCCCAGCCTTGGAGCCACCACGCTGCTGAGCCCTGCTCTGTGAATCACTTGGTGCCAGCACCCCCTGCTTTAATAGTGACATGACAAATAATCCTGTCATCCTAAGAGTGCCATAGGCATGGTGAAGGGACACTGGTAAGGAGAAGGAATACCTTTCTTTAGGAAGAGAGATAATAGGAGAAAAGCCTAGAGGCTTTCCAGGAACGAAGACCTTTTCCCTTACTTATATTCTACCGTGTGCCTAACCTGTCCCATTGCATCTATGCCTGAAGCATTTTGTAGCCTGTTGCTACAGTATCTGTGGTTATGAAACAAACCCCAGAAATAGGATTGATGTTCTGCCACCCACCCAGGCCAGGGCAAAGCAGGAGGCAGTGTCTGCTGGAAAGAGGTGCTTTTATCATCACTTCAGAGGGAGTTGGAATGCCTAACAGTGAGGAAGCTATGAGTTTAGTTGTGCTAAAACCAAAAACAACTTACCCATGTTTAACACCTTGTGGGGGAGATTGAATTATATACTTTTCACAGAATCACACAGAATCATCTAGGTTGGAAAAGACCTTGAAGATCATCCAGCCCAACCCTTAACCTAGCACTGACAGTTCCCAACTACACCAGATCCCTCAGCGCTATGTTGACCCGACTCTTAAACGTCACCAGGGATGGGGACTCCACCACCTCCCTGGGCAGCCCATTCCAACACCTAACAACCCATTCTGTAAAGAAATGCTTCCTAAAATCTAGTCTAATCCTTCCCTGGTGCAACTTGAGGCCATTCCCTCTTGTCCTATCGCTTATTACTTGGCTAAAGAGGCTCATCCCCAGCTCTCTGCACCCTCCTTTCAGGGAGCTGTAGAGGGCAATGAGGTCTCCCCTCAGCCTCCTCTTCTCCAGACTAAACACCCCCAGTTCCCTCAGCCGCTCCCCGTACGACCTGTGCTCCAGACCCTGCACCAGCTTCGTTGCCCTTCTCTGGACACGCTCGAGTCACTCAATGTCCTTTTTGTAGTGAGGGGCCCAAAACTGAACACAGGAATCGAGGGGCGGCCTCACCAGTGCCGAGTACAGGGCTCAGATCCCTTCCCTGTCCCTGCTGGCCACGCTATTGCTGACACAAGCCAGGATGCCATTGGCCTTCTTGGCCCCCTGGGCACACTGCTGGCTCCTGTTCAGCCGGCTGTCAATCAGCACCCCCAGGTCCCTCTCTGACTGGCAGCTCTCCAGCCACTCCTCCCCAAGCCTGTAGCGCTGCTGGGGGTTGTTGTGGCCCAAGGGCAGCCCCCGGCATTTGCCCTTAGTGAAACTCCTCCAGTTGGGCTCAGCCCGTCACTCCAGCATTGTATGTATGACATGAATTTAATATTGAACAGATTATGGACAGGTGGAAACCAGCACATGGTCTATTGTGATATCTAAGTGCAAAATATGAGTGTAGCATGCTTAACTTACCAAGGGTGGTCAAAATAAGAATCTCTGAATGTATTTCTGTTCAGAGGCTCTTAAAAAAAACCCTCAAAGCAATACACCAAAGCAGAAATTGTTGGCTGAAGACTCAAGTTCGCTGTTGCTTTTTCTATTGATGCTATGTTCGTTATGGTCTCCAGTCCACCTCACTCTGCTGTACTGGCAAGTTGCAAAACAATAGCATTTTATCCTGCTGTTTGCCTGTCTAGCAAAAGCACCTTTCTTTTTAAATAGGCACTTCCTGAGCATACTTGACTGCTGAAGTGAATAGGAGCTTTGTAAATGGAAGTATAATATGATTCAGCGCTCAAAGGTGTGGAAATTTCATCTTTAGATACTTGGAGGAATATGTTCTGAGTTGTTTTTTCCTGTATGTACCCAAGTAGCATTTAGTTGACAGCTAACGTTTCTAGCCTGATAATGATTGTATTTCTCAGAAATTGGACACAGAGGATTTTTTATGGGTTTTCTTCAGTCCTTTCCTATTTTTAGAGTTGCATGTAATTCACAATATTTCTCTCTCCATTATAATAAGGCAGCAGGTGTTTAGTTAAATAATTGTCAAATCTTGTATTCCTCTTTTTTACAGGTATGACCAAGAGACAATTTTTTCTGGTCAATTTGGAAAAAAAAAAAAAAAAAGATTTCAGCATAATGGAAACTCACTTTGAATGGGGGTCAAATGTTAATGGATTCAATGGAAAAAATGCCATGTTTTCATTGAATTGTGGAAATATTTGGCTTGGAAGGGATATCTGGAGGCCCCTAGCCCTGTCCCCACATCTCAATCTGGGTAACTGCAAAGCCAGATGGCTCAAGCACTTGTCTGGTTGAGTTTTGACACTGCGGTTTGGAGACTGCTGGAGGTTGCAGGGAAGTTTGTTACAGCTATCCAAAATTAATCCAAGATGAACTGTCAGATGAATGAATGTGGTCCCTGAATGGGTGCTTGGTATGATACAGAGCCTCCAGGCCCAAGGAGTGGCCTGCCACAGGCAGCTGAATCCTCTCATGACATTGTTAATCTCTTTTAATGCAGGGTTTTCAGGAGCTCTTTCTTTGATGACCCCACGCTTTCACATGGCTTCGAATGAGCAAAGTCATCGTACTTTGCTCTGTGTTCAGACCCAAGCTTCGTGCTCTATCAAATTGTTAAAATGCTAAAAAACATGGGCTTTTTCTTTTCACACTCCATGGACAATAGAAAATGCTTTCAAGAAGGATTTCAGCAGACTTTTTGCTTTGACACTGAAAGCGTTCTTGCGCAGAGCAACAATCAGGCAGAAATTGCTGTAATAAACTGGTCTGTTTATAGAAATGTAAACAATATTTATGTGCTATTGGTGGTACTTTGGACAAAATCGATGTGTGGGCTTGTCTTTAAAAAAAAATAAGAGCGGAGAAAGAACATGACACAGAGAAAGAACAAGCTGTTGACTAAAACTTTGCTTGTCGCAATGACCTCAATAAATCCATGTACTAATACTAATTTGAAATGGTCTTGTGTTTGAGACTTTAGAAGAGCTTCTGATTTTTGGCAACTTCTTCTCACCTTTTTACTTTCTGAGAGTGATTTTGTTAAAGCATCTTATGGTGATCACCTCAAAACCAGTGACTTTAAAAAATAGTCCTTATCCAGCACTTTTCTCCATGAAGTGAATAAGTTAAGAGTCTGGTTTTATCCTGGGTCAGTATCCAACAGCTGCCTATGCATAACGATTGATGAGAGTAAAAATTTTTTGCAGAGGTTACAGTGTCTTATGATAGATTTATCAGTTAAAGAGCTGTTTATTTTTCTCCCCTCTTTTTCTACCTGTCACATTTTTATTAGATTCGTCCCTCTCCTTGGTTTCATTCTCCTGATTTGTGGGGACAGTGACCTGTAGAAAGCAATGCATCCTTCAGTGGAAAAAAAAGGTTTACTTTGGAACAGACATTGATATTGTCTTCTTAATGAAGTGAATCTATGATAGAGAAAAGTCAAAATGACTCTGAGTATAGTTACTGGACGACATAGTTAAACTTGAGGTTTAATTTCCAGTTGTACCCCCCTTTCCCTATCTGATCCTAGCTCTGCCCATCTAGGTTTTTGAGCAAAATGCTCAGTGCTAGTCTCTCTTGGTAAAAGGGAAATTCTGCTCTGTGAAGTTTGAGCAGAGCAAACACAGCTTATCCTTTTTGTTGTGTTGAAGATGGATTGATAAGAAATTTTGTGTGCGGGTATCACATACAAATCTTAGGCAGAAATATCACTCGGCTTATTTTGTGAAGATCATAAAATGTGTGATCCAGCTGGCAGGTCTATTCAGAAACTTTTTAAAGATTTGTGTGTGTAAATGTGGCAGTTTCTTTGGTCTTTCTCAGGGCTACGTGTGTCCTGTTGACTCACACTATACACAAGAAATTACAGCATGAGGTAAGATGCTGAGTTGTCCTTGCATTCGGTGGGTTATAATAGAGGATGATGTAATGATCTACCCAAAGGAGCTGGGGTCAGAGCCAGGGAGGAGACAGCACCTGTGGGTGTGGTGGTTGCTAGAGCAGATATTTAAGAAAAAGCCTGTGGTTTGGTCAAAGGGTGCAAAGAAGCAACCTGTTCCTTGGTATTTCCTGAAGGGCCTAAAGAAGTCTCTGGACTGGAAGAAGGGGTTGCTTGTCCTGTGGATGAAAGCAGAAAGTCACAGTGTGAAACTCAGACCCAAAGTTACCGGGGGAAGGAGGAGAGCTCTGACTGGAGGTGTGGCAAGTTATAAGGAAATAAGAGAAGCCTTAGTACAAGGAAATTTGTGCATTAATTGCAATTTGAGCAAGTGCTTGAGGAGGCAAGTCACTGAAATAAAGTATCTTGTACATTAGAGGAGGAGCCACAGTCCCACCTAGCCCAAGGGTGGCAGCTGTTACCATCCATATTAAATGATCTGAAGACCAAGCCTGTACTAGGGAGAGGGGAGTGGAAACCATGGGTGTCTGTGTTCCTTAGGAAATATGCTTCTTTGGTCTGGCTAATTACCCTGTTAGCTTTTCAGTGGTCTCTTTCAAATTAAAATCTCATCTTCAGAGAATCTCTAACGTTTCTGTATATCTAAAGTCATGAAGGGCTTGTAGTGAGTGCAGTAAAACAGGGAGAGAGTACTGCTTTCGCAGCCTGTACAGGGAGAGGAGCCTGTTACAGCCTTTCCTCTGACCTGCCACATAACACACACCATTAAATTGCACCCCACCTAAGGTCTGGGGACTGTAAATGTTTTCCCCAAATACAGTCCTTTTCCCCTACTTCTTCCTGCCTGAATGTTTGAGCAACCTGCCACTGCTCATCAGCAGGCTCTAACGTACATCACTGTGGAAAAGAAGGCGACATGATGCCAAGATCTTTCTTTATTAAACATTTTAGCACGCAGCCTCTCTCTCCCTTGGGCGCTGACACAGGAGGAGGGCATGGGCAAAGAGCTGAAAGCAAGCCAGAGGCAGTTGGTGGGTATTGGGTGACCGCCCCATTGTTGCTTGCTGCGTTGGAGGCATCGGCTGCTGTTGAAGCACTGACTCTTTGTGAGTGAACTCCGTGAAAATGTAATAGTAGGTACTGTACGCTAACTTAAAACCTAATGTGTTATTCCTGGCTTTTAAATACCTGGTTACCCATGGATAAAGCTATATGATATTTATTATAGCAGGGCAGGACTGCTTTGTAATCTGAATATGCTGCATTCACACCAGTGACTTGAACAAAGTGTTTCTTCATTTCTCTAGCCATTAATGGTTTTCTCATAAGAAACCATGAAGTCAGTTTTGTTGTGTTTGTCAGCTGGGTTTTGACTGTGTGTATTTTGTTCCACAAAGGGGTTATTCAAAACCTCCCCTTCAGTCTTAATTAATTGCAGACCGGGTGGAAGGCGAGCCCAGTGGGGCTGGAGAGGTTCCCGTCTGGTTTCCATTTCACCCGCGGGCCGCATGTGGAAGCACGGCTGGCTCCCAGCGCTGGGACCTTAGCTCCTCGGCACACTCTCGCCAGGCTGCCGCGGCGAGGGGCAAGCACTGGTATTGACAGGCATTACTTATTTATTGATCAGCCTCCAGCCTGCAGCCCAGGTGCTCACTGGGGGCGCCTGTAGGCGAAGAGTAGCTTTGTGCTGACAAAACAGGATGAAAAGTCCAAACAACCCCACCACCTCCAACCCTATCTCCTTTGGATAAAGGCCCGTGTGACTCTTTTGGAGACAAACTCTCTATTCACAGCACTTAAATCTTGTGATGTTCAGCTGTGCTTTCTTTCGGCTGTTCCAGGATTTCCTCTCCGCTATCTCCCAGTACCAGGGAACCACTCAAAGTGAGGGGTTTCACAGGGGTCCCACCGCCTTCAAACATCACCATGTAGTTTACAACTGTGAAAGTCAAACATAAAGCAGTAATGCTCCCTGTGATAAAAACACTATCCTTAATAAATGTACGTAGCGTGTGAGTACCCTGCCTGGCTTAAACTCTTCAGAGCCTCTACCTACCCTTTTAATTTATGCATTTCATCTGCCTGCTATAAATAAACACAAAGCCTGGAGAATACTTCTATTTCCCCAGGGGAATATTTTCTATTGAGTTTGGCTGTTCAGAGCTCTCTTTTGCAGATGAGTTATGAAGATCAGACTAATAAAAGCAGGAGGCTCCTCCAAACGTTGCACAAAAGGCAGGTTGGGATGAAAGGTGGACTCGCAGTCATGTTGCCCTCCAGGAAACTGCATCTCATTGCAAAGCATCAAAATTTTAAAAGTACTACAGAAACAAGCCCCTTCCAAAGAGGAGTTTTATGGGGATGCCATCTCCCTCGGGCAGAAAGGGGGTCTATTTGAATGAAGTTTGAGGCTTGCATCTGCCTGCTGGGTAGTACCTGTGGGGAGATTGGGGTACAGAGAGCCGCATGCTGCAAAACGAGGAGGTGAGAAATTGTGCTCCTACCACACACAGCCCCTCATGTTTACACAAGGGCTCGTGCTGTGTTGGGTACCAAGGTGAGAAGTGAGGACAAATGTGCTTTCTGCTTCAAGCAGTTTTCAGTATAGTAAATTAAAAGTCAGACACAAAAATGCCTCAGGAAATGCCAAGGATGGTCCTAGCATAGCACATAACAACAGTTTGTTATTTTGCATTTTAGTGTCTTCTGCAGAGACAGACAGGAGGATTTCTGAGCTTTAGAGGAAAAGTGGTTGCTGTAAGAATGATAAAAATACAAAAAGGACTAGAAATTATCACAGCAGGCAAGCGGACAGCAGAGGCAGAGCACAGAACTGAGGCGGGTTATACTGACTGCTAAATTCAATAATGATGTTGCAATAGGATGTGTCAGGTCAGAACACTTATTCCGGCACCTTCCTCTGATAAGTGATTTCAGATGCTTTCAAGGGCAGAGCGAGAAATCCCATAGTAAAATGGAGTGAAATGGGAGGAGAGGTGAAGGTGTTAAGGAAGAGCTGGAACAGGGTAAGCAGCTTCAGGTTGCTACACAGGACATGGGAAAACTGCATGTGCTGTGTAGGATGCAGCTGTCTCCCATCTCCACCTGTGGAGCTGGACAGGTAGGTGACACCAGGGGCAGAGGGCTCTTGCACTAAGGGTTTGCACAGTTAACCCAAGCCTGTGAAAGCTGGGCTGTGTCAGTAACGTGCATTCTACAAAGGACCTAAGGAGATCAGCTCTTCATGTCTCAAGAAGCAGGAGATTATTCCTGCCACGTGGCATGGTTATTGAGGGAAGCTGACACCCACGGCTGTTCAGAGAGCTGTGCCTACGCTCTCCCGCTATGCGTCAAGGCTACTGAGCAAGAAGAGCCGGGAAAAGGATGTTCAGCTTTACATCACTGTGGCAGGTGGAGTTCATCAAACAGAGCAGTGATGCTGCCAAGAAAACTGTGCTGTTGCCATGTGAATGAAGGCATTTCTGTGACCAGGACCTGTGCAACAGCTTAGGATGCTTGGACCTGGTTCTAAGTGTTTCAGGGGCCAAAGCTTTTTGGGTCTTCATGCACATCTCTCATTGGCATCCCAACTGCTCTGAATGCAGTCTACGCTACTGAAGGAAATCGGGTCCCGTCACGCTGATGCTGCATCACAAACTGCTCCCTGATCTGTTGGCTTTTGATGTTAAAGGGATTTCTAAGTTAAATGGACTTTCCATATGTTGTCTACTTAAATTATTAGGCAGCTCTAATTATCAAGTAACCTATTATGCAAACTGCCTATTAACATAAACTGGTGAAAAATGAAAGAAAATCTTTCAACTAAAATTCTTCTTAAAAGAAATAAGGAATACAGTCCCTCAGTACAAAAGGAGAGTGAGCTCCTAGAAATTATGGCACAAACAAGATGTAGCAAAAAAGCACGCAGGAGCCTCTCCTTTAAAAGGGCTCTAGTGTCTGACACTTGGTACAACAAAACATGACACTTGGTACAACAAAACATGAAGGCTAGTCACTTCAGAAAAAATGAACCTGCTGCTTTTCACTCCACCCTTAAAAAAAAAAAGAAAAAACCAAGCAGGAAAAATGACAGTCTTCAGCAGAGGAGTGTCATTTGTCTTCTATATGCTGCAGAAAAATATTGAGTATCCACTTGAAATTACTAAATTCAGAGGGGAAAAGGAGCCTCCTATCTGCTCCTGTTTTCCAAAGCACCCACCCACAGAGTTCAGGCACGTGAGCATTGTGACTCCAACAAGTGATTGTGGAAGCTGAGAGGTTTGGGCATCATTTAGATGTGAAAGTTCTGCCGTGGTACCCTGGTCAGCCCTCTGGTTGCAGGCAGCGCACACAGGCAAAAATGCTTTGCTAATATATATTGCAGGCATGGCGACCAATGCAACAGATAAAAAAGCAAATCTTCTGTATGCTTGAAGGGTTGATTCTATATTAAGGTTTTTGCTGTCATAAAAATGTTGTAACAACAGCAGCGACAAAATGACAGCAGCTATATCTGACCACAGTTATTAGGCAAAAGTTTCATGTGATCACCTAGCTTAAAAAAACACGTCTCACAGCTTCAGCATCAGTTTTTGTGATGTGTTTATGAAAGAGTTGTGGCAGGTGAGTTGCAAGTCAGTAGAGCTCAAGGATTTGGCATGTGAAACATGAAAAAGAAGCAAGGCTGGGATGATGCTTTTTAGTCAAATGAAATATACTTTCATAATTGCAAGGTTGTGGGGGTGATTAATAGAAACCTTATGTCCTAGCTTTTTTAAGGAGCTCGTTCCATTCATTATTTGGTATATCTTGTACTGAATCAGGAAGACACGGGCATGAAGGGTCTCTCTCTGCCTCTGACTCAGAGGGCTGGAAATGTTGGGGCACAACGGTAACTTCTGAAACTGCTCTTCCCATCAGCTTCCCTCTTCATTAGTAATTGAACAGTGTTGACATACGGCTACAAAAGAAGAAATGTTTTCTACCTGAAAGGCAGTTTAATCGGACATGGGGCACCGCTCTAATCAGTGCTGTTTGATCAGTGTCTGCAGAGAAAGGGAGAACTGTAGCTTATAAATTCTTGTAAAAATTAGGTGAAGTGTCTCCCAAGCAGGGCAAAGAAGTGGCTCCAGCCTCAAAGAAATCGCCTGAGAAAAAGAAAAATAATTCCAGGGCTATGACAGAATGCACCTAAAAATGTTTTAAAGTAGATGTGGAAGTGACAATATTTCAAAATGGATATAAAATCTATTGCAGTCCTGTTAACTTCTACGAGGTATGGGCCAAGCTTTTACTGCAGACCACAGAACCCAGCAAGCAGCTCCAAGGAACTCTTACAAACAAGATGAAAGGTTGTGAAGATTAATTTCACAGAAGGAAAAAGTCCTGCTAGAAAAGTGATAAAGCAAAATAGTCTCATGTAAATAGGACACTCCAGGGTACCAAAAGCAATTAAAACAAACTTCTCAATCATGATTGTAAGCCATTTGCCAAAGGTAGTAAAAGAGAGAACAGAATTCTCATTTCAGGTCTGTGTTTTAGACCAGAGTGTCACTGAAAATGTCCGGATGGGGGAAGAACAAAACGATGGAGCTGAGATGCTGAAGAAAAACCACGGCCCCATCCATCTGACCCAGTAATCAGTGCAGGATTTGGCCTTCTCTAATACCCGAAAAATGTCAGCACAAGCTGAACCTGAAGCCTGAGTGATGTTTTTCTTGCCAACCTGTGTTAGCATCTCCTTCTTTAAGACAAGTTTAATCGTGTTCCCAGGAACGGTTGTGCAGAGAGAGTGCTGAAAGCCTGCGGGAGATTTCTGTAGCAAGCTACCCTTGAACTGGAACTGTCCTTGTGGTATGGCACCAGAAATTTCTCAGAAGCTGATGGGACATGGAAGACTCTCAACGGCTTGCCCAGAGACCTTCAGAAAGTCAGAGCAGTTGCAGCATTCCCCTTATGACTTTCCTGGTCACTGCTGACTTGTTGCAAGAGTATTTGTGTGTAAGTGCTCAGTTTGTCATGCTATGGCCAGCCCTCCCCTCCTACCAGCAGCTTTTGTGGTGATGAATCTTGATGTCACCTGCAGAGCAGATTGTGCAGCATCTCTGATACAATTGGGCAGAGGGATAAATCTGGTTAAGAAAACAGAGAAATTTTGTTTCCACATAAATCCTTTGGGAAGCAAAGATGAATGGAAAAAACCCATCAGCGGGACTTTAGGAAAATATATATTTCAAAGTTTGCCAGAGTGTGGCAGTGGTCCTTTAGTAATGGCAGTCACACAAAGTAGAACACGGTTAAGTTACTTCATTGTGGAGGCCAAGTTGGAATAGGACCCAGACAACCACTCACAGGGCATGGGCATGACTCAAAACAATCTTTGAGACACCAATTAAATAAAAACACGTTTTAAAAAAAACTCACTACAAGATCTACAGTAGCTTGACCTGAGGTGTGACAGAAATGAATTGCTAATAAAACCTGCCAAGGAGGAACAGTTTAAAGGATGCCTTTAACACTTTTCACAATAAAATAGTTTTCATAAACAGCTCATATATCTCCCAGGCTCCCTTGGATGTGTTGCTGCTGAGTGATTCTGCAGTCATTAATGGATTGCCAAACTCCCCCTGCTCCCTGTAACCAGCATCTAATTAACAACTTAGTACCTTTCCAGGACGATAGACTTCTTTGAAATACGCTTTGAAATGCACCACGTTCGAGTAAGGGACACAACGGAAAGCACTGAGGGTTGGATATCACCGCTTTTTGGACCTTTGGGAAACTCCCTTGGAAACTCTGCCTTGTTTACGACTTGAGCTCTCAATGGCAGGGCACTGCTTCGGCAGCAGCCTATGAAGCTGAGAGGTAAGTACAAGGACAAGCCCAGATCCATTTAAGGACTAAGTTTGAAGATGTGGTCTTGAAAATGTCCGTTCAGCTTCTGCCTCAGGTTGGAGGCCCCTGGTGTGAACTGTTCACGAGGCCGGAGGAGTGGGGCAGTGCTCTGCACAGGAGCTGCTGCAGCTTCTGCTTGCATGTGGTCTAGGGAACTCTTTGCTGTCCAAAATATTTCTTCTGGATTTTATCCAGAGGCTGTTGCACGTGAAACAGAGACACTGCTGAGATCTGGGAGTAGGTGTTCCTTTGTCTACATGATTGTCCTAACCTTTGGGAAATGGAGAAGGAAGGAGAAGTAGTGAGATCGAGCTGGTTGCAAAAGTAGCAGGGAATCAAGACAAAGATTTGCCAGGAGAGTGAGACAGAGGAGCGGAGAGCTCTTCCTGGAGCAGGGGAGTGATGGGCGTCTGGTTCAGATGGCCCTTACCTTCTCTTGTAAGAGGTGCCTGTGTTGGATGCCAACTGGTGAATAGGCTGCACTGTCTGTAACGGGAAGCATGCTGAAGCCAACTTGATTTGCGTTTTGTTCTCCTTTTTGTCACTACTCTCAAAAATGCACTGGTGTCACTGCAGGGTGATAGAGAGGGGGACGTGGCTTCCATGGTCATAAGCAAGAGCTCCGTGTGCACTACCAAGAGGCGCTATCACTGTGTGGGGGTGTAGAAGGCAGAGTGCTGGAGGCACAGCATCAGAGGCAAAGCAAAAGAATTGCTGAATTCAGAGCTAGGTTCACACTCAGCCTGCTAATTTGAAGGCAAAATGGTAGCTAGTTGCATGAATGGTATTTACAAGCACTTCTGGGTGTACGCAGAATCCTTTGCTTGCCTCGGACAACGAGCTACTCTGCTGAGTGCAAATGGAGCAACTGTATTTGCAAATGGTTACCTTGGCATTGGGGTGGTATGTATCTGTAAGAGACTGTGCACATTTAAAACGAGGCATTGACAGGTAGCATGAGCTGAATCACCTCTTTTTTTTAGGGTGAAACCCTCCAGTGGAAAGCCTTCCTAAGACGGAAATATCCAAACTGCTTCTGCTGAAACCCTTTCCCCCTCCCCAGTCATCTGACTGGGAGGGCAGCATGTACCTCTGCCAATAACAGTGCTGCAGCAGTGGTTCCTTTATCTTTGACTCAGCTTTACTGCAATGATACTAGTTCATCTGTGAGGAGGACAGTGTGGAAGGGGCAGTAGCGAAGAGAACTGGACTTCCAAAATTAGGGATGCCTGACACTTTAGAAAAGGGAACATGAAACCACGGCACTTTAAAAAGCAAGTGGTGAGAAGGGTAGTGGTTTGAGAAAAAAAAATGCATTTGAGTGTCTCTTGGTTTTGAGGAATGACAAGCTGAGTCTCCTGCCAGCTACAGCCAGAGCTCCCTCATCTTTATTATGAACTTTACCTTTGTCGACTAAGCTGTATTGTCCCTCTCTTGCAGATGGCCAGACATGGAGCCTCGTGGACCTTCCCTGATGTTTGTTCAGGCATCTGCATGGCAATCACAGCATCAGTAGACTTGCAAGTTTGCCAGCCCAAATGTGAACACAACCAAAGTGCAAGGAGGTGGCCCATGGGCATCACCCCTCCATGCTGCACGGATGTGGTTGGTGCAGGGATGCCTGTGGCCCCAAACTTGAACTTTGGTGAAAGATACCTTGCTGTTCCATTTCAGGGATGATTAAGCACAGTATTAACACGAGACATGTCTAAGCATAGATGGCGCAACAGTTTAACTAATCATTAAACTGTTAATTTTAAAGCTGTGGCTCTAAAGCTCTACAGGCTGCTCTCCTTAAACTCAGTGTCCGCATAGGCATGACCACCCAGGTTTGAAAACAGTGGCAAGCAGCTGGGGAGTAAGGTCACCCCTAAATCCACAGCAGCTCCACCCGAACCAGCACATCCAACCATGCCCTGAAATGAGAGTCTGCCTGGCCACAAGCACGTTGCTCTATCCTGCGCCTGCAGATGCAGTAGTGAAAGGAATCGCCAGAGCCCTGAAAACTTCTTATTCCTTACAGCGGTTAAAGGATTTTACCTTCATAATCACTCTCTGATAGGGAAAGCATGCATTCTCCTTCTGCCAACTGTAAACAGATCTACAGGATTAATTAAGTGGCTGGAGTAAGGTCATGCAGGAAGCTGTGGTTGAACTGGAAATTATGGTGTGGGCCTGTGAGCCCTGGCCCGTCTCCCTAGTCATCGGCCGACTGCCTGCCTGAAGAAATAAAAGGCAAATTTGCATCTTCTAAGAGCCTATTGTATTATTGAGATCAGAGTTTTGCATTGCTATCTCAAGTTCCTGATTTCTATTATGAGCACTATCATACATTTCTCGGTATTGAATTTGCTATAACAAGAGATAATAAAAGTTATAAAGAGATAATGTTGTATCCCCAGACACTAGCTCAATGTGACTGTGACAGTGAGCCTATGAAAACTGTGCTTAAACCAGACTATTATCTTAATACATCTACCTTGCCAAGCCCTAAAATCCAAAACGGAGCTACAACTAGAGCTGGTTACAGTTTGTATATGCATTGAGTTTCACTGTAAATGAATTGGTAGAAAACTGGGTAGGAGCATGACTGAATGAACAGGGAGATAAATACTGCTGGGTAATTCAATTTTTATTTCCTTCCATTTAGTGGATGTGTGTTCCTTTAGCTGCGTGTCAACAGCATATATTTCACAATGCAATTTTTTTACGGCCGTGTGTGCAGATCTTTCTGCTTTGATAGCATGACACCAGAGGTTTACTTGGCGCATAAAGTTTATTTTGAGAGTGTCTCATTTGAATGAAGAAGAGTATGCCACAAGCTCTCACTTGTTGTATGGGCAGAAAACTGGATTCTGCTGGGGTGGAGCATGCCAGGAAGAAACGGCAGTGCATGTTGATAGCTCATCACACCGGCGTT
Organism: Athene cunicularia; assembly: GCF_003259725.1. Lineage (NCBI taxonomy): Eukaryota > Metazoa > Chordata > Aves > Strigiformes > Strigidae > Athene > Athene cunicularia. The sequence continues at coordinate 96,011,754 of NW_020799091.1, forward strand.
TATCTGAAGGGCATTCATTCTGCAAGTCACCTCTTCTCCTAAGAGAGACATTTCCTCCATAATAATCTTTAACTCTTAAGACTCCCCTTTGCAGTTTTTCTAGAAAATACCCAGGAAAAATTGCCTGTCTCAGATTTAGGATAGACCCCTCTGAAAAGGACAAAATGATCGCAGATGTGGACACATCAGATGAGTGGCTTGGAGGCATCAAAAAAGTGGCATGGCTGCTGCTGCTACACCGAGGGCAGATGTCAAGCCCACTGTAAAGAGCCAGCCGGGCTGTGCAGCAGTTAACCAGGTGACAGTGTGGATCATTCAGTTACACCCCAGACAGCCCTTCTGCCCGGCTTCCAAACCATGCAAAAGCAGAATGGACAGTGTAACAGATTTGCTGCATTGCTTTTAATAACAGTTTCCTTCCTTTGCAATCTTTGATTTTATTAATGTAGCTGCTGTTCTATTTTGGAGATAATTTTTGGCTGAGGTCTTTCACAGCTAGTTAAAATGTTTTGCTAAAAAGTGTGCAAAACAAATCCCGAGGGAAAAGCAAGACATGTCCCAAACAAACTTTGCCGAATAGGAGATTAGATTTCAAGTAATAACAGAGTTCATAACAGAGAATATTTGCTTTAAGTGTTGCCAAGAATAAGCCATTTCAGGAAGGAGAAAGGCTCACTAGGTAGCAGAATGAATAGAGAAGGAGATCTTAGGAATACGGGAAGAAAAGGAAACGGCCGTGAAATGAAGCTGAACAAAGGAAGAGAACACAAATATAGGAAAACAGGCTAACAATTGTGATGGAGAACTGGGTAAACAGTATTAAACAAAAATCCACTCATATTTGTGCATATAATTAAGGAAATATGCTTAACCATTTTGCCTTCTATTTACATGCGCCTGTCATGATTGTTAGGTCAACTGAACTGTACTGCCACAGTGGTTCAAAGAATGATTATTTCAAAGCTGCCAGGTACAAGTATTTGCAAAAGCAAACGGAAAATCACACTGTGTTAATATTAGCACTGAAATGACTTGCCTTGTCCTTCAGTCAGGAAATGAAAACAATGGCACACAACTTTTATGTGACCAACAAAACGTAATTGCCAATAACAAATAGTCCCAGGGATCTGTTTAAGAACAATTGATGGATGCTAACTGGGAGATTGCATCACTTGGAATCACAAAAGTGTGTATGGAAATAGACATGTTGCTGGTTATTCCAAAGATAGAAAATCATGGTGTCACTGGATAAGCTGTTTGACATAAACATGCAAGCATCTTCAGTTAGGGGGAACTGGGCTTAATGGTGATGTGGTGGGAAGAAGAACCAGAATCTGAAGCAGAATGTGAAGGCATAATGATTGATATGGAGGAGGAAACGAGGGAATTCAGATATCCGATAACTGGCACCAGAGTTTTAGCTGTGCTCTTTATAACCTTAGGAGTGCTCAGAAATGGAATAGTTGGTTATTTCGGCAATATTAGTGTTAGGCTATCTGGTCTGCCCCTTCTACCCTGAATGATGAACTTTTTATGATGTTTACACTTTTCCAGGCCTGCTGCATCACTGCATCATTTTCTCTGCCTCCTCAGATGATGGGTAACTAAAGATAGCAACTCTTTCTTACGCAGTTCCTTGACAGCTGGCAGTAAATGACCCATGTCCCTGCAGATACATTTTTGGTTCAGTTATTCCATTGTTTGTGTTATGCTAATCCTAACTCTTATTATCTCCCAGGCTCTGGCTCCCTTCACCTGTGTAGTGACTGTAACTGCCCAGAGTTTCCCTCATTCCCATGATTTACCATGTCCTGAACTCTTACGGGGCTCTTGTTCTTTTTCCCCTGTCCTCATTCCATTTCTTTCATTTCTGTGTATTTGCACTGGATTTCTAAGGCCTCTGAAAATCTCCTCTGTGATCTGCCCTGCAGCACTCTTGCCAGCCCTGCTTTGGAGGCTGTGGAGAGAAATGCCACTCCTGATGTGGTTTTTGGATTGGTTCTGCATGAAACCTTCAAGAACACCTGTAGCCAAAATGGTGCTGTTTATTGGTGGTGACTGCATACCAGCAAAACGTGTGCGATACCTCCTGCTGGTGGCAGAAAAAAGGAAAACTACTTTGATGAAGTATTAAAAGATTGTTTTACTTTTGCAGATTCCACAGAAAATTCAGTAGAGCCAGAAACTAAAATACCACTCTGTATACAATGGCAGTATTGACGCTGTTTTACTTCAGGCATGTAATGTAGGCACTCTGGATCACACCCCCGTCTTTCTTGGTCTCTTTTTTGACTATATAGGGAGTTTGGTCAGCTAACTTTGGTCTTGAATCACACCCACAACAGATGACTAATGCTGCTCTAAACAGAGATTTGTAGTATAAACCCTCATCCTTTCCACTGAATGGATCTAATGCTTTTTTCTTGGCAGACGTGGTGCCAGTGGTACCTGGAGGCATAATGACCTTGGCCAAGCAGGTGGCTCCTGCCCATCCCTACCACTGCAGGAGAGATGAGGAAATCTCTTCTGTCCTGGGACAGCATGGCTGGCCAGGCAGCCGCAACGCCAACCGCTTCTCTCTGTGGATTATTTCCTGGTACCCTCCCTGCCCAGGGGCTCCCCAGCTGGCTGGTGCTTGTGGAGCTGGCTACAGCCTGGCTCCCTCCCTCCTCCCCCAGGCATTTTTTGGGTACCAAACGGTGCAGAATGGGAGTGGCTCAGTGCTGGAGAGGCTGTTGAGAGGAAGGGAAAGGGATGGCGGGGCTCCCTGGGGCTCCTCCGACGTGCTGCCCACAGCCTGCGGGCAGCAGCCACTGCACCACTTGTGCTGCCAGGGCAGGCTGATGCCCTCCCCTGTCCCAGTTCAGCTGGTATTTATCCCAGTTTTTTCCAACATTCACCTCGTAGTTCTCTAACTTTATTGCATCCAGACCTTAATCTTTAGCTTGTTTGTCCTTGCAGTTTTCTGTAGCAAGCTTAATACAGGTTGCATCCTCAGTGGGGGAAGACCTCTTCAGCCCCTAGGATGGGCCGAGCCCTGTTGAGCGCTCACCACCCCTTTTGAAGCCCCGAGCACACCTCCTAGAGAGGAACCAAGTGCAAAAAGTGTTTCTGCATGGACAGCACAATCAATGTGCCTGTTCAGTGCTGAGGCTGCCTGGCTGCTGGTGATACCAGTGGGGAGGTATTCGGGGGTCTGCTGGGAGTGCAAGCTGAAGCGAGGTGCCTGTTCAGCAAAGATCACCGAGCAGCTCTTCACCAAGGGTGTCTCCCAGCTGCTTCTGGCCCACTTCCCTGGCTGATCACTTTTCCAGCATTGTTGTCACACCTTCCCATTCACCTTTCACCCAGCCAGCTAGGTTTTCAAGATCTTTGTGGCAAGGATGTAATTATTTAAATTGCTCTCTGTAGTTACAAGTAGGCTATAAAACTAATAACTTGAAAGAGTGCCCTAGCCTAGATAATATGCCCTGGAATCTGAAACGCTAAGCTCCAGTGCAGGTAAATTTGTAGCTGGCATAGATATGCTACCAAACTTCTGCTGAACCACCAAAATGCCTGAAAAGTTACTGAAAAACTTTCTAATGCACTTGGGTCCATCCCCCTCTTTCTCCCATTTTGTTTGAATGGACAGAGCTGCGGCAATGCTGCAGCAACGTGTCCAAAACTTGTGTCTGACCCAGGGGTGGATGCTGCCGCAGGGTGATGTGAGAAAGGACACAACTGTTGCTCATGAAGCACTTAAAAAGAAAGTCCATTGAGCATACATCCAACCCAAGCTTTTGAATTGAAAACAAACTCAGTGTAAGTTAGTTTATTGAGTCAAAACCCAGGTGAAGCGAAAAAACCCTAGAAAGTCATTGAAGTGCAGCCTATTCAGACTTTCCAGCTGTAAACCACTTGGAGTTCTGGGCCTGTCAGGACCTGAAAACTTTGGCAGTGCTGCTGGAGGAGCTGTGGTGCCATTGGATGGCACACCTCGTGCCAGCAGGCCTCTTCTCACCTGCCCTAGCACAATGGGAAGGGGGTTTGCCCAAAATAGAAGCTTTAAGTCTTTGCCAGCTTGTGTAAATGCTGACCCTGACAGAAAAAACCCGAAGCTGTCCTTTTTCCCCCACCTGTGAGCTGTTAGGGAAAGTCACAGGCACTCCTTTTACAGCTGCTGAAGCTGTTCTTCCCTTTGGTGACTATCTTCCTTATCAGCACAGCTCTGCGAAGCGGATGGTGATACTTGGTGTTCAGCACTTGAGGCTCTGGTGTTGAGATCACAGAGCTCAGAAATAAATGCGAGTGCGTAAGAATAAGCGGGACAGCAACTGCAGTTTTTGTCTCCTATCATTGAGTTACCTGGTACCTGATCCTTATGGCAATTAAAATTAAAGATTCATGGGCAGGCAACTCAACATGGAAAACCCCAACTATTCTGTGTAAAAGCAAAGACCTGGCGTTTTGGAGTAGAACTACCTAATTCTTTGAAGCAGAGCTGGAGGAGCACATGACTGGAGATGGGGAGGTTGTAAATCCCCCCTCCCACCCCTGTTGCTCAGCCTCACTGTCCGCGCCTGCATGGCAGCTAAAGTTCTGGAAAGTGCTCTTGCATTTTTCACACTTGCCTTTTTAAAAAGCTGAGCTCCAGCACTTGCAGCTTGGCCAGCATAGAAGGTTGAGGCTGCTGTCAAGACCTGGGTGTTTCCACATCATGCGTCGTGGATGTGAAAAAGCAGCCCTAAACCAAGTCCCTAGCAGGAAACATTTCTTTCTCATGCTCTGCTCACATGATACTCTGCCCTGGCAGCCAAGCTCACGGAGAGCAAATGCTTCTGCCAGCAATAGGGATGGGCTCCAGGTGTGAGAAAGTCCGTGGGCTGCGTGCAAACAGAGCTTTCGCAAAGGGAAAGGAGGCTTGCGAGCTACTTGGTATGTCTGGGGAGGCTTAGCCATGTGGTCCAAGACAAGCCGCTTTAAACTTTGTTTCAGTCTTCCCACCCGAGAAAAGAGAATAATATTTGCTCGCTGACCTTACCGGGGTGTTGGGAGATGGCAATGAATGTCTGCACAGTGCTGCAAACATAGAAGGTGTTATAAAAATGTGAAGCCTTTAGGTGCCAAACAGTATATTTGAACATTGCAGGAAAGGGAAATACGGCGCTCAGACAGTTGTGGGGCGAGCAAGACAGGTTTATTGCAGACAGGAATGTTTAAACTCGCAAATACAGGGGGTGCCAAAATGCATTTATTAGGAGGTGATGGACTGCAGGCACTCCATAAAGTACGTCCCTGCTGACCGGTAGCACCAGGTGGCAGAGCCAGAGAGGTGGATGGTTAACCTGTGCAGGGTGCCAGGTCCATAACCTGGCCAGCATGGTGACCTGAGGCACCGAATGTTTGGGAGGGTGTAGGGCAGAAGTGAAGTAGCACAGAAAGCAGGCCGGTGTTTTCTACAAGAAAGTCTATGAATAGAGCCAGAATGGTAAAAACGGGTGCTGCAAGCCCTTGCCTGCAGATACTTGTCAACACTGTTATCAGGAATACACGAGAAGCATTTGCATTCCTGCAAAGGGTGGTGAGCGCTGGAAGTGCCACCACTTCACCAGCAAATGCCATGCCCTCCGGCCTGCCCTGAGGGGTGCGGAGGGGACAGGGGCTGTTCCCCTGTCCTGCTTTTCCCTGGCAGAGCTGTCTCTGTGGGGTTGGGGTACCAGTGTGCTCACTGCCCGAAGCAGCAGAATTTGGCCCAGGGTATTTCCCAGGATACCCAGGGTGGACACGGCCATGGGCATGTTCGCCTCCTGTGCGGGGTGATGCGGTGTTGACAGCTACTTCATGGGGTTGATGGTGCTTATTGCAGGCAGTACCCCAACAGCAGTTCGTTGGTGCATACATGCCTTCTCCCCAACCTCCACAGCTCGTTTAAAAGGGCAGAAAATACTTTGTGAGGAGGGGAGATGCAGTGATCCTAATTGCATCAAGATATGCTAAGCCCGATGTTCAAAGGGAAAGGGAGAAAATCTGAGTTAACGTTGTTCAAGAGCCGTTAGCCCTGGGTTGGTTAGTCAGCGGGACGGCTTTTCCCCATCAGGGCTTGGCAGCACAGCCTCCCCATAGCAACTGACACAAACAAACCCCAGGGCTGCAGAGAAGCGATGACTGAAAGGAAAGGGTAATGGAACAGCCAAACTATTTTTATATTTCCGATCTACGCAGCAGCTATTTTTTACTAAATTCTTATTGTGGCACATTTGCTTGCTGGGTGATATCCCTTCACTTTCCTCTGTTTTTCTGTTAGCTGGAGTTCCACCTATTTGACTGAAGAGCTTCACGATTTTTGAGTGAATGCATGTCTCCATGCACACATGTAATGTTTGTTTCCCTACTGTGTGTATTAATTAATAGTCTTAAGTGTGTACTATTTGTCCCGCACCCCTGCATCCGCCAGGATGGCAAAGCTAGGATGTGTGTTGGGTGAGTGTGGGCATCCTCCCTGGGTTACTACATCCCTCCGAGAGCTGGGGACAGCCTGCTGCAGGGGATCCCATGTAGCTCTGTACCACCACGTGCCATCTTGGACATCTCTGGTCATTATGCCCCTTGGAGGCCTCTTCTCCATGACCAAGGTTGGGCACAGGCAGTGGGGGTGGTGGAGGGGAGGAAGTAAGGCCGTCACCCTGCCTTCCTCTGAGCCACGTGGGCCAGAGGATGGTCAGCATCTGTGCTGGCTCATCTAGGGTACAAGGGCTGCTGTTAGCCCTAATAGCAGTTGCAATAGCAATTAGGAGTAATAGCCCTGATCAATCTGAAAGCTGAGAAGACCAAACCTGTGGACTCAAGTGAGGGCACCAAATGGTTCATGGCCAGTTTGGGGAGGTGAAGGCACAAGCTGGCAGCCACGAGCATGTACACCTGAAATCCCAGTGTCAAGACCAGTTGGTGCTCCAGGACTCCAGCACGTCATGCCAGCAGGCAGGCACTGGAGAGCACCTCAGCAAACCCTGCAGTGAAACAGGTCTTCTTCAGGGACAAAGGGCAATGATAGCCTGGGTTATGAGGAGCAGGGGCTGGGCAGGAAGTGTCTCTCCTCTCCACATGACTCCTGGAGGTGAGGGAAATGCTCCCTTCGAGAAACAAAGACCCTCTGACTGATTTTTATGAAATGTGAGAAGGGAAGGGATCAGTGTCCTTTTCACAGCCAGCTCAGAGGCTGGAGTTGGACCAGGCACCTGAGGCTGAGGACTCCTATGCAGGGGGTGGGATTTCACTCACCTACCTTTACATGTCTACGCTATGGCTGTCTCCATTGACACATAACCCAAGGCTTCCTTTACTCTCAACAGGAGAAATGGGTGTGTTTTGGGCATGAGTCAACTGGCCTATTTTTGCTCTCTGTCTTAGGGTAAGGTGAATTACTCTGGGTTTTCCTCCTCCCTTCTGTTGGCTGTAAAGGAGGAATTAGCTCATATGAACTTGATGCCTCCAGTGGGTCAGATTAATTGCCATCCCAAGTTAGTTACTGAGATGCTGATGTGCCCTCCCCAAGCCTGGGCAAATGTAAGGTAATTTCAGTTAGCTTTAATCATGCTGCAAGAAAGCATGTAGGGATCCCTGAGTTATAGTAACTTCTTTTTTATCGCAGTGTGAAGAGAGGAGAAATTCAGTGGCTCAGAAAAGCTGTGAGGAAAACAATGCCATGCTTTTTCCTATTAATCTGATTTTTCTGCAAAAAAAAAACTATTCAAGTATTTTGGTGGAAAGACTTTCACAGTAAATCACAAAACCACAAAAGAAAGTCAAGGAATTTACTTAAGAGATAGCTATCTTTTTTTTTTTTTTTCTGTTTTCAGTTGCTTTTACTTTTCCACTAGTTTTAAACATCAGGCTGAATGACATAGCCGTAGTCCAAAGAAATGAGGGTTGTATCCATGCTTACTTGTGCTGCGGCTGTAGTTTCCCATCCAGTAAGCTTAGGTTAGGATACTACTGTGTCGGGCAGCATGAAGATGGTTCCTACCCTAGTTCATCACAAAAGTAGTAGCAGTTGCCGGTGGTCATATGTTTGATATTTTTCTCCTGGAAACGCCTAGAGGATCAACAGCTTTCTTCAGTAAGCATCCATCGCGGCCAGACATGAATCCCGACCTGGGAAGGAGCCTTTGCTGGGTGGTAATTTATAGCCAAGTTTGTACAGCCATCACTGCTGTGACAGACGTAACAGCTCCTGCTACAATCATCTTGCAGAAATCTTTCTTCTTACAGGAAATTCGTTTATGGAGATGCTAATCAAACCAATACTTTTCTGGGCTCATAACATGCTTGGAGGTCAAGTTTCAGCATGCAGTATGTTCCATGCTAACTAGGTAACTGAATGAATGATTCAACAGAAAAATTAATGAGATTTCAAACGTGGAGACAAGTTAGAGCCACTTCTTCACACCTATATGCAAATGTGGCTTAAAAAAAGAGCCCGACGTATTTGCCACGGGTTATAGCTGGTTACTCAGTGCTTGTTAAGCAATCTGGTAAAGTACTTTATGTTCCTGCCTGCCATGGCAGAGACATATCAGCTGAGACATCCACAGAGTGTCTGCAGCCTAGTATTGTTTGGAGGAAGGGCTCATTTCTATTTGGGTGGGTATGTGTAGGAAATAAATGAACAATAACACCAAATTAAGATTTATGGTCGGACTAGATGATTTTAAAGTTCTTTTCCAACCTAAATGTTTGCATGATCTTCCCATGTCTGATAAATCAGACCTTTGTTCTCTCCTTCTTGATGTGCTGGAGGAAAGTCACTGCAAATGCCATTGTTTTCCCAGAGTCTTTTTGAAGGGCTTTAGTGTGTTTCTTTCCTTCGCTTAATTCAGTAGATTTACTTGTTTTCAGAATATTTCAGATGGAAATGCTCAAGGAGAAAGCTAAGATATGAATTCTGTGTTGCTGCTTGCATTAGGAACCACCTCTGGAAGCTTTCTAGTCTCCTTTGTTTGCATAGTAAGACATGTCTGAAAATGATTTGTTAATGATTTCAATCTAGCAAGTATATAAAGAGGTTGAGGTGGTCAGATGGGGAAAACCATCCCTTTATGCCTGTTAGCCTTTTCTCCATAGGCCAGGCTGGGGCAGACGGCCTGCCTCCTCTCTCCTTGGCACAGTTCAAATAACACCATTCAAGCAGGCTATAATTAAGCAGTTCCTAATTTCAACACAAGAGTGCCACAGAAGTGAAAAGGATGGTCCTGCTGGAAAACCTGCAGTCATGCTAATATTGTGAAGCGATTTTTTTTTTTTTCCTTATGTGTGCTGTACATCCGTTACACATCCTAAAGCAATTATATGAGAAAGAAGCCTTAAAAAGGGATGTGTGCCCAAAACCTCACCTGTGTTTTCCAGTTATGTTAGGAAGCCTAAGAAAAGCCATTTCCTCTTTCCACAAACCATCTTTCTTTGAAGGAAGCTATGTGTGGAATAAAAGGTGTTTTTTCAGTGCCACTGCATAGTATTTAAGGAAAGTATTAATAAGACAGGTCTCCTTCACAGGCCAGCTAAAGAACTGTTCAAGAAAAATCTGCTCTCCGCCCTTCCTACACCATGGTATTTCAGCAAAAGGCGAGGTGTTGTGTCCCTGGCACAAAAGCCATCTGTGCAGAGGATCACAAAGGATGGGATGACTACACCTCTGGCAATGTTCTTATTGGCACTGTCACTGCAGTTCACTCTTGCTTTCCTAGCTAGTCTCACCTGGGGCAAATTTCTCTTCATTTCAGTGGCAGAAACACAGAGGTGTGTTTCAGAGGGAGAAAAGCGGCAAGGACGTAGTTACTGCTTTGTGAAGCACTGGAGCAAGCAGGGAAAACTGGTTTAAAAACTGGAAAGGGATGGATCCCTTTGTCTGTCTGTCCACATAAGCTCTGTCTCTCATCATAACATAGACAAGTTTTTTGTGTAAAATCAACAGGATCGGCAAAGTGGTGGTTGCATGCAATGCTGATGGAGGACAGACAAAAAAAATTTTTAAAAAAAAGGATTTGAACTAAATCTTTTGGGAAAGTGTGGGCTTGAGCTTGGAACTTGGAGACACGAATGTGTGTGGGCATGCTGGGATGTGATGTAAGGCACAATGCAAAAATACACCTAAGGTATTCCCCGGAGTTTGTTAATTGTTTATTGTTCTCAGCTATGATCTGGAGCAACAAGATCTGTGGAGATAAGGAAGGGCTTGCTTCCAAGAGAGCTGAGTGAAGAGCATGAGTAAGAATGTGTTTCAAGAAGTCATTGACGTATCCATTCAAAAGCTGCAGCTCTGGAGTGCCAAAAGGTTGGCAAGCTGCTAGCCCAAGGAGAGTGGGCCTGGAGGCTACGGTATGGGTGTAGGGAAGTGTTCTGAGATGACGTGTTAGAACTGGACTCAGCCTGGGGTGAAAGAGAGTATGTCTTGGGGGAGGGAAAGAAAAATGAGACCTATGACTAGAGATGACTGGAAGGTGAAACAGCTTGCATGGGAGTAGTATGTAGGTAACAGGAGGCATATTTCCAGGGTAGGTATGTGAATGGGACTTAAGTGGATACAAGAGTCATGTGGCTGAGCTGGTCATGCAGAAACAGCTCTTGGCTAGAGGCAGTGCAAAACCTACCAGCTGGCCGTTTAACTTTTGCAAGGCTTCAGAGGGGCAGAGTGTGCCATGACGTGGAGAAGCAGAACTGTATGCAGAAAATATTGTAGAAAAGAGGAGCCCATGAGGTGGGCAGTGCTCAGATGGAGATGCTCTGGTTACTTCTCATTCCTGATTTACTAGGAAAGTGGAAAAATATGAGCAGCGAGGCATTAGTCATGCCCTTCCAGGTAGTCCTCAAATACATTGGGTTACTGGAAAATTCACTAATAGATGGGCGATGACTGATAAACAAAGAGCTTTTAGGGCAGGAAGTCACAGTTGTTAAATGATAATAATTCATGTGTTTTGTGATTATATGTTTTAAATAGAATGCTGTGAAAGAAAGACATGTGGCTTGAAAAACTGTGCAGTTCCCTCATGTTGTATGGTGCTGTAGGCATCAAAAAAAGAATGCTGCACAAGGAAAAATCTCTTCCCCGCCAAGCCTGCCAGCCCAAGAAGCTCAGCTTTTGTCAGTCCAGGTGGGTTTGAACTGGTTTATATAAATCAGATGGTTTATATGTTTAAATATTTATTATCACCACTGTACACCTGTAGGGCTCAGTGAAATCACAGTGACCGGACAGATGGGCAATGTCTGTCTTTTCTGAGCCTCTTGCAGATGTCTTATTGGGGAATAGGAAACAGGTAAAATCTGTTGTGCTCAAAATTTACTGTGGAAAAAGATAAAGCATGCAAAATAGAACTTCCAGTTCTTTCAATCGGGTTTTTAAAAGACCTTGATGTAGTCAGATTTTTCTTTTTTCTGCAGAATAAGTGGTTTGGATGCATCTTTGAAATCTCACTTTCATATTCTGTGTGCTATTTTATACCTAGAAACCTGAGTCCACACTCTCTGACTGGAATCCGTTGCAGGCAGAGCGTAGAGTGCAGGGTCGCTTTCAATTATCTTTTGAAACCTGAGAAAAAGTTGGAGCTTCAAAGCTACCCATACGTTTCTATGTTTTACCACTTGTGTCATTGATGGATAGCACTGAGAAAGTGTACTAGGATAGGACAAGTGATTAGGTGACTTACCGAGTCACCTGATTCAAGTATATGCTCCCTTTTCTCACTCGTCAAACTCTACATTAAGAGTAGGTAGATTATTTGACCCCATGATCCAATAGAAAGCCTTTTCCAGAATCTGGTTATCCCAATGATTTAAACATTTCATCTAATTTACAGTCTAAATATGATGGCTAGTGTGTATCCGTATGTACTTATGATGAAATTGTCCTGATGTGTAAACAGGTCTACTTCCCAAGTATTTGTGCCCAGCACACTTACAGGCAGCCGCTGACTTTCTTTTGAGCTTTGTTCTGCTAGTTTCCCAAGCCAAAGTTTTTTTTTCTTCTGACTATTCTGATAACGCTCCTCCATCACTATTTTGTGTCCCTTAGGAATTCATGTTCAGAACTGGAAGCAAGAATTGCACCTGCTTTTGCAAATGAGAGAACACCAAAGACTTGTACGTGGCATTAGTATGACCTTTCCTGAGGTATTTCTAACAGAGATACCGCTTTGGAATCTTTTTAAGGCTGAACTTCCCTCTTCACAGCTGAATCATGTTATTATTGTTCATAACTTCCCTTTGCTCAGGGGAAAAAGCTCTGTTGCTGCAAGCTGATGAGTTCCTCGCTTACAGCAAAAAATAAGTAGTTCCCAAATGCGTGACCTTGGTTTTTGTGCTACTGAATTTTCTCCTTTTTCTGGTACTTTGGTTCACAGAGTCCTCCTGTAGCATGTTCTAATGCTCTGAATTGATGTTCGTTCCCAGTTCTGTGTCATCAGCAAATTTTATTAGCACATGCTGACATTCTGAGCCAAGGATATGAGAGAAAGTATAGAGTAAGGTCAGCCTTGGAAACAGTCCTGCGGAAGGAGCCTCTGTTGCTCTGACTCCTCTCTCCACTGCCTGGGGCCTTATCCCCTTAGCCAGGGTTTTGCCCACCTCAACCTCCTCCTTCTTCAGGTAAACTCATACCTTGTCTTGCAGCCTTTTGGAACCCAGAGAGGAAAGGTTTATGTCAGATCTGATATCTAGAATATCAGGTATCAGATTTGACAAGAATAAACTACCCTATGGTGAACCTGTCTTGCATCTTATTGCATTAACACCCACGCTGTCAGCTGCATGTTTGTTTCCTCCTCTAAAACACATGCAGAGGACTTGCTTGAAGGAAGATGAGTCCAGCAGGCTCACAGCTGGACACATGTATTTTTACCTGAAAGGGAGGATGAGGAACAGTCCAGGAATCAGCTTCCACTGCCCGTGTGGCTCTGCTCTGGGTTGTGGCTGTGGCCATGCAGCTGCGTGGCCTCTGCCTTCCCCACGGAGGTCCACCCTGCAGCTGCACACCTTACCTTTTCCCTGTGCTTCACAAAGGACTTTGGTTTCTCCTGTTTAATCGTACGTTTAACCATCCCTGACTAGATGGGCATACTCAAATATGTACTGAAGCACTCAGGACCACAGTTTAAGCAATGCTTGTATGAAACTTGTGCATTGCTGGTCCCTGTAATGCCACAAGCCGCAGTGTTTTCCCTTAATTGCTGAGAGTCTTCTAGGAAAACTTCAGGTAAGAGCTAACTTTTAGTTTTAAAACCAAGCAGAAACAAGGCAATTAAGATGAGTAACTGCCATCTATTTCCTAGAAGACACAGAAAACAGAGAATCACAGCTTTTTCAGGGAGCATCCAGCACTGTTATTTATTTCTGTATCAATTTTCATCACAAGCAATCCATCAGGTGAAGAATCTAAGGAAACGTACTTGCAGAATTCTTTTGATTTAAAAAAAAAAAAAAAAGCCAAACCTGACCCCAAGCTTCAGTCTTCACTGTAATATGAAATAGAGACAAACAAGGACATTGCGAGTCTCCTTGCAACACATGATTTTACCTTGCAGCATCTTTTACCACAACAGGGGCACCAATCTCTGTCCAACAACAGCACACCCATCTTGATGTTCGCTCCCATTTGTTTTGTGCTGCTGCAAAGACAGATTTAACCTTTCCCGGATTTATTTTCCAGTGTGCAGACAAACACAAATGGTTTGCCATTTCCTAAATTACCGACATCACCCTGTTGCTCAGTGACAGTCTGAGGTCTGCTTGTCTGTTGGAGCAGATGCGGAACAGGGTCAGCACAGACACATATACATGAGTGCCCCCACGGCCAGCCTGGCTGCCCCAGCAAACTCCCTGGCACACAACAGGCTGGCAGAGATCAAAGTGGGGTTTGAAGCCGGTGGTTCCTGAACTTTCCCTCCCATCCCTGCACCCCAGATTGCAGGATGTCCTGGTGGGACAGTGCAGTTGAAGCCCTCCTTCTGAGTGGGGGCATCATCTGGATGGTGGCTCCGCAGGCTTTGTGTTTGACTGTCCTCAGGGAAAACAGCCCATGGGCATCCCCAGGGGACTGGCATGGGGATGCCAGTGCTGCAGGTCATTCTGCTGCATGAATAACATCCCCATTATCTACATGCATGCCCATCCCATCCTGCCCAGTTGGCGAAGCTGCGAATGGCTTTACCCTTTAAAAAGAATGAATGGTCATTGTTAGTGAGTAAAAGTTTCACTGCCATAGCTCTCAGGATCATGGAGAAAAGTCACTCTCTTGCTTAATGAAGTGGTAGCCATGAAAAGCCAGTTGAGATGCAATTTTAGCCATAATAGCTATATATGGTATAACTCACTAAGGCATGACATACCTTGTTTGAGGACCCATACTTGGCTATGCTGACAAACACTTTCTGGTGCAGACAAGTGTTAGCTGTGTCAAGAAGTCCTGTGGTGGCCCAGGGCAGACACCAGCAACTGCTGGGTGTCCAGGCACACAAACCTCCTCTCATCATCATCACTCTGAGGTGACACCAGCCAAGCCCTGGTGACTGGGGGCTCCCACACCCCCGCCCCACACAGCTGCAGAGGCTGTTGCCTTCCCAACCCCAAACCAACTAGCAGTAAAACAGCAAAGATATGCAGTTTGCTGTTTTCCAAGCAGTCTGCATCTTCTTGATGCTTGGTAGCAACAGCACATTTCTAGTCTGTCAATCCAGACATGGCATGGCGTGCACATTGCTCTTCCTACTCTTACATGCTCTGCACCACTGCCACCCTTCACCTCCCTCCTCACAAACCCAGCGGCATGCCAAGCTGCCACAGCTCAAGCTAATCCCCGTGGAGCACTCCCAGAACTGCAGCTGGCTTGGCTGGTGCTGAGTTGTCCTCTGTGTGTGTGTGTGTGTGTGTGCATGTGTGTGTGTGCATGTGTGTGCCTGTACATGTGTGCAGCCTGCTGCTCTCTGCAAGGAGAGAGGGAGCTCCGGGCTGGGCAGCCCAGGCAGCATCACGACACCAGGCTGGGGCAGCTGGGGCTGTGAGTGGGCACCGCTCAGCACCACTGGCTGACTGAGAAACAGCCAGGTAACCCGCAGACCAAGAGGTCCCTTGCCCATGCTTCATCTCTAGACCTGTACCTGAAAAGTATGGGGAACCCAAATTAACGCTCACCGAACCACACTCACCGTGTCCTTTTCCTATAATCAGTGTTCACTGAGAGATTAACACATCCCCAATCAAAGGAACCGAAGCAAAACCGTTTGTTTCAGCACTGTTTACTCCTCATTGCCCAGTATTTATGTCAGGTAAGAGGGATGTAATTTGTTTAAACCTTTACATCAGGGTAAACAGGGGGACTTCACCCAGAGGGTGTGCTGTTTGATGTCTGGTTAGGAAAAAGAGGAGAGAAGTATATATGATAAAATCATCAGGCCTATCTGGCCATAGGTACAAGTCCAAAATACTTTCCAAAGACTCAGATCAGGAATGAAAAGAAGTAGAAGCTGCTACTTATGTCAATGAAAGAGGAGTATCAACAGTTGTGTTTTTGGAGAGGCGGAAAATAAACACTGTTCCTGTTACTTCTAATTTGCTGATTTTTCAATAAACCTGTCATAAACAAAAATATTTAGTACATATACAATCCTTTTATTACCACTTTTGGGCTATATAGAGTTGCATTTATCTCATGTAAGGATGTATTACCCCTTCCAAAGGAATATATCTATGTCTACGCTTGGCATCTCCCTCTCCTTATATCTCCATTACCGGGTTATTTATGAGTATGTGGTGTATTATCTAATTAGGTACATGTTCTGGTAGCTGAAAGGAGTGAGAATAGCTTTATTTAGTAGTTAGTAATTAAAAGTGAGTCTTTCTTTGAAGAAAAAGAGGCTCCCCTTGAGCACCATTGCTTATTTTTAAAGATGCAACTAGAAAAGATTCAGTGAGACAAGGCAGCAGTTCTTGCTAACGCCAGTTGTAATGTTTTTAAGGCACACTGAAAGTTAGATGTACAAGCCAGCTAACGGAAACCACGGTGACTCCGAAAGCCAGGGCAAGGTACCTGTTGTGGTGAAGCCCACCAGCTGCAGCAGCATTGGGCAGAGGTCCACAGGAGGAGCACCAGGCACTTTTGTTCACAGGCACAGGGGATGTAACCCCCCCAGGACCCCAGCCTGCACCGCGCACAGGATCAGCTCTGCCAAGGCAGCATATTACTGTGGTTTGAATGATGAGATGTTGATGATGATAGTATCTGACAAAGTAAGATGACAATCAGAGACGCAGTTTGAGAGACATAGCCCCCAAAATAAGAAGTCCTGAAAGAAAGCATTCTTTAACATTGCTCTCTATAGCAAGAATAGCTCCCAGCTGGTCACTGTAGCTGTCAGGCATTAACCTACTATTCCCAAATCTCTGAAATGAAATCCAGTGAGAGGGATCAGGAATACAGACTTTCTGTTCTTCTCTTCCCACTGGAGACCCTGGCCCCTGAGACCCCAAGTCCTTGGATGGTGAGTGAGGATGGAGCAAGACGCGCCACGAATTTTTTATCCCATCTTGTCTTGGAATTGTTAACCAAGTCAGTGTCAAAGGAAGCTTATAGCTATTAATTTGCAACATGGGCAAGTTGTGAGGCTTTGATTGACAACTGATGACTTGTAATAATAAGAGAGACACATTATTCACAGCAACTTCTTTTAAAAGTGGCTCACTTCTTATCCCCGATAACATCCTAAATCCAGAGAAAGGGAAACTTCCTGCAAAATAAATCATGGGATGTACCGTAGTGTTTAAAGTAATCTTTTTTCCTACTGATGTTCCTGAGTGCAGGTTTAAATCAAAGAGTAAAGTGCAAGTCTGCGCTTAAAAAATTATCTTCCATAATATGGGAGAACATGGAGACTTAATTTGGTTAGCATACCCATAGGTAGCCTGTACTTTGGTCAATGCTTAAGTTAATCATTGAGAAAACACCATGAAAGATGTCATATAGCAGTAACACTAACTTGATTACCAGTCAGACATTATATGACATAATTTGAAGACGTTGCATAAGCTATATAACAAGAGATAGCACCTAAGCAGTTGTGAGAGACAGCCAAAAGTCTACCAAGAAATGGTAATGCATTCAGTCTTCCAAGCTTGCTAACTCTCTGTCTATCAAATTTACTCACACCTAGTACAAATTTAGTGTCTGCTCCTCGCTCACCTGCTCCCTTGTTGAGGGTGAATAAAAAAATTATTCTACTGCACTTTCTAGCTATTTGCCAGGAGCTCAGCACAGCAGTAATGAGTTGAATTGATGCCTAAATTAATCTCTTACTGATGTACTGCAGGTGTTACCATTCCAGTCTCAAATGAAAGGAGTTCTTGGGAGTTTGCCTTTTGAAGAAATTAAATTAGAGCTGGTGTTTCTAAAATTTGTGTGTCCAGTTGTGGAGCGCTCTGAGCAATATTACATCAAATAAGTTATTTAAACACTTATTCACTGAAGGGGAGTAGGGGATGGATATCTCTGTTTTTCTTCTGACCCATTGCCAGTTTCTTGGTTTTACAGTTTCTTTTTTTCAAGTCTGAGCATAGGCCTTTTCACTGGAACTGCTGAACATGAACTTGTTGAATAGTGCTGCCCCACTTGAGTCACTGAGAAATAATTTGCTTTGTTGTTTTATTCTGTAGCTGAATCTCAGTATTTACCTTGCATTGCTGCTGAAGCAGAATTCATTCATGGGGCAACTTCTCTGGAAAAGCTTAATGTATTTATATGATTGATAGTTGGAAATAATAAATTGGGTATATTTATGAGTTTCAGAGCTTGGATAGTTATCCTACCGCAAAGTAATGACCTTAGTAGGTTTCATGATCTGGCTGAGAAGTCATTAAAAAACAATACTGCAGAAAACAAGTCTGACTTGAACATCTGGAGGATGAGGAGTAGCAAAACAAATGAAAGGGCCTGCTGTATTCTGTGCCAGTAGGATTTGCAATCCAGAAAGAGATGCAAATGACTAAGGCTGAGTGATCTACTTTCTGTAAGCAATCAGCATGACAGACTTAACCCCTTTTCTTGTTTGCAAATTATCCTGAAATAAGTGCTGCTGCTTACAGATGTGTTTGCTATTTGCATACACTTTGTGAATAAACTTCTGCTTGGAGGTTAGTCATGCGGTATTCAGCGTGACTATGGCTTGAGTGGTGGTGTTTGTAGGGTGTGATTCATCAGACCTGCAAGAGAGCTCTAAGGAGGGCTGTATGAGCATTACTAGAAATATGTGTATGAATGCATATTCACAAACTGTGAGCGTGTTTGTAATGCTTTTCATCTCCCTGCAAACAATCTTCTTTCCAAATAAAATTTTATTTGTACCAAAAAGTACTCTGTAATTAGTAGCTTTTTGGAACGGAAAACTTCTTGAAACCATCACATCTGTATGTATGTCTCTAGTACTCTCTGTTATATCGAGCAGAGTGGCAAGTGGCCAGCCAAGGGCAGAAGGTGTATGTGACAGTGGGTGCGACCTGGTAATATGCTTCTATGTTTCTCTGTGTTGGCCCCTGGAGACAGGTTCTTGAGCCTCAGTCACAAGGTGCTTCCCTGTGGGATCCATTATTTTTTATTCCTGCTGCAGACATGCCTTCAGCCTGAGCAATGCACTGTCCTGACACAGTCTTGGTCTCCTGAGGGATCTCTGCCCTCAGGGTTGCCGCAGCAGGGTTTGCTACCCTGCCGTGCTCCCGGTGTAGGGGACAGAGGGTGCAGCACTGCTGGGTTTGCAGACCTGGGGGGCTGGGTGGCCTTGGTGCAGGCTGCAAAGAGCAGTGGAAAGTTTTGGGTCATATGGTCTCAGGTCTGGTTGCAGGACACATAGGTGCTTCAATATGAGTGCACTGGACATGTTAACTGCCTCAGGTCAGGTTATCGTTTGGTTTGCACTGGGAAAAGACCCAGTGTTCTCATACTATGTCCTCAGAAAAAAACCCTGCCCTCTAAAAAACCCCAACCAAAGGTGAAATGAGAGCCTCAGAATGGCCCAGACCAAGTTACTGGTGAGTACCAAGATGAAGCTTTTGCTATTTGAGTGGAAATCGGTGACTAAAATGACATTTTTGTTTCCCCTCTTTTGGAGTACCTGAGGGGTGACCCCTTTCTCCTGGCAGAAGACCTCTGGCCTGGCGAGGGTAGTGAAACTGTGGGGTGCAGGTGCCCCCTGTATCAGCTGTTCCTGTGGGGAGGGGGGAAATGTGTGAAGGGCTGATTTCCCCAGTCTGGGGACCAGTTTGCACAGATGGTGCAATGCAAAATGGTTCTGCTGTTTTGGATGAGAGGTACTGGTGGCAAAGGTGATCCCTGGGCTGGAGCAGCACTGAGCAACCACCCTGGCCAGGATCAGCTCCCCACTGCACCTCGCAAGGGTGAAGGTAGATATGATTCCCAGCCCTTGGGAGTTTTCAGCCTGGTTGGAGATGTGATGTAACCAGGACTCCCAAGCCATTTATGAGTTTAATGTCACTTAAAAAAATATATTTATATCAGATGCAAACTGCCTGTGCTCCCTAGGTGCCTCTCTTCCATTAGCCTAATTTTCATCAAGAAAACATAATCAATTCTACTTAAGGGTATCTTTATGGGGCAAAGGGAGAAGGGAAAAAGAAGCTGAGGAAGATCCTTTCTTCTGCAGTTTTAAAGCATGAGAAGGCAAGAAAACAAAACACACGTTGGGGGATTTGTCCCTAGCCCGAGCAGTCTCCTTATCTTCCTTTTCTGCTGACTTCCTGGTCTGCTTTGGCAGCTCATAGGACAGCCTCTAAACTTCGCAAACATGAAGGAATTCAAACGGAACCCTGGATGTCATCACATTTTCCAAGTTGGCCATAAATCATAGTTTGTTATGGCTATTCTCTTGTGAGGCATAACATGTGCAAGGAGATAAGAGTTTGAAGGAAGGAGAAGCAGAGGGTATCTCAAAAGAAAAGAAACACTAGTAGGAAAGATCTAATAAGAAATGTTTTGACAGTCTTGATTGAGCTGAAAAGCCACTGAGGAACTGGTGTGAGTTCTCATTGTTGTGGGGACATTGCCCCACCTAATTTTAAGTAAGTTTGCTTTGGAGCTGGAAGAGAGCTCTTTCCCTTGCCATTCAGATTTTGTGTCACTGAAAGTGGGATTTTCCCGGTGAGGCAGTATTTTCCAACCACAGCGATATGGTGATTCATCAGAGAGGTCCTCAGGTGATATAAATAAACATAGCCTCCACTGGCTTCAGTGGTCTTGCACTGACTTACATCAGCACAAGAAACTTGGGATGGAAAGTTCTCATCAGTTTGCCCAATCTCTATCCCAGCTTGTCTCTTACCACACCTCAGTTCTGGCTCGAGTTATGAAGAGTTAGAGAGCTATCCCAAATGAACTGGAAAACTTGCTTTCCCTTAGTGAATGGAAGGCATAGGTTAGTTTCCTCTCAGGAAGCTTTCTCTTGTATCCATCATGTGTTTTCCCTTGCTTTGCTCTTGGTTTGACCCCATTTTTCTCAGTTGCTGGTGCTCTATGGATGTTTGGGGTGGGGGATGTTCTGTTGGTCCTCCACAACAAAATTGGGCATGCAGGGGGTCCTCTGGGGAGTTGCTCCAGAGATCATAACCTTGGATTTAGCTGTCAATTTGATGCTTTTAAATATTATTTTCTTTTAATTGGGGAGATGGTTGCTTGGCTGGTGGGAGGTTAACCTGAGGAACAGCTCTAGACAAGGAGGTAATTATATTTATTCCTTGGCTGCATTGTGTGGAATGCAGATGAGGGTTAAGTGGCTGTAATTACCTATGTAGTGTGCAACGTGTCACTCCTGTTTTACAAAAACAGGAGTAAGGATGGCTGAGCCTGGACCTGTTGCTTTGGCTGTCCTTGGGTTTCCAAGCAGCTTCCACCCTACCACTTTTCTCCACTTGGCCAGCATATTTCATAAGAATAACACCCAGTCACTGTGTTAGATGGTGTTCAGAGGTGTTTTTACTTCCCCTGGTACACTATTATTTGCTCCGTTATAATGCCACATAATGGACAAGGGTGAACAACTGGTTAGGAGATGTTTGTTATTTTCAGATATATTCAATGAGGAATTTTTTGCATCTCTCTTATACTCAGGCCTCTCAGGCGAGGAGGGATACCTATAATTTGCGTGAATTTGTTTCTTCCCAGTGAATGATTGCTTCAATAATCTCCCTGACTTCTAGAAATAAAGTACAGTGAGATCTGTTCTCTTTATGCCAGATTTGGAAAAAAACCCCAAAAATAGAAAAACAGTGAGATCCTTGGATCACCAGCAGGAATTTGGATTTGGGGAGAGTGGGTAATCACCATCTATTCCAACTATAGCCAACCTGTGATTAGTATCAAGAATCCATACCAAGAATGCAGTGGTTACATTAGGATGAGTTCTCATCAAGCAGCTCACATCCCTTCATGTGTTCAGAGGTAGGAGCCTGCAGCCTGCCTGCTCACGGCCTGGCCTGAGTGTGCTGATGTGCTGCCTTCTTACTTTGGGCTTTCTGGGCTTGACAGAGAAGCCAAGGCCAAGGATGAGGCAGTTTCAAGGCCTGGCCACACTAGCGGAGCAATCTCAGCAGGGACCCTCACGAGTGGTGCACCAGAGTCTTCAGCCCTGCAAGATCTCTTCACTGCGCTGAGGTTGTTTCTCTTGTTGAATTACATCCATTAAAAATCTTCAGGTTGCTCCACACCAGTGGCGCTCCTCTACTACCTTTTCTCATTCACTTCCGTAATCTTATTTCTTCCTGACAAAAGCCTGCTATGAAAATGGAATCAACAGGGATGCCACTTTAAAGGGGTTCAGTTGCTCTGCTGTGTGTGCTTCCTTGCTCTGCATCCTGAGTCTGCCTTGCTCAGTGAGGTTGCCTGCTCTGTGCGATGGAGACAGAGCAATGCTCTGGGCAAGCCAAGCCAAAATGATCATCGCAGAGCCATGAGCAGCTCCCAGGCAAGCAGCAGTGACTCCCTGCAGCGATGCAAGCCTGGAAGTTGGCTCATGAGCAGGAAACTTTGGGAGCTGCTGCCAGAGCAGTAACAGTCGTGGGGAGACAGTACATCTGCCATGGGTCCACCAGCAGTGGGACAGGGCTGGGAGGCATGGGGTGCTGTGGGGAGGGGGAGGAGGAGAAGGAGTGGTTCACTAGGTGGCAGTTTGCCCACTGCTGGTGGGAACACAAGCGATCGGGGTTGCAATGGGACCTGAGAGTGGCTTTGCACTGGGGTCCTACGGCTGGGGGAGCCATGCTTGTGGTCATCCCGGGAGCCACAGTGTAGCTGGTCTTGTTTGCCAGGAGCTTGGGCAGGTGACTGACTACACAGGAGTCCCTGATCTCTTCAACACGTCATAGCCTGTTTCTAGACCTTGTATTTGTGGGAGAAAGCTCAAACTGATGACCAGAATATGCCTGCAGAGTTAATAAACCATATTAACTGAACAGTATTCCGTTTTAGAAAACTCAAGATTTGAGCTGTGGGTCAGATTTGGAGCTGGCAGATCTGCTAGCATTAGTCCTTGCCTCATTCCAACTGGTCGTATTGTTGCTTCCAAACTTTCTCATTGCCTAAATCCCAGTTATTTCAGTTGGACAGCCTTCTCCTCTGGTTCTGCACTGCTGCGCAGGGCGGCTGCGCTGTTTAAAGGCTGTCAGGTCTGATTCTCATTTACACTCTGGCAGCATGAACCTTCACACCCACTTGAGGGTCCTTTTCTTCCGCCAAAGCATTGGAAGGAGTCTTCCTCTGCAAAGCATACATCCAGGAGGTGGCCATCCTCATTGTAAGAGGCTGCATGTTATGGGATTTCTCTGGTCTTGAGTCAGCTTGCAGAGTGCTCTGTGATCCTGATGGATGAAAAGCTAGGTACAAAATATCAGCTGGGATTTATTTTCACATTTGCTAAAGCCTTGGGCCCACTGACTGCTCCTGGCTGCTGTGGGATTCCCACTGATGGGAGAGGTGCCCACATGCTCTGGCTGGGGGGGTAGCGCCTGCTTGCAGGTTTACAGCAGATTCTGTATCAGTTAAAGAGCTGCTAGAAAACTTTCATGTGAGCTCTCTCTCCAACTTTGAGTAACAGTCTGATGGCATGCTAAGGGTCATGCTGAGAGCTCCAAGGGAATGTATGATTTATTAATCAAGTTGTGTTATGGGCAACACTACTGATTCTAATGTTTGTCATGTGCCTGTGGTTCATGATGTATGCCTGCATCCAATGTAAAATTAGTAGGTGTGTCTTATAAACAAAAAATAACAAGCCTGTGAGTCAGAGCTAAAAATTTTCCCTTCTGTGTGAAGTGCTCATTAATCTGGAATTTTAAAAGAGGGGAAGGGCGGCCTGGAGATGGTTTGTGCTCACTTGTTGCTTCTTCCATCAGCCGGCAATGTGGCCAGAGATGGTACTTCTGATGCACCATTTTCTGCATGTGTGTGTTTTGGAGCCACTGGCCGGGCTCCACAGCTCCTTCGGTGCCAGCTGCCCAGGGGGATTCTGGTAAAGTCACTTATAATCTTATCAACAACAACAACAATCATGAAAAATAGGTAATTTTTAGGGCTGTTGTTGTTGTCTTAAGGTGGCAATTTCACTTCCTGAATGTGAAGCTGAGGGTAAATGGTTTTGTTGGGCTTTTTTGTTTGGTTTTGCCCATCTTGTTTTTTAAGTGGATCTGAAAAAAACACCACAAATTCATAGTAGACCTATCTGCTCAGAGATGTTGTCATCACATTTAGGCATAACCCCCGTGACAGGCTTCAAATACCTCTCTGCTTCTGGGTATGCTCCGCTCTAGAGCCCAGACTGGCATATGTATATTTGACCCTTGGTTCTGTGACTCCCCTGAGGGAAGGTGCTATGTCTTTATTACACACAGGTAAACAGGCACAGCAGGTCAATATCTAAGCCAGAGGAGAATCCCTTTTTATAACCCTGAAAAAGGGGTGTCATGCTATTAGTCCTCCAGAAAAGGATCTGGCAGATAAAATGGCTCTGTGCTTTTAGGCTTTTTGTCAGCTGGAAGACTCTGACAGTGTGGCAAGGAGGCTGCTTCTCATCTCCTCACATCTTGGACCCCATGGAATTAATGGCAAAAGCAACTTTCTCTTGTAACTACATCCAAAAACTGCAAGCAGCATCCCTCTGCACCTCCTAATGAGGACTGAACTGGGGGAACATGTTTCTCTTACGGTGCCCCATGACAAGTCAGCTGCATGCCTCTTGGTCCATTTCATGATACTCCTCATGGACACCTCACATGGGCAAAAGTAGAGAGACTTGAAAATAGTGTTACTCTTGCTTATTTATCTTGCAGTAAATTCAATGTGTTAAATCATTGCCCTGCTAAAAGCCTGTCTTTCTCCAAGATCACTTCCTATGAGGTCAACTTCAGCAATTAAAATGGCTACTAAATCTTTGGTTGTCGTTACAACACTTTTTTATTTAAAAAAAGCCTAAATAACAAAACATACCAGTGTTCATTTTAGTGCCATAAAAATGTTAAGTAATTGAGTATCTGAACAGAATGAGAAATGTGGAATTTATTTTTAGAACTTGAGCTTTAAATAAACAGGACACTTTTAAACATAACTCCATTTTGGATAATGAGATGTTTTCATGGACATAATGGCTATTTTCAGTATGTTCTCCCAAGACTCTTCTTTTAAAATGTAACATTTTACCTCTAAACTGGAGTAACACAGAACATTTGTGCATTAAGAGAGGTCAGCTCTTCCTGAGAGTAAATATTTGTATATATGTGGGTTTGTGTGATATATTTCATGCAAGAACTGTGTGTAACTGTGGGAGTTAATCTGGTTTAATAATCAAGCTGTAAAAAGCTAACAGACTGATCAAACTCATAGATTGGTTTCCTAGTATAAAATGCATTACTTAAGCATATTTCCCTATTAGTATTAAAAGTTTTTTATGTAAATATGTCTATACACCTAAGGAAACTGCCATGTATATGTCACCAAGCTGCTGTTGTCCCCTTTCTTAGCTGTGGAAAAACACGATGCTGTTCAATGAAAGACATATGACATACATAGACATCAGTGTTTTCCCGCTGTTATGTGGTACTTTCTGCTTCACACAGATGGCATGACTGACCCTCTGCACCCGTGGAAGGAGCAGCTCCTTACAGCAATAAGCAGAACCACCTTATGTCTTAGTGTAAGCATGAAAAGGGAGATTTCTGTAATTTGGCTAGAAAGGGGTATACAACATTTCTGTTTTCCATAGGCATGGTACATTTTCAGCCATGCATGTTTCTCTGCTGAATCATCCTTGACACACCTACACAGAGCTGTGATTTGCCTTGAATAAGTACTGATGCCTGAAATAGATCTGAGCAGACGTGCAGCAGTGTTTGTCAAAAGAGAGAAAGACATTTTATGTTTCATTTTATATATAGCACGAGCTGCCAACCTAGTCCATGTAGGAAAATAAAAGTTTCAGTTCTTGTTTTCCAAGAACAGACGGTTTTTTCTCCTTGTGTTTGTCCTTTCTGAGTGACCTGCTGAGAGGTCGTGGCAGTGCTTCCCCATCCTATATGCTCTGATGAATGCAACCTGATGCAGTTGAATGAGAAGGAATAAAAAAAGGGGGGAGGAAGATGTCTCATGTCTTGGGTTAGGGGGAAACACATTAAGGTGTGGGATGGAGATAGATGGGATTACTTATATTAACATAAATCAAAGAAAATTGAGCCCTGGTGTTTGACACTGCATGTTCTTGTTTGGTGGGCACTTCTGCTCCTGGTCCTTGGTATAAAAACCTGTCCTGTTTTGGACTTCCCCTACTACAGGATGCCCAACAGCACCATGCCTGGGCAACAGATCCTCAGTGGAGATGAGTGGCCTGGTCCACTTCCCCATGTTAAATAAGTATCTGTTACGCTGAGCTTTATGTCTTGCATACTGTAAGTGACCTTGCCCAGTTACAACTGCTGGGTAAGTGAATTTTTATTTTTATTAGAGCCCGTCTCCTCCCCACCCTTTTGCTAACCCACTTACATACAAAGCTTCCCACTTGGAAATCAGCCCGTCCTATTAACCTTTGCAAGCACGGTGATGATTTCAAATGGCGGAGTGTTTAGGAGCCGCTCCCAGGTGATAGCAGTGCCTGCTACTTAAGAGGACACCTCTCTTGGGCTGTTTACAGCTCAAAGCAGGCAGGGAGGGGAAAAAACAGCCTGAGCATAAAGAGGGTCTAATGCCACCTGCTCTAGCCTCCTGCAGCAGTAGAAATCTGGTTTTACTACCAGCCAAGTATCCTGGTCTCCAGTGTGGAAAACATCGTGGTGGGAGCAGAGGACACTGCATTTATTCCATGTGTGGCACCAGTGGCCAGCTCCCAGATTATCGATTTTGCTCACGATGCATGCTCTCTGTTTTGAGATGATATTGCCACACATGTTCAGGTCCAAGATATTCACGCCTCTTACCTTCTGGTTTAGTGACGCAGTTGTAGAAATAACTCCCTTGCAAACCTTCTCAGAATCAAACTCACCCCTTGAAGCATGTAAGTGCCATTCAGTCACTAGGGTAACTCTGTAGGCTCAGTGAATCAGTGCTGTAAAACATACCAGATCCACATCTCTCAGGAAATTCCCCACTCAAATGGGAGCAGGGCAGGCAGGAGGTGATGGGATTCTGTGAGCACAGTGGAAGTGGAGCAGGGTTTTTTTCCTCCTCCTCTTTCCTTGAAGATGAAAGAGAAGCATCAGAAGTGGATTGAATCCATTACATTACTTGCAGGTGTGTGTATCTGATATTTGTTTATGCTGGTGTCTATGTACAACTGGGCAGATAAAATGAAAGGATTTAGGACATATTTGACGTGACCACACACTTTTAGAACACAAGATATACAACAGATGATTGCATTTTTAAAGCATTTTCCTTGATAACAGATTGGATAATTTACCAGTAATGACAGAGAATGATAGAGTGGTCAACGAACTGCATTACACTACAGCTGAACTATGTGAACTGCATCCATGCTGTTTGGGCTCTTTTGTTTGTTTGGTGTTTTTTTTTTTTTTTTTTTTTTTTTTTTTTTTTTTTTTTTTGGCAACTATCTGTTGCCTTTACAACGAAACAGATCCAGTGGAAAATGCCCCTGGGGAGACATGGAATAGAGTGTGCATGTAAAAGCGAAGTGGGGGAAATGTGAGAATTTATTTTGAGCTCGATTGAAGGAAGTGCACTGAACTTGAGAATGTGAACAGGCACATCTGGCAGAAATGGACCCAGGAGCAGGATTATCCTACCTGATCCCAGCAACATGTTTGTTGACTAGGAAGCAGAGGAAGATTTCTAAACTTAACGGTTTCTTCCCTTTCAGAATCATCTAGCCTATTTTCTGCCCATCTGCTAGTTCTTCTCTTGTTGTGTTCTCCTGCTCTAGCTCCTCTGCTGTATTTCAGCAGCTCAGTCTTCCCTGTGACATCATATCTGCCTTGGTCCTAGTGCATGACAGTCCAAAACATAACCATCACTGCAGTGAGGTAGGGAGTGATACCTTGCTTGAAGGCGCTCTTTGAAAGAAAGGTGCTTTCTCTTCCACGACCAAAAGAAGTGGAAGACAGGAATGCTTCTTCAGCTGCCTACATGTGCTCCCCTTGAAGTCTGGCCATGCTCAGAATATCTGCCTCTCCTCCCCCGCTCCCCAAGACAATGCTGCTGTGCTATTTGCTATTTCTTCAGCTTTGTTTTGCCCTATCTAAAACATAGGGCACCATGAATCCACTATGGTGCTGTCAGCTTAGCTAGATGACGCCAAGCTGTGTGAGCTCATGGGTTCAACACCTTTGGCTTGCTGGAGCTGATAGAAAATCACAAGCTTCGTCTAAATTACAGCTTGGCTTAGTTAGGTGTCAGGGAGTCAGGTCACAATGTGGGCGCCACTCCATGACCCAGGTCAGTAGCTGCCTGCATGCTGCAAAGCTCAGTGACGTGTTTTTGGGTTCCTTCCTTGTGGCTGGGCTCCAGGCTCGAACCTCAGTGACCCAGTTTTCAAGGGGTTTCCTCCTGATGTACACCATGTAAGCAAGCCTGGTCTGCAGATCTGACTGGGGAAAGTTCTTCACAGACAGGCCAGACTTGAAAGATACCCACCTCTCACTGAAGAACGGGGTCTATAGTGTATCAGATGTGTGTAGGACTATTTTTGTTCATGTTTGTTTTGTTTTGTTTCGCTTGATTCTTAATTTCCTCCTTTCTGTTTTCTCTGTTTTTTGGAGCGTCCTGTTCCAGCTCTAAATTGTCTCAGCAGGGAAATTGAGATTTCCCAGCTCTCCTTGGCTGTCCCAACTGCGCTTTTCAAATGTTGCTCAGAGGCACCTTCTCCCCATCCCTGCCTGAAAAACCGAGGCAGCAGCCCCTGAGGAGGGTGGACAAGCGAGTGGGCAGAGCCAGGTTTTGTCCAGGCCCCCTCTTGATGTTGTGGGTTGTAGCACCATGCACAGGGCAGGCACGATGCCCTTTTCACAGCCCATGGCCATGCAGGGGTCCTCCCGTTGCCTGCCCTGTTTCCCTTTGGTCCAGATTGTCACCATCACCACACACGCTCACCCCAAGTCCCAGTGCCATGTGAGAGAGCATGGCCGAGACACCAGCTAACACTCCTGCCACGCAAACACAGGCTGGACCACAGAACTGTGGTTCAGCTTGTAAGTAATTTTTCTTGGGGACCCTCTGGTAGTCTTTGGCTGTGCAACAAACAGGTAATTTTACTGTACACAGCCTCATACAAACTTATTTTACCATCGATTTACAGAGACCATGTGGGGGAGGGATAATTTATAAGATGGAAAATTTTTAAGAGAGGAAAAGTTTCTGTGGCTTTTAAAGCTAAGATCACAGATAAAGAAAGGAAAGGCAATCCAAGGCTGCAGAAGATGAGCAAATGCATTGATAAATTAAGTGCATGTGAGAGCAGAAAGGTAGATGTACAGATCTGAGATCTTTTATTTTCTTCTCCCTTCTCTTCGAAGAGAGGAAGATGGTTTTAAGTTACGCTGTGCCCTTGATCCATCTGACACAAGATTTCAGTGTGAGTGTGCATTTTCTTAATGGTATGCTTAAAACCCGAAGGGCTCCATTCAGTCTATCTGCAGTAGTCTGAGAAGTCCTTTGCTTCTTCACCAGAAGTTACTATTCCCATAGTTTATGACTCATCCATTCAAGCTTATGTATGTTAAAGCTTGACTTTGACCTGTTGCAGCTGTGAGGTGGCATGTGTTTGCCTCTGCCAGCTCTGTTGCAGAGGTGCTAACCTGGGGCGGGTAGTGGAGAGACCGGTGTGTGCCAGTCAGAGCCCTGGGCAGCAAAGCTGGACGTATACACGGTGACTGGTGGGCTAAGAAAAAAGCCTCACCAGCAGGAGCTGGGAAAAGTAGCTTAGATTATTATGCTAAATCATTGTGTTAGCATGAAAAAAAAAGAGCAGTCAGAAATTGGGAGATTTGAAGGCATCTTACAGTGTTTGGGCTGACCTGTGATTCATTTTGCATGTGCTGAAACTAGATGGACAAAACGTCAGTTGCAGAGCAAGTGTGGTGAGGACCATTGTTCCACTGTCTTGGTCTAGGTTTAATTAATCGATATTTCTGAAGAGGAGAGCTGCATCTTGACGTTTAGATATTTAATGGCTTCTGTTGACTAGGTCATGGCCATGGAGGCATATTTGTTTCTGGCAGATCTGTCTTTACCGACAGCAGATTCAGCTGTTTCACTTTAGCTTACAAAGTATGTTTTCAAGCTTGCATTTCTAATTTTTTGTTGTGGCTTAGGTGTTTCCATAGCTGTACTGCATGCAGGCGGAACCTTCATTGCTGTGGACCTGTTGATGGTTTAGAGTTAATTTGTCCTGGAAATCAGTTACAAAATCAAACAAGGCATGTATTTACAATAGTGCTTTTGCTTCAGTGTTCCACTTGGGCATGCCAGACTAACATTACGCCTATGCTGCAGACAGATTAAATTTGAAGTAAAGCTAAAATAGCATTGAAGGCAAAGGAGCCTGAAATGTAACAGTTTAAGATAAAGGGATTGAATTTGAGTTTATTAACCAGTGTTTCTTTTATCTTCCTTTCTACTCCAATCCAAATACATTCTGGCTATCCATCTGTGTTATAAGCATGCCTATTCCTTCTGCAAACAAACATTGAGTCTCATGAAGTCTCATCTTTCCATGAAGCACATACACAGTGATGAGGTTTGCCATTGTGGTCTTGAAATTCAACAGGCAAGAAGGGGGGAAAGTTAGTGTTGTGATGTTCCTGTTTGCCTACTTCTTTGCCCTTTACAAGCAAGAAAAAAACGTGTGCTACAACTGATGAAGTTGATGGTGTTTGCCCCCAATAACTTGATGCCACGTGATGCATTTTGAGCAAGTATTTGCTACTGCCTGGCAGCTGTGGCTTAATTGCTCAGGATGGTGCTTTCTTTCTCACTTGTGTCTGAGACAGATGTTGGTTAAGGATGGTTTCTTGTATACACATCTGCGCTGCTGTGAGTCACGGGATCTGCTGGGCTTGTGTAAGCATGTGGTGAGCTTTTCTGGCATCAGATTTTCTATGTACAGACCATTGCCAAGTATTTCAGCAAGAAGGAGGACTCTACACTTTGACAGACTGTTCCCCACTGCTCACACATATGGTTCCAAAATCATCTGCGCAGATTATTTTCCTCCTTTGACAAAGCCAAGTGTCATTATACTGTGGTACTGGTACATTTTCAGTGGAAGATTATTTTTAAAATAAATCTCGATGTTCTTTATTCACTAGTCAGTTCTGAAAAGAAACTGAAATTTCTTTCTAACTTTTATTTAGCCAGAATTTGCACTATAGCACAGCAGCAAAGAGGAGTATTATCATAAAATCATGTTTATTAGTAAACTTGGTGACCTGCATTGGCAAAACTCCAATAGCAAAATTCCACTCTGTTACTCGGCAGTAGGTGCAACCAGTGAGTGACGTTAGTTTTGCAGTTTGAGGCTTAAAAAACCCCAAAACAAACCCAACATGTAATATTTTGCAGATGTTGGCAACCGGCAATGATGCATGAGTTGAAGCTCTCTTTGGGTGCCAAACCACAAATATATATCATTTTTTATAGTCTACCATTCCTGGAACTGAAAGAGGCTTCAAAACAATCAATATGTAAACACGAATACAGAGCACTCCCTTCTGAGCATCACCAGTGCTGCTACTAGATACAGAGGGCTTTTTCTTATTAACTGTGTCCTTCTTCAGAACATATTTGCTTTTTGTCCTTTATTTAGAGGTATAGGCGTGCAGGGGCTAGTACAACTTCTGCAAGAGACAGGGAGGTATTCACACTTACCAAAATTTTTAAGTTAGTAACCAATGCAGAATGTTTCAAGATGAAACCAGAAAAGGGTTATATATGATGTACTGCTATATTTCCTTATGAGCTTAATAATAACAGTACCTTGTCCAGTGGCTTTGAAAAAGGAAGTTTTCTCTTTGTCCCTTGAACTAGAGTGCCCCTTCCCCTCCACTCCAATCCACAGGTATTTGACTTTTAAACCAAAGGGGCCATCTTAGAAAATGAGATTTCCTTTCATTTCAGGGTGATGCAGCAAATGCCACGAAACTTGCTTTGAGAGCTACTTCTGGTGTCTTTTTATCAGATTTTCTTACTGGGAAATGAACTGATATCATCATCGTGCTAACCTAGGGAGTGCCAAGTTGCAGTCCAATTCAAACAACTTGCAGCCACTTGCTATCAAGGTTAACTTTCCACTATTGTCTGCCATGACTTAGGGGTATTTGTTGTTAGATGGTGTCTAGGACACCAGTCAGAAACTGGGACACTGCTGGACTAGGTCTTGTAAAACTACATATTGGAAAGAGAGGCTCCTTTTTCCAAAAAACGTGTGATGGAAGTACAGGACAGCAGCCAGTGAGTGAAGGAGTGAGATGAGGGAGCAATAACGCAGCAAGAGGACAGGAGGATAGTTGGTGTTCTCAGCACACCAAGCATTTATTTTATTAATTTCTGCATTTATTTTATTCATTTCTGCATTTATTTATTTATTGTAGCCTTCCTGACACAAAAGAAGTGTTTAAGGAGAGTTTGAAGAGGGTAATGAAGTTCCTGGGAGTTTCTTTGTTGTTTCTGGAAATTTGCCCTAAAGCATAAGGGGAACTTAGGAGAAAACCCAGAAGTGCTTGCTTGCAACGTGGCAGGATGAAGATGGAAAGGACATTGCTGGCCAAACACAGTGTAGGCTCGAAGTTCAGCAGCGAATGAGAGATGATGTGTGAAGAAGTGGCAACAAGCTGATGATAGTTTGATATAGCAGAGAAGGTGGGGGGAACTCACCAGGGACAGGGTGTACCAAGATGAGAGTGCTAGTGAGAAAAGGCATCTCTCCGGCTGTATTTGGGATGTGTGAAAGTAGAAGTTTTTATTTATTAAGGCTAAAGAACAAGATACTGTCTGAGCACAGACATAAAGTATTGAAAGACCACAGAGGAGATTTTTATATGCCTGGATAGGTGGGAGATCATATAATTGAGAGAGACGGTAGAATCTGGCTAAGATGGACGTAGCAAGGGGTCTCAGAGAGCTACAGGGGCCTGTGATCATACTGGTTAAATCCCAAATAATACAAAGGTATTAAAGAAAACAGGTGAAAAATGGGACGCTATTCAACAAGTTCTAATGTGAAGTACTGGACCTGGCTGAGCATAAAGCAGCCATGGAGCTATTGCTGCTCTCTGACATTTCTTCAGAAAATGGCTCTGGAAGTTAAAGTGGAAGAAAGTGAGGCAATATCATGCTGTTCTGGAAAAGGCAAACATCATACTGGGCTATGTGGATTAAAAGATAGTCAGCAGGACATCTGAACTAATCCATTTGCTCTAGTGAGCACTAAAAGAGATATGCTGCTTGCATGGAGACCAGAGGAGAGCAACATGGGTGAATGGGGATTAAGTGAACATGGTTGTGTATGAACTAGGCTGCTTACGACAAGAGAGAATATCATAACATAAAAAGGTGCTGCAAAGGTGAAAAGAATAATATATTCTCCTTGTTTGTGGTCATTAAGGAAAGAAGTCTTGGGCTTAAACCGGGGCAAGAATAACACACGTCAGACATGAAGAAAAAACTTTCTACCAATCTGAATAGCAAAATCAGTCATAAATTGGCTGGAGAACCACTGCAGTCTCTGTCACTAGAGGTTGTTTATACCTAGGTAGTCAAAAACCTTTAATAAATGGTAGCTGGGCCTGCCTTGTTCCCAGGGATGGGCCGGATATCTGCCTGAGGTCTTCTCTTCCAGCCCTTGAGATTCTGTTTCCTGAAGATGAGGTTGCCCGCAAGAATTAAGATGAAGAAAGATTAAAAACAAGGCTACATATGTAATGGGTCTTTGTTTCATATGCTAAAAGAAATTTAAAATCTAGGGAGAGAACCAACAGGGGACTACAGCTCCAGGTAAAGCTGTGATATAAGAAAAAAACATTCTCTGGATGAAAATTTTGGAAACCTCATTTAATGAGCTTATTTAATGAGACTGAGAAGCACATCCAGTGAGTTACCATTACAGGAAATTGTTAGAAGAGGGTCTAGAATGAGACTTGAAGAAAGGAACCACTGAAAATTGTGAATTCAGTGGACTTGGAAGAAAATAGAGACACCAGTCAACAGTTGGCAAGTAAGATAGGTTTAAAAACAATAATAGTAGTAGAGAGACTGAAGTGCATTTATAATGTGAAAAGAAAAATGTTGGAAGAGGCATGACTGTTTTCAAAGGAAATCAGTAAATAATTTAAGGGAGGGGTCACATGCAGATAAGCCATCAACAGAACTCATCTCCCTTGTACTCTGTCTCATGGTGCAGTCACAGCAGAAGTGGAACCAAGAGTGGCAGAAGGATATGTGGGCTTCTTGTTCATCTGTCATGGAAAACTGGTGCATTTCTCTGTAGAGAGAGAGAAGTGGAGACAGATGGAAGAATGTAGTGATGAGTCAGAGGTGATGAGAAGAAAGCTGGGCTTTCTGGTGTGGGATCTGGAGTTAGAGATGCTGTGTTCTTCTAGGTAGGAAGCTGTCAGGACAGCTGGAGGGTAGGACAGGCTAATAGTGGAGGGAAGTCAGCAGTCATGGGACCAACCAAAGGCATCAGTAGGATGAGAAAGGGAACAGAGAAAAGAGGTGTCAGATGTGAGCAAGGGCTGATAGTGAGCAGGGTGGACCTCATGCTGGGAAGAAGAAGCCAGCAAGATTATGGTTTGGAGGCATGTGTGAAAGATTCATAGCCGTGCCATTGAATTAAAGGGAGGAAGAAGCTCAGAGTGGTTCCCAGCAAAATAAAAGTAGTCAGTGATGACAGGTTGGAAACTGTAAAAACACATACATACAGTGACTGGGTGTGAAGACAAGGATCGAAAGATGATGCATAAAGAAACTGGAAAACAGATAAAAAACTTCTAATCTGGGGAAGTAGATGGGAAAGGTCAAAGTGAAGTGACTGGAGTTTGTGTAAATGGGATAGTAGAACCAGGGGTAGGGTGTGATGGTAATGAGAGATGAAGGAGACAGAGGATAGGATGTAGACGGAGGGCCAGGAATGGAGCAAGGGTGAGAGATGAAGGAGTGGGGATGTAGCCTTTGGAATGAAGGCGAGAGCAGTTGAGAAAGGGAGGGCCAGCATGCAGAGCTGAGTACCTGCAAAGAGATCAAGGTAACCATGAAGGGCCTCTGAATGAATAGGTTCTGGTCAGAAGGATGCCTGGTAGAGCCCTGTAACTCTGCAGTCACTCTTCCCCAGTGCATATCCCTTCCAGCTCCTTTATCTTCCTCCCCAGTTGGTAACTGGCCTCTGAAGCCCAGACTGGAAGCTTACGCAGATGGAGCAGCCAGCCCCCTCCCCACATGGCAGCAGTGCTTAGATGTGGCCATGGAGACTTAATGACACTTTGCCTTTTGAATTGAAACTACAGATACTTGTCACCAAGGTGGATGAGGGGACTTCTGTATTTTAGAAAGAAAAATTCAAGCCAGCTATTTAAATTATGCACATGCCTCAAGAGACCTGTATCTCTCTGTGTATTAATGTGAGCCCAAATAGCACATGTGTTCAAACGCAAAAGGCCATAAAGGCTTTCTGGGTAAATACTACATACTTTATAATAAGTTTCAATGGCTGCTGTGTTCCCCTCCAGCTAGTGGGTGAAGGCAGCCCTCTGTACATGCTGGGTTCATTGCCTGGAATCTGCTGGCACCTGGAGCAACCTTTATTTGGCTGTACCCAAGAGCTGAGCTCCAGCCCCTGAGGTGGAGAGAGCTGGCTAGGACGCCCAGAGGGTGACACTTCCTTGGCAGGTCTTCTACACAGCCTGTGCCAACAGGGCTGTGGGAAGCTTGAGGAAGCTGCAGCTCTTCTCCTCCGGCTGGACCACAGCCCTGCCTCCAGGAAAGCAGTGCCACCTCATTGCCAGGGGTGAACGTTGGTGCCATTGCCTCTTTCCTTTCCCCTGGCTTACTCTGGAGAGAAGCAGCTCACTCGAACAAAAAGAAGTTCCCTGCCTAAGGGATAAACCAAAGCATCCCTCTGAAAAATGGCTCCTATAGGGATGAACCTTACTGAAGTTTACAGAACCTGAGAGCACCGAGGTGTAAGTAAGGGCCAGAGGATTCATGTCCAACAGACACTGTCACCCTACGCTTGACTCAGATGTGTTTGAAAGAATGGGAAACAATCCAAGCCTGAATCCCTTTCCCATGGCCCACTTCTGAGAGAGACTGTGGGATCCCAGACTTTACCAGAAGTTAAGTTCTTTGTAAAAATCAGGCTAATTTCCTTTTTTTTTATTTTATTTTTTTTAGACTTTGCTTCTCCCTCAGAAATTCTATCACATCAGATCAGTGATGTCTGAACTATGCAATGATGATGCATAATCGTACACAATGATCTCTTGTTCTGGGACTAAAAGCTGTTTGTTTACATAATATAAGATGGCCTTTCAGAAATATAATGTTGGTTCAGTTTAATGATACTTCTGAATTTCATAAGATCACGATGCAGGAGAGCAGTGACATTGCGCAACCAGGAGCAAAGTTTCCCATGCCTGCTGTGACTCAGTGTGTTACTGGTGTCTTAGAAATAAGAGAGCAAGTCATGAAATCCTAACACTAAGTCAGAGTGTTGTGGTTTGTTTTTTTTAATTAAATTATCTTCTCCCACAAGGCCAACAACCTGCTAATTCTTATGCAGAACGGGAGTGCTCTGTTTCCATCAGGCAGCACCAGGAGATTTATCAGGCAGGATTCTTCTGAACTAGTCACCCTTAATCCCTTTTACAGGAGAGAAACAAATGCAAATAAAATGCAATTCCCCTCTTTTGGAATGTCTTCAAGATGCTCTGCCATTAAATTCAATTACAGAGTGGAGCTCAAACCCAGCAGCTTACACTCCCAGCGAGACACCATGCTTTACAAAATAGGACACGGGAGCTCAAAGATCAGCTGCAGTTGTCTGCTTCTTGCTGTATTGAAGACTGAAGTGTTACGAGTGTTGATTCCTATACCTTAGCCAACCTGGGATATCGTCTGGTTCCTCGCTGTGACTTGTGTCTGGGTGTGAAGGGGAGGTGGGGCAGCTTGCCTGAGCTTTGGCTTCTTGCTCCACAGACACAGGGGCTGCTTGAGGCCAGCACTGAGGGCTCCCTCCCTCACCTTCTTGAAAGCCTTTGCCCCCTAGGGCTGCTCTGTTTGAGGCATGGGGAGATGTGGGACTGGAGTGGAAATACGGCTTTTCAGAAGAAAGCGGATCACACGTTTGTTTCTGCACTGGTCTGCAAGAGAGGGACATGCTGCCCTTTTGGCCAGCGTGTTTTCAAGGCAAATGACAAATAGCTTATTCTAACAAAAAACAGTGTTGCTTCATAATGTGGTTTAGTTTATGTTATTGTTTTAATGTCTAAATAACAACACAGAACTCATATAGAGTGCATTTAATGAGTTGTCGTTAATCATAAGGATTCCATACACTTTGTGTCTTCACAGTGCCTAGTGTCACAAGGGTGTCACATGGAGAAAGCACTTGCAAAAAGGTTAAGAGCTAAGTAGACAAAAGAAACATTATTATCACTGTTTTAGCAAAGCGAAGCAAGCCTCTGAGATACTGGGTACTCAAAAAGTCTTTGTCAGAGCTAGGAACTGAAAGAAACAACCTTTCTCCAGTTTCAGTGAAATTCAGGCCATTATGTTAATCACAATTATATCTTAAACACCTATAACATTAAAATCTAATTTGCTCGAAAAGACAGTCAGTTGTTCTCAGAGCTGTGATTAACATTTGGGTCCTAAATTTAAGTCTTTGCTTTACTACTACAAACTTCTGATGTCTGGAGCTGCCTCTAACTGTCACAGTTTCTTCTCAACTCCATCCAGTGTGGCACTGATTTTGCTACTGTGTCTCTACCCAAGGAGCCTGGGTGTGGATGTTGAGTCATTTAGGGTTCTTTCTTTCTTTCTTTCTTTCTTTCTTTCTTTCTTTCTTTCTTTCTTTCTTTCTTTCTTTCTTTCTTTCTTTCTTTCTTTCCTGAATAAAATTTGATGTCATACGCTGATGTTTTTCTTTCTTTCTTTCTTTCTTTCTTTCTTTCTTTCTTTCTTTCTTTCTTTCTTTCTTTCTTTCTTTCTTTCTTTCTTTCTTTCTTTCTTTCTTTCTTTCTTTCTTTCTTTCTTTCTTTCTTTCTTTCTTTCTTTCTTTCTTTCTTTCTTTCTTTCTTTCTTTCTTTCTTTCTTTCTTTCTTTCTTTCTTTCTTTCTTTCTTTCTTTCTTTCTTTCTTTCTTTCTTTCTTTCTTTCTTTCTTTCTTTCTTTCTTTCTTTCTTTCTTTCTTTCTTTCTTTCTTTCTTTCTTTCTTTCTTTCTTTCTTTCTTTCTTTCTTTCTTTCTTTCTTTCTTTCTTTCTTTCTTTCTTTCTTTCTTTCTTTCTTTCTTTCTTTCTTTCTTTCTTTCTTTCTTTCTTTCTTTCTTTCTTTCTTTCTTTCTTTCTTTCTTTCTTTCTTTCTTTCTTTCTTTCTTTCTTTCTTTCTTTCTTTCTTTCTTTCTTTCTTTCTTTCTTTCTTTCTTTCTTTCTTTCTTTCTTTCTTTCTTTCTTTCTTTCTTTCTTTCTTTCTTTCTTTCTTTCTTTCTTTCTTTCTTTCTTTCTTTCTTTTTTTCCTGAATAAAATTTGATGTATTTCACCAAATAAAATTCACCATACATAATCACACTGAAGACCTACAAGCTGTTTGAACCAAATAATATTGTAAATAAGTTAATTCTGTAACAGCCTTCTCAGTGGGTTGGCACTGATGCAATGCATTTCCCTTTTGTTTGTTTTGCCTCATTCTTTCTTTAAAGGATTGTTTCTTTAAAAGATTCTCCTATACATATATTTGTGGGTTTTTTTCCAGAGTACAAAAGCTAGAGCTGTATTACAATTTCATCTAGCTGCTCTTTTCAAGTACGTCTTGGCATTACAAAGCAACCACACTCCCTGGAGATCCTTTATTGTAATTGTGTAAAACATTATTAAGTGTGGGAAAAATCTTGATCTCTTGTTATTGTTGCATTTCTTTGTGGAGGGGTGTCTTTTCCTTCCCCCCCCCCCCCCCCCCCCCCCCAAGAGACAACTGATTTATGGGAGAGGCTTCAGCCAGCCCTTCTCATTAACTTGCTGTTCTTTTACGCTTCAATACAAAATACAATCAGCATTTTAAAGTCTCTCCTCGGCTCTCCACCCACCAGTACTCCCTGTGCTGGGGGACATTTGCTCTTCCCTTCTTTTCTTTCCTCGGGATGTTTGCCTCCGGACTCACTGCAGGCCGGGATTTGCTCCTCCATGGCTTTGGATAAGGCTCGCTTGGCTTCACTCGCCCTCATACGCTGATGTTGCTGTTCCTTTCCTCATCTTGCTTCCTGCACTTTTACCTCTCCAGTTGTTTGTTTTCTTGTTTGATTTTCTTTCTCTCTTTTTATGTTTCTGAAAACATATTTCCGACTATTGGAAAGTGTCAAAATGCTGTGCTATCATTTTTCTCACACACATTTGTCTGCCAGAGGTCGTGACTTTTTAACTCTGTGAGACGACTAACAAAAAAAGAAAAATGGGATATGAGAGAAGTTAGTATGTTGGGCTGGGGTTAGGGAGTTGCATTTCCTCTCTTGGTGGATCATCTGGTATGAATGCAGTTGCACAGGCTAGGTATTGCTGAATGTCCAAAGAGTATAAAATTCTGTTTAGATATGTTAATGTGGAGGGAAAAATTAGCAAGGGAAGTCTCACCAGTTAATCAGCATGCAGTGCATGTTTAGTGCTCTTCTCTTCAGAAGAACTTTTCAGAAACTAGGCTTCAACTGCTTGTTTGAGAGGGGATATTTGACCACTCCCCCCTCTTAAAAGCCCCAACAATATTGCAGTGATCACAGAATAGTATTTTAAACTGGTGAGATACTGGGGACTCCATATGACCATCTCATGTGCAAGATGTAAGGCCAGAGCTGGTGTTGTCACACTACAGCATTGCATTAGGTCTGAACTTGGCTCCATGAGACAGGGGGGTATTACCTGTGATACCTTTATCAAAACTTGCATGGATGCACAGAGATGGCTAAGCGGAGGACCTCATCCACAGGTTTCAGTTCACTGCAGGCTGGGTCCCTCCCTGGGAGATTTGGGTAGAGGATGACTGCAACTGGCAGAGGGGCCAGTGCAGTTCTAAAGCATAATTCCAGCTGCAAAACAGCTGTCAGCTCATCTGGGCTGTGACATGACATCAAGGCAGGATGACTGGTGTCAGTCCTGCAGACCAAGGCAAGACCGAGGCAGTGTGGGGCCGGCCGACCTGGTAAGTGACAGTGTCTGCCACGTGCTTATTATGGTGGTGTTTGGGTGGTGGTTGGGCACGTGCTGCTGTATGCCAGGTGCACAGCTGATTTACATTTGTTCTGGCAGGTATTTGCGGTGTGGGAACTCTATTTCCTTTACTGAGTGTCTTCACTCTTTCTCTGTCCCTACAACATGGGGGACGCCTGCACCAAAGGGCGTGTAAACCTGTGTGTGAGTAAAAGCCCAGTTCAGCATTGCTCTTCCAATTTCCCTGATTACAAGGCTGACTGGAAGAGCCTGATAGCCCCCTGAGGAGGGGCTCAGCACAGGGGTGATCTTGCCCACCCTGTGAATTTCATCAGCCTATCCCTTTCTTTCTGGCACGCGCTTTGTTTCTACACTGTGTGTGCTTCTCAATCTCAGTTTTCAAATATGACCACTGAAAGCGGGGCAGCCAGCTGGCTAAATGCCCCTTATCACTTGCCACTCTGGTCCCTGTTGTCTTTCTACTCTCACTGCTTGGTGCCCACCAGGATGACCCATCCTTGCAGGGCTGGATCCTCATAATTCTGGTACCCCAGACAACTTCTGTTCATCTTTAAAACCCAATTAAATGCTCATTTAATCTTTTTTCCTTCTTCCTTTCTTTTCTATTTCTATGAGTTTTGCAAATTCTGTATTTGAGGATCAGGAAATGTCCCCAGGGAATAAACTTCATATTTCTTTGTGCTGAACCTCCCAAGTCCCTTACAGACACTTGATATAAGACTTCTGACAGATGGTAGGATGAATTCACACAGCACAGGTTCAATATATATATATATATATATATATGTGTGCTGCTTTAAAAATATGCATGTCTAAAAGGCCTGTGAAGCTTGACTTTTCATTCTTATAGAAGTTATCTAAGATACTTAAGAAGATGGGCTAATTCCAACCTAAGTCTAAATTTTCAAGTGTATTTCAAGTGTAACCACTGACTTCACAAGCTCCACTACCATTTGTCCAAGCTCAGAACAGAAGGCCTTTTTTTTCTGTACTACTGGTGAAAAATGGCAAACAAGCATGATTTCTGGTTCCAGGGAAATCTTGTGAAAGTTTTGATTTAATTTAATTTTATTCATATTTCCCAGAAACTGGAAATTTACTTTTTAAAAGTACTGAAACACGATGTTTACTAACAAAATAAATAATAGCAGCTGGGAGTCCAAGGACAGTGCCAATTTCACAAGTAGCTGCCAGGATGACGGGGAACTGAGGATCTGAAGCAAACCCATCTCCAGCGCTAGCAAGGCGATGGGCTGTTGGAGCAGATGCTGGCTTCAGCTTGGCACAATGTAGTGAGGAGCCTGGGAGTTCTTGACACTCTGGCTTTATCTTGAAAGTCAGGATTTCCAGGTGATGTAGGAGAAAAAAATCAATCCCTAAAGAGATCTGGATCTCTCTAGGGTTGGGAGTTTGTGGTGTGATGGTAGAAGGTGTGGGAGTCCTGGTTGTCTCTGCTTGCCCTGGCACTTGGGAACCTGGGTTCTGCAGGGCTGCCCAGGTTTAAGGAAGCCAGACAAGTCGCATGTCTGGCTGTAGGATCACCATCTCTAGCCTTGGCCACCCCAGGCTCCCAGAGTTGCATTTCTGCAAGCGGACAGGTTCTGCTAGGACTCAGCACTGAGTGTCTCGAATCTGAGCTACATGCAGTGAATGTCTTTGAGTCCTCAAGGCCTTGACTTGTTGTCTGTTGTACCCAAGGCAGCTCTGTTTTTAATCACATGGCAGGTTGCAGGAACAGTCTTTTATCAAAATCGGTGTAATTCATCTTGCAATGTTGTACAAATATAGCTCAGCAAAGCTTATGGCAAATTTCAATTTCATTTTTGTCTCTTGCCTTGCTTTTATTTTAATGATAACATTTTGAGAGAGGAGGTTTCCCCCTTAATCAGTGCGTTTACTTCAGCTTCAAAAAAGCATTTTGACATTCTAACTGGTTGTGTCAATTGGTCTCTCTCTGTTGGGACCTGGAACAATCAAAACCAAATGCCTTTTTACAAAAAGCCTGACATAAAATCTCATGGCATTTTGGCAGAATTGTGTTACCCACTGTAATCTAACACTATTGCAAGCTTTCACCCATCCAAATTCGACTCGCAGTTCTAGCTAAAGACACTTTTCCCTTTTGAGTGGCTTATTAACCTTTTATCAGGCTATCTTGCATGTTGTTGTGTTATCAAAGTTTGCCTCCGATTCTTTGAGAGATATTAATAAGAAGACTGATTGCTAAAAAGCACACCGTTGACATGTCTGTATCTATGAAAAGGTGTGTTTCAAATAATATTTCATTATGACTCGACTTGTCTGATGGTTCAAGGTTTAGCAATGATGAGACCAACCTGCTTCAAGTCTTGCTCCTTGCTCTTGTCCTGAGACCTAATACATACTAACTGTTAACTGTGTTTCTCTAGTTCCTGCTAATGGCCCATACAAAGATGAGCCAAATAAATAGAACACTCCCATACACTGTTGCCAAATTTTGTAAACTGGTTCTGCAGCAATCAAAAAAAAAAAAAAAAGGTTTTATAGGGGACACTTTTTTAAAGCATTTAAGAGATTGCACTTC
Organism: Athene cunicularia; assembly: GCF_003259725.1. Classification (NCBI taxonomy): domain Eukaryota; kingdom Metazoa; phylum Chordata; class Aves; order Strigiformes; family Strigidae; genus Athene; species Athene cunicularia. Next base: position 96,054,263 of record NW_020799091.1, read on the forward strand.
CATTTCAGAGCACTGGAACAACAATATATCACTTCCTGCTAAGGGTTGGTCAACACAGTTGCGTTTTTGTTATTTACATGAATTTACGTAATTTACAGACCAAGAATCATTTGACGCAACGATAAATGATTCAAACTAGACAAGCTAAAGCAAAATTGCAATTCAGTCCACGGCCATTCTTGAGCAGATAGAGGCAAAATTTATTGTATTTTAAATTTTGCTTCAAATTATTCCCATAGCTCTCTTCAATGTGTGCTGTGTTTCCTATCTATCCTTGGTATCCAACACTTCCAGACAGATCTGTTCCAGTGCAGAGAACAACATTGTTTATGGCCCTTTTTAATTAAGTGAACAGTGAGAGCATGTGTTGGTAAATTTTCGCTTTAAAGGTACCATGGCAAGGTTTGACTTCTGGAGGTGGAATGCAGTCCTGCTTTGCTTCTGTCCCACTTGGAGCAGGTTACTGCTCCGGAGGCCTCTCTGCTTAGATCTCCCTTCGTTACCAAAGCCCTACCTCTGGTGTGAAGTGATGGATGCCTGGAAATGAACTGTGTGTGGATTTATTCCGGGAAAGGAGATAAAAATAATTCGGCATGTTTCTCTTTGTCATGAAACATTGAACATTTATGTGAATTATGAGCAGCCAATATGTCCTGTTCTCAAGAGAGTCAGGTAGAAAAAGAGTTTATAGCTGGCGAGATAAGCCTTCCCCAAAGTTGTTGTTGACTTATGCATCTAGAAATAACCCAGAGTTTTCAAAGTCTAGGAGGCTGTCCGGTGATTTAGAAAAAGAAAAAAAAAATGCTAGGACATTAAATCCAAACAAGAAAAACTGGCATTTTTTCAGCACAACTAGATTGAGAAGCAAAGAGAAAGAAACAGGAAGGGCCATTATAAAATAGTGCTATTAGAATTAAATAGATAACTTGTGAGGCGGGGAATTTCCCCAGATAGGGTTTGGCTGTGTGCCTGTTCCAGTTAAGCGCTTTCTGACGGTAAGGCGACAGCAGAGAGAAACTGGGACTTTCAAAGAAATTTTATCTCAAGTTGTTCCAGTCTTATTCTCTAATTGGCCTGGACTCTGGACCATTAAAAGAGCTGACAGATGCTACAGGACTAAGAGTATTAGTAACTAATGCCATTAGTGATCTTGAATAGGCTTACTACATGAGGGATGAATTCTCTTTTATTTCACAGGAATGTAAAGGAACCTTGCCATAAACATTAATGGCATTTAATTCCATGTTAGAGCCCATTCATCCTACCAACATCTTGGGTAACAGCCTAAAAGTAAATGTGATTCTCTCTGCAAGTGTTTCATCTGATGAAGTACTTTAGATACACAAAACTAAAAATGCTTTTGTGACGTTGCTTTAAGGATTTTTAAAAAATATATAATATTAAAATAATCTGTTTTCATGAGGACAGAAATTGGCTAGCAAAAACATGTAGGAGTACAGATGGGTGCAATATTTTTATTTTGTGCTTCAGATGATACCATATGCCAAGCCTTAGGAGGTGCTTAGTTGCCAACAAGGTACAAATAGAGATTTACAAAAGGTGAAACCTAAGGTTGTCTCCTTGCCATGTTTTCACACAGCATGCCCCAGTGAAGTTTCTGCCCGTCCTGAGAGAAATAGCAACTTCATAGTTCAGAAATTCTGGTTTCACTTTTTGTCACAATGTTTTCTCTTGAATTACCTTCTCCATGATGCCTCATAACTGTGACCAAGGTGGTCAGTTCTAGCTGAGGGAGGAAGTGGACGATTTTTTTGAAGGTGGGTAATGTCACTCACAGCTGGTGTTTGAGAAGAAAGCGGGAGTCTGAGGATTCAGAAGGACCATAAGGATGTTCATTGTCTTTTCAGAGCGTATCTCCTATCAATTAGTAGTAGGTAATTAGCTATCATAAGATACTCACTTCTGATATCAAGGCTGTAGGTAGCATATTGTACCATAACCCAAAGCAGTCTCCAAGCTGTTAGTATGGAAATGCTGGTCAGAAAACCAGCATGCTTATTCAGCTTTCCCGTAACAGAAGCTAGAGGCAGATGAGCTATTTCCATGACACTGACCTCCATCTTGCTAGAATTCACCTACCCTGAGATTTTGTGGGGTTTGTTTGCAGCTGTTTCCCACAGCTGTGATGATGGTGGCAGGCCTTAGGAAGGCAGCTAGCCTTCAATATTGAGCACCTTGATCAGCCACATGTGTTCTTTAAAAACAAAACCAAACTTGTGAACTGCTTCAGTCCCTTCACTCCCTCTGCATTATTTTGCAGTGATTTCACGTGCCTTGAATAGGGTTCTCAGCTGGTGTAAACCAGTGTGGCTCCACGAGCACCAGTAGAGTTGCAGTGATTTAAATGAGCTGAGATTCTGCCGGGCTTTGACAGCAATACCGGAGCGCTGCAGACATTGTGCACCAGGCAGGATGATTTAAAGGGCTGTTGCATCACTGAGCACTTTTCCCTGTTGATCCCAAGCCTAGCACATGGGGGTCCTAATTTCTGCTCCTACTTGCTTTGGGACGTTGATTAAATCTTGAGCCCCTTCGCCATCAGCAGAGACTGCTGATGCCTGTTGCAGTTGGGTTTCTGACATGGCAACTTACTGTTCTGTGAATAAGTCTGTCAGAGGGCAAGACATCTATCTGGGGAAGAATTGTGAGGGTTTAATACTTGTTTCCATTTGCTTTTTGTGCAAATGCAAATATGACTCAGCTTCAGAAAATAAAACTCTATAAAACTGTGCTTCAAGCCCCAGGCCATGGCTCCCTAATTCAAGCAGGGAGTCAGGTGTTTCCAGTGGGGATCCCCTGTGCCCCATGTGGGTGCTGCAGCTGCCGGTAGTGCAGGGCAGGGGGCAGAGTGGTGGCTGGTCTGAGAAGCATCTCCTAATAGTGATGCAGTTTTTGGTTAGACCTTCTTTGGGTTTTTTGAATTTATGTTGGTTTTGAAAAAATTAGTTAGTTTAGTTTAGTTTGCTTTATTATAGGCTTTATTAAAAAAATTAACTTACCCAAAGAAACCAGCACATTCTAGTTTCCGATTTCCCAGGTCAAAGTGCCAAAATAATCAAAAATGCATGGCAAGGCTCAAACAGTTCATTAAACATGAAGCAATCTCATCCTAGCCTCTGTTTTAAAACATTAAACTTCCATGTTTCTTCTTCAAATTGACAACTCTTATTTTCAAATAGTTTGGGCTATATTAAATCATTAATTAATGGTTAGTTTTTGTAGCAAACTGGTTTTCTCCTCCCTATTCAATATTCACTCAGTTCACTAGAATTTTATTATTATGTCTCTGCAATTTATTGACAAGTTATCTTTGGATAGACCTAGAATGGAAATAGCATAAAGAAGTTAGAATTCTAAGCTAAAGAAATTTACCCTAAATATTCCAGAAAGTTTTGAGAAGCACAAGAGAAGTATTTGCTAAAATATGACTTTTGAAAACTTGGGAAAATGTCAGGCCAACTAGACGATTAGAGGGACCCAAGCTTTCATAACTTTCTTGGCAATATCACAATTATTAATTAGGAAGGATATGCTATTCACAGTGATACAATTCTGCAACTGGAGATAAAATATTTCCATGGTTTGTGATTTGAAAGCGGCGTACAGGAAACCACATTAGGTGGTTGGACTGGTGCCAAAGGGACGCAGCAACACGGCATTTTAGGGCTGCCTGGTGCCAGTGATCAGAAGGATGCTGATGCTGAGCGCTCCTGTATGCAAGTTGTGGGGCGGGGGGGGTGGGGGGTAGTGTGTTTGATAAATGTCAGCTGCCACACTGAGCCCCACCGCCCACCGGGAGGGCGAGGTGCGTGCTGACCTTCTCCGGGGAACTCGTGCCAGCTGAAGTTGTAACATGCCATCCTCTCCCTGAAGCTCAGTGCTGCAGCAGGCAGTGGCAGTAGGTAAAGGAATATACCCCGTGAATCCTTCGGTGACATTTTGGTGCTACCCTCAGAACAAACCAGTCTGTAGCTGTGTGGCTTTGATGGACAATTTGTTTCCAGCAAAGATGGAAGAATAATTGTGGTCACCCACAGAACCATTAGATGGTACACTTAATGCTCTTGCTGCTCGTTGTGGGTGTTTTTCTTGTTCAGCAAACCATAATTTAACAATTATTCATTCTAGCCATTTAAATGCTGCCCAGACAATGGGCTTTCTGGTGGTATGAGCAGTTACTGCATCTTCCCAGGCCCCACAATGGGTGGTGATTGGGGACCTCCCCAGGGGCTACTATCAGGAATTGGGCTGATTTGAGGTGAAATGGCCATTCTCTGGGCTGATGTTACTGCTTAACCTCTGTAATCTGTGGTACGAGTGATCGGCTCCTCTCCTGTTACCTATTTATAACCTGCATTACTTCAAGCTTAAAAATGCAAACCCAGACAGAGAGACAAAGGCTGGGACCCTGGAGCTCCCTGCCTGGAGCTGGGATGAAGTGCAGTACGGAGCACAGGGAGACCAAATGGCTTGCTGTGGGGTGACAGCCTTGCCAGGACCCACAGGCTGGCTGATGCCCATGCTGGAAAATGCCTTTTCCCCTGAACCTGTGTGAGCACACAGCTGAAGCACATCTTTCAGCTTCCGGCTGGTTGCACAGTCCCCTTCGGCCAAGGACCTGTTCTGGTCCCAGCAAAGCCCACAGGTCCTTTCCATAGCGATGGGAGCAGAGGCTGGCATGGGTGTCTTGTGTCTTCATTACAGTAGTTGAATCTTTATGAATATATGTTATTTGTTCCTTGAACTTACAGTATCCTTCATGTTCAAGTGTGCCAAAATGCTTTCCAGCCTCTTTGAGAAAATAAAAGGAGAAAGAAAAAAAAAAACCCAAAACAAAACATGCTGCTCCTGTTGAGGATGCTGGTGTTTTGGCACACCAGCATAAGAGGAAACGTAAATAATGCCTGAAGGTGGTAGGAAGGAGCGTAGGCAGAATAGACTAGACCCGCAGCAAGACTTGAGCTAAATACTGCTGGAGGTTACATCTACAGCAGCAAACAAAAACGGACTGGTACTCGTTTTCCAGTGCCAGGGGCAAGACTTCTGCTTGTGCAGCTTAACTCTGTTCCCCGCACCCTTGTAAAACAGGGTTGCCTTGTTTCTGGTGTGTCCTGGGAGAGTCCCTGGCCAGTGCTCTTCCCAACAGCAGGGGCTCAGGCCACAGCTGGCCGGAGCATGGGCAACCAACAGTGATCACGAGGAGAGAGCCCAGTGGGCAGTGTGGGGGACGAGGTCTCCTTGGGCAGGAGCAGCCTCCAATTCCCAAGTCACTTGCCACTGCTCATGGGGAGAAAAACTGCCCAAGCAAAATGGCCTCACCAGTGGTTCCAGTGTCACCTGCATTTCATTTTAAGGTCCTGGAAAATGAGGGAACAATCTCATGGACTGGTTAAGGCTTTCACTCAGGTTTGTTTCTTGCATCCCTGAGCAGGTTGCTGGTTTACATTAGGTGTTTTTTAGACTAAACAGAATAATTTTGGTCTTCCTTTTGGAGGTGGTGGCCCTTACACTGGCCACAGACTATCATGCTCACCCTTAGGCCCTCTCTTCCATCTGCCTGGCCCTGTTTCTTTGTGCAAGGCAACAGGCTTGGAGTTCAGAGGTACCTCATGGCAGCAGTAGAATTCAGTTAACAGCAGTGGCTGTAAAGTGCACTGATAAAGCAGAGCAGATGTTAAAGTGCAAACACTGTTTCTGGACATGCGTGCACAGCTTTCCCCAAAGTGGCTTTGCAGGGCAGAATTGCTATCGATTCAGTGACATTGTGCTGACCGGAGAAAATGTCCTGTAATCAGATAGCTCAGCAATGCCACAGTCTCTTTGTCACTTTGAATGCTTTTCATCAGCATCTCCTGCTGGATATTCCCTTTCATTTGTACATAAATTTCCTCTAAAAATAATCTGGCATGAACAGGATGCCCGCTTTTTCCAGTCTCCAAACTTCTCTTAAAGAAAAAAACCCCAACTATTCTGGAGCACAACGATGTGTTGTGCACAAATTTGTATAATGCATGTTCTCAGCTTGGCACAAGGAGTGACCTTCTCCTATGGGGTTAAGGCACAGCAAACGGAACATGTAATGAGTGGACGGGGGATATTGTTGGCATGTGTGCCTGGCACATGGGAAAGAAAAGATGAAATATCTGATTTGTATTTTCCAGTCGTTTTCATCCTACATCAAAACAAACTTTTCCTTATGTAAATGGAGATAATCAGTTAATCCATATACTGCCAGTATCTACTTTGCTACAAAATCAATCCTGTCCTTCAGTCAGGATATTCTTCCTGCAACAGAAACAACAAAAGTGATATATTCAAGTCTCATGAAATGGACTGTAACATTTGGCAATGCGCGCAGGTCTTGGAATATGTTTTACTAAGTCTAAGCTGTACTGAATATAATCCTTTGAATTCCCAATCTCACACACATTCAAAAAAAAAAACAAAAACAAACCAGCAGAGTGTTTATTGAGCAACTGTCTTTGCCCCGCAGCTCAACTTAAAGGAGGCATTGTGCTGTCCACCTGCAGATCTTCTTAACTTTCCTCCTTTTTTGTAATGATGAAAGCTTTCCCACTTGAAAGGACAAAAAGGCATTTATTGGTTTTACATTGAATTGCAGACCTTCATATGTGGAATTTCCAGGCAATATAGTTAAGATACAGAAGGCCTTCAATTTTAGAAATAAATAACAGCCCACTTTCTTTAACACAACAGAGCAACCTCAGAAAACTGACGGAGAAAATCACTCAGTGCCTCTACTCTTTGGTGTCTAGTTCCTATGCAAATACATGATGGTGCGTGGTAACACTGTGGTGTAACACTTCATGCCCACACTGCGTGGTTGTGTACACCTCCTGCCATTGTAACGGGTTGCTCACACACAAACCTTATTACCCGTATGCTCATGAAGTCTGAGATGCAGCAACGATGTATGGTACTCATACGGTTCTTGCTGCTTCAGTGAAGTAACTGGGGGATTACTCAGATGTACTTTAGTAGCTGTGATGGTTTAATAGAACTCATTTAAACTCTCCTTCTTTTGTTGCTCTCTTTGTAGTAGAAACAGTGACTACTTTAAGAGGCTTAGAATAAGTCTGTTAAAGGAATTTCTTGCAGAAATGCAGGGCCCAACTGAGATCATTGCTGTTCCTGCTTAATCTTGGGTTGCCACCAGCACTGAGGGATGCTGAGGGTTTGCCACTGGCCTGTGGGTGGTAGGTATGTTTAGCCAGGTGATTGCTGGGGTAATGCAATATTCAGTGAGTCATGTAAGCTACTTCTTAAGAAGATCTGAAGTCCTTCAAGCATCTCTGGCTCATTAAAATCCAAACTGAATGGGAAGGACCCAGACCTGACAGCTCAATGTGTCGTATGAACTCTTCACAGAATCACAGAATCAGCTAGGTTGGAAAGGACCTTGAAGATCATCTAGTCCAATCGCTAACCTAGCACTGACAGTTCCCAACTACACCATGTCCTTAAGCACTAAGTTGATCCTCTTACAACTCTTACAACATTTATTTTGATACCATAAAAACCATGTCCAAAAAGTGACGCTGAATCTCAGTCTAGAGTTATTTGGGGATATTTGTCCTAATTTAATCTCAGTAACCACTAAAAAATAAAAAAAAGAGGAAACTTCTCCTCCTGCTGCAGTACCACCTGCATATCCCTCTCTTGACCAGCAGTCTGGACACAAACCACATGTTAACTTGAGTCTTATCTACAGGATTGAAAAGTCTGCTGCTCCTATAACTTTTTTTTTGTTTTTTTTTTTTTTTTTTTATACACTTTAAAGGATACTTTACAGATGTGTATGGATAGTACTCACCAGTAATATATTGTAAACCAGGCATGCACTGCAAATTGCACAATACATCACTGCTATTACTAAGCCCTGATAAAATGACTGCTTCTGTGATAAATGTGTTCTAGCCCTTTCATATGTTACTTGAGTAAATGATAAAAGCTGCAGTTAAATTTTAATAGGGTATGTTTACAAAGGCATTTTTTAACTAATGCCAAAATATACAATCTGTAGTCTGTATTTTTATACACCCCAAGGTGGAGTCTAGGTTATTTTTATGGTAAACATATGGAAACTTGTTTTACTTACTATTTTTTTCCAAATAAATTTTTTTTCATTAGACTGGGCCTTTTTGTTGATGTATTCAGGCTGTTGGAAGAATTGGGAATGATGGATGTATCATGACTAAGTTTCCCCCCCTTTTTGGGGAGGATAAAGGGTTGGCATGCATTCATGGCTTCACTTCAGTTAAAAACAAAGTATACAAGAAAAAAAAAAAAAGGGCATATGGCTAATGATCTGAATCTGATGAGCTTTTTCATGGAAAAGCCATTGTTACCTGCTGGAGAACTTCTGAATCTTTGTCCCAAAATAAAAATGTCAGATCCTTTTCTAGGAACACTGTAATGATGTAATACCATCTCTGGTGTTCTATTCCTGTAGCGCTTTTTTTTTTTTTGGATCCTTGTGCAAAAGGATCCACAAAAGCAATCCACAAAAATACCTTCTGGGGCTTGATCAAATGCTTATTCCAGCCAAGGGAGGTCTTTGACTTCAACAGACTGGTTTATAGGACTAAACTCTTGCAAAAGCAAAAAACTTCGTAACTCTTTGGAGCTGTAGAAATGGGAGGAGCTGTTCTATGGAAATGGGGAAAAGTGTTCACTGAGAAGTGAACGGCTGTCTTGGATGTTTTGGCTCTCACTTAAATCTCACTCACCTGTCTCAGACCTCAGTGAGGCAGCAGCACCTGAAGTTGACACCTACATTAAGCAGTTTCTAGCCCTGTCTCAGTATCCTGACAGTCCTTACAGAGTGTGTCCAAACATTTTGTTCCCTGCCCGATACTACTAAACCCACTATATGCACAGTTTATCATAATAGTAATAGTTTATAGCTGAGTGAATTAGTTCACAGGAGATACTGTTAAGTCAGAAGAAAGTGTCGTCTGTCCTAAATGCCATAAAATGTTACAGCTCAGTCCTGGCTAATAACTGTGGTGATGGAGGAATGTTAATATGCAGGTACAAGCACCAGGATTTATGTTTAGCTTGATCCCATGCCTTGTGCGGGCCACTTCTTTTGCACCAGGATGAGACTGGGAGGCATCTGGCTGCTGGGTTTTACAGCTGTGCTCTCTGTTCCTTTCTTGTTTTGGGGGACGGTCCCCTGAACCAGCCCTGTACTGAGGCTTTGGAGCCGCAAGACCCTAGGTATTTTCCTGTTTATCCTGTTTGTGACAACAGAGCCCTCTGTGGGATGTAGCAGACCTCCAGACCCAGCCACGGTTGAAAGGAGTCTAACCAGCCCCTTCCCTTTCTCTGGCCGTGAGCCTCTGCACTTGTGGGCACGTGCTTTCCTTCACACATGGGCATAGTCCCAGCACAGGTAGCACCACAACTCATGCATGCAATTAAACAAGTATGTGCGTGCTCGTAGGGTTGAGGCCAAAAATCAGATCATACTGGCTTAACAAGGGGCAAATTTGACCAGTAGTTTTACCAACCCTATGACATCACATTTGCTTGACCTACCGTGAGTAATGTAATTACAACCTGGGACGAGCAAGACATGAAAATAGGAGACGAAAGGAAAGAAATTACAAGGTAGAGATGAGACAGAAAGGTTAACTTTGAAGGCAGATCCAGCAGAAGTGAAGTCCAAGGATCCAGGGAGATGGTTGCAAGTGGTGAGTTTTGAAAAGAGAAGCAGAGTGACCCAGATGGGTTTCATTTCCTTTTACACCAATATTCACAGAGCAAGCAGCCCACATCAAGCTTCTCCTGCCAAGCATGGGGAGAAATGAGTGCTTTTGGGGGCCTGGGCATCTTGCAAGTCCTAGATATCTATCTATTGATTTTAGGGAGAGTCTAGGCAGCCGAGGTAAAACTAGAGCCTCCTTAGATGCTGAAATGATTTAGGTGAGATAGATTCCATACAAAATCACATAACACAGGAGGGAAGCAGCAGCTGGGACTAAGATCTGAAATTGCTGGAGCTCTGTAGATCCCTTGAACCAAAGGCACTTGGGACTGGCCTCCAGAGGTGTAGAGGGAGAAGTGATGGAGGAATGAAAAAGGCCATATTTAAGATAGACAGCAGTTAGTTGCATGACATACAGGGTTGCTTTGTGCAGGGAGGAGGATGATGGTCATCTGCCTGTGTGGGAGATGATCTCCTGGAGAAGGAGGTTGCAACAGCAGTGAGGAGAGGTTGTAGCTTGGAAGGAGGAGGGTTTTGGACCAAGAGAGGTGGAGTGGAGATAGCATCTTGCCTGGTTAAACTGTAGGGATAAGTGGGGAGGCAGATACATATCTCTGGGGAAGGAGAAGCCAGCCTCAAGACTTGGGGGTCAGCAGTGGTGATGTGAAGGCACCAGCCACAGAGGGTATCAGAGAATCTGAGTGAAAGGGAGGATGGAGCAAAGTCCCAGCTGTGTGCTGGGGCGCGAGGAGATGTTGAGTTGGAGGATGGCTGCTGGGCACGGCTTATCCTTCCCCAGGCAGGACAAGGGTTTCTACAGGTGTCCCATAAAAAAAAGGTCCTCTTCAGGATCTTGTCATCTGGCAGCTCACACTAACTATATCCTAGAAACCACCTGATTTCTGAGCATACGTGAGGGGAACCCATTGAGAGGATTCACAAAGATTTCCAAGAGGTTGGAAATTTATCATTTTGGGAGAAAACGCCCTCCCTCCTCATCACTGCGGAGAGTGGGCTGACACACACGTTGCATCCTTCTTTCACCTGTGCCATCATCACTTCAGCTAACTTCATACTCGCTAGGACAGGACTCTCCAGAGCTCCCTTTTGGGATGGATATCAGGGTTGTAAGGGGGGCTACTGGAGCCATTAGCAAGAAGGCAGGTCCCAAAAGGCAAGGGAAGTTCCCAGGCCACTGTCCCCTGTCCCACCATCAGAAAATAGGTACTTTTAAGAACACCTGGCCAATTGCATTTACTTTGTGTGGGGATGGGATGACCCTGGCCAGAGAAGAGTTTAACAGTTGTGAGGACACTAGGGAAAGTATGGAAAAGAAGATGAGGATTCAGGCACAAATAACTTTTATTATTGCATCTATTGAATAAAACCCCAGGGTTTTGTTATATATACTTGTGAATTAACTTTTTTTCATGAATGTGTAAATAATGCTCTGGTAACTAGGGTTATGTCTGAAGTTGTGGAACCCATAACTGAACCCATGGAAATACTACAGCTTCAGAGAATCATATTCCTAGGACTGTCTGCTTCACTCGCATTGACAAACCATAGCATCGAGTCCTGGAAGAACTGAACTGAGGAGAGTTACCTGTCCTGGTATCTTGGTGAATGTATAAGCAAAGCAAGTTGTCCCACAGAGACTGAAAACCACAGGCTGAGAGTTGCTGTGAGTGAGCTTGGTGTAACTCTGGGATGCCTCCCTTTGAAAAGATGATATCACACGTGTGGGGTGGTTTGGTGCAACTCCCACTGGTTAGTTCTATCATTAGCAGCCATTACACACCCGATAAAAACATCTTATATTGCCTGTAGCAGGATGTGGCCTTAAGTGTCACTGAATGAGGCAGGTTACATGAACACCCCTGTGTAGTGGAAGTTTTGTAGACACGTGCTCTGGAAAAGTGTTGCAGTCTCTGTCCACCTATTACTCTTGTAGGCAGCACCGATGTGATGTCAAATGTGATGAAACCATAGTACGACCCAAAACGTTGAAATAGATGTGAGGAGCAACACAGTCTTTAGTTTGCTATGTAAATGTAAGCATAGTTGCTATATTTGGGGAGGGGGGTATGGCCAAGTCAAAGTCGTGTGCGTAGTCTCAGGGAGATGCTTGCCCTGGAGATAAGAGTAATGTGGAATTCAAACAGCTATAGGGTATGGTTCCTTCCTGACATTGTGTCAGCCTCCAGGAGCCCAAGTGAAGGCTCAGGACATGCCAGGGACAGGGCAAGCATTGATGAGGATGAGATAGCTTGTGTAAATTTCCCCAGCTAGTACAAAAGATGTTTGTACCTGGTGGCTGGTTCTTGAGCTCAGATGACCTGGCCAGAAAGCAAAGACTTAAAGCAACAGGATTTTTGCTAAGTATTATCTATAATTTTGTTTCTCAGTTAGAAAACAGGCCTTGTGTTATTTTGAAGATTACTGAAGTGACAGCTAATAATGAAAATCCATTACTGTAACCTGTAAAATGTACTTGTGGCACACCAGGCTCCTAACCAGCCACAGGTTAAGTCCCCAAAATGCAAACTCTGTTAAATGTTGTGGGCAGACTCCTGGCAGGTGTCAGTCTTTTCAGTGGACAGATGATGCATCAGAACAGTGGAGTGAAGATACCAGATCAAGCCATTGCTCTTCTGTATGGCACTTCCAGGACTAGATGCTACTCTTTGTTGAAGCAGCAGTCCTAGGGATGTGACCTTCTGAAATTACAGAGTAGCCATCAACTTGGTCAAGTTCAGGACTGGACTTTGCATATTCCTGCATTCCCGTGGGCTGCGGTATGTGTGTGGCAACTCCAGTTAAAAATTGTTTCCACAGGTGCCAGCTACTCATGCTTTTTACTCTGGAGGGTCTCAGGTTAGTCTTTGGCATGTTGGCTGGGATGCCAGGTACAACATAAACTCATGCTACTTCTCTTGGATCTTGCAAACGGGTGTTTATTTTTCTTTTTTTTCTTTTTTTCTTTTTTTCTTTTTTTTTTTTTCCCCATGTAGGGCTCTGCTCCCAGTTATAGGAAGAAATTTCATGCATGTATGTGTCTGTAGGGATGTGTGGAGGGTTATATATACAGCAAAGTTTCTCGTCTTCATGAGATCAGAGAAAAATGGGAAGTGCACACCCAGAAGGCCAGAAAAACAGAAGGCAAATAAAAGGAACGTTATGTAACATGAAAATTAAAATGTTCTTGAAAGAAAAAAATGTTTTGATTTTGGAGTTTTCCAGTACATGTGTTTTTTGTAAGCTTGCAATTGACCATAATGGTCTTGTCTAATGTAAAATTGAGTGATACAGGCCTTTTCCAGTTGTTTTTCCTTCTGAGTGACGAGAAGCAGTTTCCAGTAAATGAACAGCAATCAACTGCTGAATCATCGCTGTTGAGCAGAGGTTTCAAAACCTGCGCCAGCTAATTGTGTGAGTGCTGTTGGCACCACGTTCCTTCTTTCTGATTGACAGAGCCAACCTTGGGCTCACCTTACCCGGGCACATGGTTTCTTTGGCTTTGCGATTGCTCTGGCGAGTGAAGGCTGCCAGAGCTAGCCCCAGCAGGAGAAGAATGAGGGATCTGTAGGTATTTGTCAGCCCATTTGGTGAGGCAGTTCAGCTAATGTTCCCCTCACTTGGCAGCATTTCCTTCCATATGCTGAAAATATTTACTCTAAAAAGAGGAGAACCTCAGACTGGGTTTGGTGCCTGCTGGCTTCAGTGTGGGGTCCTCCACAGGCTGCAGGTGGAAATCTGCTCCACTGTGGACCTCTGTTGGCTGCAGGGGAATCTCTGCTCTGGCACCTGGAGCACCTCATACCCCTCCTGCTTCACTGACCTTGGTGTCTGTAAAATTGCTTCTCCCACACATTCTCACTCTTCTCTCCTGGCTGCTGTTACACAACTGCTGCACACAGTTACACAACTTTTCCCCCTTTCTTAAATATGTTATCCCAGAGGTGCTACCAGCAGAGGGTCTGTCTTAGCCCTGGCTGGCATTGGCACTGTCGGGACACAGGGGAAGCTTCTAGCAGCTTCTCACAGAAGCCACCCCTCAACCAAAAGCTTGCCACACAAATGGAAAAAAAAAAACCAACAACCAAACAACAATTTCTAATAAACTGTTAATTTAAAAATAAATCTGTTTAATAGCCACACATACAGTTTTTATAACCTACCATAGCACTATCTAAACAAAGAATAATTCAGTAAGTCTATGTGTGCTCTGCAATCAAAAATACAGACCTTGATTTCAGTCGTGCATTCCTAAAATGTGCAAATATGTGACTAACAGAGAAATAATAATACCTAACACAAAAACATGTGCATTCGAGCCTTTTTCTTTAGGCTCACCTGTTTTTGGACAAGAGGGAGGATTCATCCTGCCTGACAGACATTTACACTGTAAGTGTCTCCGGCTCAACTACTCTCTCATGCTCACTTCATAGGCAATGGAAGGAGACAATATCCTGCTAGAGCAAGATTCACCCCATCCTATTAAGAGCACCTAAACCAGAGCGGAGGAACTGGCTGCAGAGGGGATTTGTGTCCACACTGACTCACAGCTGGTGGGCATCTAAAGTCTAGTGAGAGGAATCCTACCATCAGCCGCTGGGAAACATGTCAACCTGGAGACATCTTCCCACCTGCCTTGCCTGGGTGGGAGCCATGGAAGCCAGAAGTTGGTGTGCAGTGGCTCTCTGAAGACCAAGGGGATGACATCAGAGGCTCCCGAGTTGTGTTCAGAGGATCTGTCCATGCCCTGCTTTGCCTCTGCCACCTGTGTGTGTGCGCAGCATGGTCTGCTCCCCAGCACTGTTGCCACACCGTGCAGACCACTTGCTTAGCAGCTGCCCAGTCACAGCTCTGGGCTTTTCCAGTAGGTGTGAAATGGCCTTGGGCTGCCAATTCATTGTTCCTGCTGGCCTGCAGGGAGCAGGGGGTTGATGTTATGGGCTTCATATGAAGGTTTGGTCACACAACTTGGTAAGAAATGCCTGAGAAATAGCATCTAAAAACATCTACCAATGGTCCCTTGTCAGGCTTAGTTGGGGTAATGTTTTGTTAAATCCAGGATCTTCCTCTTTCTGTTAAAAGATAATTTTACTATAGCAATACTAAAATGCATTTTTATGGAGGTCCCGTTTTGAGCAGTGTCAGTGGGGAGAACGCTGTACCTGCTGTCAGAAAGACCAGATTTCCTGGTTTTTGTTTGTCTTTGAGGGCTAGTAGGTAGGTCAGAAATGTGACTCAGGAAAGGAATTTTCCTTTAGAAAGTCTTCTTAGGTGGAGAGTGTATTTGTTTATTTATTACAATGAGTTGGTACCTTTACTCAGCTACCTTTAAAAAGTTAGTTTTTGTAAGTTGTTATCCACCCACAGGACCAGCATTATTGGTTGACATTCAAATTGTAGCAGGCTGTACACACCTGTGACTAAACAGCAGCTGGTTTTCATAACCAATTTTTCCGTGCATCTCCTCTAGAAGACCAAATGAAAAGGAAGAGAATTAATAAAAATGAGACAGACACCTTGTTACTTCCAATAGTTTGGATTCCTTGAGGTTTTGCCAGAAGTCGTGTAGGAACATAAAAATAGAGAAGGAAGTTGCAATAGCCCAAGTTCAAAATGGAATCGGGATTTCCAGTTGTGGTAGCAAGTAAGTAAGAAATAATAAGAGTTCCATCATAATGCTATAGCTAAAAAGCCACGGAATGTAGAAAGAAAAGTGATGTGGGTAAAGGTGACTCCAAAACTTATGGCCTAAGCAGAAATGCTAGGGAGAGAAATGCTTACAATGCAAGGCGTATGAAAGAATTGCAATAAAGTGGCTTTGGCTACAGGGCAATGGGTTGGTCAGCACGTGAGGGTTGTGCAAGACATGAAATACCTGAGAGATGGTAGTGATAGGAGAAACACACCAATACCAGAACTTACCACTGTGAGTGATGGAGGGAGGAGCTCAACTCAGCATGTCCTCTTCTGTCAGAATTTGAGATTTTGATAACTTTTCCCTGGAAAATTTTTTCATGTTGTAATTTTTTTTCAGGGTATTTTTCAAGCTCAACTGTTTGACATGTAGGAAAAGTGGGAAAACTTCATATTGCCAAATTAGAAACTCCATTTACTCTCCACTGCTTCATATGGCAGAGGTGAGGCATAGATTAATGAATAAAGACATTTTTTTCAGGCTGGCAAAAATTCAGTGAGACTTATATGTCAGAACAACATATCTAGACTTTTTACTGATTGCAGAAAGTCTGAATTAATTTACTATGAAAAACAAGAGCAAAAACCCCAAACCAACAAAAAATCCCAGAGGTTGGTTATATTGTGTGAGGTTAGAGTTAGCGAGATCACATCTGTACTGGTGTTGGTGTCTTTTTTTAGCATGGGAGGTGATGTCAATAGGAAAAGGAGGTGAAGCTGTTAGACTACAGGAAGAATAGGTGATAGAGATAAGTGAGGATTTAAACCATGTGCTGGAGATGACCTCTGTCTTTAGTAATGACACACGAACCAAACGTATGTGTTTAGACAGACATGACACCATGTACACTGAGAGGGAAAAATACATATCTGTGAGGGGTGTTGTATGCAATTTCCATGAATTGCAGGAGCAGCCTTAGTCATGAACATCATTGACAGGGATGAATAAAGTAATCTTAATGAGTGAAAAAGGCAGCAGGCAGTTCACCTCGCCCTTGAAGGCATGTGGCTGCCTTGCTTCACAGGGGAGGAGCGTCCCGGGATCGCAATTTCCATTTCAGTGGCACGAGATCCATACTGAGTGGGAAAGAGTTGTGGGTTTGGCATGAAAGAGCATGTGCAAGGAAGGCAGCTGAGTGTCTCTGGGGTGTCTGTGTGGACCTCTCCCTTGCTGCAGCAGAGAGGCAGTGAGGGCTGGCAGGGCTGGCACACAGGGGCGTGCAATTGTTTAACACTGGAAGGGACCTCTGAAGTCCTCTGGTCAAACTCTCCCCCCACCCCACCCCAGAGCAAGGCCCTGTGGTGTAACATCAGGGCCACATAATGTGCAGACACTCCTTGTAGCAGAATTAGGGATAAACCCTGTGACACTGACTGTATTCAGCTGACTCTTTTGCACCGGCATTTAAGAAACCTGAAATCCAGGTGCGGACCTGTGGGGCATGGGACATCCTCTCCTGAAGTGCCCCACCCCATCGCCAGCCGACAGTCCTGGTTGCCTACCTCCTGCCACCGCCACTAGCAGATCTGAGACCAGCACCCGCCTCTGTCTGGTTCACCCAGTGCCTGGTGATCACCCCATCCCCTGCCCTCCTCTGTCTGTCCCCTTCGCTGCTGTTGGCCTGTGGGGAGGGGCTGGGGTCCTCCTACCCATCATCTCAGCCCCACCTAAGGAACAGGCTGAGAGTGACAGGGTCTTCATGTGCCTTATGGTTTCATTATATTATGCTGGTCTCTCCATGTGAGGTCTTCAGCACCCACCACAGGGGCTGGTGTACCGCATTCTTCTGTGTCACCATCAACCAGCCCCAGAAAGCTGTGACAATCAGCTTCAAACTGGGGAGAGCTGTAGTTTTGTTTGTGTGTTTTTGTCCCCTGAGCCTCTGGGTGAGCTCAGGCCACATCATCTCTGCAGCCACTGGAGAAACAGATTTATTTTTCTTTTCCCTGTGTTCTCTTTTTGTTTTAAAGAAAATCTTGTGTTCTTCTGCTTCCCCATAATTCTATGACCTGGGGCTTTGTGGTAGGTATCATGGGTCTGGGAACTCACGATAAGATCAAATTGTAAAAAATAAAGGCGATTACAGATAATTTTCCACTCTGAGAACTGCAGAGCCCTTTTTAAGTGGTATTTGTTAAAACATGGTGTCCCTTGTCACCATAGAAATTCAGATATATTTCCCCAGTGATCTGGCAAACACTGTTTACATCTTCCAATGTTTCGAAAGGAATGGCAATTAACAAAGCTATTTATGTTCCTAAGTAAATTTAAAAAAGCTATGTCATAACATATTTGTTGTATCAGCATCATCTGCTTAGTCCAGATTTTTGAATAGCATTTGTTGGGAGTTTATTTTGAAAGATCTCCAAAAGATGCCATGGTGCCGTCCAGCGACGTGGAAGACCTTTCTTCCCCGGTGCCATGGCAGTGGGCTGAGGCAATTCTTCTGCCTCTTCTGCATTAAATGACCTTTATCTGATCTGCCCACACTTGAATATGGCTCAAGTGCCTTTTCAGCCCTATGTGATGGAGATAAACTGCTCCTGGGTGGAGAGCTGGTAGGAAGAGCGAACTTCCTCCACTCCGTAGATGGCTGAAATATATAATCTTTGAAAATTAAAGGCTGTAATTACCTCTCAGGGAGCTGTGCACTCCCCGCTGTGGCACAAGGGTGGAGGAGAGCCAGCAATGCCTCGGCAGTGACGTCTCCTCCCTGCCTTGTGGTCTGGGTGCCTGCACAAGGGCCAAGGCTTAGGAAAAAGGAGGAAACCACAGAGTTTCACAGGAAAACAGTGGAAACCACCTGGAAAAGTCAACGCAGTTTCCCTTTGTAATTTTTTTCACCACGTCCCCTTGCTAGAAGACTGTAGGGTAGGGATGTGGTGGTTGCAGCATTAATGATGCACCATCCAAGCCAATAGGAAAGTCTTCTGATTTGCTCCGTTTGCTCATCTAGGCTGTGAACAAAAGGGTGGCACCCAAAACTTTCAGTAGAAAATACCAATGTCTGCCTTGCCAAGCCACCTGGAGAGCCAACATCCCCACACTTGTACTCACCTCTGTGATTCCCTTAACACCCTACAGGGCAAGGAGGCAGTGGGCCCCACACCACCAAGAGGGTCTTGTAGAGCCCTTCCTCTCAGGTCCTCTTCCAGGTGCATGTATTCGGAAGGCAATGGAGGTTGTTATTGGCATATTTTTAATAGAAACTCTCATTTGTCATCACTTAGGATGTGTTACTAAAGACAAATGGTGCTTGCAAGCTGCCCAAGGTGGGCAAATCATGGTGAGCTTCATGGGAGCCCTGTCAGCCTTTGGACCTCCATTGAACCTGAAGTGCAAACCCACCCTTTGGGAAGATGGACCCATGCAGGCTGAACATGGATACACAAAACAAACAAACCGAGTCCCAGCAAACCGCAGCAGTGCCCACACAGTATTAATCCTAGTGTGGCTCTTATGTAAAAAATTTAAAAAAAAAAAAAAAAAGGGAGAAAAAAACCCCAGCCCACACAGGGGATAGCACTATCATGTCTCTGAGGCTTTGACCAGGACCACAGACATGCTGGTGTGCTTATTCATCAAACGGCTGTTCCTCAGCAGCCATCCTCCAGCTGACTGGCTTCAACCTACCCACTTCCCCCACTCTGGACCAGCTCCCCAGCACCCCAGTAATCTTACAATCCAGGTTTTCACCATCTAAAAAGTGTCACTGCTGGTGATGCAAAGGTGGGCTTTGCTTTGAGTTCATCACTCCAGGTGAATGTGCCCGGGGAGGAGAAAGGGTTTTCCATCTAGAAAAATCAGCAGAGGGGTAAAAAGCCTTCAGACTGCAAGTCAAGGCTGAAAGGAAAGCATCAGCTGTGCAGTGCTGTGGGTTAGAACTCACCCTGGCTACCTGTTCAGGTAAGAGCAGCCAGACCCAGGGTGCCCGTGCATGGGTGCTGAGCACCTGCGCAGGCTGCTCCCAGTAAAGTTTGATGCCCCAGTGCCTCCTGGAAGCACTAATGCTTCTCCCCAACTTAGGTAATGAATATGAAACTGGTGACAAAAGTGAGTGCTGGCTGCCTGGGTCTAGTGCAGGCACCAGCCAGTCAGCATTGCTTAGATGAAAGCTGTTTTGCAGGAAGATGAAGATGCTAAAAACAGCAGTGTTTGGGTAAATCTTTCTATTTGCTTACAGATTTTGTGGGTGTTTTTAAAGTCTCAAGGAGATGCATATGGTCATTTTTAATTTAGAGCCAAATTTACACCAGTCAGGATAAGAACCCCCACCAGAAGGCCTGGTTTTGTGTTGTGCTGGACACAACTTTTGCTCCCTCCATCTTTAGCTGAGTCTGTGAAAAAAGTAAACAAGCACACAAAACATGTAATTCTTCGTGCACGGATATTCTCAACACTCACACTCTTTCCCCTCTTCCTTCCAAGTCACCCTTTAACCCTTCTGGCAGGTCTTTTCCAATTTCACCCAAGCTCATTTAAGGATGGGCTATTTTTTCTCCTGGAGTAGCTGAAGCACAAAGGCCATTTGGCATTTTTTTCTTTTAAAGGGACGCTGTGTCCATTCTTAGAGTACCAAGAGTACTTGTTAAGGCTCTTGCTGGTTATGGCTTTCCAAGAAAAAAAATCACTTAGGAGCTAAAATTAATCCTGGGAAGTTTCAACCTGACAGGAACATCCTTGAGAAAGCCAAAGCATAAACAGGGGGTGAGAAAACAAACATTGCTTTGAACGCTGCTGCTTGTGATGTTGCTCTGACAGAAGGAAACGGGCTCAGACTTTAATGGATCAAAGGAAACAAAGGACTGGCTCGGCTTCACTCACCATACCCAACAAGCTGTATATACTCAGTAACAGCTAGAAATAGGCTATTTTTCCCTCCTACAAGTAAAAATATGCCTCAACCAACTATCATTTATAAACCATGGTATGTAATGGATTCTGAATCAGGGCGCAGGTTCTTTGTTGTAGATTAGGGTTAGCAGGTGGTTTCATTGCATGGCAGGTTTAATAAAATGCTGTGGGACACTGGACTGAAACTAATGCCACTTCAAACAGGTTTTAACAGTGCTAGGAGCACAGCAAGTGCATTTAAGTTAGTGCATGATGAAGGAACTCTGTTTGCCTAAAAGGGCATTAGGCTAAGTTTTGCGGGCTGTAGTGCTGGCACGTCTTCCCAGATTTTTTTTAAGTACAAAGACATAAATATATTGTAATCATATAGGAAGTATATAATGCAGAAAAGAAGAAACATATATCACCTAAGAAAAACATTATAGTTTAAATATATTACAGCTCCCCATGCAGCATAAGTTTGAACACCTCTTGTTCTGTAATTAATGAACATCGCCATAAATACATTTTTTTCCCCATATGTCTTGGTCTAATTCAGTGCACAGCATGGTTGGTGGTCTTAAAAATATTCAAAGCTGATCTTTAAGAGTCAAGTCCAATTGTAATATTAATTTTATAACTAACACAGTCAAAACACTGATTGCTGCTAAACATGGTTGCACAAACTCAAATTAAAGTGCACTCTAATTTACCCAGAGCTACGCTATATATCATGTTTTATACTGGTTATCATCAACTACTCAGTTTGTCCGACACTTTAGATGTTATTACTTCAAGGAGGGGTTGCAGCTGCTCTGTGCCAAAATTGCCAGTTGTACTGGGTTGAGACAACCATTAAACTCCTGTAGACTGAAGCCAATTTCATTATGAATCATGGATTTTGCTGGATTACTACATGCTTACTTAAAAGGACAAATAGCTTTGCTACTACAGGAATAACAGTCTCGGTGAGATCAAAAGCAAAAGGAAAAAAAATGCCTCCAGTCATGAAGAACGCTCAAAGCAAGTGGTGGCACAAGGATTATATATTACCCATGCATTTAGAGCAAAGCAAACTGTCATTAAATGTTCCCAAGGAAGGCAGCTGAAGAGTGTTGGCAAAGTCTTTTAGGCAGTGGAGATTTCAAGGCCATATTTTATTTTATTTTTTTTTTTTTTAGATGGGTGCGCTTTGTTAAGCTCTTTACAGCAGGTAAAAGAAGGTGCTAGGCTTGACTTTGACTTTTATGGACATGTTTGAAGAGAAGGGACAGGGCTGATGATCTTAGGTCTTAGGAACCCTGCCTTGGGTAGGAGTAGAAGGAGATGGTTGGGTTTTTGCTCTGGCTGACATTTCTGAAAAGCTAGATACTTAACTGGTACCTACTTACCCTAACTTAGAAGTACAAGTCCTGTTTAGAACTGCAAATATTGAAATCCTGCACATAGTCCATCCCTGTGAATGTAGAAGAAACTGAAGAAACAGATATTTTGACCTAGTGGCACTATACCCTGAGTGAAGATCGATCTATCTATCTATCTATCTATCTATCTATCTATCTATCTATCTATCTATCTATCTATCTATCATATGATGTGTTTGCAGACAGCTGACTTCCTTTAAAAAAGCCAGTATCTGTATAGTGTAGTGTCTGTTATATGCTACACACCTGGCTGCAGGAATAACTCTTCCTGTCTGCACAGTCTTCAGGGGCAATGCAGGAGTCTCAGGCAGCAGCTATTTTTCTTTCCAGGGCCTATTTTTAAAAGATTTAAAAAAACAATTTCAGAGAGGAAACTAACAAGTGTGACAATTAGCCACAGGTTACTTGAAGGCATCCCTCAACCACAGTAGGCTTCTTGGAGCCTCCTTGTGGGAGCTGGTGGGCTCACGATGGCTTTAGTCACAGTCCTCATGCTGTGGGGAATCAGGGACACAGCCCGCACAGCCCCACTTGTGCCACCCTGTCATCACCACTGCATTCCCTAGGACCTCTCTTCATCAGGGCAACAGCACTGCACGAGAGCAAAAGCTACTGCTTAGACCAAGGATTTTTTTCTTTCCAAGCTGTGGCACAATTCCCAATTATTTAAGAATAGTACATATATATATATATATATATATATATATATACACATATACAATACATAACTTCTCTGTTATTTCTTTTCCAGCTTGAAGGAAGAAGAGTTTGAGATGCTTTTGAGGGTCTCCCCTTCAAGTCCAAGTTTCACTGTGGCTGCAGACAGGTGCATGACTACCCGTGCTGAAGGCGAAAAAACCCCAATAAGCGAGATGTGACTTCAGTCCAGAGAGTGCCAGCTTTTTCATTCTTTCGACCATATGTGTAAGCTGTCTCCATAGGCTTCACCTAGTTCCTCTCAAAGCTTTGTTTCCTACCTTCATGACCTGCCAGGCATGTAGTTGGCCATTTCTATTCACATATGTGGAGAGAGAAAAACATTTCTTTCAGGATTTCTGGGTGGTGGGCTGATGCTGCACTGTGACCTGAGCTGGGTGGGAAGCACAATGGTTTTGGTGCTGCTCTCATGGGCTATAAGTGTGCAGCACAACTACTTGGGATTTTTCATTCTGGCTTTTTTTCATGGCAGATATATTTGTTTTCATTGACTTTTGCCTTACAAATGTGTGCTCAGCAAATGAAAATGCTGAGGACTTTAAAGCATCTCTCATTTTCAGGATGAAGCAAAGAGAAAAATCTGCATACTTTTTACATGGGGGCTAGAGCTCCCCTCTGCCAAAGACATGGAGAAGGAAACATGGAATGTTGTTCAGAGTCGTGGGGAGAGAGAACCAAACTGTTCCCATGGCCATGGCACGGACAGGGAGACACCACATGCAGCCAAATCATTGGTGCTAACTAGTCCCAGGGATGTGGCTGTGCCTGAGGTAAACATCTAGCAGGAGCCACATGAGGAAGAGCTGCCCAGATAACTGAGGAGTAATCCTGTGTGGTGCTGAGCCAGGCCACATTCAGCCACCTCACATCTCTGTGGTGAGCGACCTCAGCCAGCTTCAGGGATATTTAACTGCTTCCCATTCCAGTGGCTTCTTACCCACGGATAAGGGTTTTGATGTTCCCGTTATGCCTGCTTTGCATAGCCCTGTTTGGATTTTACACATGTAGATTGCTTGGCCAGCTGAAAATACTGTGTTGCAGCTTGTGGAGAACACTTCTTCAGCAATGTGTAAAGAGCAGTGAGCATTTACATAGGCCTCCTTAGTAGTGAATGAATCACAGGAGATAAGGGAATGAAATGACACAGCCCGTATGACTTAGTGCAGTCCCATGACATGTGCAGAGCATATTAGGTCACAGTTTCACCTCCTTCAGATCCAGAAAAGGCGTAGACAGTACTTCTACTGTATACCTTGGCATGGCCAGCAGTATCACAGTTCAGTTTTCTTTGCAACAGGTGTGTCAGGGCATTTCTTCCTCAAACAAAGGCTGCTATGGGTGGCACTGGGATAGCGCAACGTGACACTTTGTGATCGGTTGGTATGGCACCATCAATATGACAGTATAAAATGCACCAAACAGAAACCTTGTTAGCCTCGCTAACAAGCTCTTAACTTGTCCTCCCTTACTATCTGAGCAGCTGGAGAGCCAAGCAGGGCTTGGAGATGGGCTGATTTATGTCCCACCAGCTCAGGGCACAGCTACAATTGCTTGTGTCTGGCCTTTGGATATTCAGTAGCGATGAGCGTTGTGTTGCTATGCTGGATGCAAACCTTGCTCCCAGAATGGCTGTTCCCCATCTAGCCACTTTCACAGTCACTTTCTGTTGCCTCTGGCCACCTCTGAGCCTGTCCTGGCCCTCCCATGCACCCTGGGGCACCTCTGTCCTCCACCCTGAATGGAGATTAAATCATTCCTTGTCAGGGTGAGCCGCACTGGCAGCTTACTGTTTTTTGCTTTATAAGGGATCAGCCAGGACACCCCTGCTTGCTCGAGAGAGGCAAGCAGTTTGCCACTGAAAGGACAAAGTTCCCTCTGTAGGTGATACGGCTCATCTGGCAGCCCTGAACTCTTGTAGAGAGCACACCACCTACGCTGCCGGGCAGCCGGCCAGGAGCTGTGCCCACAAGGAGCCTGCCCCACCAGGATGAAAGAAATCAGCATTCTGCTTGCATGGGGATTCTCTGGGTTGTGGTTTGGTGTTTTTTTTGGGTTTTTTTTTTTTTTCCCCTTCTCTTTCTCTTGAAAGCAATTCAATTTTATCACCAGATCTCATTCTTACTCTTTTTCTCTCTGCCAGAAGCCTGTCCACGTGCTTCCCAATTGCATTTAAACCCTCTCCAACCTGTAAATAAATATTGAGAAAAGACGAAGCTCTAATGATAGCTGCTAATGCTTGATTATAAAGCATGCACCAGGCAACACACAGGTGCTGACAGCAGCTAAATGCCAGCTTGGGCAATCTTTGAGCTGCTTTCCACGATGCTCTCAACACTATCAGTATTAACATGTTGCTATGCTGCCACTTGACCTGCAAGTCCCAGGACGTGGAGCAGAAGGCTACTGTGCTGCTCAGGGACCCCACTCCCTCTGACCAGCCCCACTCTTTGCCCAACTCTTCGGGATGGAGCAAGGCTGCAGGCAGGGCAGCCACCCCAGCCCCTCTCTACACCTGCTCCCAGCCCGGGGCTTGGACCTGAAGTAAGTGAGGAAGTAAGTTCAAATAGGCAGCAAGCAGGCTGTATGCGACTGGCTGAAGATAAGAGCCCAGACAGCGATAGCATTATGATTCAGGCAATGAATGAGGGCTGAAACCTTTGCTCCTTCAGACAGAGAAATGGAAAGCCGCCACGCTTTGTGCTGCCGACTGCCCTCAGCCACTCTGAGGATAAGGCAGCTCCCTGTCCTGAATTTACTCACAGGTCAGGACCTTGGGTGCTAAGCCTCACTTCTGAGGCAACTCATCAAACATATTTATGAAAGCCAGGGAGTACTGTAAAAGTTGACACACCTCTGCCTATACTTTATGCGTCTGCAAGTAGGTGCTGCTTCAATAATTCCTGCCTCATAATGGGATCTGGCTCCAACCACCATCTTTGACATATGCCCTGTTACCTATGGCAGGGGTGCTGCTGGCATGGGCTCCTTGGTTGCTCACCCTGTGAGCTCTGTGTATGCCAGCAAGAGAGGGTGCCCTCTTTCACCACCTGTGTCTGTGTCATATGAGTGGGAGAGAGCTAGTCCTGGCTGAGGGGAGCATAAATAGGCTCAAAGGGGTTTTGGTATGAGGCTGGATTTGAGCAGGTCACAGAGTTCTGCAGCAAGGTCAGTAAAATGCTCTACAATGGATGGACAGTATCTAACTCTACTCCTCAAACCAAAACAGACTTAGTCACCTTCTGTTGGTTGTTTTGGAAAATGTGCTGTGAGGGGGCAGCTCAGCTGGAGTGACCTCACAGTATGAGTTCTTCTTGAAAACTTGGGACAGTCCCAGCCATTGCCAGGGAGGGTTCAGCTGCTGCCAGCATGAGGTCAGCCTCCAAAACTGGAGGCAGAGGCCAGCTTTATTAAGCTGCCCAGACACCTTCAGTCTTGCTGATCAGTGCATGATCTGTGGGTGTTATCGAGACGTTCGGAGGGCAGAAATCCCAGTCTGGGGACTGGACTGGTAAAGAAGGCTGACAGCGGGCAACAGAAGTCTTCTCCATCCCATTTGCTGGCACTGTCAGGGTGAGAGGAGAATAACTGCAGACTGTAGCAGCTGGAGCCTATGCTGACACCATGTGCCAGTTTGGCCCTCAGGGCATGGGTGCATCAGGAGAGGGGAAACTACCTCTGGTGCCTGGGGCGTCGGTATTTGACCACGATGGCTCCTGGCAGTGGGTCACTGCAGGAGGTTAGTGCTGGACATATTCCTTGCAGGTCTCTTATCTCCTCTCCTCCACTTCAAATTAAAAAAAAAAAAATATTTCTGGACATTATAAACTGCTTGTAACAAGTTTCGTCAAGTTTTAATAATCTTTCAGAGTTTAGCTGAGCAGATAGGCTGGCAAAGATGCAGTGCCTCTCCTTAGACACACACAGAGGCTGTTTCTGCAGGTCTCTTTTGGTAATGTTTCAAGTCTCTAGGGAACGCTGACGAGGAGGGATGCTATTCTTAGAGGGCAAGAAACAGGTTCCTCGTGCTCCAGAAAGGCTTTAGCTTGCAAAGGCTTGTTCCTTCATCACCACTTTCAAGTAAGTTAAGGGCTGATTTAACTGTCAAAGATAATTACTGGATTGGGCTTGCTTTTCCCGGAAAGATTATATTCACTCAAAACCAGCTTTTTCTGAAAACACTTTGCAGACAATAAAAGGTTATTGGCAGCTATTAAGTCCTTAACATTGTTTATCTGCTGCAGTGCAGGGACACAGGAGCAACTTGGGTTCAAATTCCACCACAGGCACATGGACTGCATCTCTCACGCCTGCCCCAGACTCTCACGATGCCTTCAGTCCCGGAGACCCTCACCTGGCCCAAACTCTGCTCAAAGCAGAGCTGGCTCCAGCCCTGTGCCAGGCTGCCCTCTACTCCCCCGTGGCATGGTGCGGACAGATCCCAGGATGCCCTCCTTTGAGAGGCTTTCCAAAGGAACCTGCACAGGTCCATTGTTTCCTCCATGTCCTTTCCTGAAGACAGGAACAAAATCATCAAATTGTCACAGAATGGACAAGTTCTAGAAGAATTTTGAAGATCTTGAGGCTTCGCTTGTAATGAAGATGAAGCCATCATTCCCAAGACTGAAATTTGGCACAGTATGGGATAAACTTGTCTTAGTTGTAAGCCTACGTACTGTTACAGAGGTGCTTGCATGTTTTATTTCCTGCACTGACCTTTTATGTCCTAATAGACTAGACTAGACTAGACTAGAATAGTTCAGTGGAAGGGACCTACAACAATCATCTAGTCCAACTACCTGACCAATTCAGGACTGACCAAAGGTTAAATCATGTTGTTAAGGGCATTGTCCGACTTCCTCTTAAACACTGACAGGCTTGGGGCATCAACAACCTCTCTAGGAGACCTGTTCCAGGGTTTGAACACCCTCTCAGCAACTATATGTCAAGTCTACCTCACCTGATGCAGCTTTGAATAGGAGACATTCACAGGTGGGTTTACATCTCTTCCACAAAAACCTCAGCAGATTTCTTCTCCCATATTACTGCAGGCTGAACTATTTCATATACATATACTAAAAGTGTGTACTTTTAGTCCTGATACATGGTGTTCTTAGGGTACATCCTGCATTTCAGAGGGTCCTCTCAGTGGTGTGAATACTGGCTTTGTCCAAACATAGTGTTGTATGGGACTGGCATCCCTTAGAGATTTTGTGCCTTTACTTCAGAAATGTACCAGTCCTCTGATCAAAGTCCTCTCAGCTGTTAACCCAGAGAACACAGTGAAGTGCATAAATAAAGTTGCTTCTAGAAATCCTTGTGTAAGTCTACATTTGCATCACATGTGCTATTCCTACTGACTTCTTGGGCTTATGAAAAAGGAGCATGGTCTAAGAGTCTTGATATGGAATCCTAATATAATTTAAAAGAGTCATATAACATTTAATTTTAAATATACAGAAATATAAAAAGTGTGCATATATATATGTATATACATACATATTATGTATCTTTTTTGTTATTAGGCATGCTTATTATTTTCCTTAAAGATTCAGTCCTTGTGTTTAGTCACTCCTACACCCCTCTGCAATGGCTAAATAAAAAAAGTCTGATTTTAATTAAAAAAAAAAAAAAAAAAGAGGGGAAGAAGTTATCCCATTTACCATAGGGCCTTGTAGACTGGTTGGATTTCAGTGCCAAATTACATTTTTTTTAGCTAACATGGAAACATTTTTTTTTTTGGCAGTGGGTTGACTGAGACTTTGGCTTTGCTTAGGGAATTAACTGTGTAAACTCAGTTGCCATAAACATATATCTCAGCTGCATTTCTCCCTACAAAGACAACCAGGGTACTCCATGTTTAATGCTAGCACTGAATGAATAGAAGAATTGAAATCACTTCTAAACCTGTTTTAACAAAGGATCAACATAGACTGAATCTACACTGGTAAACTAAATGTGACCAGGAATATTGCCAAGCACTGACACCAGAAGATGCAGACTAGTCTGTGACTGTGCTGGTAAACTGACTCACCTTCCAAAACAAGGTGGCTCTGTGCAAGCTACCTTATGGGTATGAAATGCTCTGCCTATCAAATCATGCCCCAAAGTTATTTAGGGATAGTGTTAACAGCAACACCAAATTTAGGTCAGGAAGTATCCTTATAGTTTACCAACATAAATGACTGCGTTGCAGGGCCTGATCATGCTTAAGGGCATTGACTTTGTCATAATGTTGTATCTTCTGACCAGTACACAGCTCAAATCTTCACCTGATGGGCAGTGTATAGAGAATTTTAGTCAGTTTTCCAAAGCCATTTACCCAGACTTCTCATGGTGTGTTGCATAACTGCAGGGAATTGTTGCTGCCTGGACAGCTGCCAACACAGGAATACCATCAGATCACAAAATCTATTCATGGTTAGATGGTGCATTTCACTCATCCATCTGAAAAGCTGAAACACCCAGAGTTCACAAAGTTTGTGTGAAAGACAAGTTGTTGCCAATGTATATCTTCATGAACTGCGTTGAGTGTGATGTCACTCGCCATGCTCTTGCTGCAGTACGAATACTTGGCATTATTGGAGTCCCCTTATGAAGCAACACATTTCCTCTGGCCTCTGCAAAAAGTTGCTGTTCTGTATTATCCACTTCCTTACAGCCAGTATATCCCCAGAAGCTTATCTCCATGATATATTTGTTGAATGAGTGAAAAAAAGACTCTAAAACTTAAAGGACTATGCTTCTGATTCACTCCTCCATCATACTGCTGCATACTCATAAACCCAGAGGTCAAAAGAGTACCCATTTGTCTCTACATATGTCTAATAGAAAAGAATTTAGTGCAGATGGCAGCATGTACTCTTTTCATCCCCGTAGGGAATAAGTGACTGAAGGGAAGTTAGTGTGGGCACAGGAACAAATTCATACAAACTTGCCTTTATTGAATTTAGGCAGGAAACAACGTACTTCTGCTCCATCAGAACAGTGAGGTCCAAAGACAGTTTTCAGCAGGAGTGCTGGGACAACTTCTTTCCAACCCTGAATAGTTTTTAAGTAGAGTTTATTATTATTTCTAAATGATATTATTTGAAACGGTAACAAGAAAGCAGTCCACAGACCTCCAGTCATATGTTCCCACTGGCAACCCAGAGATGAAAAGCTTGAAAATCTGTCCCTGAACTGTTTTCTGGATTGCTTGGCACCAGGAGAATTCAACTGGGAAGTCAAGAGTTCTACTAAATAACTTTATGGCAAGCTGCTGGAAGGACTCAGCAGACAAAAACCCTGCTTCAGGCAGAAAACCGTAGGGTTTAATAGACATCACTTGAAAAGCAAAACAGAAGGTAACCAAAATCAGAATAGGATGCCCTGACTAGGAATTCAACTCCGACCCATAGTAGTTTGGAATCACATCTACAGCTAACTTCTGGAGCTAAACTGCATGCCTTATTTTACCTCTAACATGTCAACACAATTCACTAAGCACTAAATGTAGAAACATTTCTCCTCACTTTTGCATGAGTCTGTGGAAGTACAAAGAACTGAAGTTTTCAAACGAAAGAAGTCTGTCTCTTGTTCTTTAGAATTCATTATTTTTATGGATTTTTTTTGAACTGTGTAACATTCTTTTCCTTCTTTTACTACTACTTTAAAGTAACCACTTGGTAGAAACACCCCACCATTTGCTTTCTAAAATCATATATTTATAACTGCATGGCCACGTCACACTATATGGAAGCAACTCCTAGGAACATCAATTCATGCAAATTGCATGCAGAAAAAAATTAAAAAGCATTAGCTCTTATTGTTGCTCTCCCCCTTGCCTGTACTCCCCACAGCTTGACATTTGTTAATGATTTTTCTTGACTGAGTAGTTCTTCTCTTAGGCAGTCTTGGAAGAGTTTCAGCTTTGTCCTCCACTGTGCCCACGCAACGCCTTTTGGAGTTTCTTGGAGGAAAGTCGAAGGAGCTCTTCCAGGGGCAGAGAAGCTGATCCAGCTGGGCTGGACTCTGTAGCCTGACACGAGCTAAAGCAGGATTTGTTGGTTCCAGGAAGCCCTTTGGGAAGCAGACCCACAGGTAGTTGTTTCTGAAAGGTTTGGGAGACTTTTAGTTTCATTTAAATGACAAAAGTGTTTGTGGTATTTTGACGACCTTGGTTTCTGATCACTGGTTGACACCTCAGATGTTCTTGGCTTCCACCTAAGCTGGCTACCTGAGTGGTGAGTCACAGCCTAGTTTCACCTGAGGGTAGGTTTCAAAAAACCAGTCCCTTATGTGTTTGGCGCTTTTTTTTTTTTTTTTTTTTTTTTTTCTCGCTAAGTTATGCCAAAGAAAGCCACCTAAACCTCCACAAGCTGAACAGTGTGCCTTGTGGGTGTAAAAGAAGATTGGTACTCACTATGAGGGACAAGGAGACAGGAAAGAGGTTTATTCCCCAAGGACTTTTTGTATGGTTTTAGTTTTTTCCCTCCTGACACACTCAAAGTTAGTTCTAACCATTTGTGAGAGGTAACTTTCCTTGAGACCAGCTCCTAGGCAGTTAGTTTGCCTGTTATTTCATAGTTAAATACTTCTGTTTCACAATATTTTAACTCATAGGGCTTGAAATGATCTGTTATTTGTCTTCATCAGTATTTCAGTCAAGTTTCTTGCTCTGGACAATTCAGATCTGCAGCCAAGAGAAAAGCACAAAAGTGCCCCCCTCAAATAGTGGCAGCAATTTGCAGTGATGAAGCTCTGAAATGAGATTCAGTGCATGGGCAAATCTGTCTTTGCTTTGCTTTGTAGGAAGTGTTTGTGACTTGGTAATCCGTTTGATTTGTGATCCTTAACTGAAATGAAACAGACCATGCAAACCACAAGCTTTTTTTTTTTTTTTTTTTTTTTTCACACAACTTTTCCACTAGAAGAGCTTGTGACGTGTGTTGTGTACTGCCCCAACAGATAAATAAATATGTGTCTAATCTTCATTAACAGCAGCTGATAACAATTTATTCCCTTATCATGAGGGATTTGTCAGCTTTTTGAATTTCTGTCTGACAGGGGTCTGTGAATGATGAATCACAGTGGCTGTCTATGCCCGTTTCAAAGACAGAGACGTCGACACACACACTCATTTTCTGAGAAAAGTAGATTTTTATGAGACACAGAATCCTATTACCTTGCTGCATCCTTCAGTCTTGTGATAGAAATGATCCAGCACTCTTTTGACATGCGGTCAAAATGGTGCAGCACAGATGCTCCTGTTGCATGGTTTGCTGCCCCAGGCTTAGAAAACTGATGCAAGAATGAAACCAAAGAACACTTCTGCATGTGTGTCGTGGCTTCTGCTGGCTGCTCAGCCCAGTTCAGATGGACCTGAGCAGAAGTTATGTGCAACCAAAGGGAGCGCCACCTTTGCTGATATTTCTCCTTCCCACTATCAGGAAAAAGAGGGCTTGATCCATGATTAGATATCTTAATTGTCTTCATATTGGCCGTCCAGGTGAGGCTGGTCTTGAATTGGACAATGGTGTAGGTACCCAAGTGTACCAAGGTACCAGACAAGCTGCCTGCTCCTTACAGCACCTGTGGCCCGAATCCCTAAGCATCTAGCAAGTGAGAAATTCACAGGGGTGACAGGAGATGGGGAAATGGAGAAGGGGGACTTCCACACATCAGCATCCTCTGGTGCAGCTTCAAGCCTCTTGGCAGTTCCACTGCTCACACAGCATCTGCATCCAGCCCTGGGGTCACAGGGATACCTGCTTGCTAGGCTGCAGCCTGCTGCATTAATGTCAGTTGCTTATTTACATCACCATCAAGTGCTGACTTTGCCTTCCACAGTTATGGAAGGTCTGATTTTGTTTTATAGCCAGTGGCTTTCATTATATCACTTACAATTTGGTCCACATTAAATTACTGGCTGTAACAAGTGTAAGCCATGTAGTTTGTTTCCAAGATGATCATGCAGTGGGCTCCTGGTCTCTAGCTGCTCATCTCCACTGTGGCAGGGTGTGGAAGATTATCTAATGCACCCATGGTCTCACACTGGCATAGTCTCAGGAGTATTCCTATGTCCAGTTGTTCTCTATGGTTATAACTGTGTAACACACACCAAAACACAGAAATACAGTGCTGCAGGCATAGTTACACAGTTTCAGAATTGAACCGATTAACGGTGAGACTGTCATGAAACTCAACAGGAAACTGAAGAGTGCATACATTTTCAGAAACAAACATTTTCTTGAAATGTCATTATTTTCAAAGCCTGGAAAGAATGAGGATTAAACAGCAATGTCTCTTTAATGACACGTCAAATGATCTTGAGCAACACCGAGAGACTCCCTGCATGTTCGGGCATTATTTTGGATGTTTGGTAAGACCAGTTTATAGAAGGTCTTTCCAGGCATTTGCACAAACAAAGCTCCATTAAACTGCACACCAAACTAAAGCTTCCGTTTGGTGAGCAAAACAAGGAGAATTTAGAGGAATCAGAGAAGCTCTGATGGTTGGGGGGAGAGAACAGCAAAAGAAAGGATGAGGAGGTATTTCTTCCTCACTTTCTATTGCATTGATCCGTAAGTACAAGTTCCTGTTGAAGAGTCGTAGATTGTGTCACTGTCACCCCGTAAAAGGCTAAAGCTTAGGGACAGTCACAGGGCCAGCTGGGGACTGGGAGATTTCCTGCTGAATGAGGTCATGGGGCCAACCTGATCACAAAGACTGATCTCAGATGTACCTCTTGATTTCCTTGAACTGAATTTTCCTGGAACTGATTCTCATACGAACCTGAGCACATCAATTGAAAAAAACCCCTTCCTGTCTTGATGATGGCATTTCTAGAGGTGAAGAATCCAGTACACAACATGAAATATTGTTTCCATTGGTTAATTTCCTTCCCTATGAAAAATGTGTTTATTTTCTATAGGCCACTCATATCTGGCTTCAATTTTGAGACACTGACTTTTGTTGTATCTTCATCAGCTACGCTATGATCAAATTTGCATTTTCCAGGGATACATTTTTTTATCCCATGGCTCTGCCCTGTTTTTTGTTAAGAAAACTATACTGAGTTCCTCACCTTCTTCAAAGCAAACACCTGTTTCAGTTTAAAAGTTTTGGGTATTTTTTTCCTATCTAATCACAGTTCTTCTGTAAAGTCCTTCCTAGAAAGCTGGACAGAACTGATGAACTTTTCTTCTGCTACTATGTTTATTTGATGTACCAGAAGCCGTACCTACATGGTCCTTCCAAGGCTGGCTGTGCATGCCAATATAAACGTATCCCACTGTCTGCAGCTCAGGGCTTAGGCATGATCTGTACCTATGGTGGTCCATACAATACAAAAGGGTAGCTAGCACCCACGATCATCTCTTCACTGCATTTTGTCAGGGGTTACGTTCATGTCAGGACCCACAAGCTCAGAAGTATTCTCCAAACCATCTCCCTTTCAGACATAGTCACTGTACTTAAGGAACCTTGGGAAACCGAGGACACCATTGTGTTTCATGCTGGACAAATACCAACTGTGGCTAGGGATAAACCAAGGAGGCAAGAGATGGCAGCTTAGCTAGTATGGCAGGTGGTGGTGCTGCTGCAGCAGCGGGGACATGACAGGAGCTGCGCCTTTCCCCAGCTGTTTGGCAGATGACACAGTGGAAGAAATTCTTATGGTGAGACATGAGGTGAGGTAGAAATGAAAATGCGTGAATGTTTATGGGGAATTTATCTTGAGCACACAAGAAGTGAGATGTGGAAGAAAGTGTGTCTTCAAGCTTTAGCATTTTGTGGTAATGAGGGCAGGTACACAGAGGCAGCCACAGACAGGGGTGGTACTCTCAAGGCTGAGTGAGCAAAAGGCTGGACTTGAGACAAGCTGCAGAGGACTAAGACTTGACTCCTTGACAGTAAGACATTTGACTTGAAGACACCAGTGGTCCTGAGGGGTGAGAAGGCTGATGCTTTTGAACCCCTAAGTACAGAGGTCACATCACCTTTCCGTTTTTATTTTTTATTTTCTCCTAGATACACATCCAAAGATGGCATTAGCTGTCTGGTCAAACATCATACCATGACATTATGAGCTATGTCTGCTAGAAAGAAATATCATCATTATCAAAGTTTTTGATTCTGTAGACTATTTTTCCCCACACCCAACTACAGTTGGCTCTGTAATCTGCCCTCTCTGCTATCCTTCTTGATGATTTTCAGCTCTCAGAAATATTTCACAAGGCTGAGTTTTCTGCGCCAGACTTCTTTCCCTCCTCAGAGAGAAACACAGAAAGTAATACAAGGTGGTAGTCACAAGCACGGTAAGCAGTCTGTTGCCTAACAACAGCTTTGAGGGCCTGGTGGCAGAAATGTTGGTGTTGGGCCATACCTGCTGCCATTTGCCAGATGCCTATGTGGCACAACTTCAGCAGGTCGCTTGTATTCTGGGGTCCTCTCTAAGCCTTACGTAGCCTGTGGGACTTGCTCCCAAAGCTGTTGTTTGGGATAGCTCATCAGAGTTACTAGATGGAGCAGCTATGAAACTCAAATTAGAGATGCTAAGGAGGGTATTCTCTTCATTAGTGGGCTCCCAGCAGGGTATGAAGGTCAAAGAAGACCTGTTGGTTTTAGTATTCATCTTGAAAACAAGTTTTTGTATTAGAGAAGAGAGAGAGGCTTCAGAGGAGAACCTGTAGAGGGACACCTCTATGTTTCTATGTTAGCAGGAGCGATCTCATGGGTTATGTCCATACTGTTGTGCAGCAGTTGGTGTAGGGTGAACTTAGGACCAAATTATCTGAACACCCACAGGACCTTCCTTAGGGACATATGTGCAACAGCCACGTGGCTATTAACCGGGGGAAAGCTGGGGTCTCTCTGAGCTTTGAGAAGTCCCTGAGATGGCGCCTCCTGATATATCCAGAGGCCTGGCAGGCTCTGTGGCCCCTAGCTGCCCCATCAGCACCCACAGTCGTGACAGGCAGGATGTCCAGGAATGCTGCCCAAAGGCAGAGCTACCCGTTGCAAAGGTGGTTAAAGGGAACCTGCATTCAGGCCACATGGAGGCTGCTTGCAGTGGAGGATACAGAAATAAGGGGGCTTGGAGCCTGTGATGGCATAGCCCAGAGAGAACTTGTGGGGCTGCCATGGCACCTTCATCCTGTAACGGAGGTAGGGCTGCTTGGTCAGATAGGGACCTGGGGATAAGCATGAGCTGTAGGTCAGCATGTTCCCAGCCTCTGGACCCTGGAGGCTGCTGTACCATAGCTCCAGCAGGTGCTCTGTTTACTCCCTCTGCACACATGTGCCATCAGCTCTGGAGGTCTCTGTGTAGCCTCAGCTGAGATGGTTGCCATGCCTGTGATACATCTTCAGTCTTGGCTTCCAAAATCTTCCAGAACAAGGAGCAGTTAGTTTCACAAGTATTTCTGAGTAGTAGTTCTGTTTGGTCACAGTGTGTTTCATTTCAGGAATGGGGTGTGTTTTCCAAGGTGATAAACTTTCAAAACCTGGAAAACACTTAAAATGTTCACAGTAGTGAATCTGCCGTTGTGTTTGCATCCAAATACAGGTAATTTTCCTGCTGGTAATGCTTTGTGTATTGCAACTGAAGTCATGGATAATAACTAGATTTCTTTATGATTCCACCTGAAGTTTCAAATATGATAACAACAGTAACAAAATAACCTGATTCACAAAGCTAAAAAGTAGATTTAGCACTTTCCAGATCTAAGAAGAAAAACTAATTAAAATCCTCCTGCTGAGTATCTGTTGAAATTTTCTTGTGAACTGTTATACAGTTGCTTGTTTTCTTTTAAACAAGCAAACATCCAAAGAACAGACTACTTCCCTAAATCAGGTTTATCAGTGTTTGTTTGCCTTTCTCCATAGAAATTCAGGCCTTATCCAGACTAGAAGCCTGTAACAGTGACTGATACTATATCATGAGAGATGAGAAAGATGAACACAGCTAAGGAACGGATATGCTGTCAGGACTCACCT
The DNA here is from genome assembly GCF_003259725.1 of Athene cunicularia. Taxonomy (NCBI): domain Eukaryota; kingdom Metazoa; phylum Chordata; class Aves; order Strigiformes; family Strigidae; genus Athene; species Athene cunicularia. The sequence goes on from NW_020799091.1 coordinate 96,090,681, forward strand.
GGGTCTACACTGCCTTGGGTTTGTCTTTTCCACCAATGTGAAAGCTAATCTGCATTAGAGATGAAGACATGATGATGCAGGTAGGTTTTGTCCACAAATATGTCACATTAAAATGTAAGACTTAAACTGCTTTGTTCACTGCATGCACAAACAACCCATCCCCATCAAGGGAAATCTAAAACACCCTATCTTGGTTTCCACGCACTCCTAAGTAATTCAAATGAAGGGATGATAAAGATCCAACACACTTTGTTTAAAACCCTAGAATTAAAACTATTTTTTTTGTTATGATGATTTTTCCCCCACCCCAAAATACACAATTTACATTTGATCAGATAAAACATTTCATTCATAAAGTATGTGATGTTGTTTTCAGTTCTCATTTTAGGCAAAATTGGGGAGGAACAGAAATATTGAAATGGAAAAGCAGATCTTTCAGTAGAACATTTTGAAACATAAGACTTAGTTTTTGTCCCCTACATTTTTTTTTTTTTTTCACAGATGAAACAGTGATAAGTCTGGCACAAAACTGAATCATCCTGACTGGCTTGTACATGCACTTTTTCACAGATGAAAATATTTAACTGAGAAAGGTGTCCAGCTCACAGAGCATCTTCCCTGAGAGTGCTAGCCAGGAATGGCGGCATTTAAAAACACCTAAACTTCAGATCCTGTTACTACAGGTAAGAAGCAAGAGAAAGTAACCTCAAAGCAATTAAAAACCTTAAGATGTTCTAAGTAAATTCTACTTGTGACGCTGATGAATCTCTAACAAAGTTTTCTGTACGCTGACACACATGGTTACTCAAGAGCTCAGCACTTGTTCCTGACATGCATTCCTGCCAGAGCCAAAATAGTAAGGACATTTACAATACAATGATGTAATCTCCCACATTTTGTAAATGTGGTTGTATGTTGCAACCTTCCTTGGTTTTTAATAGTAAAGCACCAACATTTAGCTCACAGAGTCTGCCGCAACATTAAAACTCTTTCCTAGCAGCTCAGCTGGTATTTCATAACTCTGTGGAGAACTGTGTTCACATAGTTGAACATGACTGAATCCGGGTACAACTTTCTGTTCCTCTATTTATTTTGGTGAACAGAGCTGACCAGCACTGCTCTTCTTCTGCAACAATAGATGGTGCCTTCGTGGGCAATCCTGAAAGCAAAGGGAGACATTGCTTCCACAGGGCAACAAGGGTTGTCCTATCCATGGCCAAAACCTCATGTGTCTCACAGAGACAGAACAGGGCAAAGCATCCACAAGGACACCTTACGTGCATCTTCATGATGCCTCTGTGCTCATATTCCAGGGCCAAGAGGAAAGCTGGAGATGTGTAAACTTTGGACTTGGCTATGTGGGAAAATTAATCAGAAGAGCAGCAGTGCAGCAGTCCCCTGTGCCTCTCCCTGGCTTGCATTACCCCAGTCTGGCGCAGAGTTACTCCAGAATGCAAACCCCACTTGACATTCAAGCTCTGTTTTATGAAGCAGTCGTCCCCACTCTGCTGCAGACAGACCCATGCACACTGCTCTCCACACAGTCCTTGGAGAGCTCTGGGAGCACGGAGCAGCTGAAGGCAATGCCTCTCCCCTCTCCTCCCTTTGTGCCCCCTGTCCTGGCTTGCAGGGAGGGGCAGGAGAGAGCTGGGGTGGGCAGGCAGAGAGAGCTTGAAGCTGGGCAGGGAGGGGAGCGGAGGGGATGGCTGTCAGGGAATGATAATGTGCTTTGGGTATTTTGGATTGTGCCACGGGAGCTGCTCTGATGTTCAGTCAGACCGAAGAGGCCGGCTAAGAAGCGGCTCTTGTATTTCTCTTACCACCCACACGCAGCAACAAGGAACAAGCTTTTCATTTGCATTGCCAGCCCCTTCCACGTTGTCTGGAAGTGGGGAAAAAAAGCATTGTGGGAAAAGAGAAATCAAGTGGTGGCAGCTGGGGCAGGGAGTCTTTGGCAGGCAGTAGTGACAAGGCAGAAGCCATATTCCCCCTTTTCCCTGCCTTGATTTAGAGTTTGCAGATCTCCAGCTGGCTGGCTGGGGGGAAGAGTCCTGGTTAGGCTGGTGACTGAAAAACAAAGCACAACAAGGGCCTCTATGAGCAATTTGAGAACCGGCTGTCTGCACAGACCTCTTATGCTAATGTCATTGCTAGACCTCTCCCACCTTGCAGACACAGCTGCTGACTAGGAGCCCCACAGCTGAAGTAGCACCTTGGTACCTGGTATAGCCACCCTGCCTCCATGCTAGGTCTTGGGCCTCAGATCAGGGCAAGACCCTCTATAGATGTCTGGCTCAGCATTTCCAATCTGCTGAGGAGGCGCTGAGGCACAATTTTTACAGACTCCCTGTCTCAGCACAGCAAACTTTCCTTATGCAGTTGGGTGAGGGCAATGTCAGAAGATGGGTGGCCACTGTCAGCATCTGTTCTTGTTGTGTGCTGTGGCCCTGGCATGTTGGAGCTAAGGCTGAGTTGAGCCTTCATGAACAAAAAAACAAGACATACAATAACTGAGTCTGGCTGTGACTTCTGGTGCAACCCCTGCTCAAAGCAGAGCCAGCTTAGGCGTTACATCAATAAGGAGACAAATCTGCTGATGGTAATGAAACATTTCTATAGAGAGTTACACACTGTACGCATTATGTGATACCACAGGGTGACAAAGGAGGTAGAACTGGACAAACCCTAGAGGCTTGTGTGGGTGTCATAAATGGTTCCTGCCAGTCCCCTGCATCCCTGTTAGTGAGAAGTCAATTCCTGCCATGAAGAAACTGTAGAAATGCAGCTGCAGCGGCCAGTTCCTTGTCTGAGCCACGTGTAAAGTTCATTTCTGGAGATCACCTTACAGGAAAAGCTGTGAGAGCTTCCACCCACCACCACCTCTGATGCTGAAGTGGAGACCTGCAAGAGCTGCACAATCTTGCTAAAATCTCATTTCAGCTGGATCCTCTGCAAGTCCTTCTCAAGCAGAGGGAAATGCAGAGACAGTAATTGTCATGGAGCAGCAGCTTGGCTGAGCTAATGACAGAGAATACTGTGGGAGATATTAAGGGGCTGCTGTTAAGGTACTACTAATAATTTTCAGAATCATTTCCATTCTTATTCCTCCCCTGACAGTCTGAAACTGCTGTGGGTCCTTTTAAAGCCATTCTGCCTGCTAATAGTTTATTGCTTTATTTGATAGGTTGCTTAGGGATAGCTAGGCAGCTCATGTGTGTTTTTCCTCCTTCCCTTCAAATAGCGAGAGCATTTTAATATTTCTTGGAGAAAAATGGGTGTAATAAAATATGAACATCCCGGATCCAATCATGCTGCAGTGGAAAGCTCTGCTCTGCGAGGCTGTTTTGCACTGGCTCTTCTAGTTGCGCTCTGCAGAGAGCTGGCAGCACCACTGGCACTCCAGCTTCTGGTAAACATCTTCTTGCTTCAACTAGTGGAAAGGTTCACTCATTTAGGAAGGAAAGATAGAGCATATGTGGACCTCTGTGGTCTCCACTGATGCTTTTCTTTGAATGAGTCATTGCACACAGCTGACCTGGGTAAAGTCACAGAACGATGGCCAAAATTGCCCAAGCACTAGGGTTACCACTAACAAGTGTAACTTTGGACTGTGGTCTTGATAAACATACAGGCAATAGCAACACCACCACTGAGAACTAGCCATCAGACCCACGGGAGAAGTGTGGTGGTTGTGACTTATCAGCAGGCACTGTGAAACCAAACAGCATTTGACTGAGTATGGATAAGGTCTGAACAAGGCTCTGCCAAGGCAAATGTTAAATCCCCCAGTTCTGAGTTGCTTAAGGCTGGAACCAGCAGAAAATGGGGAGCACTGCACAGGGGCCAGCCTTGCTGTCAGCTCTTGCTGTTCCTCGCTTGCAAAGCACAAGTCATGGGATGGGGACTCAACCACAGTGCTGGGCTCTAGCTGGGGATTTTAGAGATTGCTTAAAAATGTGTAACAAGAAGTATTCATGTGTATGAAAGAGAGGAGGGATCTGTGAGTTCTGGAAGGCACTGCCTGTGGAAAAGATGCATCTTGAGCCTTCGGATTCTGGCAAAGCCCCTTTAGGAGCAAGTGGAATTTTCCCTGCATAAACAACAATGCCTATATTTGTTTAAGAGAAGAAAAAAATCATTGGGAAGCCAGTAGACGTAGAGTCCTGATGAGGAAGAAAAGGAGTGTTGTGCCCAGGCCATTGAGGATACTGTTCAAAACCAGTCCATCCTAATGCAGTAACTATCCCCGCTGGCTCACCAGCAGCAGGGCTGCCTGTGGGGCAGGTTGCGTGCGAGACGGGGGGTTTGGGACCTGGTCCTGACTTCAGCAAGAGACGTGGGTTCTTGGCATCTCCCAGGGGCTGGCACTTGAGATGGGGAAAAACGAACAAACAGGTCTGTTCAAAGGCATGTAGGAGGAATTATATTTCTTTTGGAAGAACTCCTCTTCCTCCGCAGGGCAAAAAGCACCCTGTAAGAGAACGAAAGCTCCCTGCGAATGGGAGGAAGCTAAATGGAAGAACTGCATCTGCTAGATTGCTCTTTGCCTTCTGTCAGGAAAAAAAAAAAAAAAAAAAAAAAAAAAAAGCAAGATTCATCAGGCCAAAGAGAGGCAGTGCAAGTGGGAACAGCTCTCTTTAGCTTAATAATCAGGCATTCAGCTGAAGGAGAGGGGGAAATCTGGTCTCTGCACCCAAGACTAAGTTTTAACCTGCAACCATTTCATGGAAAACACTTTCCTCCTTTTCTGCACTTCACTCAAAGGGCCATGGCAGGCAATGGATGCTGGAAACCCTCCTGTGGCAGAGCAATCCTACCCCAGACCTTGCTGTGCAGGCAAGCGAGTTGTACATGAAGTGGGGTGAATGCCATTGCTTCACCACTGTCTCCCTTGGCCATGCCCCAGTTTTCTGGAAAGGAAAGGTATAGCCACCAGCTTTCCAGAAGGATTGCAGGTTTTAGCCCCTGTGTGTGCTACCCTAAGCCCCATGTGCATGTAGCCGGGATGGAGCTAGGAGAGTGGGATTAGACAGTCCCGATACACAGTGTTGGTGGCCTGAGAGGGATTCACCACTCACTGTGAAGGCTCCCTCCATTTCCAAACCATACGCTTTCAGCTCAGCTTGCCCACCTCCCCTGGGCTCTGGATTTCAGTCTGCAGCCCAAGCACTGAAAGTTAAGTTATGCATAGACAAACCTATATTCTTTTGTGGTTCTGCTCACAGTGAAAGAAAATAAATAAATAAACAAACCAAATTTTTGTTTTTGTACATGCAGGCTTCAAAAGAATTGTGTCAGGACTTTTGCATTTGCACTCTCATTTTAGGTCACGATGGAAAATCACGGCAAACCTTCTATATGAGTGTTAGGGCCACTTTGCTAGCTATCTAGAGAGCATCTGGGAAAAATATCTTACAAAGAACATATCATTTTGCATATGCAGATTTCATTATACTTGTTATACTTGTTACTCATTGTATTTTGTTAAGCTCATCATTTATGTTGTAAATGCCAACAGAGGTAGAGTTAGAAGGAAGAAAAATGGTGGGATCTGATGCTTCTTCTCCAAACCACAGAATTATATTAAAACTCTTCTATTCATAAACAATACTTATCACTTGAAAATCTCAGTTTGCCAAAATTGCCAGTTTAACAAATTGTGCTGTCACAGGCCAACATATTTTATTTATTTTTAATAACATCTAGTATTGTGTGGTTCCAGACTACACATCACATGGCACGCATTGCAAATGAGATACTAGATATCTTTCTCAAAGATCGTGCACCCTGGGCTGAACTTTTTGTTCTTGCTTACAGGGATGCCTTTTATTCTCTCTTTAGCTTTTTGAGTATTCATGTGTCTAGCACATGAAGTACTGTTGCAGTCACATGGTTATGTGAACACACACGGTTGAACTAGTGCTCCACTTCACACAGAAAAAACAGAGAAACAGGAGATGAAAGATAAACCGCAGTGGCTGAAATAGGGCAATCCTTTACTCTGTCAAAATTTGGACCATCCTTGGAGAGGAGATCAAAAAGGCTTTCCACTAGTGCTACAAACATGTATATTGCTTTCTACTTCTTGCTTTCTTTCATTTCCAGGAGGCTTTTTTAGCAAGAATACAAGAAGTTCCAGTGTCTGGTGTACATTTATAGGGTACTGTAGTTTCAGAGTCATTTACTGAACCCTCTTGAGGGCAAGATGCTGTGTTTTCATATTGTGCAAGCTGCTGTTGATCTTGTTCATTGCCAGGTGTGGTCCTGCATCACAAGAGTGATGACCCACAACTCTCTTGTGGAGAGGGAAAGCCCAAAGAGATTTGGCAGAACACCACCTTGGTGCAGCTAGTCACATGCACAAAGGTGAGTGAATGAGTTTTATATTAGAATAGCAGCAGCCCTGTCAGAGAGGGCCAGTCTTGAAGTGTTTTACCTGGAGCCACCCAGAAACATGTGGAAGAGCTGGGAATTGAAAACAGAAGAAGGCTTGAATACTGCAGCAGCCTGCTTGGTCCTTAGCATAAGAACAGCCACCTTGGCTCTAACCAGGGCCAGAAATCCCAGGCTAATGAATAAACAGTGAAACCTCCAAGTTTGCAGATGATACTAAGTAGTTTGAGTAGTCAAATGCCACAGTGCTGGTGGCATTTGACTCCAGGAGGACTTCGCAGCATGGTATGAGTGGACAAAAAGGTGACAGATGAGTATCAGCGTAGATTAATGCAAGGTAATACACTCAAGGAAAAATAACCCAGACAGGATGTATATACCTAAACAGAGTAATGCCAGAAATGGTATTACCAGCAAATAGATCTCAGTCATCAGCGACAGCTCTCTGAAATCATCAGCTCAATGTGCAGTGGCCACCAACTTTGTTTTGCTGCTGAGCAAAACCTTGGTGTACCTCAGCCCCTGCGTGAGGTGTTGGTCTCCAATGCTTGAGGACAAGTCAGTAGAGAGAGGCCAGGGAGCTTCCTTACAGGTCAGGCAAGGCAAGAAGTCCTTAAGTCAGTAGTAAAAGTAATGAGCAGGATATCCCCTCCAACAGGTTAAACCTGAAGGGGGCTGCTGGGAGATCACAGCAAAAATGGACCAGCAGAGTGGCCAGGTTTACTTGATCCTACTCCCAGTGGTGGGGATATAGTACTGGGATAAGTGATACATCATCTACCCCATTTCTCATGGTCCTACTCTCCACCTGATGGTGGCCAACAGCTGAGACCTAAAGTGAGTGTAAGAATTGAGTGAAGTAGACAGAGGTTTCCCAAAACAGCCTCTTGGATGTCGAGTGTTTGTGGCTCATAGATTTCTCAAAGCGGAGGTGTTGTTTTACTTAGGATGGGATTATACCTTTTGCTAACAAAAAAAAAAAAAAAAAAAAAAAAAGAGTGAAGAAGGCTTTGAAGCTGAACTTTGTTATTAGAGGTGACATGCCAACCATGGGTAGGTGCCAACTGCAAGACTTTATTTTGACTGCTGTCTCATGAGGAAAGCTGGCAAGCTGGAAGGGCAGAGAGGCAAGTCATGAAGAAGGTGAAGAATTTAGCCAGATTACTTTCAACAGCCTCTTTGATGCTGGGTGGCTGAGAAAACAGAGTGGTGTTCTCTGTGTGTGCTGTGACAAAATATCCTTTAATAATTGTCTTCTGGGTCACACTGGGTTACAGGTTGGACTGCTGCATTGACCCTGACCAGCGCAGGATACCAGGTTTTGCTTCTGGAAGACACACTAGTATGGGTTGCGTGCATTGGGATGCTTTGTTACTTCTGCTATGATGAAATTTATTTTTCTGCTGAGGGAGGAAAATAAACAACTTCCCTTTAGTCTCTAGGTAGAAGCTAACACTGATCACGCACACAAGAAACAGCTAAGCTTTCAGTCTAAATGAAGAAATTTCTGCGTTCAGAGAAAAGAGACTGGAAATGAAACTTGTACGGATTGAGAGGACTGTTAGGGCTCTGCAGCCACAGCATGAGAAAGACACCCAGGAAAAAACCTCCACATTTGTTGTGACAGACCATACATGATTTCCTGCAGAATAAGGTGTCTCCCCTCATTAGGATCATAGCTTAAAGGCAGGTAATATGTAGCACTACCTTTTAAAGGGTGTTATCCTAAGGCCAGGAAAGCTTGTTGGTTTGAGGGTTTTTTTCTCCTCTTTGCGCCAAGTTCTGGCTTAGTTCAGTGCATAACAGCTCACTACATCCTTACCTCCTCTTCATTGTTAGTGTGAGGCCAGTCTGTGGGCCAACAGCAACCGAGATGCATCTCAGCCTGCAGCAGTGGCTGACGTGAAGGGATAAAGGAGGTGGAAGGCTTCTTTTCCTTCACAGGGACAATGAAAGGTAAGGCTGAAGGACAGTGTCTGTAGCTGTTCAGGGAAGACCAGGGCTGATCTACAAGGCACACACCTACCCTTTCAGGTCCATCCATTTAGAAAGGCATTCTCAAAAAAACCCACCCATCTTTTTTCTCCACATTTTTAACATGCTGCAAAACCAGCATGGCTATAAGTGAAAGCCACATCAAAACACAGCCACAGTTCGATAGAAAGATCAAGAAGCCTAGGGGGAAGCACCATTTTTTTTGAATAGCTACATTTTCTACTTTTTAAATACATGCTTAAGAGCAAATGTTTCCATATTTCCTGCTTTTCTGTAAGGTGGAGGGAGGGAAAAAATTATGAGCTAAAAATAGGACAGTATGTTTTCTTTATACAGTATAGAATCAGGAACAGTTTAAGCATAAGTAGTCTTAACATGCCTCTGTTCTTCCATATATTTACCCATCAGTTTACACACTGATTCACACCACGGTGCAGAACTGCTAGGTTTCTCTCAGAGGCACAGCAAAGGCATTAACTTGACACAGAGTCATTGCATACATTTAGCTTGATTCAAGACCATCAGGCTACCCACTCTTGCAGAATTTTCTCTAACAAGCTCCCTACACCCATAAATCTGGTTGGTTTGGGTTATTTTGGGTTTGTTTTTGTTTTTTGTTTTTTTTTAGTCCTGCAAAAGTTTAGGGTGGTGATAGCAGAATGGACAGGGTTGAACCAACAAATAAACAAAAAAAAGTTATCTCCTCTGAAACTTTCCAAATTAAAAACCACATGTGATGTTTTCTTGGTCAAGAGGTTTTAATAAAGACTCATATTTTTAAACCTCTCACACTGTACAACACACATTTAGATGTACATCAAGCTCAGATAAAAAATAAAGCTTTCTTACAAAGTACATTTTTCCAGTGAATTTTCTTTTTTTGCAGTAAAAATAGCTGCTACATAAATCCCTCCTGATCTTTGAAAAGGAGTCACAGTTATTTCCAAAAATAGAATTCATATTTTAATCATACAGGATAAACTGCAGGAAGAAGAGACAAGTCAACTGAAAAAATAAGGCTTGTATATAAATTTTTTTAAAAGGACATGCATAGAGTTGAAAAACATATGCCATTTATAAAGGAAAAAAGGTAATTTTATCCATATTAATATTTTCATTTTCAGTTACAGAAGAAACAACAAACAGGCCCTTTATGTCCCAGAATATAACATTAGTTTCTTGTAAAAATGCCAAAACGCACAAAGAATTGCCAGCTTCAGTCTTGGCAAAATACTGAGCCAGCCCTCCCTCCCCGCCCCCCCACCCCCACTTCATATCATAGGCATACCATATGCATGCATACCGAGCACTTATGTTGTCTCTCAGGCCAATTAAATATTTGCAGAAGGTTGTATATCCTAGACAAACATGAAAAAAAGTTTGATAAGTTTACATTCATCCTATTTCAAAACACACATACAATTAGTTTAATTTACACTATACAGTATCTGTTAAATAGGAGTTTCAAAAAGAATCGCAGAATATATACAAACTGAATATTGAAATGGTATGATTTTCCTTCCCTTCTTTAGAAGGGTCATTTTTTTTTGTTAACAGTTGCTACATCTGGTTTCAGACACAGAGTGTTTATGTACCTATGCAGCACATTTCTGGAGTAGTAATAATAAAATGTGCTTTAGAACAAAACTAGCATTGATTTTCCTTACTGCTCATTTAAAATAAATTAGTTGGTTTGTTTTTTGGTTTTTGTTTTTTTTTAAATAAACTGCATGATGTCAGATGTAAGCAAGGATGATGGTATTTTAAAATATCCAAGCAATAGTTCTGCTGCATCACTGGTTTCTCATCCAACCTTTGGTTTTAAAGCCAACCCATTATTACATGGCAGCACAAAAGTAGTCAAAATGCTTTACATGGCAGTACAGGTAGTCGAAATGCTTAACCCAAGAGCATTTCCATGTCTTCATGACAGAGCTAGGGTCTGTGCTGACTTCCATGCTGCTCAAGTGCCTGACATGGCAACACCCAAAGCCACTGATGAAATAAGGCCACTTCCTTCCAGCTCTCCCTGGTTACAAAATTGGTTAAGGTCCTTATTTCCCAACAGTTGCACCCATCTGAACAGCTAGAAGAACTGACTGCAGATGGTTCCCAGACACAGTCCCAACACGTGATCTTCACCCATGCAGCATCACGCAGTTGGGCTCAGTCCTCTGTGTCGGGCTGCACCCCCAGCATTGCGTGCAGCTCCTCCGCCGTGTACCCCAGCAGGTTCTGCAGGTCGCACACAAAGCGATACACGTAGCGTTTCCCTGAAGTCTTGTGGATGATGTTCTTGTCATAATAGTAGCGTAGGCCTCGGCTGAGCTTCTCATAGTTCATTTTTGGCTTGTTTTTCCTCCTTCCCCACCTCCGTGCCACCTGTCAGTCCAAAAAGAAAGCAAAATGCAAAGTGTTTATTCAAGCCACGTTCTTCTAGTCAGTGGATGATAAACGCAGTTATTAAAACCCTTTCTCAGAGCATTTTATTTGCTTTAGGTGTTCCAAACTCAAGTAAGAGAAGAGTTAGTGACTGACCCTTCAGCTGAATGTGCTTAGAGACAATTATTTGCCCCAGCTTCAGGAGAAAGTGGCTGATGGCAAGTATCAGTGGAAAGGATACCTATTTTTAGTGGATGGGCCAAAACATGTTTAAAGAGATCAAGTTTGTAAGCAATATAGCCTCCACTCTCAAGATGACAGTATTCAAACACTGATTTGCTATTGTGCAGTATGGGATATTCTTTAAATGGAAGTTGAATTATATAAAGTTCCTTGGAGTTAATGATTTCCCCTCCCCTCCTTTTTTTTAGTAAAGGCTTCAGTGGACTTCATATCATGTCTCTTAATACAATAACTTTCCTACTGATAACAGTTATCAGAAAATGAAAATGCATTTTATTTGTTTTTAATGACTAAAGCTGTAAGTTCCCAAAATTGTTCAAAAGCAGAACTAACGTATTTGCTGTGTATCTAAAACAGCAAAATGTGGCGGGCACTTTCCCCATTCCTTTGTGTAATCCCAGACACTGTTGATTCAACTACATCCGTTAAGGTAACCTACAGTATTACACTGTCAAAAGAATGAACTTTGTATACTACCTTTAAGTTTCAAGCTATACAACATGTTCCTCATAACTACAAGCAACTGCTGATATCCCTGTGTAAGAGAAGAGGGGGGAAGCATCCCACAGCAATCCTGACCGTACAATAAAGCATGTGCAGATGAGATTTCAGCAAATGTCTGATCATATAAATGCTTTATACTCAAGACTAGACACACAGATGGCAGATCAGACCCTAAATCTTTTTGTTCATCAAAATTAGGCACATACCTCATCTGGGTCAGCAAGTTTAAATTCCCATCCATCTCCTGTCCAACTAATGAATGACTGACAGGACTTGTCAGTCAGTAACTCCAAAAGGAATTGCCATAGCTGTATAGGTCCACTGCCTGTTGAGAGAGAGGGGCAGGGAGAAACTACAATTAATACTTCTGCAAGCTCCTACCACATCCAGTGTATGTGACCATACTCATACCACAAGATAGATCTTGTATACTCCAATTTACCTTTTTTTTTTTTTTAAATATAGAGAAAACCTTAGGATTCTTTCTGATAACAAATCTGTTCCTAAACATGTTAAAACTAAGACAAGCAAGCTTTTTCATGGAAACACAGGATTTGACACAAGCTTGGTCTTTCCCTTTCATATGGATCCCTTAGCCCTCACGCCCACCTCCCATCAGCTGCACTTCAAGCTTCAGGGCTTGTCCTGCAGTCCTTGGCTTGGTAAACGTTCTAGAGGAAAAATTAATTTCAGCAGGGACAAGATCTTAATAGGCAAGCCAATAACTGCAGAAACTCCCAAGTGTGGAAGATTTTTTCCAAGATTCCCTGTTTTTCAAACAGATCAAAAAGCACGTTTGATTGTTACATGTTCTGATGTACCTGCCTGTTCTTGGTTTAGCTAGATAGTCCTATGAGACTCTCTCTAGGGACATTTAAAATTAAAACTCTTTATGAGTAGTGGTCTCTAAGTTGTAAGGCATACCTTACAATTATACAACTTTATCACCACAGTACATGTTTATAGAGAATACTGATGTTACATAAAAAAAGGAGTGACCATTTTGCTGTACTACTTACCAGTAAAGCCAGCTAGAATTGCTGCCGGTATAACTGGTTTCCCTTGCTCTACAGGATCACTTCGTTCTTGAATATAGTCTTTGAAAGACATTGTAGGTTTGCTCAGACACAAGGACTGGCTACAGTCATCTTCAAAACTCTCATAGGATGGCACACGCTGTAAATCCACTAATGATGACTGGCTGTTCCAGGACTGTAACATCGAATCTGAGCCTTCGTAACTTTCTGCACCACTGTCACTAGATTCATGTTCTCTAAGCTTACCTTTATAAAACAAAAAACAAAGAAGTGTTGGGTTTTTTTCTTTCCCCTCAATCTAGCATCCATATATAAATTATGCAAAGGAGGAAAAGACATATAGACTGTGGCCTTGGACCCACGGTTATCATGCAGATAATGACTCACCAGAATTATCTATCAGCAAGTTCAGATTGCTTCTTGGAAAATCTTGATTTACCGCACAGTAGTTCACACCAACAGCATCTGCTTGGGTTTTAGGAAACAATGAAAACTCCTGTTCTGGATTGAGGAGATTTGGTCCTGTGGAAGTCTGACAGACATCAGTCAGGAGACTGGGTTTGGGATAGCCGAGGGCTTTAGGGTATCCAGGCATTTGCATACCATAGGAGTTCTGATCTACATTAACAGCTGACAAAAGAAATAAAATAATTAATTGGATGATTTTCCCTGCAGACCCTTAAAACAGACTAATACACCTCCAGCATCTCACTACAGTTGTGCCATCAAGAAGTGATTTTCCCATGAAAGATGCAAGAGAGTGATAGATGCTGCAGCCTACTGGAAAGGCTACTTAAGTTGGTGAGACGATCCTCATCTAAAGGACTCCAAATCAGATTCTGTAAACCTCCATCTACAACTTGCCAACCACAAATGTGTCTATTGTTTGTTCTTCGAGGAAGCTACAGGGCTACAGAAAAAACTGAAGAAATTCAAGTGGTTTTGTATAAGGCCCTCATCATTAAGTGGTGTAATAAAGTTGAGCTGGAGATTCACTGTGGTAGAATGAAATACAATACCAATCAAACAATCTGAGGGAGCTAGAATTGCACCCCACGTGCTTTCAAAAGCTCTATTACACTTCTACGCTTCTTCGAGAAGGCTTAAACATAACTCTTGCTTCTCCCCAGTGATGCTAGCTTTTGACTCCATTTGCTAGAGGTGGGAGTGGTCATTCTGCTCCACAGATGTAGGCTTTGGCATACCAAGAGGAAATTTGATTTTCTCAAAGCCTTTACTCTTCAAAAGATTTCCAATATGAATTAGATGACAATTAAACAATACTAGGAAAGAAGGCTGTAGCAACTGAAGTCAAGTGTTCTCCTTAAGCACAGCAACTATTCTGGTGTTTGGTTTGTTTTTAAACTGGGATCTGTGACATACTTAGAATAAATACAGACATAAAACTTCAAATTTCTTAAAATACTTACTTAAGGAATTGTTATTGACCCAATGAGGAACTGAGGTGAGATGAGAGTTCTCCACATACTGATCCTGTGTTTTCTCTTGGCTGTCTGGGGAGAGGAGAGAAAAAAAAATAAAAAGGTTTTCTAGTTTTAAAAGTCCGATCTGTATGCTACATAAACTATCTGACTCTCTTGACTATTTTGGGGTCATCATTCACATAAATTTCTACTAATGCGCTGCAATGCATTCTTTCTCTTGGAAAAAAAAAATAAAAACACCACCTCACCAAAAAACCTAACCAACCTCCAATAGGCTTGAAAACCATCATACCAATTGAATTTTAACCTAAAACTTAGAAACAACAATAATTGCAGTGTGTTTTAAGGTCCAAGTTCTTAATGTATACAACTAATGAATGTGACACTCCAAACCCAATGGAACTCACAGGGCACAGCATGTAGGGTTTCAGCAATACCATCACTGCTCACCTAAGACACCTCTAGGTGTCTTTGACTTCCTTACATTCATTCACTGAATTACCTCAAAGCACTACATTGAAGGAACATAACCTGTAATAAGAAGTGAAAAAGTTTTGTCCAACTCGTTGGGTTTTTTAATGTGATTTTTTTGTTGTTTGTTTTTTTTAATGGGGTATTACAGTAGCCTTATGATAATCTCATTTATTTCAATGATTATTCCAAATAAAATCTGACCACAATAGGTACTCAGCCTGAACTAAGAATGATTTCTGTAGATATCTGCATCTGTGCTTTGCATACCAACAATGTATTAATAGTTCTGATAATGCTTTTATTAACCAAGTTTTAAAGTTTGAGTTTTCACATGTAGTAAAAGCCCTTCATAGTGAAACAAATGTTTAAAGAGTCCTGTTTCTGTTCCTGTTAGAAGAGCCTTAAAAGCTCTTTCTGGCTCTGTAACTACCTTTTATCATCTGTTCCAGGTGTTCCCACAGAATATCACCCACATAGTCAGGTGCCAGTTCCAGGAAACGCTCCTTGCCCAGGTTGCACAAGTCTTGGCCACTCATAAGAAACTGATGGAAATTCACGTTTGCCAAGCTAAACTCATTGGTAGCCCATGAAAGCCACTGGCAAACTTGCTGTTCAGTCCACAACCAGGGATCTACAAGACAGAAAGTATCCAGCATTTAGAGGTAACTCCTGACCTTTGTCAAATAATCTTTAGAAGATAATGAATGAAAAAAAACCCCAACTTGTTTACTTGAGTTATTTAGTTCTGAATCAATTCAGAATTAACGTGTTCTTGTATTTAAAAAAAAAACAAAACAAAAAAACAACCCTACAAACCAGTCCTCTATTTTCCTCTGCATTCACTAGTAATCAGAGATGTCCTCAGCTTACTTGATTCTCTCTTATGCTGCCAAAGCACAAGCTCTCCATGCACCCATTTTTAATACCAGCAAGTCTGGTCTTTCCAAGTCAAGCTGTGCCAGATTCACATAGGATCCATTCTTGTATTTCCTACTGACATCATTCTTTCTCTTTTGAAAGAGCCGCTATTCAGCCTCCTCCTTAGCATTAAAAAAAAAAAAAAAAAAAAAAAAAAAAAAAAAAAAAAAAAAAAAAAAAAGGAGCTTATAAATAGAAAACACTTACTATTTGGGATACCCAGCCGACACTGTTCCTTTGTGAAACCACTGAAAGTATCTTTCAAGGCCTGACTCATCACAGCCTTACTGCACGGGGTTAACAGAGGCAATTCACAGTTGTTCGACTCTACAAGAAAGAAAAGTGGTGGAGGGGAAACAGAAGATACATTAACTTTTAGGCTAGTGAAAGAAGTGGCAGGGTTTTGCTTCACTATTTTGAAGAAAAGGATGCTAGAAACTAGGCATTTTCAAAACAGAAACAAATAGTGTAGATCTGTTTTCTGATATATCAACACTAAAATCTCTGTGCTACTGATTTGATAAAACGGCATCACAGTAAATTAAAGCTTTGCAGCTTTTCATGATATAGATCCTCACTTACTCTTAGTAGTTACAAAAAATGCCTTTGTTTCAGGGAAACTACAGTTATTTTTTTTTAAAAAAAAAGAAATATGTGACTGCTTAGTCCTATTTTGTCACCTATAGTTTGACCTCAGACTTCCTTATAAACTCCAGATAGTCTTCATTTAGTGAGAGCTAAGTAACTGATAGTAGGGTTATGAAGAACCAGCTTGCACCATTTAACAATGCTTCCTGATGGACTTTATTTTAGATCTTCCCATGCATCTCAATCACCCAAGTACATAGTGTAATAGATTATTCTACCATCTGAAACAATCAAGCGTGATTGGTAGCAAGCTGGTATGCAGCACCTAAATAATGCAACAAAATCCAAAGCCAGCACCATCCTATGCCAGTATAAACAACTAATCTGCTTAACTGATCTTTAAATTTGCAAGTAGATTCAATTTTAAGGACAAGTTTGGCTTCCACTCAGCCTTTCCTATTGGGCAGTTTTCACCAGAAAATTTTAGCTCATTTTATTCTGAAAGAAAAACATCTTAAATTGAAGAAAAGGAACCACACTGCCTGGATGTTTCAGATTCGGAAACCTTTTACTGGTATTTTGTTCGTGATTGATTGGTGTCATTAAGCTAGAGGTAATTTGAAGACAATGAACTTGCTACTGTATTCCTGAACATCTGAGCGCCTCCAAACTCACACACAGGTTGCATTTGAAGGAGCTCTGCTGTGTTAGAAGCATATAACGGTATCAGGGTATATAAAAGTAATGAACTTGGCAGACTCCAAGTCAGTTCACAAAGCTGTGCAACTTGTCTTGTTCTCCTAGACTATCTACAGGCTCCACTTGACCCAACAAGTGGAGCTCATTACCAGCCTGTGTTTAACTTCTGTGTATACCACACCCATCCTCAATATCTGCTAGGACTTGCTTTGCTGACCAGAGAAGATGACTGATTAGAATCACATTAGAACAAAGGACTGGTGGTTTTCAGAGGCTGGAGGGTTGAGGTTCCCCCCCACCCTCAGGGGACAAAAGGCAGCATCAGGTAAAATACTTAAATTTTGGACAAAACTCCATTTGTCAGGGATTTTAGGCACGGATATGTAGAGAAATCAGGGTATGTACTGTCCTACAAAAAAACCCCAAACCAACCCCCCAAAAAACGAAAAGAGATCTGTAAATATTCCCACCTTTGTTTTTTAAGGTATGGAGTAAACCTACTGGGATTTAACGCCAGAGGGTCAAGAAAGGAACTTGCAGAATACTTGGATTCTAATTATGGTTGAGATGTTACAACTTTAAATACACATAAAACTTCTTTTTTAAAAAATTTTTTAAACTTCTTAGCTCTGCTTTAATACCTACTAAGGCTTTTTCCATGGACAGTCAGCTTATTAGGCTACTGAATCTCATTCCTTTTCAGCACAGAGAACACCAACCATCCACTGAGCACCTAACATGGATAAAATCAAGCATGTAAACAGAAGCCTGTGTACTAAAACACTTATTTTTAGGGAAATCCACATTGCACTTGTAAGAGTATAGCCATGAAATGTTAAGATCCCACAAATTTCTTTCTGATCTGCTGACTGGACTAAAGAACAAAGTGAAGAGTTACCATAAGAAGTAGAATCAAATCCTGTTGGCACTTCTTGAAGTGTTTGATCTTCATTTAGCGATAAAAAATATCCAGCAAAGAGAGAGTTTGAGCTATCAAAGGTGTCAAATGCTGGTTGACGCTGCAAAGCAACAGAATAAATAAAAATCAATGTGAGCATTTTGCTAGAGCACTGACAACTTCATTGCTAGGATGTGGTTGGGTTAGGTTTCCTAGATTTGGAGATCATGCACAACCACTATCTTGAATCAGCTAAATTGTGCCTTTGAAATATAAGCACAATGAGAGCATAGCTTCTTGTACATGAATACAAAACAACTAGCAGTCAGACCACAGTGCTAGGTGGGTGGCATGTTCTTCAGTGTACAGTAAAACCAAGGATATTCTTGGTTTTCCTGTAATTGAGGCTTTTAACAATAGAGAATGCACGTGTGTGTGTGTGTGTGTGTGTATATATATTTCCAGTTATATTTTAAAGAAATCCTTATTGCCTTAACCCTTTAAATTGACTGTTCACTTCATGAGTGCTTCATGGCAGAGGCAGGATCAGTAAATTATGGAAAAACAATTTCCAGTGCAAGACCTACAGTAGATTTGTGCAGCTTTTTCAGTACAAAATTAATCTGAACCACATCACTTGAAGCTATACAGCCAGTTTTACAGG
Organism: Athene cunicularia; assembly: GCF_003259725.1. Lineage (NCBI taxonomy): Eukaryota > Metazoa > Chordata > Aves > Strigiformes > Strigidae > Athene > Athene cunicularia. The sequence goes on from NW_020799091.1 coordinate 96,108,921, forward strand.
ACTTGAAAGATGTTACTCCTTTGCTGTGACTTTTAGACTTCTCAATTACTGGATTTGCCAGCTACCACATTTTACAGTCTTTCAAGTGCTCAGATGCTTAGTGAGACACTGCGTTATACAGAAAGGGATAAGCAGGACTGAAAAATGTTCCAGATAAAAATGGATTCTACTGTTATATTGGTAACACTCAATAAATATATTTTGAAAACCTAACTTCTTTCAAACTTGACTTGTGTCAATTCTTTGTACTAGAAATACTAGTACTTTTACTAGTTCCCCCCAGCCACATTAGTTTTCAGGGGGCAGAGGGAATGTTAACAGAGGAGGAAATAACTTTAAAAACCACTTATGCAACTTGCCTATTAGTCACAAGGAAACTGTATCTGTAATATCCAGCAGCATGAATGGATAAAAGTTGCCACTGAGACTTTTAAAAGACCTGAAAATAAAATGTTATTCTGGAATGCTACAGCTTACTAATGGCAGCTACTGCAGTCCAGAGAGCTGCAGATAAAGGCAACCTGCAAATGCTTATTTGTTTTAAGCATCCACTGGCCTGCCAGCTTATGCCAAGGTAGAGTATTTAGCTGAGGACAAGGCAGAGAGTTTTCAGGGCAGTATTCATGTTTGATGCAAAAGCAACCTCAACTATGTTTCTGGAACAGCAAATGAGTGTTAATATTTCCTCATATTCCCTAACTTTCCTTTTTATGTCACCACAAAGTTTCAAGTGGCTTGGAGCTTTTTTGCACGGGGTGTCTTTCATGTGCCACATGTCACCCCTCTCCCCAAATTACATTATCCCTAGTAAGAAACAAGGAACCATAATTTTTTAGTTGTATTTTGTAACAAACTGCAATGCATCCTAGTACATACATTATGCAAACATACATTCCACAGAAGAAAAATCTGGTAAACAGTATCATGCCTCAGTTAACTGGGTTCAGAAATCTCCACTGACCACTGGACAGCAGAGACAAATTGTGTATGGTTGGTTCAGTTACCCTCCAAAACTAGAGTCAAAGCCAACTTGTGAAAAGGCTCACATATGAATAAAACAAGTTAATAACAATTGCCAAATCTGCTTGTAAAAGATTCTTTATGCATTACTAGATAAAAGCACTGACTCATCACTAATACCCAAAAGAAAGGGCAAGTTCTTTCAAGGCAATGTGGAAACTCCTGTGTTTTGTGTAAATAGCTGACCCCTATCCTGAGTCACTGGAAAAAATGCTGTGGCATGTGAATGAGTAAAATCCATACTGTGCTCGTTTCGTATTTCAAAAGGGAGAAAATTAATGTTTAAGCAGGTTCTGGATTTAATAGAAGTAAAAGGGGAAAAAACCCCACATAGAATAAATTGTGCTTGCCCTATCAGTTATGCAACCATTTTATTTGTCTTTTCAACATATGTAAGAGTAATTAATACAGAAAAAAATAAAAAGAAATGCAAACAGCTACAAAATAATAGAATACAGGTCTCTATTTTGACTTAATTGTATGACAACTAAATAACTGCTTAGAACAACCACTGTGTTACAGAGCGCACAGCTGTTAAGTTGGGGCATCTCTTGTGAATTTGTTGTTGCTGTGGGCAGGAGAGAAAGCTAAAGTGGGACATAAAACATCAAAGAAGTTAGCATACCAGAGTCTCCCTAAGTGATTCTTCAAAACATGGACCTTCCTCAAAGTTAATGAGAGCAGAAAGTGTCTTCCTAACTTCATTTGGTTTCCATTAAGCAATGCTGTGTAAAAAATTGATACTGGGATAAAAAGCAACTTATATGAATGTAGATGAGGGAAGCCCTTAAAAACTGAGTCTTTATAGTCTGCTTCTCATTTGTCCTTGGTTTGTAAGGTCCTTTTCAAACAAAATAACAGATGCAGTCTATCTAAAGTATGTTTAACAACTACCTTTGATTTCCTTAGGCTGCACTAGACTTCCATTTCACATAGTTGTATGTAGTAAGTGAATAACCTACTTTTTTTTTTCCCATACAGTCTTCTTGAATGAATCAGACTTAAACAGTCATATCGGAACAGCCCTCTGCCAGTCTCATCAAGTTAAAAAAAATAAAGACCACCCCTACTGCCAATCCTGTAGCCTTTATTTAGGCAAAGGTTCCACCAGCTCCCAACAAATTTGAGATCAGTTCTTGTCTACCTCTTATTTTCAAACTCTTAGGATTTAGGGGGATGGAGGGAGGGAGCCTCCTTGGGGGAGAAGGTTGAGGTGTAAGTTTTACATGTTCCTGTTTCAGTTCTGCTTTTCACATCTTTACTGAACTCAGTGGGAATACTCTAGAAGATTAGAGGTTACAAGCAAGCAATTAAAACCTGAATATCTGTGTTCACCTTGGCATGGTTACACAATTCCTGTGCTAGGATTAATAATACAATAAATGCATTAGCTGAGAGATGCCCCAGCTAGGTTTAGAAGGTGACAGCTCAAAAGTACTCACCTTGAGCATTCCTCTGTACATGTTAGACACAGGAGCTACTTGATCCATGTTCCTGATCCCAAAATCACTCATCTGAAAAAATCAGAGGCGTCACATGAAAAAAGTTGCTACCGACAAAGCAAGGGTGTTAACAGATGTATCTCACTGCTTCAGTACAAACTACAAAACAGATCTCAGAATGAGATACAGCAAAAGTTTTCCTTCTCATCATTTGCATCCTGACCACACAGGGCACAATTCCCATCTTGCTTAAGCAGCTTTTTAACTAGAAGACCTTTCATAGGCATCACTGGTGTTAAGATTTTATTAAACGAGTGAACAAGAGGATGGTTATCTTCTACTATCCAACGTGAGGGCTTTTAGTATCTTACTCTCTTTTTAATATCTTATTCTGTCATCAGAAAAGATTACAGAAGTCCTTTGTCAACCAAGTATCTATTGCTTTGAGATATTTTCCAACTTTCACCCATTATGCTAAACATTCAGTTTTGCATTATTCTTGCTTACTGTATTTCTGCTTACATGCCATGATTCTCTTTCAACTTTGGCTTTCAAAAGGAAGAAAGAGAAGTGACAGATGCTCAATGTGATACACCTTCAGGTACTAACATTCATCCCTTTCACTTCTTCATGAATAATCATTGAAGCCAATACCCAGTATTAGCAACCTGCTTCCTCTACTAGGCAAAGCATCTCCAAACCATGCTATCCTGCACATTTTGTAAACATGGGATTAATGTAATTATAAAGCTTTGGAGGGCCTAAATTTTAATTGAAAAGGGTTTATCCAGTTAAACGCCCTTTTTAGAGTTGGTGATGGAACCACCATCAATATGTTTATGCTATTGAAGTCAAAGCTATATCATATTCCCTGCATTGCCAGGAACAGGGTTGTGCAAGGCCTGTATAACTTGTTCTTCTATATATCACTTAAGGAAAAGAGTGATAAGATTCATATCCTTTTACCGACCTATGGGAGGGATCAAACATAAGGAATAAAGCCAGTTTTATGGCTATTGTTCAGGTTTATCATGATGCTGTAATTCAGGTGTCGGTGGATGATACCTTATCAGACTATGCTCTGGCAAGTTGTCTCTCAACAATTTTCCTTCTTTTTCATAGGACTGGGCTAAATTCTCTTGCTCCACAGAAACTGTTTGAAAATGTGCAGTTATATTAACCAGTCGCACAGGACACTATTAATATTTTCATAAAACTGCGATCACTTATTACAAGCAAGTTCCCTCGTTAGCCTTGTTAACACAAGGAGAAATCAAAATACAATCTTAAACTCAGATAAAGGTAGCAAATTAAGACCTTAGCAAAATAAACCCAGCCTGTTAAAATGACAACACATTCAAATGCTATCCATATAAGCAAAGAGGAAAATAAAAACGTCCAACAGACAAAGACAAGGAACGCTTTCATCCTCTTATACAGTGGATCACTTTAAAAAAAAAATAAAAATATCAAGAGTCCTTAACCTGAAAGGCCCACTTCCACTTAACTGTTATCAGATGTATGGGCCTTATCACGGAAATAAAATAGATCAACTGACTATGAAAGGAATATTCGACTTACACATCATTAATGTTACCCAAAAGTGCAATCTACTGAATGATGGTTTTTACCTCAAATAGCATGTACAAATATTTAATCTAAATTACACATCTCATTGAGCAGCAAAGAATTTTACACAGCATGAGTCTCACTCAGCAAGCATTCTAATCTTTTCATTAAATTTGCCAGTTTAAACAACTGTTTACCCTTGCATTCGGCCAGGCTTTTAGAAAAGTATACGGCAATTTCTAACACCCTTTGTTTTGCCTTTGAAATCTGCCCTGGTGTCTAGAGATAAGTAGCTGTAAGCCTTACCAATCAGAAAGTATTTGTGAAAATATTACACACATTTTTAGTAAATTTAGATCTGATTCCCAGTTAGGACTACAAATAAGATTTCTGACACTGTTTCAGGTGTAATCCTGGCCTCTGCAGAAATCCTGTTAGGAACTTTCCCACCAACTAAAAGGTCTGGGATTCTCTCCTTCCTGTTGGTGGTGGGTTTTTGTTTGTTTGTTTCTTTAGACATGTTTAGGGTTCTAAGACAAAAGGTTTATACAGAGCCTTCATTACACGGCATTGCTTATTAACCCAAGTCACCGTTTCTCTATGCTAGGCAGCTCATTTGTTCTGTGGCCTTGCCCGTGCACCAGTCTAATAACACATGAAGACCTTCAGCATGTTTTGTAACACTCCAGTTTTCTTCCTCCACCCAGATCTCTCATGCTGTTCTGAATTTCTTTACAGAGCCTTTGCTCACCATACATCAGCTTCTGCAGTACAAGTTTCCAGCCCTGAGATCTGAAACCCTGTCAGAGGTATCGCCAGACAAGCAGAGCTGAAAAGGCAATACGGCTTTTCACGACACAACGGGTTAAAGCTGGCTTTCTGATGGACTTCGAGAGCTGCTGTTTAAGTTCAGAAGACACTACTGCACTGAAGAGTGTGACTGGGCCTCACTTCCAACTCCTCCACTAATGCTGATGACTGCTACTTGCCAGCTATAATTGGTTTAACTGGCAGGACACCTTCTTCGACACCCCCGCATAGCTGAGTGGGTGAACCAGAACAGGGTCAACAGGATCAGGCACTTATTAACTAATACTCCCGAATTCTGATCAACTTCTTTTCAGCAACAGCCAGGTGTTTGCCCACAGCTGGATTCAGCCGGGAATCATCCACAGGGAGAACTAAACCACGCTAGTGCCTGCAAACGTTACCTCCGCCGCTTTCTGTTTTAATTTTATTTTGGTTTTAAATGGCAAATTCAGGCTCCTGACTAAATAAAAATAATTTGTACCAACAGGTTAAGAGGCAACCGCCCGCCTTAGGAGCGCCGATCCCCCGCGCAACTGCCGGGCTCCCCAAGCGCCGATGAGGGAGATAGCCGAGAGCTGCTATGACTTTTCACACATATGACACACTCGCCCACATAAAAGTTCTATGGGGAGATCACACAGCCCAACATTTTTTAACTCCCTTTAAAGTCCTAACCAAAGCCAGAGTGCGCGCTGCCCATTAACCCTTTCCTGGCGGCGCGCAGCCGCCTGCACGACGCGCCGCCGGCCACCGCCGCTTTGAACGCGCGTCC
>NW_020799091.1:96114583-96117049 GCF_003259725.1 Athene cunicularia
CCGGCCCCGGCCGCTCCTCCCCGCCTGGAGCTGCTGGGCGCGGGGGGAGGAAAACACAGGTTCAGCTCCGAGAGACAGAGTAATCCCCCCTCCCCGCCTGTACAGGAGATAATTGATGCTGGACGTTTCCCATGCTTATATTTAAGTAATACCTGTCCTCGAGATAAATAAGATGAGGAGAGTTAACCCATAAAATCCAGGTATCTGTATAGTCTGTTTTCGTAAGTAAACTATGACACTTGGTACCGTGGAAATTCACGAATTATGTTGCATCTTCTACAGCTGTCTTGGAGAGTTCTTAATGCAAACTAGATGCAATCTGAAAGCTGTACCAGCACTTTCATCCTGTGAATTGCAGATCCAAGAGCCACAGGCAGTAAAACTGCGTTGATGCTCCACAGACCTTGAAAAAGTTGGGTAGCCCTCGGAAAGTTGCATGGAGCTCTATGCTACCAAAATATGGCGTAACTTTCTGCTAAATTTACTTCATCGAAGTGAGCTCCCCTCGAGGGGTCAGAGGGACTCAGTGGGGAGGCAGGAGGCACGGTTTGCTCTGTTACTCTGCTCTGTGCTTGTTGGAGCCACCTAACTTTCCTGACTCTCTTGCCACATTACCCACGACCAACGTCTTTTATGCGGTGTTAAACACTTTGGGTGCACCCCGTTGGGGGGACCCCCACAACTTGCCAGCTCCCCGGCCTGGCTGCGCGTTGGAGCCGTGTCCTGGTGCGAGACCTGCCTGCGTGCCGGCCATCACGCTGCACCCTCTGGCCGGGCAGAGGCCGTGGTGTGTCCGTCCGGCGGCCATCCTGCTGTGGGTGCCCTGGGCACCTGCGCCCAGCCTGCCTCCTGCAGCACCCACCCCACAGGGTGCAGATGCAGTCCTTGGCAGTGGTAAACCGCCCAGCTCTAAGTACAAAACAAGCTGGAGCCACAGTTCCTTGTTGCTTCCACCCGCGATTTCTTGGGATTTTCAGTGAACACCAGGGACCCAAACTGCACTTAAGAAGCTGTTCTTTAAGCTTGCTGTTACACCTTGCTTTATTTAAACTAACTCTCATTTCAAATTAACACTTGTGTTGTATGGTTGTAACTATTCTTGTAATAGGAGTCCAATAACTACTACTTCTCTGCTCCCCACCAGATTTCAACTGACTCTTTACCATGTGTCTAAGCTGTGATTATTTTTGCCATTAAAAAGCCTTAGTTTCTTTGGCTGTTGGTGGTGTAGTTGTCAGGTCTCCCTCCTTCCTTATTTTCCAGCCATTTCTGGCTGCAGCAAAAGCTCGACCATACAACTTGTTACCCCAGAGTAAGATTCTCTAGTATTTCATTGAAATTCTTCAGAAAACTTTTTCCTTAGAAAAGTGGGATATTTTTCATTCCTTAGGGTCAAATGTTACCAGGCAAATTGTGAAAGAAGTGTCTTGATTATGCCAATGACATTTCTTACTTCAGGAGAGACCTGATCTAATAAGGCAACATCTGTTACAATCCTAAGGGAAACCATTAAAAACTGTTTGTCAGCTGCATAACAATTTTAATTATAACACTGACAAAAACAGTTATGCCACCCTTTATATAGGGGAAACATCTGCCAAAAAGATAAGATGAAAGCATGGGAGTTATTTATTTCTTGCTAAATCAGTGTTCTGGGATCCAGAGGAAAATTGTTAACTTGCTCATATTTTGCTCTACTAAAATTTCGTATTTTGAACCTAATTCTTCTTACATAAGAGTATTTAATTTCATTAGATAGTATTTATTGTTAGTATACAAATACACTATTGCTCCATTAGAAGTGGTACGTGCTTAGTGGGCTGGAGTATTTGATATATGAGAAATTGGGGGAGCTGGGTTTCATTAGTTTGGAGAAGAGTAGGCTAATGGGGAATCTCATTGCTGTTTTCAACTACTTAATGGAAAGCTATAGCAAAGAAAGAGCCAGATTCTTCCAGAGGTACACAGTTGCAGCAGGGGAAATACCAATTGAATATTTGGAAATAAATGTTTCCAGAGCAAGTGAAAGCTTCATCTGTGGAGAGTCTCTGATCTTGACTGGCCAAAACCCTGAGCAACCCCAGCAGAAGGTTGGAATAGAGACCTGCAGCTCTCCTCTTCAGCCCACAGAGTTACTGTAATTCTGTAATCCCTCTTCTCTGCTCATTTTCAAAATGTAACATCTTTAAGCTAGAGTCAAAGACAAAATAGGTTTGATTTTGTTTTGCTTCTGTAGTGTTTTGTTGTATTTTAGGAATTGTCCACCCCCCTCAAAATTTCTTTAGTTCTTAGTTGTGCTTTTATATGTGTGCGTGTTGGCTTACTCTCAGGCATAGAGACAAAAGGGGGAGTTCTTTATAAACTTAAGAATAATCATGGTATCAGCACTGTGCTGCAAACTTTTGAGGTTTTTGTTGATTTTGCAGACCTACTGGTACTTTCTTTTTTTTTTTTTTTTTTTTTTTT
>NW_020799091.1:96117099-96132342 GCF_003259725.1 Athene cunicularia
TTTTTTTTTTTTTTTTTGTTTTTCAGGAGTGAGGGAGAACTATCTGTGGTACTCAAGAGTGGAGTGGCTACAAAGGCAAAAGGAAAGAAAATGGATGAACATGAAAGAACAAATTGCTGCAAAGACGTTGTACTGGGATTCTGTGGTAGTCCAGATAGATAAGTCTTTTTTTCAGTCCTTCTTGCCCATACATTTCTGTTTGAAAGAGGACCCACTCTGCAAGTGAGTTCTAAGGGGTTGTTCCTGTTTTTTTAATTGCTCTTCTCTGCAATGGTATTTCAGAAATACGCTGGAGAATTGCCTTCTTGTAGTGAATTGAGGTAAAGAAACTCGTTAGATTTTTTTTAAAGTATGTTAGTACAGGACATTTTGCACTGACAGCAATGGATGGTTGTCTGAGGGGATATTTTGAGCAGCTGCAATGCTGATTTGCGAGACGTGGAGGAGGAGAAGAGCAGCAGCTCATGGTCAGGGCATCCCAGGAAAGGGCTTCACTCAGTGTCTGCACACCATATTCTCACTGGGGCCAACAAAAAGAGGGAATAAGATCCTAAAAATGTAGAGGTTTAAAGCATAAAGAGGGAATGCAAGGCAGCAGGTATGTGGAAGAGCTGCATTGCAGCCAGGGCTCCAGAGCAGCTATGACTTACTCCTCCAGAATTTCTCTTGCGCCATGGGAGAGGACACACAGGAGTGAAAACCCTGTCGTGCTGTCAAAGTATGCGTTGTGCACTCATCTGCATGTTGGCTCAGCTCCTCTGCCTGAGTATGTTTGGGGCGCACGTGTCCCTCCTCCTCCTCCTCCTCCTCCTCCTCCTCCTTCTCCTCCTGCAGCCGCCGCCGCCGTGGGGAGTGGTGTGGCTGTGCTGGGCTGGAGCAGCCCTTGTCAGAGGAGCCCCACAGGTGTCTGGTGGGTGCTCAAAGGTGCAGTATGGCTGATAGGCCCGTGCCTCCTCCCACTTCCCACATCCCTGCAGTACTGGGGATGCCTTTATTTGCATTCAGTAACATAAGTAAACAGAGTCCTTCTGAATTTGAAAGAAAAGGCTGTATATTTGTGCCCCTAAAAGACAATTAACAATGAAAAATAGTGACCGTCTATAAGATCACAGCATAAAGGGTCTCAGGAAATAACCTCTTTGAAAAATAAAGGCCCAGCTATCTGGTTTTGAAACAGCAACTTCAAACAAGGTGCTATTATGATTGAAACAAAAGATGAAACTCACTGACTCTGCCATTCAAACACAACTAAACCAAAATATTTATACAGACTTGGGGAAAAGGGGGGTATCAAATGACCTTTCAGTCAGACCTATATTCTTTGTCAAAATAAAACACCATTGACTGTTCCCACTGAAAAGTTCTCCCCATGGTGTTTGGTGCACAAAGTGTGACCAAGATAATTTCTGCGAAGGCATCTCAGTGAGTCACAAAGTATATAGCAAGTTACTCATGTGCGTGTCATTATTCTGAGCACATGCAAACCAACATGAATAATTACTGCAGAGAAAAAAAAATACTATGTCAAAGTTCTGTCAGCATGTTTGAGGAGTAACAGATATTGCTACATTTTGCCCATAAAGCGCTACATTTCACCTTCATAAAACTGAAGGAAATGAATAAACTGCCGGCTCCTTAAAGCATAAAAATTTGAAGTCCCTATGCTTCTGATTTTTTAATTAAATGAAAATGTTACAAGCATGCCTCAGATAATGTTGCCAGCGGACAGGAGAGATGCCTAACACATGAACTGTAGGATGATGTCTCATATGATTGAAAAACAGAAGCCTTTACCTTTCATACTAAAGCAGAAGATTAGTTGTTCAACTAGCTAGTGCTTAAGAGGTTGCTCATACCATTTTGGGTGTATTTAATTCATTTCATGCAGTCTGAGGCATAAAATAAAAAGCACATGTTAATATTTTAAGGCCAAGTGTATTCAGAAACAGCAAAGTATAGTAATTGCTTTTGGATGACCGTGTTCAAAAAAGTACACTTGAGCTTCCTTTAGCAACAGAGCTTTTTCTTTTATTCTCTTCATGTCATGTACTGCTGGTTTCATTTAAGAATAACCTTGCTTGTGTACAGGCTGACAGTTCTCCTGTTCAACTCACTAATCGCTGTGATGTGCCCTTCATCACCACATTTGCTCTCCCCCCTATGCGGGCAGCGATATGCTTCTCTTACTGGTAAGGGCAGTACTTCATCTTGTGATGGGTACAGTTCCCCTCATCTCCTCCCCATCACCAAAAAATAGAGGAGTTTAGCATTGTTATTCTGTGGCTGTAAAAGTTACATGCCAGCACTTTGTAAGTTATCACAACTATTCAAAAATTGACATTAGCCCTAGGTATGCTGATAATGATGTTTACACCACAGATGGGAAAGCCCATTGCTAGGAAGCCTTGCTTGTTGCTGCTGCCCTTGTACTTCTGTAAGTGGGAACTGTCTGTGTGAAGACTCAAGTTTTTGGAACAACAGTTTAAGGTTATTTTTTTCATACTGACACATACTCCCATGTGCCCAAGCCCTAGCATAATAGAATTTGTTCATCTTTTATGTTTTATATTACCTTCTTTGTTATTCTCAACCTACTTCATTCTCATCCCTTACCTTCCAGCGCAAACTTCCAGTTTGCTTTTTTTATCTCATTGACTTATGTTTGTGTAGCGAGCAGTTCAAGTCAAGCACTGGGTGGTGGCAGAACTTGTGGCACAGAAAGTGAGCACCGAGTCATATCTAATCGCTTGTTTCTTTCTGACAAAAAAATACTATGATTTCATCCATGTGTCCCTCTTACTGCATGTTTAGTGCATATACACATCCTTACATGCAAGCAGTGGTGAGTCTCATTGTGGTCAGTGAATAAGAAGAATATCTCTGTTTACACAATATTTTGAAATTCATCCAGAGCCTGTCAGGTGCTACATGTTGAGACCTAGAGGACATGCATTTTTTTAGATACTAAGAGTGAAAGAGAAGTTGCTGGCCTCTTTCTTGACCTAAGCAAAAGTTCAGGACCACTGTAGTCAGGATCATTCATCCCACTCTGTGTTGAGGATCTCAGCCTGAAGCGTCCAGAGCAAAAAATCACCTGTTGAGTGGCCTTGACTAAAATAACATCTATGCAAGACCTAGATCCCACCTTATTGACCTGCTTTTCTGTTGGAAGACTGTTCAGGCCTTCCTATATCAAGAAATTTAATTCCTGTCTCACAGAAGTAGGAAAAGGAAAGGCAATGCCAGCTTTAGCTGTGAGTGGATGTATACATTGTTGTGTCCACTGGTGCATACATTGGTAGACTGGGAAAACTGCCTGTCTTTGATTCATAGACATCTTCTCTGTAAAGTGCTGCTCTGTCTTAGCCAAGTTGGCTGTCTTTTTTCTTTTACTTCCCCAGGGGCATAATGTCAAATTAGTCATTTTTACAAGAGAGGGAAGCTTTATAACAGCCACAACATAGGTTCTCTGGAACACTGACAAGATAAATTAACTTTATATAAATGTAAGCAGCAGTTGCTGTATCTGTCCTGGTTTCTTTTTTTCCTCTTCTTTTTTTTTTTTTAATTTTTTAATTTTCCTTTTTTTTTTTTTTTTTTTTTTTTACAGTGGAGCAGGTGCAATGCCTGTATCTATTATCAGTATCTAATATGGTTTAAGCAAACACTGGATTGCTCACGTTGTCTAGGTGTTGCATGTAGCCTATTAGTCATCCCGTCTAGTGCTTATCACAATGCAAAAAAACAACATTTGAGATGAGTCATTAAGATTCATTAAAGAATATCTCTGTCATAACAGCAAATGAGGGAGAAATATGGAAGGGACAGGTGGGGGTATGTCTAATATTTGTGAAGAACACATGACGTGCCATATAGCAGGGATCTTGAAAACAATACTGTTTGTAAGAATAGTATTAGCAGAGCAAAAAGTGGGCTTAGCTGTGTTGATTGACGCTAGTAAGCAAATTCTGTATTTAGAGTTTCAGATAATTAGCTTTTGGGGGGAACTGGGTTAGACAGTATTGGGGAAGCTGACATCCCACACCAGTGTCAAACTGAGGACAAACTTAAAGCAAGCTTCATTCCATGTACAGCTCTGTTAGTGACAGAAACTCCGGGGCACTGTGGTCCCCTTGCCCTGCTAACAATGTCCCCAGCAAAACAGACATTCCTGCAGGATGTGACATGGCCACTCATGTGGTCACGTGTCCCTGTCCTGTGTGACTGTGGCCATCTAGCCATGCATGAAGCCCAGATGCTGCAAGCACTCTGCAGGCGCTTAATAGCTCACAGTACTGAAACCACCACCTCTGTGTCGACACTGGACGACAAACCCTCTAAGGAGGACAGCCTTGTGCTGGGCTGGCATAAAACATGGGGGAAATAATTTTCTTAGCCCATGAGGATCTGCTGGAACTTGGGCATTGGGTTTGTTCTCCCCACAGGAACAACAAGTCTCAAAAATACTTTGTGAATTGTATTTTGGAAAAAATAACCATATAAAAACAAATGAAAAACTAGCCGTGATTGATCAAACCCTTGCATTCTTTTTGCTCCTGGCTTTTTTTTTAAACATGTTTTTATTTTAAATGGTCTTTTTTTTTTTTGCAAACACTGGGTTTTGGTAGTGGTCTGGACACATCAAGCAAAGGCTTCATCTTGTGAGAGAGCACTGTAGGCAGTTCCTCTCCACACAAATCTCCATGTAGCTTTTTCCCCAACAGCATGAATTCCCCTCTGCGGGCCAGATGTGCTTTTCTCTTCATGCAGATGAGTGTTTCCATAGCTGAGGAGTTGGTCCTGCCGACAGTACCAAGATTTCTAGAGTCACTGCTCGCTCTCAGGTGTGAAGTGGATTGCTCTCTGGCCTTGGACAGATAAGCAGCCATAGCAATTTGTTGCTCTTCTGTCTTTTCCCAGTGTTGGAAGTCTTTCAATTAGTGAAGAAATAAATTGTCTACATAATTTCTTCTTTTCTGTAGTGCAGTCTCTTTCTTTTGTCTCAGTACAAACCGGTTTTCTTAAGATGGCTGATTTATAAAGAAAAATGGTGCTTGCTTTAATTGAACATATATATTCTACTATGACCTTTATGGTAATCATTCATTTGCTCTTTTATCGATGTCATCCAAGTGATTACTACCCACATCACAGCTTTAACTCTGCCCATGTATGGAAACTGAACTTTGGAAGCAATACGCTCTTGGGTCCTGCTCAGGCGAGCTCTGCTGCTTTCCGTTGGGTTTCTGTAAGCAGAACCTGTATAGCTTTTAATGTTTCTAAGTAAACCCAGGAGAAACTAACTGTTGTGTGGAGCTCTTATCTCAGGAGAACACATGCTTTGGCCATGCAGGAAATAAACTGAACAGATTTTAAAAGATAAGGATTTTGATTTCACCTCCTTTAAATTCCTTCTGTGCTCTCACAGAAACCTGGCATTTCTGGGAACCCACACCCAGTGTGTGCCGGGGTTTAAGGTCAGCGATCATCTTTAAATACATTTTCCCTGTACACGGACCCTCTGTCTTTTCCCAGTGTTTTTCCAGCTTGCAGCCCTGCTTCAGGCTGGTCGAGCTTTGCTGCTTGCTGCTGGCAGCTTCCAAACACCAAATGCATTTGAGGCAGTGCTGTGAAGATGCTTCTCAAAAGGAACTTGCTGGACTCTCACCCTCAAGGGCCAGCATTTATGTAGTAACAGTGTCTCCTATTGTAAAAAAGAAATGGTTGAGGATTGTGTATAAAATGTCACATAAATCATAAGTAATGCATCTGCTTCCCACATCAGATATTTTGACAATAAAAGCTGCCCTCACTTTTTTTAGGTCTCTGTATCCTGTGTTGTTACATGCTCCGGTGGAGAGTTGAGTTACTGTGAAAGAGGTGAAGAACTCCTAAATTAGAATGTTTTACTCCTTTTGCTGTTTTCAAAAATATTGAAAACACCTAAAGGAATTTAGTTTTTCTAGGATATTTCCTTCTCCCACCTCAGCATGTATACCCTTCTCTTCACTCAAAAAGAACATGTCCCTGAAGAAAAAGTTTGTTTATCAAGTATTTGTTATGTGGGTTCATGCTTTCTCTGCAAGGATGTACTTTAGCTTAGATTTAGCTTAAGGAAATGAGAGTCACAGAGTCACTCAGCCATTTTTTCTTCTGGCTTCCTGTTTCCCCCAAACAACTTTTCAACCCTTTGGTCAACTTTAACCAAAGCTGGGAAGGTTCTCATGATCTCAGGGAAATAAAGTTCTTAAACATCTTAGAAATAAGAGGCAGCGTAGTAGACAAAAGACACCAGAGATAGTGCCCCATGAAGATAAGAGCGGAAACATGGATTCAACTGTATTTGTTTCCAGAGGATCACTCAAGAAATAAATGCTATTAACAAGAACCTTTGATCAGAGCTCACATCTTACTAGCCTTGAGATAAGAGTTTGTATCTTATTAGGGATGAGATAAGCTACCCTAAGATGCAAGTCACAGGAGCCAGGCATCATTTGTCCTCCTGCTCGTGGAACAACTTGTTGCTTTGGTGAAGTGTAGTATTTACTTCTACTTGATGTTTTTTTGTCACTACTTAGGCTCTGTCTGAGACAGCTCTCTTGTGGGCATATTTGGTGAGATGCGAGAGGAGTCCTGTGTTGCTGTTTCAGTGTTGCCTGAAGAGCAGAATTGCTAGGATTAACCTTAAATCTGCTGCCAAGCCTACAAGTGTTGGGGCTGAGTGACTCCCAGGCTTCATAGGGAGATGCCAAATGGACCCATTCTTATCCATATGAGATCAATAGTGACTGCAAGTCATGACTGTCTGAAAGCTATTCAAATTCAAAATTCGAAATTAGTCAATTAGAGAATTTGGCTATTCAAAATTAGTGAGTTGACAGATCCATTTGGGAACCTATTTGGCAAATGGCCACTGCTATTGATACTTAGGTTTGCTAAATCTTACCAGGAATGAGCAAGCAGGCATGGAAAATGGGCACCTATCCATCCCTAGAGAGTGAATCAGATATCTTGTTTGCTTTCAGGAAGGTTATTAATGCCTCCTTGTGGGGGTGTTTGTTGGGTGGGTTTGGTTTGGGGTTTTTTTTGTGGTTTTTGTTGTTGTTGTTGTTGTTGTGTTGTTTTTTTATGGTTTTGGGTTTTTTTGTGTGGTGTTTTTTTGTTTTTTGTTTTTTTTTTTTTTTTAAATGTGCTAGGTCTATAAGTCTCTCTGTGGAGACCTCACAGTGGGAAGAGTGGCAGAGTACCTTCCACACTCTCCTCCCTGCTGTGACAGTCTTCTGATTTCAGTGCTTTCTACCTTTCTTACTGGTTTCTAGTATTTCAGTATGAATGTTATAAATGTTTATTATGGAGAGTACTCTCCATATCCAGTAGCGGTGGGATAGGAGATGTGTTCAGTTTTCTGATATTTGGGATACTAATCATGCAGGTGATAATCTTGAGTGATTTAAATATGTGTGCTTAGCAGTGTGGGAGTTGGAACCTGTCTTTGGGTTTCAAAAAAATAAACTTTTCCCAGTTATCTTTTTTACATCTTTTGTAAACAGCAAATTAAAGAACAAACTTTATAAAGCTCTTAACCCTAATCTTCCTTATAAGCTGCAAAGGTCAAATTACAAATTATGCTCTGTGTTTGTTTTTGTCCTCTGGATCTCAATTTTCATGCTTGCTTTTGTTCTCAGGGACTCTGAGTGTCTCTTAGTTAGGTCAGGTTTTGTACAAGCAAAGCAATCCGTTCCTTTTTCAGAGACCTGCCATCTAGTTTAAAGAAGGAGTGGAGTGCAAGAATAGCTTGTACTTCATAATGCATAAGTGGCAGGTTTAGTGCCAAGGTTTGCAGAAGAAGTAGTGGATTAATTTGTACAGGATACCAACTTGCTGTCTAACTCCATTACTTAAAACACGCTTTCTGTGCCCTCCAGAAGAAACCCAGTGGATAACCAGCTGCTTTGCATTTTTCAGGTGAAAGAAGCAGAAAAGTAATTCTGATCTGGAGTGCAGTGGAGCCAGGTGAGAAGGTAGAAAAGGCATGTAGGAAGGACTAAGTCTCATGAATCACGTCTCTGGTAAGGGCTGGTAGCCTGTGGCAAATGTGATGTAAAGCCTTGGGGAAAAAGCTGTTGAAGTGACAAACATGAGGATGACTTTAGCGGCAGCATTTTCAGTACAGCTTGCATGGGGAAGGGTCGAAGATGGAAGAGAGAGGAAAGATTGCAACAGTTCAAAGGGAAATGTCCTTTCGAAGAATTATGTCTTCTATTGCTTCTCTGCGGGATACTGGCTTAAAGCCTAGCAATAGTTAAGTGAAGCCTGTTTTCCTGTGTCTCTCCCTGGTGGATTCCTGATTAATTCAGGCTTCACAAGGTTTCTTTTTCAGTGAGGACAAAGACAAGGTCCCTCTCCTCCACACAGTTGCTCATTTTCAGTAAGGGTAGGAACATAATACATCTGAGACCTCCTGTCTTCAGCCAAATGTGACTGCAGTTGGCTAGGGGGTCGGAATTTATTAAAAACAGTGATCTCAAACATATCGTGATACTTACTTCCTTATAAAAACATGATAAAAATAACAAAATATCTGAATTAGCTCAACAGCTTTTAAATAACTGCTCAACCCACCTTAATGAATTATATATTGTATGTTTGACTTAAAAATATAGCATATAAAAGTTATTCTTTTGAGCTAAAACCTCACCAGAAATGGCTTTTGATGAACCAATAATTAAGAGACAAGCTCTGAGAAATGTTGTTAATTTATTGTGCAAAAAATATCTGGCTAATATTTTGGTTCCCTTATTGGGGCAACACACTGCTTCAGCCCTGGTAATGACTTCTCTGAGAGATGGTCCTTCTGAAGAGTAGGTATTTGAATAGACAGTTTGAATATTTGATCTCATACTCTGAGGTGTTTGGATGAACCGGTCATTTAAAAACAAAATCAATAGGCATTCATCTCTAGGGAATAGTAAACAAAGTTGGAGTCATTCCTAATTATTGGGATACAGCTCTGTCATCAGCTCCTTGTCTAGATACTATTATTTATAGAAATAATTATTATGCAGCATTTAAATTTGGGATGCACACGGTTCTTTAATTGGGGGCTGAACTTGTATTTGGTGATCTGGATTCCTATCCTTACTCATCTGTCTATCATTTATAAAGATTATATATCTGGAACGTGACCTGTACATAATTACAATTAATTAAGTCACCAGCAGTATGCTGAAAAACTTGCATTTAAATCAGGGGTTGAATAATTAAAGCAATTAGTTAGAACTATTTGTAATATGGCTTCTTGAAAATATGGAATAATTGCTAATCTTCTAGGCAGAGATGGACAGAACATCAGCCTGGTATTTAATTTTGTAAATATGAATTAGGTGAGGTGGTGCAAGTATGAAATTCATTATTTTTTTTCAAATTTTCAGAGGTCATATGGACTGGTAAATGATGTGCAACCCAAGCGATTATTTCAGGGCATGGTAAATTTAGGATGTCCACATGAATCCTCAAGCTATTAAAACATTTCCCTCTCTTGACTTTCATCATTTTTATTTATAATCCTTAATTTGTGTGGTCGGGACAGAGCTACTCAGAGAGTAACAGTCCTTCTTCCAACCCTGCTCTTCCGCGCGCTGCCGCTGGTGCTTGCCCATACAGCTTTGTACAAGCTGTAGCACGGCCGGTTGCCCATGGGCTCCATGCCTCCCTTAGCAAGCTCCCTGTTGATTATTTATTTTGGGAAGGCGTGAGGGAATCTAACACCCACACTCGGCAAACTCACCTCCCTGTCACCACACGCTCATTCGCAGGCTGCGGCGGGAGCAAGCACGCCACGCCACGTGTGGGAGAAATCAGGAGGAGGAGATCAGCTGGCGTGGAGAAACCAGACCCAGACTCCCCTCCCTCCTCCCCAACTTTGGCCAAGGCTGACGAAGGGGCTCACTCAGCCCCAGCCCAGCCTGCCGGCACTTTGCTTCCAGGCAGATGGCCTAGATAAGGCAGCCCTCCAGCCTGATGCGAGTACCCTGCCTCTCTACCTGGGGAAACGCAGGTGACTCAGAGCAGAATGGAAATGGGAAGGTGTCCAAGCAAGCCAGCACCGGCGGAGGAGAGCCTGCCTCCAGCCTTGCAGGGCAGCCGCTTGGTGTCTTACTCAACGCTGTCATCAGGTGGTGATGGGTGATGCTATCTGCATCTTTCTCAATTCGGTTGCCGAAAAAATGTGTCATGATACCAACAAGTATCAATGGGGCACCTTCAGAGAGAGGGCTGGGGACTTCCAAGGGCTCTAGTGGCACCAGCCCCTCCTCTCACAGTCCCAGCCCAGGCAAGGAGGGGATCTCTGTGGACTAGGGCTTCAGGGGTAAGCTGAAGATCCTCACCGAGGATGGGTAGCTGTAGTACATTTGCCTCAGCACATGCTGCCTAATGCCTTTTGTGCTTCTAGCTTTTTGTTTCTCTTTGTAGTTGAGCCGATAGGCTGTAACTTGGACTGGCAAATTTTTGTCTGTATTGTCAGGCATAGAGAGGGTAGGATGTGCAAGGGCCACGCTGTGTGGAAGGTGAGCTCGCTGTAAAACAGTCTTGATTTTACACACATTTTTGTTGTCGTCTTAAAAACCTGCCATGTTTATGGAACTGGAGACAATCATACAAGATGGATTGGTTCAATTATTCAATTGAAAGCTCAGTTAAATAATTTATTGCAAGACCTTAGCTTTTGTGCTTATGTCCCAAAAAAGTTAAGAGAATATTGCCAAATTTTTCTCTCAGGAACACACATGCATTTTCCAGAACTTGGATAATTGCTTTTTATGTTTTTCCTATGTCTGTTTGTTGTTGTTGTTGTTGTTGTTGTTTTTTCCCCTCAAATCCTATCTGAACAAAGCACTCTAAGACTGTGACTTGCTGGAAGTTTTGCATGCTTGATGTTGGGTGTATGCACAGAGCAGCATTGGTGGGACCTTAACAAGACACCTAACCCATCTCCCTGCCTCAAGGCTTTGCCAAAGTAGGCTTTGTGCTGTTAAAGCAAACCAAACAGTTCAGTCTCCCGTATGTGGGGGACGGTTCCTAACCAGTTTGGAGATATTTTTAGAAGTTGATAAAATGATGCTTCGTAAAACACCAATCAGGCAGCCCAAAAGAGGAAATAAGAGTGGAAGAGACTTTGGGAAAACATTACTGTATTTTTAATTATCAGTCCTTTTGATGTTGTCAGCCCATACCTTAAGTAATGGGAATAATTGTTTAACTTCCTTCCCATTTAATGTGGTCATTTTATGGGTTACAGAAATGGCTTTTGTTGGTAACACCATTTACAGCCACGGCTGTGACATGCACGGGGCCAGCCCAGGGGGAGGACGTTTTGGGCCGCACAGCTGCCCGGGCAGCGGCAGAAGCATCCTTCCTGGAGCAGGCAGCGGGATGCCCTCCCTGCCCCCTGCCTGCCACGGGCAGCTCCCCTCCATCTCCTTCTCCTCCCCCTGACCCTGCTCCCTGCAAAGCAGCCAGACGGTTCCCCTCCTGAATGTGCAGGGGAGAGTGGTGGCAGGCTGCCCTCACCCAGCCTCAGAAAGGCTTTTCCCAGCTCCCCACAGAAGCGGGGGCTGTGGGAAGGCAGGGAGAGGGGAGAGTATCTTGCCTCTGATTTTTATGGGGATGTGTGTCTCTGAAACCCGTCTCCTCGCACTGTTGCGCAGCGCTTCTTGCAAAGCACTGCTCGCTTGTGCCTCTCTGCTGCTCTCCTGTTATTTTTAAGAAGCTGGCACTCACCAGTAATTATTACCATAGCAAAGACCCACTTCATGAAGTTGGGCTCATCTTTCTCCATCATTAGGGGTGGAACCCGGGATCAAGAATGGCGCTGTTGGGCAGCTATGCCTGCACTCACTAGTTTGGCGGAGTGCAACTCTGTCTGGGCTGTAAGACATACTGTTTTTCACAGGAAGCATGCCTTCACCTCACAGAGTCCACTGAAATTTCAGCTTGCCGGGGCTGAAATGTTCCCATATATGGTATTGGTACACGAATAAGCCGACTGCTGAGCTGGCGAGGGAGGCCAAGCCCTCTGCTCCTCTGCTGGCTCCCAAGCAAGCAGGAAGTTCTTGGTTCTCTTCGGGATGGGGCAGGGGTTTGCAGGTGCACCCCAGAGCTTTCTAGCTCTGCTGGGAGAGGGCCACCTTTCTCAAAGTGAAAGGAAAGGTGGAAGCAAGTCCAAATTTCCAGAAATAAGTCATTTCAGTGCAAATGGGAATAGGGGCTCAGGGGGTGTGAGGGTAATAAAATGTACAGAAAGGCACAGGTCTAAAATTAAAGCAAGATTTCATCATCTTCTACACTATATGCTCAGGAGAGCTGAGTCAGCCTATTCTCACTGATTTTGACCAGTCCATGCCAGCTGAAGGTCTGACCCTGTGGATGAAGCATAAATGTATCGCTCATTGTTTTTTCCTCTATTTTAATAGTCCAAATAACCTAGGGCAGGACATGCTCAGCTCTTCAGATAAAGCTATTTTAGGTCAGTGTTACATCAGATTTTTTTCACATCACTTACACTCACAAAGAAAGGGAAGAACTGATATTCTTTCAGTTGAAACTCTTGCCTCTGTGAGTTAAACCTGCTGAGAAGTCCAGCAAACTATGATACTGTCCACAGATGCTCCCTGATCAGAATGACAGCTTGCAGGTCAGCACAGGGAGGGACCATGATACACAGTAGACTCCCAGCATGCCATGGAGGTGGTCCTTCGGATGTGGATTTCTGTGCTACAGTGTGGAAAGAAGCTCAGATAAAACAAGCAGTTTGATTTCCCTTGCCACTAAACTCCAGAAAGGGTCCTCTGAGGTTCTGACTTCATGGGGTGGGAGGTGATGTGGGCTGCTCAGTCAAGGAGATTTACATTCATTCCCAGAGATCCATGGAACCTCAGCAGAAAGGATAATACTGAAAGGATGATATTTCTTTGTATGCAGCTTGCCCAGGAGGGAATTCAACTCCTGGAGGAAAGATGGGAAATAGTGGCCCACAAGAAGGCTCTGAGAAGTTGCCTAGATAGTTTTCCTTGTCCATACATGTTCTCCTGAGAAAGCAAGGCTAATCTGGGATTGCAAAAACAATGGCACAGATATGCCACACGTGTTCAGTGCTGTACAAATGTTCCCCGTATGGCAGAAGAATTTCCAAGTAGAAAAGTAGTCACCTTTATAGACTCTTTATGTTCTTGAAGAAGTACAAAGGGGGTGCAGCATCAGCAGAAGATGAACTCTTTGCTTTAATCTGAAGGATTAGGAAGGGCCCACCATTTCAGCAGAGCAACATGGCTGCCTCGATGCCCCTTAATTATTAACAGTGCAGCTCTGGGGATGACAGGCTAAGGTAGACTGGGAATGATATGTAATGGAAAAAATTACCTATTTCGAGAGACTTTCACATTTCTTGTGGCTTTCCCTTTTCCCAGTGATGCAATGAAGGACATCTGCTGCAGGAAAACTGTAACCCCTGGAGAATTCCTCCGTGTGCCAATAAACTGAGCATTTACATCTCTATATTTATAAACATTCTTAGCATATCTCTTCTTTGGGATACATACAAGCTGTACTGTACTAAAATGCTGTTATATTCCTGCTGGCTGATGCAGTTCATGATACTTTTTGTTGTGTTTCACTTGTTTTGATTGTCACCAAATATCTTTCAATGAGACTTTTTAAAATTATTATTACTATGATAGCTGGTGAATAATGTTTTTGAGGAAAATAACAGTTTAAGTGGGAATTTTCTAATCAAAGTCACCGTTCTTTGTAATCTGGAAGAAGACAACTCATAAATTAAAAAGGACGGGTAGATGGATGAGACAGTTTAAACAGTATCTGATGATTTTGAAAGAAAGATTTCTTCTATAAACACCTCAGGGGTCTGATAAAATTTACTAAACGTATTCATGATAAGTAAATTTGTTAAATACATTTTAAGAGTCTGAGCAGTCTTTGGAGACCCTCTTCTAGTGTTACAGTATTAGTGGAACACATCTTTCAGATCTTTCATACTGGCCGAGACAGAGATTTTAGTACATTTTTTTTTTCTTTTCCAAAATAGAAACAATTTTAAAACTGTGTGTAGGCACTCATTCATGCTTAGCTATGTGTAACTGGATTTAGAACAGTAATCTTGGCAATGTTTTTTCCTTCCCTCTAAAATGCATATTTTCCATTAAGTAGTGTAGCTAATGAATGTTGCTACTTGTATGAAGCCTTTTTTCCAGGTTACCAGTGAATCACTTCAAGCTGTGACCTTATCTGATCTTGCATGCTCAACAGGGATGGGACTAATCAATAATTGGTGAGATTTCATCACAGAGACCGTGGGTGCTGCAGGAAACAGTTTGGTGATTAAGTAGTTGACACTCTTTCTCTCAGCCATTAATGAAACTCTGTCCCATTGAAGCCCTAATAAGACTCTGCAGCCTTTTGGATAGGATAGAAAATTGAGATCTTCACTCCTCATCATTCATTTTTTATGTGTAAGCACAAGAGTAGAACTATTCTTTCAGGCAGTCCTGGCCAAATTCCAATTTTGATAATTGTTTTCTGCCTAGCTTCCTTCAGTTTCAATTTAGACTATTATTCTTCTTTGTTTCCTAACCCAAGGTGTTAAACTGCTGGTATGAGTGCTTCCTAGGCCAGCCCTGGCAACACTGCCTGGTGGAGAGGTCAGCAATTCTGCTGCCTCTATTCTTTACTGAGTATTTTGACATCTTCTCAGAGGGCTCTCTCTGTGAATGGCTGATAGCATTGTGTGGAAACATCTGGACAGGGTGAGCTTTTCAGCTTCCTGGGCCGGAAAGACTTCAGCTATTGAGTTGCGCAGATGTAGTCTGATCTGCAGTTTGATGTTTAGATCATGGACAAAACTCATGCTTTTTTTTCCCCTGTGACAGCCTCTGGGAATTATTAGTGTTGGTGTTAAAGTGCTCTGTAAAACGTAGAGGGAACGTCAGAATGCCTTTCTTATTTGTTTGTGTGTGATACGTGTAAAAACAGCCTGGAAAGCTCCTGCTGTTTGTTGTTGTTGTTGTCATTCTCTGAACATCTCCATCTTCCTGCTCCTTGTGGGGAAATACACAGATTTCCTGCCCCACTTGTCCACTTTTGCTTCAGTGCTGCCCCTCCAGGTACAGAGAGAGCATCTGGGACCTTTCTCTGGACTAACAGGGAATTGGGGGTCGGAGGGGGGGGGTC
>NW_020799091.1:96132392-96163949 GCF_003259725.1 Athene cunicularia
AGGGGGGGGGTCGGATGGGAGGGTGGGCAAAGACTTGATATTCCTGGTATTTCTGAGAATCACAGACTTGAGTTCCCAAACATGAATGTGTGCTGCTGAAGCGACCGCTAGGTTTTGGAAAAATCAGTGTTCTCCCTCCCCTCAGGTAAACCTGGTCAGGTTATGAAAATCATTCAGATTATTTCTGTTTATCACAGGAGAGGCCACTTCCAGTCCCTCACCCCTCCCTTCCCAGTCCAGCTGCTGGTTTTGCCTGGATTGCTTCTTCATAGCAAGTAAATTCAAAGGGGTAGGAGGAGAGACTGCCTTTCTTGAGCTGGAGCTAGAGATGTTCAGACAAAGCCAGGCAAAACCAGAGTAAAATAATATGTGAGAGGTTTTAATTTCTGTGGGGAAAATGAGAATCCTAACCCCCTGGCTGCAGCTCTGCCAAATGGAGCTCATCACTGCTTTCCCCATCCATTCAAGATTATCCCCAGTTACATCTCCTGGTGGGCCTGTTCCTTGGGCAGGGGTGGGGGTGGGAGGGCTAAAACCTGTTTTAGTCAAAATGAGCAGGTCGCCTTGCACAACCCATGGAGAAAGTCTTTGCTAACTGGATTCACGTAGTCCTCAAGGAAGATCTACCTTACACTCCAGGAGCTTCAACATGCTGCATCTTGAGCTCAGTGACCTGACACTTCTATGCCTTAACTTTCCTTCGGGTTGTCTTGCAGATAAACTCCTGACAGGCAGATTGCATGTTTTTCTGTTCAGCTGAAGTAACTCAGGGGTGTGGAGGAGGGCTGGTCCCTCCTGCCCTCTGCCTGTGACAGGCAGCATCAGGCAGCATCGGTGGCACAGGAGCACTGCTGCGGCCAGCCCCTTGCTGGCTGCACTGGGTGGATTTACATACTGGACATCCCTGTGCCTCAGCCTCCCAACACCTCCCTACAGGGTTGTCCTGTTGGGCCTGTTTGGGCATACATTGTTTTTGAGGGGTATTGTCACCTGGAGAGTCACAATGGAAATTTTTGTTCCCATGTCCTATGTGCCACATAAGCATATGAGGAGAAATAGACCCCATCCAGAAGATCTGTAAATAATGAAGCCAGGGAAAGGTCATGGCTTCCCAGCTATGCTACAGCGATATGACCACACAGATTGTGGGCAGAGCTGAGCCCCAGCAGAGGAAGCTCACATCTGCCTTTACGTGGCCACATAAACACTCTGGAGTAGTGAGAGGAAGACAGCATTGTGTTGTGTCTAGATGGGAAACTGAAGCAAAGAGGTTAAGCAACTTGTCTGCCTACCTGGCAGAGCTGAGAAATGAGTCTGGATTTCCTGCCAGGGCCCCCACAGCAAGTCCTCCACCATAGCTACCCAGGATCTGAAAATGATCAGCTGCCTGAACTGGTGCCCAGCACCCAGGACCAGTTATTTCCTGATACGAAATCGCCTGGTACATTTTAAGTCATGACTTTATTTTTAGATCAGCTCTACCTCAGCCATAATTATATTTGTACCAATCAAGTATGTGGTAATGCTCATAGGTCTCTGACTAGTCCTTTCGTGTAAGAATTAATTTGCAGATTTGGAAAAGGCAGAATGGCAGGTGTTTCATGGTAGCATGTCATTGAGATTTCACCTGCTGCGTAGGGCTACTAAAAGGTGACGTCACAAGAGAAGATAGCAGCAACAGTTGGCACTTCATGTAAGAAGTGGTGGTTCAGGGTCCTTCTGTACCCTTTCATTTCAGAAGTGGTTCTTCAGCACTGGCCATGTCTTAGCCCTAACTCGACAGGGAGCACATTTTTAATGCTGCTTTATTAGAGAGTCAGAAGCATTTGTGGTATTGGCGTGGGAGTACAAAATTGTTTTCTGATGAGGAATTGAGTCAAAGTTTGTTGGCGTCTCATGTAGTGGCTGTTTATATGTAAACTTGAAACCAAACCAAGCAAACGGAGTGAAACCATCCAAGGCCTAAAATGTCATCTGGCAGCGAGGAGCACTGCAAATACCAGATTAGGAGAGCCCAGAACCAGCTGGCTGCTGTTCCCGCTGAAGTGAGTGCTCAACAGACGTTCAAAAGCTGGCCATAAAGCCTTCCTAAGCTCACTTGCTTAAGCTCCTATGGTCACTGCTACTCATTTTAGGATCACAGGCAAGCATGAAGGGTGCTTCTGTTTAGCTGTGGGAAAGAAGGCAGGGAAAACAGCATGAAGTCAATAATTTTAGCATCCTTTCTCTTGTGGTCCACAGCAAAGGCATGACTTCTACTCCCTCTGGAGTCAGCTGCAAGGTTTTTGCTACTTTTCAGAAGGACTAGAGTGAAACCAAAGCATAATAACAAGTCACGAAGTCTATATTAAAGGCTGACGCATGCTCCTTGAGAAAACAGCTGTGGTGGTTTAAGAGGGTCTTGCCTCCTCTAGCTGTTTTGCTCCTACCCTTCTGATGGAGGTTACTGCTCCCAAAATGGTGCCAGTAGAAGGGAATGTGAGACCACGTTCGGCTTCACAGCCTTCGTATAACCCTGCTTTCCTGGGAAACAAGCCCGTTCACAGTTGTAGGCTGCAAACTGGAGCAGGCAAACTACTGAGACACATACATACAAGGCTTCTGGCACCTCCACCGTGGGGTGGCCTTCTGCAGCAGAAGGGCAGGCCAGCCAGATGGGGGTGATAAGAAACCCACAGTAGCAAGCTTTGTCTGAGCCCATTGTCAGAGCCTGATATTATCCATTGTTCCCTATATTGAATGCAGTTGTGCCTATTGCATGTCTCCATACTCGGTTTGACTTAAAAATTAGACCTGAAACACAATGGGTAGAGCTTGTTGGTCAGGAAGTGTTTATTTTTATATATTAAAACGTATGAGGCTTTGTTGTTGTAGCAGCAATATCCTGACACACTTGCTGTGATGATGAGTGAAGGAAGTTTCATTCTGAATATAGCTAGTCTCACACTAGAAACTTAACACTTTGAGTCCTGGAAGTAACCATCACATGTGAAACCTCAGCTGTCATGGGAAAGGATAAGCTTTAAAAAGGACCTTTGAAAGATTATAATTAAACCGAATCTTATGCAACTTTGGACTCAGAGAGATCAGTATTTGCACATATGTGATGCCAGTGACCTTGATGGAGTTTCCCAGTATAAGTAAAACCAGAAGTTGAACTTGCAACTACAAGCAAGTATGTCTTTGCACTGTACTTCAGACAGATTAGTAATGTGACAGTGCTTATATAGTGTAGCTATGTCTCTTTTAATGTATTTATTTTCCTCAGTGTCAGTGTAGCTTAGTTTCTTCAGCTAAAAAACTCACAGCTCTTGGCATCCTGCCCCATGACATTTACCTGGAGCTCTTGCAACCTTCTGTGACATCAGTTTTACTGTTGAGCATGTAATTGATCTCGCCCAGCCTCACATGTGTTTGTTATATCATTCATTATGGCTCTTTTTGAACGCTGGTATTTGCCCATCTCAGGAGGTCTGTACAATATATATCTCCATATACTTTCTTTAGTGATGGACTATCACTAGGGGTTATGTTTTTTTGATCGTCATAAAGTATGAGGATCAGAACATCCCAGGGCAAAGAGGGAAAAAAATTATGGGAAAAATATTAAAGAAGAATTGCAGGCTGAGTTGTCTTTGGGAACTTAGTAGACTGCATAGGTTTTTATGTGTTTCTTCTAGTGATGTTTTTGCCAGCTGGTTGATTTACAAGTCAAAAACTTAAAGCATCCAGTAGTTCAGCCTCTCACTTCAAGAAGCCTTCATGGATCATGCTAATGTAGCCCATGGAAATTCACTTCAGATGAGCGAATCTGGGGTAGAGGAACAGGGAGATCTATCTTAGTACTCATTTATTGGCTCTACTGTGGGTCCCATCCCAGAGGCAGGAACTTCTGCCTATAATGGAAAACCTTAATTCACATGAGATGAGTGGAATGAATGTATAAGAAACTGCCCACAGAAAAATACAATCCTCATTGTACCTGGCTTAGGGTGGGTGCATTTATAGGAAGAGGGGAATTTCATCCACTTGTCTTCAGGAATTTGAAACATTTGTAAGAATCAAGCATGTTCAGTAAATAACATAAACATCACGACTGAAGTAATACCTCATCAATTACTGTGAAAAGGATGAAAACATTTAGATGACATATAAATATGATTAGTTTTCAGTCACAGTATGCACCGAACTATTTTCAGTGGAAAATCAAGGCTTTTAATGCAATTAATTTAACATTTCCATTTTAATCCTTCCTCAAAGTCAATTGCAGTAGAAAACATAAAGCTCAGTGTGCTTCTTCAAACCAAGACAGAACATAGTCAAGAACTTCTGCTATGAAGCAACAAAACTCCTCCAGGACAAAAGTACAATCTTTTTGTACTACAACTGGTGACATGGCTTAAGAGCTTTTCCAGTTTGCTGTCAAAGAAAGGGTATCTCCTCATTGCTGATTTAAATTCAGTGTAATTAACTACAGTTTGGTTCAGTTTGATTTTTTTCCTTCCCAGTTACATTAGTGTGGATAAAAGCAGCCCCTACATCAAATGAAATGTCGACAGTTGAATACATGCTTGTCCTGCACTCAAACATGTATTGTGCTAAGGTTGCTGAGGGGTTTATCCTGGGGGTCTCTGCAGGAATTTGATGCATTTTATGAACTTTTACAGGGGTATTATCTCAGCACACAGGGTAGCTGGGGGAAGTCATTAATGACTAGTTGTACCCAGAAAGATTGCCAAAATTGTCCTGTGAGCAATTGAAACTGTGTGCTAGCTAAAGCTTTAGCCTGTGTTTCCTGCAAAGAAGCTAAGATTGGTCTAAAAGGCACTAAATGCAAGTCAAGGTCTTTATATCTAAGTAGGCCTCAACTGAAAGGCAACACTCAGGCTATATGTTTTGCAGTGAGGACAATCCCCGAGTATTTCTTTCCAAACTGCTTATTTTTGTTTCATTTATTAATGGCTTCGCTGGAATTCCCTTTATAATCAGATTTTGGAGGAATAACAGTACCAAGAAAAAGCCAATATAAGCCACTTCCCATCCTGTCCTTTAAAAATAAAAATTAAAAATAAAGTCCACCAATAACAGTCTGTTCTTTGGTAAGGGGCTAATCGGATACAGAACTTGCATGCTGAAACAGCAACTGGAATGAAGATATTATCATAAAAATCACCTAAATCTTGACTTCATTAAAACCTATTTAATAGGATCAACATTTTTTCCTGGCCAAAATTTCTTAAATTATGTAATAAACTCTGTGTGCCTTATCCTCCAGGGTTATTTCCACACTCCATTAACAGGCTATAGCAGGTTTTTAAAATATGCAGCATGGTATAGTGTGTACCTGGGAACAAGGAACAGAAAGTTCTTTTAAAGATTGTATGTACATATGTCTGTAGGCTGCATGAGCTTGCCTAAACAATTCACACCATTATCAAAAAGATCTTGGCAAAAACAAGAGAAAAAGAGACTCAGCGAGTTACATAACAAGCACGTATCTCTTTCCTTTTTAAGCAATGGCTGCTTCCACTTACAAATGATATTTGAAGCATTTCATAAAAACTGCTAACAAAATCAATTCCCATGGGCTCTTCAGGAATGGAATTGGTTACATGTAGGACGGTAAAACATTGGCTTCAGTTGCCTAATCTTCTGGGTAATTGCAGATATTTACATTCCTAGAGATTTCAAAATTTATACTTATAAATATTTGATGGTAAGAGTTAGATACAGAAAGCATTAAGCTAGGAAGAAAAGTGGAAGGGCAAATTATATTCTTTTTCCCAGGCTGAAAATAGACCTGACCATACTGTAACTTTAGGGAGCAATCTACCTGGAAATCACCGTAAACAGCTACTGAACATGCACACATCCTGTATGTCTGGATGTATGTGGATATTTCAGTATAATGGAGATGGTCAGATGATCAGATATGTTCACAGGGTGGGTGGGTGGAGGTGCCAGAGTTCCCACCTGATCACCTTCCTCAGAATGCTGTACTCGCTTTAGGAAGATTTTGCCGCTTATTTCTTCACCCTCAGATGCAGCAAACCCAGGATTTTTGGTAAAAGTTATAGAAATGGAAAGAAAGTATCTAAATGCTTACAGAAATTTTTCACTTAGGGAACTGACGGATGTTGAATGTGACTCAAGATTCCTGGATGACTGAAGGTTTTGACCTAGGCATTTGGTCCCTTGTAGAAGAAAAGCCCCACTGCAAGAGGCTGAAAGGCCAGCCAGTTGTCTGTCCCTCCTCTGGACAGTGGACACTCAGAGCTGGGGGTGAGAAGTCGGCGAGCACACACTCCCGTTTCCTCCAGCGCATCCTCCCCACTCCTGGCAGTCACTGCACAGGGACTTCCTGGCCCAAAGGCCGTATTTGTGATTTGGTGTATAATAGCTCATGGTGGACTTTTCTTCCATGAATTGGACTAATTCCTCCAGTTATACTTTTGGCTTCCATAATATCCGATGGTAATGAACCCCACAGTGTAGCTATGTGCTTTGTGAAAGTGTGTGTGTGTGTGTGCATGCGTGTGCAGTTGTGCCTGTGTTTTAGACCTATTCTCTCCACATCTCATACTGTGAGAAACAAAGAAGGAACGGCCTGTGCTTGCCTCCTCCTGATCACTCAATCTGTCATGCTGCCTCACTTGAACTAGCCGTGCTGTCTCTCATGCAAGCCGAGGGCTTCTCATCTACTGATAGCTATTTTTGCCCAATTTACTTAGAAGCTAAATTTCTCTAGTTCTCCTTAATGTTGTTACAAAATGAAAGATGTGGTTGCATTTATATTAACATACCCTGTTTTGTATTATCTTAGCTGGTATGACTTGTGCTAACTCCTCAGCGGTGCTGTACTTCAGTTTGGTCAATGCCACTATCTTCCCCTGATATAAATTGTCTCTGCTCCTTTAAGCACCATCTCAGAATAACAGCTTTGAAAAATGCAAGGCAGGCTTGATGGGAGTCTATCTTTTATGTGCTGAGTTAGCTCTTCTGCTAGCCAAGACAAGAAAGCTCTGAAGCAAAGTGCTTTGTCCAGAGGGGAAGAAGTCTCTTCTATCCCTTTCCCACAGTTAAGAAACAGCTTTTGTTGAGTTACAAGGAAAGTCACTTACATAATCTATGGTCAGAAAGCTGGGCTGGCATGCTTTTGGATGACTGGAAGTAGAACAAAGGGAAAAAAAAATATTGACATTTCCCAGCTGACCCCAAAATGAAAACCTCACATTGCGTTGGCACTTACTGCATGGCCACTGTGTAATTTGGTTTTGTACTGACTCCCTAAATTGAGATTATCTTCATGTAACTGTCATTCATTTGTATATGGGTTTCCTCATAGAAAAAGCATCAATGTCACAGCTTTCACCTTTCCTCAGCCCTCCATAGAGACCTGTTCTGCTTTCCCCATGGCACCACTCTCTACTCTGCCTGCATTTTAGGGGAGCAAATGGTGCATCCACCTTGCTCTGCAGAGGGTGGCTTTCCATCCTTTGAGCATAGGGCCTGGGTGGGAGGAGGTGCCAGAGGCAGGTCAGTAGGACAGGGTTGCATGGATGGCAGGCAGCTCCTAGATCGGACAGACCTCCCTGCAGGTTTCTAGTGCTTTATTGTCCTGGCAGTAGGACTGGAAACCCCACTGAGGTACCAGCCAAATGCAGTTCCTTCTCCTGCCTTGATACGAGCATACTCTCTCGCTGTGAAAACCAAGAAGAAGTGATGCTCTAGGGATGGTGAACTCCCTCTAGCCCAGACCTGCCAACGTTGGCAGCTTCAAAAATGGGGGAAAGTCTGACAGGCAGGCTTGTTCTGCATGTGTGCAGCAGCTCTTTGGGGGGATTTCCAGGTGGGCAAAGCACTGTGTTGGTTTTGCTGAGTATGAACTAGTGTTTTGGTTTGGTTTGGGTTGGTTTTTTTAAATTTTTATTTTACTTCATTCCTGACAGTCTTGAGGAACTTTCCAGAATACATGTTGTAAACCATAGTCTTAGTCTTCTGGGCAGCCAGTTGCCTGTGTGCCAGCATCTATGAGCTTCTGACCATGTCTGGAAGCAATACATGGGTCAGTGAGTGTGTCTCTGTGTCTGTGTGGGAAGGGCAGGATGAGCTGCATTCTGCAGAAATCCCTGTATAGATTACCCAACTTTTCTCCTGGAGTCTCTTCAGAAGGGATGGAATCCAGAAATCTCCTGTCTACTCATGAGCTGTCCTTAACAGCACCTCACAAGAAAGTGAGCTCTCCCAGAAATCCACCAAAGTCTAGAGCTGTGCATTTTTTGTACAGACATATTTAAAACTCTTCATTTGTGTAAGTGAAGACTTATATCACAACTTCTAGAAAAACCATAATATGACAGAAGGCTGGGAGAGCAATTCTTCCATTTGTTTCAGAGGCTTGTGTGGGACTATTCCCAGGCTATAAATTGTGGTGGTTACCTGCTACTTGAGAATATTGGCTTTGATAAAGACTTCAGATGCAAGTTTTACACTGTTGTTACAGATTTCAGCACACCAATGGCATGATTGTTTGTCCAGTATATTAACCTAACAAAAAAGGTGTAAACCCCATTTTGGTACTGGTCAGAATTTGGAAGCCAGTAAGCTATTTTAGTCATGCCTTATTGTCTTTAGTTATATGAAATAAATGAGTATATGTAACAGGCAAATACAATAAAAGGTTTAGCATATATAAATTTACATTAGCATAAATGCAAGGAATAGTAAAAACACAATAGGAATATAAAAAAAGGTACATGTGTGCTTATATGCATATGTTTATATACAACTAATTCTAAATGCATTAGCTACATTTATATAAAAAAACATTTGGTATATAAAAATGAGACATTATTACACTCAGAAAATGCTTAATTCATCTGCAAGACTTAAAGAAGTCCCTGCATAGCACTATTATTGACAACAAAGATCGTTTTCTTCTTCTGATGTGAAAGTCTGTGAGAGGACCACAGGAGAGATTTTCTGAGTCTCCTTAGACTGAATCTAAACACGGCTTTTGTAGAAGGGAAAGAAACGGTCCTCAGTGTGTGCAGCAGAACATGTAACTGGTCCCCAGATTCTCTACTTCATGAGTGTGGGTTGCTTATGCAAATTCTTTGTGCCCCTGGGTGTGGAACTAATGGTTCCTTACTCTCAAGCTTCTGCCCTTGTCCCACTACAAGTACCTCGCAGTGAAAGCACAACACCCTGCTCCCCTTGCCCTCATCGGCACTGTGACCAAGGGGCGTCCTCATGTGATTCCTATGTCAGGCAGTCTTCATGAGGATGCCAGCAGAGCTGCCGCCTCGCCCAGCTCCCCATGCAGGACACATGCTTGCTTGACCATGCTCAGCCTGCATTCTGCCTTGCCAGATCTGTGCTGTGCAGCGCTGAGCACTTCCATGAGCTCGTAAGGAGAAAGACCCACTGAACTGGGAGGTGCTCGGTCATATGTGAGCTTAGCAGAGCACTCTTTCACTTCCTTGAGTGAAAGTGGCCCTTTGTCTGACACACTTTGGAGAGGCATGATTTCTGTTCCTCCTGCCCTCAGCTGTGTTTTGGAGCATCACCTGATTTGGTATGTTAATCTCCACAAACTCATCATGAATTTTTGCCATTGTTCTTTCTCTCCTCCTATCTTTCCTCTTTCCCTCCCCAACCCCCAAACTCCCTTATTTGCAATTATAGTCATCTTTAGTGAGGAGCAATGGCTTTTTAATTTTCCACCAGAAATGGAAGTGTGCAATTATTATGCAAAGCAGCTTTCTTTTAATTCCTCAAAATTTCCGGTGTACACTGTAATCAGTCATTTTCTACTGTACGTTTCACTGTCTGAAATTGTAAGCCTAGACCATTAGAAAACCATAATAAATAATTCAGTGATTTCCTTTCAGCATCATATTCTATTTTGCTGAATATGTTTGGAGGTGTAAATATCTCTCTGGAGGGGGATAATTTTAAGTTTCGTTTTCTAATTTGATTAAGGAAGCGGCGCCTGCCTGTTTCATCTACAGGCAGGAATTCGAGTGCACCAGGGAGTTGTTCAGATATCTGTGTAGGTGTGTTTAATATGTTCCACCTAATTGTATTTCTTTTTCACTAAATAAGAAAAGTTGTATTGCAGTGGGATTAATCTTCCCATTTCCCCCCCACCTCCGTTTTCCTGGGTTTAATTGTCTTGTTCCTCACAGCCACAGTAGCATCCCTCGTTATGGATTTCGGCAGATCAAGGCACATCCTGGCAGAGATGGCTGTTGCCAGTGCAGGCTTCCAGCCCGATGGCTTCATCCAGGTGATACTTGATGGGTAGTCCAGACTGGAGTGAAACCACACAGACAGATTCAACCCCAGGGCTGCACATGAGTTACTGTTTCAAACACAATGGGATGTAAGGGACACACTTGAAAACAGACTGATCTGTCTTGCACTTGGTTTCACTGCCTCTGAGAAGGAGAGATACCTGCATCAAAGTGTACCATTTGTTGCCTCCATCTCATGAGCAAAGGAGGGATGTGAACAAGTCTTCAAAGAAGGCAACTTTCTTCAGTTTTCATATGGAGTTGTGGCTAGCCATTCGCTGTAACAAAAGAACAGATTTCAGTTAGCAGCTTTTTGGAAATATTTCAACATATTTTGAAGAGGGGAATGTGATAATTCATTAGAACAAAAACGACCCTGTGATATATTAAAAAAGAGAGAGAAAAAAGTGCATAGCTACACAGAAGCACAGGTGGGCTTAAAATAATATTTTTTTTTTTTTCTTATGTAAGCTAAGGGTTCTTAAGTTTGTTTTCAGAGCCTGTGAGATGAATTTGCTTTATCTTTTCAAGCTACTCTTTGAAACCATGAGAACTCTAAACCCCAGGTCTTCAAAATAAAATATGAAAATGAAAATCCTCACGTGTTCTCTCAGTTTCTGTAACTGGAGTTTGAAGGGGAGTGGGGGAGACAGCAAACATTGACAGAGCTGCAATGAGATTGCAAATGTTGGCAGAGCTCTTGTGTGCATGGCAGGAGGGGGTGTTAGTGTGGGTAGGCACCTTCCGCAAACTAATCCTTGTTCATCTTCTCTTTGCTTCTGCACAAATTGAAAGGGCAGATGTGCCTAGCCCTAGTTTCTGATTTTGCAATTCATATTTATCTACGTGATGCTCTTGGAAAATTCTGTTGCCATTAGAATATGCAAGGTTTATTGGACCATATGTGTTTTCAAAGTTTCACTCTCTCTGCTCCTGCAGATGTATGATCCCAAGTACTTCTGTCAAATTTTGAAACATAAAGGTGAAAACCAAGGTTTGTAGTGATGTTAGTAATACCTGAGCACACAGATTACTCATACACACAAAACAATTTTGACCAATTCCTTATTTTATTCTCCAGCCTCGTGAAACATAATCCTATTAATGCACACCCAGGCCTGCTTTGTGATGGCTTCTCCCCAAACCATCCTGAGCTTTTCTGAGACATAGTGCACTAATTCCCAGCAGGTGAAGTGGTGAGGGCATTATGGACAGCATTCAATTTGCATCCCATCTACTTTGCCTCTCCTGCTCATGAGGGAGACTGTAGGGCTGCCCTGAGGCTGAAAAAACCCAATTTACTTACATTGCTGAGCCTCTGCTGTGCCCACTTTAGTGGCCTCCACCCATACTGCAGCTTGATGCTCTTGCTGATCAAACAAGGGAAAGACTATTGCTTTCCCCCTCTACTTTCTGTCTTCAGTGCCTGTACAGCTAACAAGCTAGTCACTGCTGACCCCGAATAAACTGCTTTAATTAAAACGTGCCCCAGTATTACCCAAAATGCAAAGAAAGCCTAAATTAGGGCATTTTGGAAAATACTACTGAAGGTAGAATTATTTTTTTTCTTACACATCACTAGGTTATTGGAGGGTCTGAGGGCTTGGAGGGGGTTGTGACCCACTTTATTCTGTTCCTGAGTACTGCACTATTGTTAGCCATCTCAATACTAACGGCTTATACCCTCTTGAGTTCACAAGGACAAAATGTTAACAGGAATGCATAGTGTTTCTCACCCAGGATGACCCATCCTGGAAATTAATGTGCTTTTTCCCCACAGCCTCCCCACAGGCTGTAGTGTGCTTTTTCTAGCCCTTTCATTTCCTTAGCAGGTATGGTCAAATGCTGATTAGCTGGACACCCCCACCTGCTACAGCATTATGTAAAAATAAATCCTTCTGGATGCCTTTGGTGAGGAACCTGGGCCTGTTTGAGGTGACCTCCAAGCATCCTTGGCAGGTTGGGGATTTAAGCTCAATGTCTGGAGACCAGTGGAGTTGAAGTGGAAGCTAAAGGCACCAGAGTGGGGCAGTGCTTGAAGCAGAGGGCACCTAGAAAGTTCAGACCAGTTTGAGGCACAGCCATCTTATCTGGGGAAGGGAGGGATGGTGTGGAGGAAGGTATTATTGGGCCATAAACTATAGGTGGGCTTAAATTGTTTTTGAAAACAGCCCTTTGTCAAGTGATGGTTCACTCGAGGGCTTTTGACAGGCTCTTGGAAACACCCTGTTTTCTGAGGAAGAGAACTTCCTTCAAGGCCTCACCCATTATCTTCCCTTTCATGAACCTTTGTATTTCTTGGTTCTGCACAGGACCAAAACCAGACATGCAGAAGCACCATGAAAAAAATGCAACTGGAGCATTCTTGGCATGACTTGGCATGTGGGAGCAGAGAGATGGGGAACCTGATAGGCTTCCAAACGTGTTCTTCAGACTCAAGAAGTGCAAGCAGTTGGATAAGCATCTGAACTTTTGTATGTTTATCTGAACTGAACTCGAACTCCAAGTCATTTCAGAGTTTACCTAGCAGTGGCTAATAATTACTAGAAGGCTTGTTAAAATTGGAAAGTAATCTCAATAATGAACTAATTCACATAAAGCCATAAACAAAACTCCTTATTTAAATCATGCTGTCCCAGGAGTTTGGAGCAGACATTCCTCTCAGCAGACAGTCTGGAAAAACCTTTGAAGAAAAAAAAAAAAAAAGAAATTACTAATTCTCCTCTGCTTTAAAAAATGTTAGGGAACTATGAAGCTGAAAAAAAAAAAAAGTGTATCTGATGGAGAGGTGGCAGATCTGATTCGAGTTCTTGTGTATCTTTGTATGTCAACAGCAATACTATGAAGTTACCTGTCATAGTGGTGTCAAACTACCCTACGACCAGATTGTGCCCAACACTTCTAAAGGTGGAGTTACATTTTCAAAAGAAGGGCAGTCAATAGAAGCTCATTACTGTGAAAAATGTGTTTAGGATCCTGCCTAGGAACAATACGGTTGGTTTTCTCAGTAAAATGTTATTTAATTAAATAAATAAAGCCTTTTTAGTTATGTAGGCTTAGTTGTCATTTACTACCTCTTTAGTGACGTTAAACTTTAACGCGATAACAGTGTGGTGAGCAGAGAGAACAGTTTCCACCCACATGGACAAATATTGATCTCAGTGATAAAGAAGAACAAACATTCTGATGGAGTGGAAGGAAAGAAATTGAACCTGATATGGGAGGGTTATTTTTACTGCACAGTAAAAGAAAGTTAGTCTTTCAACTAGGAACAGGGAAGGGCAAGGGGATGGCTTATCAAAATGTTGTTTACAGGATAATAAATTCTCTGACTTCAAACTGTAATATTTGCCCATTGGTTGTGCACAAAAACAAAGAGATGACTGGGGTGAAGTTCTGGTCACAGTCAAATAAGCAGCAGCTTTGTTGCTGACTTCAGTAGGGGCAGGTATTTTTAGCCAGAGTGCTGTGCAGGGGCTCTGATGCTCTGTGGAAGTTTCGTGTGAGAAAACTGCTTGTTTAAGTCCTTCCTTAGACAGTGTCTGCTTGAAACTAAGCATGCACTTCTCTGCTCTGCTGTACCTGGCTCTGAGACTGATGACTATTGACTATTCTGTTATTTTAGAAAAGTCTTAATTGCTAAGGTGCAATGGGCTTTTTTTTTTTAAAAAAAAAAAACCTGAGCTTGCCTGTTTGGACGCCCGTACCCTCACCCAGAAGGAGCAGCTGTTTGCAGGGCCTCCTACACTTCACTGGGCTCCACATGAGAACGTGTGGCCGGGACTGAGCAGTGATGCTAGGAGCAGGGAGGGTGACGTGACCTACATAATGGAGTCATGTCCCTTGTCACATGGCATGACCAGACAGTGGTAACCTCTGAACGATGAAGGCAAATGAAAGCCTTGATGTCTTTAGAGCCCCAGAAGTCCTTCTAGGTAGGTCCATGGGTAGGACTACAGAGCCAAAACCAGCAACTGTGATTTGTACTCTCAAAAAGAGTTAAAGCACTAATCATAACCTTCAGTACTGAGGCATGTGGATGCTTGGGAGAAGGGGAATTGAGGGCGGGGAGAGGAGGGGGATAGGAAGAGATTAATCTGACCAAAAGTAGGTGTCCTCAACATCTGTGTCAGAGTTAGTCATTTAGGCTCAACCTGCAGTCAGTGGGGAGGTTCAGACACCTGTAGGGCATGATTCATCTCCTTCTGCTGCACGTATGGATCAGATCAGATGAACTGCCTCCTGCTAGCTGCTCTCCGCTGGCTGTGAAAGCAGCCCTGTGTGACGTGCTATCTGTGCAGGTATCTTACCTCCTGGCATGTAAAGGCAGGTCACATGAAAGCCCTGCCTTTGTTTTGGAAGCTAGCCATTTAGGAAATGTACAACACACTTGTAGGATCAAATAAACAAAGCTCTAATGTGGTGTTTTCAAAGTGTAAATTCTCTGACCTTCTTATGTCTTACTATCCTATCTTCTAGACAAACCATATCATCACTTTTCCTAATGATTCTCTCTTATCAAATCTGGCTTTCTACACAGGGTTTCTACTGCTTAATACAGTGTGTCTGACAGCTACACACTGCTACACACAGTGTAGTGATGCAGACTTCTTTTTTTGTACAGGTCACCTAAGAGGTGGTTACATGGTCCCATTCCCATAATATCTTAGCACCTCATATACCTTAATACATTTTCCTTTAATATATGGGTGTTAATTCTGTCTTCTCTACCTCCTGACTTACCATTCCTTTGGTTTAGGGAGGACCGAGGGAGAATTATACTTATGGAAGAGCTCCCTTGGCTTTAAGCTATTCCCAGAGTTTGAGTGTCTTCCTCTCTCTTTATATGAGCAGTTATGAGTCTGTGGGGCAGGCAAGCAAACTCCAGCTATCTCTGACCTTTGCCTGTTAACTTTGTGCCTCCTCTAAATGATGCAGAGAGCTTTTCCAACTCAGTCACTCTCAGCTACCAAGAACTTTCTGACAGTTAGTAAATCACACCATAGCCTCTGATCTTGATGGGAGCCTCTGCTGGCTACTGTCAGATACTTACTGTAAATATTCAATATTATTATTATATTAAATGAGGTTTTAATCCCTGTCATAGATAACTGTAGGGCAAGGGTTGGGAGACTTTTATGCCTTAGAAATGGATTTGCGTGGGGATAATAATACATGTGAATTCCAGAAGAATATTTATTTCCTGAAGGTGATGAATTGAAAAGGGAAATGGTGGTTTGGAATCAGTGGGTCTCTCTATAGGAAACAAGCTAAGCAGAATTTGACTTTGATGGAATTACCTGGAAGAGTTTATCTGTGATGGAAGGTGTGTCTCCTGCCCCAGGAAGTTTTGAAATTAAGATTATTTTTTTTTTCATAGCTGTTCAAAAGTCAGGCAGAAAGGTGCAGAATAAAATAATCACTTCTTGTTCCAGTTATGACTCCACCTAGCTGAGTCCCATTCTTTCTTAATCTTTCAGGTTTTTATCCCTGGAGGTAGGCTTCCTTTGAAGAGCTGTAAGAATTATCATCATTCCATTCACCTTTTCAAAAGAAATCATCTTTGAATTTTCCTTTGCCTCCCTCTGTCTAGATTGCCTCTTGTAAGTCTTTTTCCCTGGCTTTCCTGGGATGTACTCAGTTGTCAGTGATGTGACATGCCAACCTGCCCTCACAGCTCCAAGTCCAGGGCAAGAGCAGTGTGAGTCCTTAGTGCTCTCTCCCATGGTGGGGCATGGTTTGCCTCTTCCAGAGAGACATCCTGACCATCAGGGCACTTCAGAAATATCTCACTTATGTCCCTGTTGTCAGCAGGAGCATCAGAGTGAAGTTACAAGTAGGAACAAGATTATAATATCTAGGCTGTTATCAGCCCTTCTGTCAGATTAGTGACCTATATCTGGAACGAAAAGGAAACATCCCATGATGATTAAAGAGACTTTCAGCCTCGGGAGCCATGTTGGTCTGTAAAGGCTGCAGTGGAGGTAGGACTGTTGGGCCCCAGGCTGTGCGGATTCACTCCATGCTGCGAGAGATTCAGCTGGGTTCGGTACTACGTGTGTTGCCAAAGTGTGAAAGGCAGAGACCCTTGAGTGTCTGCCAGACTTAGCTACCAGGGTACCAAGGACATCCATTCACACTGGGATTGCATCCTCTACATCTCCCTGTCAGTTCTGCCATTTGGCAGAAGGCTGCCCATCTAGCAAGAAGTTTGTCTGCTATCTTCACTGCTTTCCAGGACCACATACAGCTTTCCCGCACACCAACTTTTTAATTAAAGGCCTGTCATTTTTCCCAGACATCTTGAAGAAACAATTTTGTCTTGGCCTCCTTCATAGTTTCAGCATTCAGCCAGAAAGCAGCTCTCCGGAGCAGTCTCTGCTCCCTCACTACAGCTACGTACTTGTTCCCCTTTGGCTTCATAGTGGGCTTTACCTTTCAATTTTTGCCTCTAATTTATTGACACTGAGAGCCTGCCTGGGTTTTGCAGGCTTTCCTCTAATGAGGCAGCTGGCTCACAAAAGGCTGTGTCACAACCTGGCTTGTTCTTGTCAGCGGCATTTTTCTTCTCTCTGCAGTCACTCTGCACTACTACTTTTGATTTTTGCTTTAGTTATTCTAGTTGGTTTTAGCTGAGGTTGCTTTCGCTGTTAGTAGAAAGATGATTTAACTCTGCTGAAGCCTAGCAATGATAGTACATAACAGCAGTATGTATTTTTAATCTAGATTCAGTTTCTGTGTTTTACAGCACCAGGGAGAGTCTGTTTTTGTGTCTGAGGTGCCACTAAAAGATGTGTATGATTTCCTGAGTGTTGATGATTGCGCTGAATTATCCCAGTTCTGTTTTAGAGCTGTTGCTTAGAGAGTTTTTAGTATTTATGTATAAAGCTAGCCAAAAAAACCCAGCCTTCTTTCCCAATTCACAAATCCCAATCTAAAATTCTAAAGTTAGGTTTGCATCTAGAGTGGGCAGAGTCAATTCTTCTCCCTCTCTGAAATCTCTGATAGATTTGTGAAATAGGTGCCATGTGCAGTTGCATGGCTTTTAGCCCTGGTGCAATCTGACAAGTATGCCACTTTGGCAAAGCTGCCCAGCACTGCCCAGAAGCCCAGAGCTTCAGGGAACCACCAGCCACCAAAGACTCCTTGTTCCCCAGTAGCCAAGGAGCCCTGTGAATTGAAGGGTTCCTGGCCCCAAGGGGAACAGGACAGGAATCATGATGCTGCTGAAAACACTTTGAATCAGAGGTTGAATGTTCACAGTGTATCAGGCTGAGAAAAACAGCATTTTTCTGAGAGTCTCTCTACATTGTACTACTTTTCTGAAGAACTGTAAGGGTAAATTTGGCTCCACTTAGTGATATAATTTAATGCTAAGATGGCACTCCAGACAGA
This sequence comes from Athene cunicularia, assembly GCF_003259725.1. Classification (NCBI taxonomy): domain Eukaryota; kingdom Metazoa; phylum Chordata; class Aves; order Strigiformes; family Strigidae; genus Athene; species Athene cunicularia. The sequence continues at coordinate 96,150,086 of NW_020799091.1, forward strand.
TGTGGTGAATAAAGCCTGAAGAAATCAATGTCTTGAGCTTCTCACGTCGTGAGCTTCTGGAAGCCCCAGATCGCCTAGTTTTGAGACAAGTTTACTGCTGGGCGTGTTCTCCTGCACAGCTCTGGAATGAAGCGCTAGGGATTTGGGGGCTGTCTCTGGGCATTTTCTGAGTCTTTACAGGCACTCTATTTTACAAGTGGTCCCATGGAGCTTGTCCATTACAACAGTTTTTTAGGAGATAGATGACTCTCACACGCTCGCTTTGGCTTCAGACAGGGTTGCTCTGCTGTACTCCTGAGCTCTCTGAGCATCTCCCCAGTGCTCTCTGCAGAAGGAGTGCTGCTCCCTGCCCAGCAGAGCACGTGTTGGAGAAGAACTCCTTTTACACAAGCTTGCTGCTTGTCAAGATCACATATCATCAAGCAGATAATCAGACATTGTTTTCTTCATCCACTCTGGTCTGAGCTCTGCATAGGAAGGGAGCTTGCCCTGACAAGAGCTGAAAACTGAAGTCAGAGGAAACAGTACTGGAGCATTTTAAGCGGAAACTCTGTTGAGTTTGTTTTCCTACTTTATATCACAATATGTAGATTATCCTGAGCTATAAATTGCAGTAAAAGGAGGAAGGTAATGACAAATCCAGGAACAGAAATTACTTTTTTGTATTACTGATAAGACAAAATTAGCAGGTGAAGTGGATTTAAAAGACTGATTCGGTGCTCTTCCCAGCAGTGCTCCCATATGAAACAGGCTCTCACTGTGAACCCAATGATCTCACCTGGGGCTGGATCCTGTTCCAGATTTCAGCATTGGCAGTCCTGCTCCTGACCAGAGTGAGAGCATGGTGGGCCCTCAGGAAACCACGCACACGTGAGCAGCTAGACTCACAGAGCAAACCATGGTTTAATTTTGCTACTAAGTGGTCCTCATTGCAATACTAACAAATGGGTCAGAGCCCGATGTGATTCTTCCTTATGGGCTTCCTTTTTCATCTGATCACCACTGGGAAAGATAAAAGATCCAGCAGAGAAGCTAAGGAGAGGGAGAAATGAGTCTGACATGAAGAAGGCTGCTTAAAGTGTATGTTGAATCAAAGCTCTTCTGCGCGATGCATTTTTGCACAAAGACCTTCTCAGGGGTTGGATAGTAGGATGTCATTGAGTTTGAGTTTGGAGCTGTATGTTAATTCATTACAACTTTTCTCCCAGTGTGGTGACTGAGGATCTCTAAGACTGCTGATGAGTTTCTGTTGCATGCTTTGGCCTCAACAAGTAGAGCAGTACAGTATCAGAGGGAAATGTAAGGTATTTCTCTACTGTTCTGGTAGCCTGGTAAAGTCCCATTGAATTTATTTTCTATAAGTTGACCAAGGATAAGCTATTGAACAAGAGGAAGCAAGTGGGAATGACTAACATGTTAGAGTGTGCAGAAGTGAGCTCATGTCCCCATGAGGATATCTTCTTTTGTGTGGTTTTTTTCACTGGGAAACCAGAAGTAAAAATATTCTTTTTCAAAGCAAATCATGGTGACATTTTCTCATTTTCTGTTTCCTCAAGGAAACAGTCAATCTGATTCTTCACTCTGAAACATGTCCTTAGCTTTCTTTGCATTCTAGGAAGAAAAATTTAAAAAGAAAAAAAACTAAAGTGCATGTATATGTCTATATATACAGTTTAAGTTTGTGGACTGATACTTTTTCTGCCTTCCTCTTGATTCAGAGCATTTTCATTTCAGTGAGGGAACTGATCACAGTAATAATTAACATCTTGTAAATCTAAGGCAAAGCAATACCCCATGTTTTCATTAGTCCAGAACTTAAAAAAAAAAAAAAAAAAAAAAATATTTTGTAGAAGGTTATGTCCTTCGGAAGTGATTTAAGCTTTATGGAGAAAATTTGCTCTAATTTCAGAATTACTTTGTCCAGACTGTTTAGTGATATGAATGTGATGCTTCATATTCTCCAGTCATTTTCCTTCTGTAGAACTCTAGAGCTCTCTTTCATCTGCTGTTACTTCTTACTTGACTCAGTGTGGGAAAATCAGGCAAGGTAGGACAGATTTGATTGCTGATCAAAACAATGGAAAATCCCTCATGAAAATGGGATTTAGTCCTGTGGGTATGCATAGTAATGTTGCCAGTTTCAAAGACTCTGTTTTCTGAGATGGCACTGATTATTTTCCATGGTAGCTGGGAAGGGTCATTTGCTATGTTCTGCACAGAAGATGCAAGTCCCAGAAGGTCTGGAGCCATACACCTAGCTGGAGAAAGTTCATAAAGGAGAGAAACATTTTTCATTCTGATCAGGCTTTAGCAAATTGTTGCCTTCCCCATATTTGTCATCTACCTTTCTATCATAATTGTGTAGGCTGGAAAAAATCTTCCTTCGGGTGAATTGGGATAAGAAGCCAGATATTCATCCTTTTGCTGTGTGTACTGTATATCTATAAAATATGGTTGTTGCTCTGGCAGTATGGTTGTTGGCCTTCTGTAGTTTGGTTATATAGTTTTTCTCATTTGCAAAGCAGTGAATAATAGTGCTTTTGCTATGAACAAAGTATCTTTATGTGATTGAGGCAAATCCCTGATATTAGCCGCATCTCTCAGCAGCTGAAATGTCATGTGTTAAAACCTCCTGTGTAACCCGAAACATGCCGTGACTGCTAAAATACTTGAGAAGTTTCTGGCAACACAATTTTTGAATATTCAACGTGAAAAAGACCAGGGAAATTTTTACTATATGCTTTTTCATGGTTAAAGAAAAAAAGGAAAATCTGTTATTTATTTTTAATTTGTACTCTTTTGCAAATCAGAATTATATTTTTAACCCAAACTTTGTTTTTTACTACTTTCCTCCATCTTCCCATTCTGAGGAGCTACTGCTAAAACCAATGTTTTGCTTGAGAATTAAATTTTTTTTCAAGGTAGGTGAAGAAGGAGAAGAGAAGCCAGTTACAGCTGTTGTTAGTGGATAAGGACTTGGTCCTCTAACACTTTTGCACACAAGTAACTTGATGTATCTAAGTAGCCACATCAAAAGCTCTTGTAAAGTTATTCATATGAACAAGTGTTTGCAGGATCAGTATCTAAATCATTGTTCTAGTTCTGAACTGTCTCGTGTTTTCCTATCTGTAAACCAGTGATGTTGCAGGCTTCATTTGGTAAATGCTTTGAAATCCATTAATTTAAAACAGTATATGTTTTACATATAGATACATACAACATTTATATTTATGTATGTACGTATATTATGTATGTATGTATATATTTACATATAGATACATACAACAGAATGTGTCACTGATGTCAGAGAAGAGAAGGCATATTTTCCACTTTCCATAAGAAAGAATGATAAAGTAGAACAGTTGAGAGATTAACCTGGGAAAGCAATAAGAAGTTCTTTAAAAAGAGTAATCCCACAAGAATGATCCGTGAGGGAAGGCAAAGAAGCCTCTAGAGAAATAACAGCAAATGCAATTAAAGCAGGGGAAAAGTGTTAACTAACTTTGTTGTTAGCAGGGGAACTTGGTTACTCTGATGTCCAGAAGGCTGCACACTTTTCTTTCCCTCCAATAGGCAGAGCATCCATTGTACTTTCAGACACATTTTCTCATCGATTCTTCTGCCACTCTTCCCCCTGTAAACCAGGAATGCTTCTGCCAATGCACATGGATTCACAGTCATGTGGAAAAGTCAGGCCCTATATACTTTGGTGAGATTGTTAAGGGGAACTCTTGGCCACATGGAAACCAACAGCAAAAGTGCCACTACCACCAGAGGAGCCAGGCTTTCCTCCCAGAATTTTTATCTTCCTGACATTTCTGCTTTATACCCTGTAGCAAACAGGTAATTGGTACCTTTCACAAACTGCTGCTGCTGATACACTGAATACCAGATTGCTATCCTATACACCCTGCCACTTAATCTGCTCAAGAAGCAGTTTTGAGTTCAGTGCCCCGTACTTTCTGTGTTTGATGTATTTTGATATCCATGAACTGATGTTAACGGTGCGGTGAGAGAGGTCATCTGGCAGCCCACTGGGATTCCTTCCTGCTATTTGAAAACATTTTGAAAACCTTGGACTAGAAGGGGAATGGGAAAGGAAAGGTTTTTATTTTTCTTTTGAAAGCATTTTTTAAAATGTCATGAGACTTTCTTTTCAGCATGCTGTTTGTTAAGCTAATGGTTTGGGTTTAGTAACACTGGCAATTCATATATGTTTAGCCATCTGTGAAGGTCTCTCACAAATTAAAAGATGCAGTGCTGTAAAATGATACTGCAGTTGTTACCCTGTTTTTTGTTTTATATATATATATATTCCCCCCCCCCAGTTTATAATGCCCCTATGATAGCAAGTGCTTATAGTGCCACCATCTGGTTGCAACAGCTACTCTCTGCATGTTCAGATTTTATCTTTAAATGAACGTTTTGCCATTACTACAAGAAAATACAAGCCAGTCTTGTGAGACTGCTAACACCCCTCTCTCTTGCTTTTTAGCTGTTGAGTAATTTGAAGACAGCAGCTCAAACGACTGGCACTCGAGAGGGACATATATCATCTATACGGGGTAGGAATAACTTAAATTATCCACTTTGTAAACTGTGAATATTAATCTATGTTAATATTTCAAAGTTATTTAAGCTAGAGTTCTCAGTTTTTAAATTTGGTATGTGGTTTTAAGTTTATTTAATATAAAATTCTTCTGTATGTATTTAGTCATTCCAAAAAGGGTCTGTTTTTCTCCTTGCTTCACTGATTCAGTCAAGTTGGGCAGTAAGATTAGTTACTACAGCTAATTTTTCCTTTTTGATTTTTCCTTTTCCACAGTCTGATCCTGCAGTTGTAAATGCCACATTAGCAATGATTATGGGATCAAGCATGCAAAATAAATATATAGCGTTTGTTACATCCTCCCCCTTCAGTCAGATGGATCTGGCTTAAGCATGGAAGCCTTGCAACAAATGCCTGTGGGGCGCGTAACCCTCTTGGCAAGTAAGTGTCCTAACAGGCTTGACTGTTTCGTAATTCTACTGATTTCTTCTGCATGTTTGCTATCCCATGGGTACTACAACTATGTCTATGCATGATGCCCAGCAACTGATAAAAATGGGGTATGTGCTTGCTGTGCTGCTCTGAATTTCCATCCGCCTGCTTCCAGCATGGTCCTTCCAGTGTGCTGGCCTCGGGTTTCAGTCTCAGCACCAGATCTGAGGACTTCTTCCCTGCCTCTTCCCTGGCTGACAGCTGATGTGATCTCTATCTGCATTAAATGTCTGAAGTTGTCCAGAACACCTCCAGCAGCTGGGGGTGGCTGCTCCACAGTGCTTAGGGGAGTCGTGGAGGTGTAAAAGTGATATAAGCCCACCTTTGCCCTTGTGGCCAAGTGGCAAGCCACTGCCTTCTGCTTCCTTGGGCTCTGCCTTTACCATGGGAGAACCTCAAGGAGGAAGTAAAAATAGTGCTTGCTCAACATGTGGACCCCATGCAGTCAGTTTCTTTTCACCCCCTTTCTTCTGTAGACCATTTCCTCGTAGGGTCCTGCTGGAGAACTTGGGCCTTCCCATGGGACAGATTGGCTATGTCATGCTGCCTCTCCCAAAGCACCATTTAGGTGCTGCTTGCTTCTGCTTGAATCTTCTGTCCATTGCACAAAGCACAGGCACACGTGATGGTCGCTGGAGGACACAGCGGTAAACCTGGGTATGTAACCTCAGTTCTTTTATGGGTTTCTTCTCAACAGTTATGTTGTGCAGGTGCCACAAGCAATTACCAATTTTATAGGATACTTGAGTGAAACATTTTCAGAGGGGGAGATGTGGGTAATCTCCAGGCCCCAAGGAGTTGTTTCATTTTTAATTGTGCATTTTAGGGTATATGGGGCTCTGATATTTCAGGTTCTGTGCAAACAGCAAGCACACTGCTATCATTGTGTTCCACTGCTTGGGGCTTGTGGCTGAATTACCTCATGATAGGCTTTTTAAGTCTTTTGGCCTCCTTCTTGGTCTTTCATTTCAACACAGCACGTGAAAGAGATGAAGAATGAGCTAAACCCCCCTTCCAACTGTTGCAGAGTTATGGGCTATTTTATTTTTCATTCCTTGTGTTTTTTAGCAACCTCTGACTTTGCTAAAGCAATACAAGCTAGGTGAAGACAGCATGGAGGGAGGGAGTTTCCCCTTTGATGTCAGTGGTTTGACATATTTACCTTCACCTAAAAAGGTGGAGTTTTGCTTCTGTTTGCTGCAAAGAAAGTGAAGGTCCCCCAGCGTTCCTTTCCCCTCTACAAACATCCATTTGTAAAGTGTGGCTCGTGTGTTTCCTTGAAAAGAAAATGCATCGTGACATTTCCCTAGCCGCACAAAAGCCTTTGCGTTGCTAAATGTCAGTCAGTTATTCATTACAGTAATATTTTCCCAAGGCCTGCCCAGGCCCCTGGCAGAGCTGGCTGTGCCTGTGCAGGCATCCCCTGTCTCAGTTGAGAGCTGCCTAGGGCTGGGGCTAGAGAGGCACCACTCACAGCACTCAAAAGCTTCCAGAGCTGGTGCCACCAGGGTTTACAGTTGATCTGCCATGGATTTTTCATCTTTCAAGGAGGTTTTGGGGCGCTCAGGATTCCCTGGCTATAATTCTTCTGGAAATAAAAGGGAAATGGAGCTCCAGTGCAAAACTAAGACCTCTGCCTCTCCAGATACAGTCCTGTCCCTGGCAGCATTTAAAAATTGTGCCAGTCTCACAGGAGGGGAACAATCATGCTGCAGCAGAAGGTGGGCAGCTGTCTGGGCTCTCTACTGCACCATCATGGGCAGGAGTGGTGCTGGCACCAGTGCCGGCAGTGGTGTGGAGGGGTGGCATGTCACGGAGGTGGCAGCGGCAGCAACTTCTGCAGGCAAGGACAGAAGGCAGCAGAAGCAGCCGAGCATTCCAAACTGCTTACCCTCCAGTGCTAGGGCAGCCCCTGAGCTGGTTACAGCATGGCAGTCGTGCAAGCCCTTGAATGCAAACTTTGTCATTTCTCCGCATTCAGGCAAATCCAGGTGTTCGTCTGTGGGTAACCCAGCTCAGACCTTCTCATTCCTGTTTTGTGACTGTGTATCCACTGGCACAACTGGTCCTTGCCAGAGAAACCTTCGCCCCTCCAAAATATGAATATTAAATCTTGAACAGAGAGAGGCAATTCCCATGAAAATAGTGCTAAACATCAGAAAATGGGGCACAAGGGGGAGAGAAAAGAAATGGCTGAATTTGTCTTGTGGATGTTTAACCGAAGTGTATTCCTATGGGACACTGCCAGGCTGTTTGAGCTACAAGGCATGTGCTTGTGGGCACCACAGCGCAGAACTAGGGGAGGCAAAGGCAGAGGGTGGAGCTGGGAGTGCTCAGCAAGCCCAAGTGTTGTAGGGCTAAAGGACAGAGGAGTCCGCTAATAAGTGCTGCAGAGCATGCAAGGCAATCAGCGCAGGAGCAGGTGAGATCGGAGCGAATGACACCTCACTCCACAGCTAAGGTCTGAAGGGGCTGGGATCTTCACAGAGCCTGTGAGGAAGATGCAATTTAATATGGAGAAAATGAATATTACTGCAAGAAGTGCTTACAGCAGAAAACACTTTTACTGGGTGGTCAGTACACACTCTGTAGCCTGTTCTCTGTGGTGCAAGTCAGCCCAAATATATAAGAGAGGGTGGCTGTATTGAGCTGGAAAACTTCTTCCATGCTGTCATCTGGAACTGGTTGAAAGCAAAGTACATAAAGATGAGGAAAGGATGAGAGACTTTGCTTCTGTTGGGTAATTAAAGGGGAAAAAAGCCTCACCACCATAAAAAGGAATGAGATAAATCATGTCACAAAGAAATTTGTTGCTGTGGTTATAAGTCTTCCCCTTTCGTAAAAAACAAGCTAATACAGCTAGGATCAAGTATGATTAGAGCTTAACTCTGCAAAGAAAATAAAAATACAAAAGCTATAGCAATCATAGAGGAAGAGTGGAGGAGGAGATAAAGGAGAACACAGGAACGAGGTGTGGGTAATTTGTAACTCAGTATCGCATTCAAAAAAGATTTAAAGAGCCTGTATCCTCCCAAAGGAGCTTTGGCATATCATTAAAACCTTTAATATTGTCTTGACAAGTCTTCTATTTCTTGTATGTAGCTGACTGATAAGGCAATATTCTTAACTTTAGCACCACTGTCTTTTTTTTTTTTTTTCTTAAGAAAACTAGTTGGTCTTACACTAAGAAAAGAAGGAGGGGGAAAAAAGATCCTGTATCCCTTGAGATACTTATTTTATTTAGAGATTGGAGCCAGGAAGCCTAACAAAACATTAGAGGAGCCTAAAGCTTCTCTCCCTGCCCCTCCTCCCCTTGCCCACTTTGCTGCTGGAAAATGTTGCTTCAGATTGGTTCTATACCTTTGCTGCAAAACCTGACTACATGCCTGTGGGTCTGTAGGTTTTATCTGCCCAGGGACAGAGTCGAGCTAGACTGTGAAACCCTTGCTTGTGACTTAAGGTCTGTTAGTCTGCTGACTTCAGTGAAGCTGCTGCTGTTACATGCTGGTTTTCAGCATGAGTAATGGTGTCATGATCTAGCCCATAAATTCCGAGTAATTTGTAAAGTGCCTGTCACAATGTTATCTAAATAGCAATGGCACACTGGAAACTGTTCTGGGCTGTTGCAGAGAAGAGTCTTCTCAATTTGCCTCTCCAGTGCAGCTCTATTCTTATATATTGTAGTATGCTCCTTTCTGACCTCATATTAAGACCATCTGCACGCTGTTCATATTATGGTAAACCATGATTCCTGGAGGCATTTTGATACTTAATGTTGGCAATAGACATAATTGAATGGAATAATAGATGTTGGAATAGGTGTTACAGAGGGCAGCAATTACCTCCTGCACTTTCACGATTTCCAAATGAATTAATTTGTCTTTCTTCATACTGGTCCTTTTTTGTGCTTTTTAGAGTGACTGATTTTCACTGACAAGATTTCATGGAAATCAGATTTCTAAGCTGCACGCATTGTTATTGTTCCTGGTTGTGCCCATGGTGTCCATGGTTGTACAGACTCAATAGAAAATGCTTCATTCATCACTTCCTAGTTTTCCATTCATGTGAGAGCATTCATGCCAGAAAAGCTCCGTGCTCTCCCATCCTGGTGAGCACATGTGGTGAATTACCTGAACAATTAAATGGAGGCACTTGTGTGAATAGTGCACATGGAATATTCTTTGAAGACATTCTGTGATCAAAGCAGAGAAAGGAAATAAAAATGAGTATGTTTGCTAAATATTAAATAAATTAAACATAAGGGTACTGCAACAAAAAGGCAGAACATGTGTTTGTGGAAAGAGGCTGTATTCACTTCATACTTGGGACAAAGTATTTTCTGTTTTCCTGTTAATATTCCTTCCAGTGGTTCCTGGTAGAGAAACTAGAGGATAAAGGAGCCTGTGACACAAGGGGTTTTGTGGGCATCTCTTTATAATTAATTGTGCAATTGTCCAATGTCTCCAGAAGAAGAAACAGAACTAAGAGGGTTGCCAGGGCATACAATTGTACAGTGATGCAGGCACCAGGGTACAATTGTTCTGGATAGGTAGCAAAAGCTATTAAGCATATACCACTTCTCTTTATGTTACCAGAGTAGCAGTAAAAGGGAGAAGTAAAAATCAAGCTAGGCTAGGTTTGAAATTGTTGATGATTTAACCTTTCACCACAGAGTCACCGCCAGTTTGCAACCCCCTATAATGTACTTACTAAGCCTTCTGTGGATTGGAAATTGAGCTTTCGTCTTTGTCCATCAGTTACAGAATTAGCAATAGCTTAGTTCTCACTGTTCAGTAGGTGCTTACTGTAGAATGAAATACACTGTGGAATAAAAATGCATAGCCCTCAGGTCACAGTTTCCATCTAATGTGAAGAAAGTCCTTATAAATGTGGGAAAACAATTTTGCCAGGTTATAATTGGGAATACAGCAGGACAAAACCCAGTGAACTGCAGATCATATACTCAGTGTCAGAAAGGGAACAAAAACTTGGGTGTCTTGATTCACTCCAGTATTCTGCTTAAAAATGATAAAGTGCTAGTCTTGTTTTAACTACTACTGGACAGGCAGCAGTTCTTCACAGGAAGTACAATATTATTTGGCATTTCTTAAAATATCCAGTTTAGTGAAGAATATGGTGCTTGACTGTACATAAATATGAAGTTATGTTCTTGCTCAAATATGAGATTCTTCAAAGTCACAGTGAATCTGGGTGTGTGCACATGTGTAAGAGAAACTCAGTAGCTAATTTTCCAAAGTAATTTCTTTGGTTTCTTTTTATTAAATCAAAATCCACATTCATATATCACTGTGTAAAATTCTGAATTAGGCTGTCTGTCTATTAGGCTATTATAAATAAGTTCAAAAAGGCTAAACTTTCAAGTACATTTTATAAGGATAATAATAACTGCCGGATTTCTGTGATTGCTACTCATGAAAGATGTAAAGATATGCCTGTACTCTTCAGAAATAAGCTGGTGATTATATCAATCAGATTTTCAGACAGGTAAAATACAGTGAAAGGAAAAACTTAGCTTTTCTTTTTTCATAAACTAGTTTCTGAATAGGAGGGGCTTCCTGCCTTTTAACATGACCCTGTTTGGTTTTGCTTCATCAGATTCCTTGGTAGATGACAGAGTCGCTGCAGCACAGAGAGAAGTCTCTCAGACGTTTTCTGAACATGAATTTCTGTTACTTCTGACTAATCGGGGAGTTTTCAGATTTTATAATAATTTCTCTTTTAGGTTGCTCCATTGATTTCATCTAAGTTTTCCTTAAAGGTGTACACCTGGAAATCCTTAATTCACAAGAACAGCATATTCTTCTGCTTTTTTATAGGCTATATACATGAAATACAATGCTTTGCATAAAACCATGCTGTACCTTTCTTTGAGTGCGGTATAGCACTATGGGGTCATCAACCGGGATTGTCAGACCTTGTGATTAAAACAGGTATTTGGCAGCAAAGCAGTCCTGAGGCAGAGCTTCAACTTTATTTAAGCCTGCTTGACTTACTTACCTCAAACTGCCATGAAGGGCTGCTTGAGTGTGGAAATAAGCTGAAACTAGTATGATAAGGGAGGGGAGCAAGGCCAGATGGGATGCTTTCATACAGAATTCCCTATCGTGAAGAAATGTGTAAAGTTCTACGCTAATACTGTTGACTTCAGTGTGAATCCGAATGCCAGGATCCCCTGTGCTAGTTCCCCTGATCTTCCCAGGAGCTCTGTGAGGACTGCTGGTGTCACAGGCACTGGCTGCCTGCAAGGGGGATGAGCTGACAGGGAACCACTGGGTGAGATCTGCTGCTGCATTCACGTTCCTGTCCAGCCAGGCGCAAGCTCACAAGCTCTCCCCTCTCCTGAGCCCTCTGAAAGCTGCATCCCAACTCACAAGGTGAGGGTTATTTTATATAGTCTCATCAATACAAAGTAAGGTCTTGGTTTCCAGGACTAATTTTTTTTTTTTTTTTTTATTCTGGAGTGCTCAGGTCTAGGATCCTAACCCATGAGAGATTTTGAGGGGCTTGAGAGAAACACTGGGTGTTCAGGCAGTCTTTGCTTCCATTTATACTATGGCAGCAGCACTGAATTGAGCCACTTCAATTAAGTTTAAAGCTATTAAGCTACAATCTCACTAAATACAAGGTGATGTTTCAAATGATATCATCTAAGGCTTATTATACAAAAGGAACATGCTTTGCAACCCAACTTTTTCTTTTAAACTAACATTTAATTGATGTGGTTAGACTTCACAAGTATGAGAAATCCATCAGCCGTTGTTCTCAGTAGGCACGTAGTATGCCTCAAAATATGGTCATTTTGCTCTCTTGAAAACATTGCACTTTGTTGTGTGCTAATTTCCTTATACATTCACAAAACTACATAAGAAATATGAAGAATGCAATCTTTGTCTCCCTTAATGTGCATTCCCACAGATGGCAGAAATCATCATATATTCTATTCACAAATACGTGAGCATACTTTTTTTCTAAAAATATTGCACATTATCTGCAAACCCTGCGATGTCTGCACACGTGCTCTTAACCCTGTTAAGCAACTTCAAATAATGAAAGCAGTGTTTCTTTATAGACTACATTTAGCAGAGGTTTATTAATATGTCTTAATTGTAGAACCTGTTTTTCTTAGAAGGAATGGCAATTGCACTAGATCATGGAGGGGTGACTTGCTCTGGAAAACAATAGTTTGAATATAGTGTTCCTTTCTGTTTCAAATCACTCAGATGCCTACACGAACGTGTATTCCTTCAGTGACAAGTTAACATGCAGGAAACATTTAATCATAAATAAATGCTGTGTCTTCAAAGTACAAAACCTGTTTGTAATCTCTAACAATAATGACAATGGAAAGTGGATAAGAAGACATAACTTCTAATTTAAATTAAGATTGACAAATAACATTATACCTACTATCCCATTTTAAAAGTTGCACTACACAGGTGAACAAACCTGTTCTTTAGGGCTACTGAGTTGGTTAGGGGCTTGGAGCATCTGACATGCAGTGAGAGACTGAGAGAGCTGGGACTGTTCAGCCTGGAGAAGGGAAAGCCCAGGGGGATCTTATCCATGCATCTTATCCATTCACCATTCACCTGGTGAAGGGTGAGTAAGGAGAAGGGAATCCAACTCTTCTCAGTGGTACCTAATGAAAGGACAAGAGGCAATGGGTACAAACTGAAATAAAGCAAATTCAACTTAAGCATAAGAAAAACCTCTTTTACTGTTAGGATGAAAAACACTGGGAACAGTTTGCCCAGAAAGACTGTGGATTCTCCCAACCTCAGCTGTCTGGCAGTTCTTTGTTTCACATTTTTAATAGAGAGGACTGTGCCTAGAGGTCACAGGTTGAATTTGTGAGGATTTCAGAGGATTAACATAGGCAGTGTCCTCTCTGAACATGGACTATGGCTGTTTTGGTCTTGTTGAGGACTGCATGAGTGAGTGGGGAACCATGCTGTGGGAAGCCTCCACTGAGGCAGTGGGCCCTGCACTACAGAAACCTTCTCCTTCTTCTGGGGAAGCAAAGAGACTGGGCAAGGTGGCTGCTTTTTTCCTCTGCCCTACTCCTATGGGGAACAGAGATTCTCCCAAGTGGTTTCTGGATGTAGATGCACCACTGTTGCCTTCATTCAGACTCCAGGATGACTTCATCTCCCTTTGCAAGGAACTCCTCTTCCTCCACAAGGTCCACTTAACAGAAGGTAAGGGCTTTTGGGTTTTAACTCCTGTTTTTCTTATCCTGTCCCTGTAAGTAGATTCCTGGCACACAGCTGGGAACCTGTGCACTGTTCCATAACATGCTCTGCACTTTATGTGCTTTGGTCAGACATTGGGCAAATATTCACCAGCAAAACTTCACGAATCCTTATTACTTGTCACAGTGAACATACCTGCAGAAAACCATGACTGACAGGGATCATCATTCTTAGTGCATAGATGGAGTATGGTTTTTAATGCTTTCATTCAGGCTTTTGTTCATGTGATACCTTAGATGCCACAGTTCTATATATTAGGGGTTCAGTGACCTTGCCTCCTCCTCTTCTCTATTGTCTAGTCTTCAGCTCCTTGAGATTCCAGTCTTTGCTTGTATGTTAAAAGACAGGACACAATTTCTGTCTGCTTGGTATTTTCTGGCCCAGAATTTCCACTCTCAGAGCAGCTACATTAAGCAGCTAATTCCCTTTTTCTTATTACCTCCATCTATTAATAATTGCAGTCTTCAAGAATGGGAACATTCAGTATTTTCCCTAATGCAACACTCTCATTCAATCCAGATTAGATTCCACCCACCCACCCCCCCCCCCC
>NW_020799091.1:96163999-96184305 GCF_003259725.1 Athene cunicularia
ATAAGAAAAACCCCCTATTTATTTTAAGGTGCAGTGGAGAAAAAAAACATGTAGAAAATAAGAGACTGTTTGTTTAAGCGTGCAGCATATTTGGTGCAGAAATCTTTATTCATGCAGGAGAATTCTTAAAAGACTTCTTTGTTGTTAAGGTAGAGCCTGAACAGTTACCATGTCCTAATCAGTCTTGTTCGCTAAGCCTGTCTCCTTTCCACAGTTACTTACTAGGATCTTACTAGTTACTACTACAAGATCTTTTGAGTGTGGAAAATAGACACTTTTGTTCCCATCCCACTTGTCAGTAGCAGCCTTAGTGTCTTGCTTTTTTGATGCTATGTTTTGACTTCAGTAAAATATGGTCAGAATGTTTTCACTTCAGCAAAATATGGTCAGAATGGTTTGGGGTCTTCAGTCTGACCTGCAACTTTTTTCTCCCTCTATTTACCTGTATAAAATAGGGCCCAAAGTGACTGCTCGAATCATGACGTTTTGCCTGATGTTGCAGCAGTTACTTTCCTAGACAGATGGTGAGCCATCTAGAAGCTCAGTTTCCAGCTCAAGTACCCACTTTACTCTCCGAAAACTGTTTAAGAACTTCACCTTTCTGATGGTTAGCAATCTCATTCCCTGTTTAAATTTACTTATGACTAGTTTATATTTATTTTCTCTTTTTCCAAGTCTTTCCTTTGCTTCAGTAGCTCAAATACCTCCCCAGTTTGCTTGTAGAAGGCCCTTAGGCCTTTTCCTTCTTAGCCCCAACTTTGTTGGACTAAACAAACCAAACTCTTCTAGCTTCCTCGGGTGAAAAGCCTCTCTGTTTGCTATCCTAGTAGCCACTCTCCACATCTGCTCTCATTTGGATGTTATTCTTATTCTTATTTGGATGTTATTGCAACGTTTGCAATACTGAGGATGAGATCTTAATACAAACATGGGAGCATTAATACTTCACTCTATACTGGCATGACCTTCTGTTTGATTTTTGTGTATTTCTGAGCTGTATCAGAGCTTGTTTTTTTGTGAATTTAATACACGTGGGTCTTTCTTTCTTCCCTCTCATTTCCAGCTGGGAGTTGCTCAGCATGCATACTATTTCTGTGGATATTTCTTCAACATTTGAAGAGTCTGGGAAAATGTGGGACTTATGGATTCCTACGATGTGATCTTCTTTGGAGCCAAGATGAGTTTGGAGATACCCTTACATCCATCAGGAGAAAAGCCAAGTGGGATCAAGTCTGAAGTCAACTTGTGAATCCTTTGCTCCTCATTATCCTCTTCAGTCATGGAATCAGTTAGATACTTCAAATCAGTTAGATACTTCAGCAATTATGGGCATCTTTTTTATTAAGTCAGCATTCAAACATAGTCAAGTGACACAGCTCAGAACTGTTATTTTAAAAGGTCTCTTACATGTTCTTGGCCACTTTATTTGTCATGATTGTTTTTGGAATGCTTAACAGTCCAGTGCTTTTGCTTTTAATACTTAAATATTCACGGTTCTACCCAAAAAGAGCTGATCTCTGCAAAGCCCAAAAAGGTCCTGTTGTTTCTGAAGGTTGACATAAATCAGGTGGAGTCTAGATTGGCTATGACACAGGCAAAAAGAAAAGCTTACCTATCCCCATCATAAACTGAGAAGAAAATTTATCAGAAAGAAATGTAAGCAAAATAAATCATAGTTTCAGGGTAAAAAATGTGTACAACAAAGTGCTTAATCTCATTGCAAATGTGAGAGAGGAGCACTTCAGACACAGAATCAGTACTTATGTGCTGCATGCTGTAGCAAGGGCTTAGTAAATGAAGGAAGATGAAATAATCCAATGGATAAGGAATTTATTAGCAGTTTAGTGGTGTAATAAGTAGTAAAGAAAAAAAATGAACTGAAACAAGAAACAGCATGAGATGGATGTCTAATCTTGGAAGTGCTAGAAGACTTCCACTGTTGCCAAGATTTCTAGTTGGCCAAGATGAGATGTAAACTAGATGTCACACAAACCAAGTGAGTGTGGCTATACAAATGACTGCACAGTGACTGTGTAAAGTCGCACACAAAAGGCAGATGCTGTATAAGAGCACAGATAGTTTTCATGAATTTCTCCTAAATCCATTGGCAACATCTACTCTGTAGAAGTTCTGGAAGAGTCATTCAGGGATTCCCAAGACGTCTAGAATGGCAGTTCTTCTGAGAAGCAGGGCTACAGGCAGTGATGAGTTATGCAGCACTTCTCTAAAAGCCAAAACCAGGGCAAAAGTCCTTTCTGATAGGGCACAGAGGGGGAAGAGGTTGTTTCTGCAGGTTTATTCTAGGTTGCATTCTCTCCCCACCTTGACAGCTTGTGATCTGATAGATGTGCAGAACATGAACTGGAGATTTGCCCTCCTTATTTAGTGTGTTAGATATTTTCTGCAGCAGAGTATTCTCACAGCAGTTGGTCTAGTATGCAGGACTGTGGATGTTGCATTATTTTGTAAGGGCTATAATTAAAGAATAGTACTGATCTTTTTGTTTTGTCCTTATGTTTTTATATAAAAGGTTGTTACAGACTGATTTTCAGTTTTATTTTAATATCTATCAAATAATTTCATGGGAAAAGTCTGCAGTGAGATAGTGTTTTGCCACTTAAAATTTAGGAATATAGTAAAGGACACATACTACTTCTCAGTAGAGTCATCTGCACCAGCTAGAGAAGTTAATCCTGCATATGTTGTTCATATAGGATTTATTTTCATTTGTGGACCCATTAAAATAGTTATTCTCAGTCCAGCTTCACAGATTTGAACACTGTAACTTAAAGAAATTAGAAAACATCTTCTGTTTATGCAATTCTTCACAGCCCACACAGCTGATAGATTTTTTTTTTTCCCAAAGTATCATTACAGTACTATGTTTAAAATACTGAAAAATGCAATTCAGAAATGAAAAATTAAGAGTATTTACTGGCTTTGACAGGCAAATTCAAGCTGAGGAGCTGTCAATCTGATCAGTGTGTTCTGCATATAATGAAACTGAAGCACAGCGGAGTAAATGATATGGTTCTCAGATACTTCACATCTTTGTAAAATGTGTTACTGAGTCAGTTAAAAGAAAAAAGAAAAATAATCAGCAAACAAAACCCATAAAGAATAAATAAAGAAAATACTTTATCCCAAACAATACTTGTCTGAGGAGGAGAAATATAAAAGAAGCAATAATGAGTGTTTATATTTGAGCATGACTGAAATATCAAACATGGAGATGTTTATGCCTCATAAAGCCATTTACACTGACAGCTAAATACTTTATATGTACACAGTTTCCTATACAGTATATAAGAAACCAGACCAGGGCAATGTATTACAAAAACTGTGAATTAAGCGTTCTTCACAATGTGCCTGTTCTGTCTAATGGTTCTAAAGAAGATGGAATAATTTAACACACCTCGCTAAAGATTAATGAAAGGAGAAGTTGCATGGACTTTCAATCTGAATTCTAAGGGCAACAAAGCTTGTGAGACCTCAATGGACTTGTATATTTGCCTTCAGCATTTTTCCTTTTAGTTCTTTTGTTCATTGATTTTTGAATTTACTGTACATTTTCAGTGAGATTTGACACTAGGTAGAAGGCTCCAAAAGTTTATTAAATTTTGTTACAAGCTTTGTTAAAATAAATGCCTAGATAGAGAAATGAGACCTTGTTGATGCTGCTTCTGAAGGAGAGATATAAGAATTGGCTTATTCCATGTTAGACCTCAGAGAATCAGCACAGGAAAGAAAGCTTATGAAGGATCAAAAATAGAAAACCCCTCAGTCACACACACATTCGATCTGGCAGCAGAGGACAGAAAGAGGATAGAGGATAGAAGTTCAGATGTCATCTGTTGCTGCTCCCAGATCTCCTCTACAGGACTACCTGGAAGAGGTTCAGCGCTCTACACTGCTGCAGATACACACCAGAGGCCAACCATGGGCTAGCTTAAAGACTGAGGTATGACACACAACACACAAAAACCTGTGATAAAAGAACCTCTCAAGAACAAAAACTGAGAGACAGGAAGACTTGTGTTAGCTATGCAGGGTAGAGTTTTACCCCAGCATCACCCTGTGGTACTAGTGTTTGGTGTTGGAATCGAATGACTGCAGAGCTAAGTGACTTCTCTATGTTCAGGGCACAACGGTGGAGTTCATTACTGTGCAGATAACCCATCAGTCAGCCACTAGGGTCGGCTCAACCTAACGTCCTTGCTCACAGCATTATTTTACATTTCTGTAGATTAGCAGAGGGTGTCTGTATTCACCTGCAAAATAAATACTATTTGCTAGGGGTTACCATAAACTTTGCTAGACAGGATTTCATTGACTCTTGTTCCCCTTAGACTTCAGGCCTTGACAAATGGTTAGCAGGAGGATTCTCACAGATCTGAAAAGTGCAGGAAAAGTGGAATCAAAGCTCAGCTTTCATTTCACAAAAGAGTTTCTTGCTCCTGGTCTATCTCACATGTTATGAACATGCACTAGTGTAAATCTACATGACCTGTGATCAAGTAATCCAGAGAAAGTGTGCATATCAGGGTAGAAGAAGGTAGAAGTTTCAGTAGTTCTCACCATCCTTTAGCCCATAAATACTTCTCATGTAAATGGACTCTACCTATTTGGTCAAGACATGACCTGGAAACTTCTCTCAGTATCCTGTTGCATTACATGCATTGTCCTTGTGGCTAAGCAGCATAGCAGCATGATAGCAGATATGCTGGTGTTCCACACATGATGTGGGCAAGTGCTACACCAATAATTTAGTAAAGCTCCTGGCTCGGGGCTAAAGTTGCACCTGTCCCTTGGGAGCTAAAAAAAATGTCAGGAATTCTTCAAGGAATTACAACTCCTAAAAGCTGAGTTTGCCTTTAAAATGCCCACTCCAACTGTTCACCGTCTCGAAGATGCGTGGGAAGAATCTTTCCAAGCCAATATTTCCCCGTTAAAAAAAACACCAACAAAACACAAGTAACTTACTGTGGATGACTTGCCATTCTGTTCTGTAAGACTCTCACTCAGCAAAGCCCTCCAGTACATGCTTAAATCCATCCTTGTTGACTCAAAGCGTGTGCTTTAAGGCTGTCCCATATTTGAGCCAGGGACCAGTGCTGTCTGTGCTTTCAGCATGCTCAGACACCCCAGCCACAAAGCCAGGGGAGAGAGCATAGTTGGGGGGACAGGGATTATATGCTGGAGGGTTTACCTCAGCAACCTCCCTGTCAGTCGTGCCCCTTGGTTTAGTTCTTAAAACCCATAAACACTTAAAGCAAAAGGAGAAGACAGAGACCATGCAGGAAGACGCAGCATGTGATGATGGCCCTTCGCGGAGAGGGGAGCGGCAGCCAGCCGGAGCCATGTGAGCACATGAGTTATTGGTGTGGCCACGAGATCCAAGATGGGAGACATGTGTCATGCTGCAGATCTGTGTGACTTGGCAGGCACCCACTTGACAGGAGCTATGGGGCCTGCTGGGTTTTCTACCACCCTTTAGATCCCTGGCTGTCAGATTAATCCCCTTTAAATCCAACCTCCCTTTTCCACTGATTGACTCCTACATCTTTTTTTCATCTTCCAGAGCAGCCAAACAGCATCCTGCGCAGCTGAAAGCTATTCAGCTCCAGGACCAAGCACACACTGTGAGGGAAGCTCATGGCCTTTCTTGGTGGTGATGGCCAAATATGTGTGTAATGTGCTTAGTCTTCACTAGCCCACACAGCGAGAGACCCTGCTCCTCTCTTGAACTTGGGCGTAACACGTTCCCTCCGCCATCGGGTAGGCCAGCTCTAGACTAATATTTTCTGTACAGTTAGTTATGACAGGACAAGTGCTGTACCCCAGTGGAAATTTGCCACTTGAAAAATTGCCTAAAAATATATCCTACAGTAAATGTTTCTCTGTGTGATTAAGTGTGCTTGTGGACGGTACTGCACAGAGGGTTTCCCAAAAACAAATGTCTCGTCTAAGTCTCTTGGCAAGGCCTCCTTGTTTTTTTAACAGTTTATCAGCTTTTGTGTTATTTACTAATGGCAGGAATTACTCCATAATTCCTTTTTAAACTAAAAATTCCAAAAGCCTGGAAAGATGAGGGACTGTAAAGATACAAAGAGGAGGATGGTGTGAGGCAGTATTTCATTCTCAAGGAGAAAAATACTCCAGGGTTTAAGATACATTCTTTGGACTACAAAATGGGTGTCAGCTCCTTGTTTTGCCTCAGCCTTCAATGCACTCTGTTGGTCCCTCATTGCTGGACTTTGACCACCTCTGCACCAAGGGACCCGATGCACAGATCACAGGGAATGAGTGAATTCTGGAGCAAAACAGATATGACCATCTCAGATTGTCACCACTGAGTGGCAGGTCAAACTACTGCACACATGCTGCCATGAAGATGTGCCTGTCTTGCATGTAACACAAAAAGAAGCATGATCTCCAAGATGGTGATGGAGCTTCAGTCCAGAGCAGGTCTGAGAGTAGGATCGCTCCTTTTGACAGCCCCCAAGCTGCTGGATTAGTCCAAGTGTTGTGTTAACCTGCCCTGCGAGGCACAAGAGGAGCAGGAGTTTTCTGCATGTGCGGCACTGGAAAGGGGTCACACTCCCAGCTGGGAAGTAGGCTCCTGCTGAACATTCAGCTCAGCTTCTAGCAAATGCAGCCTGGGCTCTGATGCACTTGATGGCTTGCAGATTTCTCTGAGAGAATATTGGGTAGCTGACAAAAGAAAACACAAGAAAGGAAGGAAGCAGCATCGATTGCTTTTCAGCCCTTTTCTGTTTGCCTCATCGCTCCCCAAACATGCAAAGTCATCTCACAATGCCAAAGACCCAATGCGACATAAGGATGAAACGTTACTTGGACCCACAGACCAAATTCCAGTGTAGACCTTTGCCTTTCCTCCTCAGACAGCCTGATGCAATTTGAAGGGCATAAGGCAAGCTGTGTGAATGAGAGAGCACTCCCCTGCAAAAGCATGTTCCCGTAAAATGTCTCCTGGTGTGCGCCGTCTCGGTGCTCCAAGCAGGATTTCTCTGAAGACGAGAAAGGACTATTGCAATTGTATCCTCTGAGACAAATTAACACAATTCCACTCTGTGCTCGTACAAGACTTACAATTCTGTGATCTGCCAGGGTTGTAGCATAGTTAATCTTAGAAGCAGAGTTTTATAAAGGTGCTAACTGGTGTTTCACAGTGCCCCTGTGGTGTTTCGTTTTCATACGAGGCCTTATTTGGAGAAATGCTGCGTGAGCATTTAAAGCGGTTACAAGGGCTGTTTGATCAGCCAGAATGATTCCTTTGGGCAGTATTTTGGAAAAATAATATTTAAAAATTGCACTTTATAAAAATTCCGGAGACATATACTCTGAATTGTTGAATGTCAGCATAATACTGGTTTGAGAAACATTCTTTTCCTTACTTTAAATTGTGACAAAAGAACACAGAAATGAGAAGGAAACCAAACTGCACAACTGAATACAGTGACACTTTTTAACAGGGTTTCCACAGTTTTCTATATATCATAGAACTATGATTTTGAGGTGGGGTGTTTTTTTTATTTTATTGAACCCAAGGATACGTCCTTCCAGAATTAAATGTATTAGGCTTTCATAAGTAGCTACTGCCAGGGGGAAATTGTGTGCTCCTTCAGGGTACATTCATTTTGGAACTTTTGGAAAAGATTCATGAGAAAGACTCTGTTTATGTTCAACCCTCAGCCTGCCTCACACCTTAGTGCTGTCACCTCTCACAGTGGATGCACAAATGTAATCCTGCAGGCGTCTATGTATTTTAGGAAGTATGCCATGGTGATTCAGAAGTCTACATTCTTTCATTGGCTTTGCCATAGGTTGTGCAGAGAGGTACCTGGGCAGGCAGGGAGAAAAGAGACAGAGAAGGGAGAATAGAAGGAGACTGAGTGTGTTGATAGTTCCTGGCTGTTTGTATGCAGTAAAGCTCCCAGAGCTTTTTTGTTTGTTTGTTTGTTTTGCAAGTTTTAAAGGTCTACCTTTCGTGTCCTGGCTATATTCCAACCTGTGTGATCTTTCCTTCTGACCTACAGTCCTTCTTCAGCTTCAGCTAAATAAGTTATTCCTCATTTTCTGTCTGTTTCCCTTCACTGTATCCTGTTAGGACTGCATCTGTGAGGTGTGGAGCACTCCTGTGATATCCCAAATAGAAAAACGCAGCAAAAGCCTTTCAGTTCCAGTAAATGTTATCGAAAAATTTTCCATGTTCTATAGCTGGAAGAACAGTGGGACAGAAATTTGGGCGGGGGTCTCCCCTGCCCACCTGGGCAACCAGGCACTGTGCTACCAGTGCTCCTCTGGCTGGATGGGAAATTTAATCCCAAATTGCAGAGCACTTACTGAGGTGGCATTAGTGAAATGATAATTTTATTATGAGAAATTTTGGTGTCAGTAGCTTGCAAAGACTTAAGCAGGGGCATCTGTCATCCAAAAATGCCAGTCGGCTTAAGCACTGAATTTTCTTTTGACTTTGTTAGCAGCAGGCAGCTTTCCTAGCCAAATGGATTTAGGTCCTTAAATTGCTTCTGCTCTTCCTTTGACTGATGATCTGCTCACTTGCTTCGGTGGGCTGTGTGCCATGTGCAATACAGCTCTCTTCGGTCTGGGCTGTCCACATACATGTACGCTGTCACTCCGTGCTTTGCAAAGGGTAGTGTTTGCTTCTTAACCCTTGGGTCTCCTTAACTAACACTTGGTTGGAGATTAAACCAGTTTTCCCGTTGAAATGCTCACGACCTTTCCTTTTTGCTTCATTCTTGAAGCTCTGTATGGTGTTATTTCTTCTGTCTTTTTGTATTTTATTAAGCCTGCAGTTAGGTCAATGTCAGGACCCTGTTAGCAGAGGCCTCAATTGCCCAAACTACCCTCACTTGGTACCCCCACAAATGCACCCTCTTCCCACTGGCCAGGAGCTCCATTTAAACTGAGCCTGGGCACTTGCTCCTTGCCTGAGCTATTGTGTAGGTGTAGTCTGGTTTTTATCCCCATCTCCTGCTGCTCCTGACTGACTTCTTGGATGAATCTTGAACCTCATTTGTTACTTGCCTTCCTGGGGATTGTTGAAGGACCCCGTTATGAGGCTCTGCCTGCCATGTTCAGATGGCATGGGGTGGGGCTTCACTGGTGAGGACACAGCCTGTGCTAGGGTTACCCTCAACTCCTGGGTTATCCCCTCTGTGTGGAGTACCCCCACTCTTGCTGGTCCCTGGCAGTTCTTCCTTGCTACCTCCTGATCTTCCAAAAGAGAGCTCTATTGCTCTTATTAAGCTAGAAAGAGAAAACTGGAATAAAACTCTGAACCGAATATGACCTTGAGATCATCTGGATTCAAGTATTTCCGTATTCTTTGGATGGGTCTCTCCCAGCAGATGTTGGGCCTCTTACCATTAGCGCCTAAATACATCTCAGATTTTTGGGAAAGTCTTCATACAGGAGCCTTTTATTTCAAGATCTACAGGATTTCCTTCAGGATTAATTCATGGTGCTTACCTCAGATCCAGGATCTTAGAGTCTTTAGGCACCATTCCAGGGGACCACTGATCACCAGTGTAGGATTGCTGCTTACAGATCTTCCAAATCACAGAGAGAACTGAGATGTGAAGCGACATTTTGAGGGGAAAAAACCTTTACCAAATGATGCTGATAGGGAGACTATCTTTGCACTGCCCTCAGAGCTATAACTGTTTCATTAATGAAACTGGAGCATGTTAGTGCACCTGGATTGCAGCACAAGTTGGCAGATATTTTCTAAAGCTTGACACCCATAGCCCAGAGCTCAGCAGTACTTGCCCTTAAAGAAACACCCTTTTCACATAGTCACTGGGACCATAGAGACATGTGTCAATGATACCTGCAGCATCTGAGGTGCCAGGTCCAGGATAGCTGTCTGCATAGCTACTCTCGCAAATGTTGGACCAACCATGGGTTGGTTCGTGAAGAGGTAGCCCTCTGAGAACATGACCTAAAAGTAACAAGGATGATAATTAAGCTTAGTATCCATATAAACCTCGTTATCTCTTGAAGTCACTGTAAATGGCAAACAGCTCTGAAGGAGGAAGAACCTGTTTCATATTCAGATACAGATCTCCTGGAATGATTTATGGCAGTCTGCACGAAGGAGATACAATGAAAAAGCATTCTGGACAGAATATATGCTTGAGTATCTAAACGGTCTCCATCCTCTGATTGCTTTACCAAAAGGAGAAATGAGCCCTAAGCAGTAAAAGATCCATGATTCTCCTAGAGAGAGAAATACGGGATCACTTCTACCTTGTATTTTTTACCCGTGGTTGAAAGATGTTCAGGTAGCATGGTGATATCGCTGGGGTACCTTTTCAGATATGTGAGAGTAAGTTGTTATAAATGTTTTCATTATCAAGAGATATATATCTTCGAAGTTTTTCCATTATCAGTGATACTTGTCTAAAATCTTGCAAAATCATTTAAAGTATCTGTCTTAAGGCATTTATATGTAATGGGTTGTAGAGTTAGCAGAACAAGGGTCAGCTGCCAGACAGGATTTGGTGATTTTAATGTCTTCATTGCTGGTGTTTGTTTCAGTGGTTTTGATTTGGCTACAGAACTAGATGCCAATTGCAATGCACAGACCAAGAGCCAGGCATGGACTCTAATCCAGCTGAACACTTGCCAGTCTTCCGAGGATATTGGGGCATGATTTGCATCATCTATAATAATTATTGCAATAACTTTTAAAAATGTCATTGATTATAAACTCATGCTTTTACACAAATGCACATGTGTATTCATAATACGGGAGGAGCACTGTGGTACATCAAGACCTGTGCTGGTGGGTTTCAAGTAATATAGAGTTCTTTACTTCTAAATTAGACCTGGTCCAGATCAGTAACAGATTAGCTTGTTGACAATTTTTCAGAAGCCTAAAGAAGATGAGTAGGGCAAGTGCCTTTAGTACTTATGCCACCATCATAATGAACATCGACTGGTAGTGATAACATGTAAGAGATGACATATGTAAAATCCCCTGCCCCTCCCCCCAAATCTATAATGAAATTCCTACAAGCTAAACTCATGTATCGAAACTCCCCTTGCTCTTCAGTGGGGGAGTGCTTGAGTCATTTCTCTGGAAATGTTTTCCTTGCACATCTTAGGAGAGGTAGGTTCACTGAAGTGTGCTTTCATAAACAGACAAAAACAGTCCAAAGGACATTCTCTTTCTTGTGTCAAGGATATCTATTTGTGGTAAATAATAATACTTTGCCTATCATAATGCTGCTTTGTAGTCTCACCTCTGATGCAGAAGACCTCCATCAAGGTCTTTAGGCACCTAATCCCCATTGAAATAATTTTGAGTTTGGCACATAAACCTTTTGAATGGTCAGGGCCGAAATTTATGTTTCTTTGTCTGCAGTTCTGATGTCTTCTCCATTTATACATAATCTCTCGGTATAAAATTCAGTCTTTGTATGTGTAGGGCCATATCTTGGCTCTACCTAAGGAAGCTGGTAGTGGCTGGTAATGAATGGTACTAATGCAGCAATGGTGAAAGACACGAGTGAGTAGAAAGCTTACAGTCATTTTAAGATCATCTAATCATCAGTGTCACCTCTTGCCACCGGAATAGAAACAGCTGCAAGCAGAGACATTTTTCCACAGTTGCTCATAAGATTTCCAACTGTACTAATTATTTCTAGATGGGAAGTAAGGTGGTAAACACAAGAGGTCTGGAACCTTGAAAAATATTTGTGTGAAGAATTTCCCTCTGTCAAATTCTTGTCCCAGCTGACTCCACCAGGAAGGAGCCTAATGTCCCCAAATCTATCGGGTCAGTTTTAGCCCCTTCGGCTAAACACACAACCATGGCTTTGACAGCTTTTTGAAAAGGCGCTGTTTAAAGCTAGCTGCAGCAAGAAATTAAACAAATAACACTGATAATGGGAATAACCTCGGAGATAGTGTATTTTTTGGTGACCAGAACACTTAGAATAATTTACTATTGTATGAAGTGATGCAGCTGGTTAACTTAAAATATTCCTCTCTTCCACATGGAGAGCGAGATGGCTGCAGGAAGCTGTTCTAGAAAGCCATTTGCATTCCCCTGTGGCTCTTTTTGCTAAATCAGTTGCAGCAAAAAGAGCCGCTCCAAATGGTGCATTTTTCCTGTCTTGGTTTATTTTGTACTTGTTCAATAAAATAGATTCCAGAAAAGACAGGGTTGTATAATTTTTAATAAGATTTGTTAAAAATAGCATTGGCTGTGGTGAACGACCAAAGGAAGTGATTTGTCTCCTGCAATCATTCCTCCTCCTTTACCAGTGACCTTTCTGAATGCAAGCAGAAGATAAAATGTTCACTTCATTTAAAATTCATCGCAAACAGCAAGAGGGTGGCAGGGCTACCACAACTCTCATAAATTACATGCAGGCCTGACCCTTCTGGAAGATGAGGCCTTGCTTCGCTGAAGGACTTTCAGAGTTCGGTGCCGCCACCTCCGACCACAGTGGCACACAAAATATACAGCGGGGAGATACCCAGAGAAGGCGGGGGGCCAAGCCACTTGCTCAGTGCCTGAGCCCAGGTCTGTCCGCCTGCTCCAAAACTCTGCAGAGGCTAATCCGGGAAGGAAGCCCTTGCCCGCAATGGTTCCTGCCTGTTAAAAAGGGGAAAAGCACATGCCTTAATGTGGTTGTGGCTCCTGCTTCCCCCAGCATCCCACCCCTCCATGGCAGCCCCTGCACGCTCCCCTGGGAGGGTTTCCTGCCCTGCCTGCCCCAGGCTGGTGCTGCAGAGCCCCCCATCCTTCCCCCCTGCCGGGGAAAGCAGGAAAGCTGCCCCTGGCAAGAGCAGAGCAGTTTCAAATTCATATTCTGCCCACAGTATTCGGGCATCTTTTTAATTCTTGCATGACCGATATTTCTCATGCAGGATTCCAGCAGGCACAAGCTATGCAAACAGCAAAGCACCTTTTTTTTTTTCAGTCATACCGTAAAAGGGAAAAGCTGCGGAAGGTCCTGCAGAACACGGTGGTAAAATAATCAGTGTAACGAGCCATATGCCGACTGAAAGTAGCCAGTTCGGTGCAGTTCATCCCCCTGAACTGGGGAAGCTTCCTCCCATATCCAGAAAAGATAATTTTTGTTCTAAGACTTTTCTGCAGGTCATTTTTTGCCAGATAGCTTGGCCAGTTACTCCGTGCTTAGTCCGTTTTAATAATAACAACAGCAACAAAACTTTACAAGATGTTCTTTCCTCTTTGTCTGGCAGGATTAGCGGTTCAGCCAAGGTCTGACTGGCCGCTGGCTCCAGAAGCGAAGGACTGAAAGGCACTCGGAGGGAGCAGTCACATGGAGAGCCTTGCTACCAGAGCAGGCTTTGGGCACTGCTTTTTCCGCTGTGCTCACCCAGAGCGGCACCGACCGCTGCCCAGAGTGCAGAATTGGGCTCTTTTGCTGTTGGAAGAACTTGCTCTGAGGAGTCTTCTAGGAAAAGCAAAGTCTGGGAGGCAGACAGACATACCAACAACGCTTTCCCCTGCAAATCCGCTTTTATATGTCTTGTTAGCACTGAAGGATTGAAATAGCAAATCTTTGGGGATAGTTTGGAAAACTGTTTTCTCCCTTGGAGTAGCTGTCTTTGAACATTTATGTTTAAGCTAAGAAGAAGAGCAGATATCATTCAAGTCAACGGAAGAACAGCACCATCAAACTTATCTCTGAACTGGTTTAGCCTGTCGCTGAAAGTGGCGAGTACGTTGCAAGAGTGAGGCAGAAATAGAGCCTGGGGAGAGGAGGTCAGGAGGTGGTGATGATGATGACTGGAGACCTTTATTCTCAAACAATGCAGTAAACGAGATTTATTTTTTTCCCCTCCTTGTCCATATGAACAGAGAAACTTCTCTTCTAAGCATTTCATAGGCACAAGAATATAAACACACAATCTCGGGGCCATAGGTACTGCAAACACTTGGCCTCTGCTTATCTTTACTCCCATGAGCAGTTCCCACTGAAGATATAAACCGCACCATTTGCTTACAGGAAACACATCGATGTTTGAGGCTGCGTAAGTAAAGTCAGTTTGAGGCTGCGTAAGTAAAGTCAAGCAGGTGAGCCTGCGGACCAAACCGTGCTTCCGAGGAAGCCTGATTGAATTTGCCTTCTGGCTCACGAGGAGTCAGGATTAGGCCCTGGTTTTTCCTACTTACACGCTGGATTTTCACCTTCTACTCTCCTGCAGTGCAACTGCCTGCTAAATTTAGAATATCTTTTTTAGAATTTGTTTTATGAACACACACACAAAAAAAATAATTACATTGTAAAAAAAAATGCAGGCTTTTGAAATGCCATTTGTGAAGCGTTCCAACTATGTATGACTGGCTCAGTTACTAGCTCGCAATTGCCATCTGAACATCTATTTTTCCAAGCATTTAAGAAAAGTGATGTGTACATTTTTCATGTGTAATTAGGCAGCGTAATGTGATCTCTTGCTGCAGTCAAGCTGCCATGTGCCGTAGCCTCACTGAATAGCTTCCAGATTTCAACCCAATCTCTTCTGTCTAGACTCTACGTTGCTATTTTTTTTATTTTTTTTTTCGCCTAGCTTAAAGCAGACTCCAATATAAAATGCCAAAACCAGACGGTTTTGTCCCTCTTTCTCATAAAGACGTGGGACAGATCTGGGAGGCCCCGCCGAGAGCTGGGTCCCAGACTTTCATAAGACACGTGTCGTCTGAATCTGACATTAAAGATTGTGCAGGCATTTCAACAGGTCATGCACACGCAGGGGGAAAAAATGCCCAAAAATATGGTTTTCATTAAGAAAGTGAGTATTTTTAGAGAGGTGTGGTTCAGTTCAGATGAAAAGGAAAGAAAGAAAAATGAAAGCAGCGCAAGAGATCCTCAACTGCAACATTATTTATATTGCTGTTGAAATGCAGTGTGTTCTCTTTATAAAGCTGCTTTTGGGAGTGAAATAATATAGGCCCTGCCAGAACCAGGTGCATATCATGTAGATTGTTTCTAATCCAAGTTAAAGAATAACAGATTTATACCAGAAAGAACTCTCCAAGGGGACTTTGGAGTTTAAGTGTACTGTCTTAATCTATATATTACCTCCTCAACAAAGCAGTTGTCTTGAACAAAAAAATAAAATACTGTTTTGGTGAATTCACAGATAATTCCAGAGAATTTTATCTAGTGTGATATAGTTTTAGACTGCTCATTCTGTTCCCAGGTTTTTATTTGACGCTAAGTTATTTTATTTCTGCATCAAGAAAATGAAAAAGATCAGAGAGGAATTGTTTCCACAGAAAGATGCTTTTGTGCAATATAAGCAAAAAGCTAGGCTTTCCCTGGCTTGCATTTCTACTGCCCTGTCCTGGGATTTGCTGCAGTTTGCGTACACTGCAATGGTTATTTCTACTCAAAGCAGAAACGGCTCTTGTTTTAGTCAAGAAAGAGAGTCATGCAATTTTTCTCCCACTTTTTTTTTTTTTTTAATTTAGCATTCTTTTTTTAAAAAAAACCTTATCTTCTCATATATACTGTTGTAACACCACACCTTAAGTTTTCCTTTTGCTCTCAAGAAAATGGCTATTGTCCCATTGAAAACATGTCCTTCTGTCCGCTTTTCATATAAATGGCAGATTGGTTGGAAAAACAGGAACATTTTCACTCCTTTCTGAAGGGAAGCGTGCAGTGCTTGCTAAAAATTCCCATGCTTCTGCAGAACCAACTGTTCTTTTCATTAAAAAACCATCCACCTCCTTTAGCAAACTTTTCAATACATTGGTCCATTTTTTCATTACAGTAAAATATGAAATACTTTAAATGTTTGAAATAATTGTGCAAATACTTTCTCATATGTGCAAAGGAAAAGTAAACCAAAAAGCTACCTGTTCAAAATGAAGGTCCCTGTGAAATTCCAAATGATGAAAGCAGTCAGGGCAATAATTTGATGATTGTTAAACCTTTTTATTTACATTGTAAGTCAAATGAAATTTTTTTTCTCATGTGTCAGGTCTCTAAAATGATCATGGGAAATGGTTTTCATCTTTCTGTTTCAAAGAGCTTTGCAGAAATAAAGCTAAGTAATGCTAGTGTGTTTGGGAAAATGGAAAAATGAAGCTCAGCAGTGAACAGCCCTTCTTTAAGGATGCAGGATGGGCCAACAGGTCCTCTTGATCCCCACGGCGTGGCTGCACAGGGAAACAGAGTGACATGCAAGGCCAGGTGCTATGGCAGAGACACCCCAGGCAGCTATACACTGTTGCTGCCAAATCTGACTGCCTGGCTCCCCGTTAGCAATCTTCTCTCAGTTTTTCCTTTTCATTTCAACACAGTAGTGGTGCGACGTTTGCCACTGTTCATACAGTAGGGACTCATTTCACTAAAACAGGAATTTTCTAAGCTCTAAATCAGGTCAGAATTTTGACACAGGGGCTAAGGCGAGTGTTTGCGAGCTTCACATTGGTAGCAGCTTTTTTTACAGAGTGTCTATCCTAGACTGTATCGATTTCATAAATCTTAAAGCCAGATGGGACCAATTATGATAATCTATGCTGATGAATAGTAGTCAAGACTGTAGGATTTCTTACAGTTGTTTTTTGTCGCTGTTTTGTGATCATCTGTTGCACATTTCTGGACATTCCTCTTAGTATTTTCAAGAATGTGGAGTGCCTTGTTCTGATCTTCATTCTGCTCATGAGTGTCACCAAATATATATGTGTAAGGTGAGCAGCAAAGGCTTTCTTCAGCCTTCAAGCAAAACCATCATTACCCTGGGAAACTGTCATCCTTCAGGAGCCACATTATGACAGATCATTATATCCAGCACACCTATGCTACTTGTGTAGTTTGACAAAATAAATCAGTTCTTGGTCTGAAGAACCTATTCTCATATTTTGCTCTAAAACCACAGTGTCAGAAACATATTTCAGGAGTGAGATATGCTTTTGAATACTTTGCTCTTTGAAATGAACAGTGCATGTGAGCCTGGTCCCTTATTGACCTACAAGCATCTTTCAGTGTTCTCCAGTTAATTCAAGGTCTCAGATACAAACTCAAGGAAAGCATGTCCCTCTGCAGGATAATCCAAGGTTTTCTGAGGCTGTAAATCAAAAAGGGATGCAGCCCCAGCATGCCATTTTTTTAAATCTGTGGCAGAATAAATAGGCTTCACTTAATTTAGTACAAATGGCTGTCCAGAATTAAACATCTTCTTAATTTTTAATTATTTCAGAAGATCACATCTGAAAGAAATGTCAAACGTAAATTGTTCATGCTGAACAAGACTGGGAGATAATACAGAGGGGATGTGCCACCAACCAGCCAGTAACAGAGACTTCAGTCAAGGTGCTGTCTGAGAAGCATCTGCCACGGTATGTTCATCCCCACACACAGATGGGTCACCCACATCACCAGGTGCTGTAACTCCAGCAGTTACCATTGTCCACTTCAGATGTGTATCTTTAGCAGCTGAAAGTAGGAGGTGGGTCTCTCCCTTTGCTGTGGCTCATCCAGCGGGTGATTCAGTGTCACATCCAGAGCTGAGTCACCTTCTGCAGCTGCCTCTCCCTTCCTCTCCAGCCCGCAGAGAGGGAGCCTTTGCTGCAGCACCTGCATCAGTGCCTGGCAGCTCAGCAGAGTGAGCTCTGACCTGCCTGCAGCCTACATAGGTGTCATTTCTAGGGTATGTGTGCAACTTGTTGCACAACTGTCACAAGGTAAGTGTGAAAAGAAACCTCTGTGCTTATGTCTGTCCATGCATGCATGTGTGTGCACGTTAACTGTAGCTGTGGAAAATCAAGTATCTCCTATTTGTATATCACTGAGCTTTTTGTAGTTTCAGGTACCAGGGGATGATGGTTTTCTGCCTCTGACTATAATTTCAGATATTACTCTGATTTATGACACAGCCAATGAAGAAATGCTGTGGAAAACTTGTGCTCAATTATCTAAATAAAAGAGGGGTGTGGTAAAATTAGGTCATTACGTATGGGGATAGCTGCAAAGAGATAGGTATAGAGGAAGACCTAAATCTGTACGCTAAAATCACATTTCTTAGAGCCATGCAGCTCTGCTAGCCAAAGCCATATGTACAGGTGTATAGGCACTTGTATATGAACATAGGACTGATTCCACAGACCTGAAGTCAAAGTTTCCTTTTTTCCTGGTACCATGATAAATACATAAAATAGAAGAGCAGACTAATGTAAAGAAGAGAGCCAATTAAGGTCGTTCAGATATTTAAATCCTACAAAAATTGTACTTACAGGGATATTGATTATCTATTTAGTTACATTTTTATTAAGCTGTGGCCTCCTCAGAGATCACTATGCACCAGGTAATCAAAAGGAATGCAAAAATGTAAGGACATGAGTAAATAATAAACAAGTAACTTTATGATATTCAAACTTATTAATTGCTCTCTGTTGAACAGTGTAAGCATTTTAGTTTTGGGTGGAGTTGTCTTCATGCATTATTTATCTGCAACCTTTCATATTTAAACACTTATTCTGACCTGAGTCATTTCTGTATACTGGCTGAATTCTTCACTGGTAAATATATGCATACTTTAGAAATTATGACCCCTATCCTAACTTTGTCTTTCTGTTTTTGAAAATGCTTCAACTTTTCGCTTTCTTATTTTTAATATTTGCTATGTGGTTGAAGAATTTCGCAGTTCTTGCAAAGATGCACTGCTCAGCACTTCTGTGTTGATTCACCAGATGAGTTATTATTCCTTGAATCTAGGCAGTGATGCAGAGAAATGCCTATTTGGAGAGGGGAGGGGAAATGCTTTGGACAAAGTAGGAAGAGGCACAAGTTCTGTCCCCCAACCCAAACTAAGAATGAGTCAGAAGTTCAGTTCTGGCTGTGGAAATTTTCACATTTCATCATTATTCCAACTTACCTTGTGGGCTAATCTTCCGCTTTTTCTAGTTTGGGACTTACCTGCCAAAATAGAGGGAAAACAGCTGACAGTTTCACCTCATTTTGGAGAGTCAGGATGTTTAGGAGGGATTCAGGCAAATATCCCATCCTTCCCATCACTCAGGTCAGACTTTTGACATATTAAAATTTCTTCCATCATTACTTGTAGCCTCATAAAAACCCTGCTGAAATCCCTGGGAGTCTCAAGTGATCCTTGGACCTTTCCTGCCAACGTAGTTTGTTTTCTAATCTCAGCTATCAGTTTAAGCAGAAAAATAACCCTAAAAAATAAAAATCCAAACAAACAAACAAAGGTTTCCCTTTCCTTCTAGCCAGTTCTTTGGGAAATGGTGTGAATTGTTTTAAACTGATACAGCAGTCCTGAATTGGTGTTGAATATCCTGGTGACCAATATCCCATTCATCCAAATACCTTATCTAACCACATATTTAATCAGATAAGTTCCAGTGTCTCTCCAAATGAAATCCTTTATTTTGCTGCCTTAGAACTTTTAGGGAATTTAATTAGGGAAGAAAAGATCTTTCCTTCCCTAATTAAAAGTGATTCTTTCATAGGAGGGACTCCAGTGGACTTCTCACATGCTGCCAAAATGCTGTCAGTGTCCAGTCTGTGACTAAAAGAAATCCATGAATGCTGTAAAAATGTCATCCCTTCTGGTACTTGAAAAATAGTTGCCTCTTCATATATAGGCAATGGAACATATAACTGCCTATCTCTCTTGGTTTAAATGTCATTTTTACATAAGAGAACCTTTATTAGTGAATGTCATCCACACCTGTGAGAGGTAATATTTATAAAGGTGTCCCCTCTCTAATGTTGCCGGACTAGCTCATCTTAAATGGTATTTTCATAGGTACAATGTTAATCCTTTCTGATTTTATGAGAAAATCAGGTGCTGGAATAGCATTTTGCCAGGCAAAAATGTGACACAGTAGAAAACATACAATAATCTCCCCTCTACTCATCTTGTTTCATATCAAAACAAATAAATATCATTCATGTATCCTTTTGCATTGATAACTGATAATTAACGTTATAAAATTTTCACTAATATTCTTCTTTCTTCAGTTCTATTTAATGAATTAAAGTTTAAATACCTCTAAGATAAATAAGTGCTAAAACTGCAGCTCACAGAGGGCAACTTGTTTATCTGAACCTGCATGAGTTTGTGATCTGCCTAGAGTGCAGTTTCCATGTTTCACACTTGCTGTGCTGCAGCTCACAACCCATCCCGCTGGCTTTTAAGCACAGCAAACACCTCTCATCTGTTGGTGTACAGGCAACCCAGATGTTACAGATTGAAGCACTACTGGATAAAGCACTTTTTTTTTTTTTTTTTTTTTTTTTCCC
>NW_020799091.1:96184355-96187809 GCF_003259725.1 Athene cunicularia
TGTGTATATATATATATATATATATATATAGGAGGTCAAAGATAATTCTTCCTATGTTTTCAAAACAGAAGCTTCAAACTTCTATGAACCTCAAAGCACTCACAATATTGCCCAACAGTAATGGAAACAGAGGCATGTTGGTGAAAAATGATGTCTAGGAGGATCCCTTGTCCAGTTTTGAAATCCCATGGCACTTGCCATTGTCTTCTCCGGAGCCTGTGGCAACCAGGCTAAAACTGTGGTAAGCTTTGCACACCTCAAGCCCCAGTGAGCAGGTGTATTCTTCCATTAAGAGACTGTAAATTATCTGAGACTGTCCTACATGTTACGTCATAAATGTGCATTCATAGGCCCACTGCTCTGAAAAAAAAATAAAATGAGAAAAGAGATGGTTACGGGTTTTTTTTCCTTTTTCCTGTGAAAATTTTGTATTTTTCGTTGTCTGTTTCAAGTTTGTACTTTGAAAACTGTATTTAAGGAGATGGAAAATGATGTGAACACTTTTTTCTTTCCACATGACACTCCTGAAAAGAGGCTGTGCTTGAGGGCCCGTTCTTCATCTGCGACTATCTGCAAGTTTCCCCTTCTTTGTGAGAGAAAGCTCCAGGCACGTGTCAATGAGACAACCTCCAGGACGGAGCAACTGACTGCGAGCTGGGCCACGTGAACTGGGGCTGGCTGCAGGAAGGGGCTTCTTGATGCCACCTTAGCTGTGCAGGTTGGTGGCACAGCAAGAGATGCTCCAGCCTCCCACCTGGCTGGCCCTTTCCTCCATCCCTTTCCTACCTCATGCTCTGTCACAGAAGGAATGACTTACTTTCTGCAGAAACATCAGAAGCAGATTTTGAGTGACACATGTATGGTTTAAAGGATCAGTGGAAGATCGGTTTATTGGGCAGCGCTTTAAACCGTGGTCCCTGACTGCAGCTTGAAAGGACAATGCAGAGCAGCTTTGTGCGAGGAAATCTGCCAACTCACCTCCTGTCCTCTGTGGCAGTAGCTTGCTTGTGGTGGGGCTGCCTGCCCCCCTCAGCTGGAGAGTGACCACACAGGACTTTGCATCTGAAGGAGATGCAGGAGAGATGCAGCCTCGTGGGCACACCGATAGGCAGGCATGACCCCCACTGGCTTTACTACAACTCCTCAAGGAAAATACAGGATTTGGGGGCCCTGCCATGGGCACAGTTCCTGCATCCACATTCCTCAGGGTGCAGCAAGAAGCTGGCAGCATGCTCGGTGTCCCCTTCTCTGTTGTGTTATTCAAGTTAATAGGAATTATGCATCTCATAGTTTAACAGAACAGTTTGTGGCCATGCTGAGTTACTGAGAGACGCTGCATGTAGTGTGGTGAAGCAGTACACGACAGGGGCTGGAGAACACCCTGCAGCCTGCCTGCCCCGTCTGCTCCCATCCTGGTGAGCATTTTCTGGCCTCAGGTGAGGGGCAGCTCAGCCCTGCTCCTCCCAGCCAGGGGTATCTAACCACAGCACCATGGGGCAAACCTGGTGCCACTGGCACATTGTAAGGGCAAAACCACTGCTGGCTACAGTTTGTTTTGGGGAGTAACTGGTTTGGGGGCTGTCTACCTGCTAGATTTACGTTCTCTGAAGAGTTAAGTACATTAGTGTGGGTAATCTCACTCCATTACCTTCTATAAAACTGAATCTATGATTTCCTCCCTGGTGAGCATTTACCAGAGTGAAATAGGCTACTATTTTCATATTTAACTCATTGGTAAGTCATAAAACCAGCTCAAGTTGTCTGCCCCAAAGAGCAGAAGCTGCAGGACGGGACGGTGGATCGGAGCTTTTACGAGGCCTGGCAGTGTCAGCGCAGCACGCTCAGCATCGCTCCTTGCTCGCCCTCACATCCCTATTGCATCCCCCTCCCTTCTGCTTTGAAATCGACAAAATTCAGAAATTTACAAGGCTTTTTAAAATCTGAGATGAAGCAATTAAATCTCCAGGCTGGAGGATGTGAACCTTTAAAGGCCCTTTGCAGAATATCAAAAGAAAGAGAGGATTATATTTAGCAGGTGTGACAGCCCACGCAGGACATTTCATTGCGAAAGGGGCTGACATGAACCAGGAATCGATACTTAAATTAATATAAAACATCTTGGGGGAAAGGTGTTTTCTTTTCTTTTTTAAGCATTAGGAAATCATAATGCTCTCTGGCTTCTTCAAAAGCGAAAGGTCCAAATATACAGGAGTCATCTGGCATGTAAAATAAAAAGAAGTCAGGGGGGAGAAGGGGGGTGGGACACCTAAAAATGCTTGGGATGAGGTTGGGAGGTGATATTGGGGGGCAGGGGGGGGGGCTATGACCAAATGTCTGGCCAAGAAACCCAGTTGTGCGTTTTCCTCCCCGCCTCACTTGAGGCTTTGCACTGCTACTTCCAGATCCACGAGTTCCCCTGCCCCGGGGCAGGTTGCTCAGGGCAGAGGTGAAGGATTGGGACGTGGGATCCAGGCCTGGCGGGTGCTTCAGCCAAGCCCACGCCTGCTCCTGTGGCTCTCAGCGCTGCAGCAGCATCTTCTTTCCTGCCACCTCTCTTTGTCACTTCCCCGACTCCCTGGAGACACAACCCTTCATTACAGGGGTGCTTTATTCTGATCGCTCTGTTTCTATTCATATCATAACCTACCAAGCCTTGGAGTGGAAAACTCGAGTTGGTACTTTTGTGGGGAGGTGTCCGCTAACTTCTTGCTTCATTCACTAGTGCGCGTTCCTAATTTTAACCAAACTGCTCCGTTTTGATTTTCCTAAGCTGTGGATTTAACGCCCAAAAGCTTGAGTTGTTTTCACGCCCACTCAACGAGGGCCACAGGAGTGACGCTGCCTGTCCATAGCAGGGGAGGCAGCGGCTGCGGGGAAGGTGGGGCGGGCAGCAACACGGTCCCCAGCTCTGCACCCCAGCCTGTGGGGAAAGGACCGCGTGGGCTCTCCAGAAGATCTCTGTAGGTTGGTGCTGCTGCAGCAGGTCCATTGTAGAAGGTACTCGGTCCCACTTTGGGGGCATTTTGTCTCTCACTCTGCTTATTTGTGGTGGACGTGCACCAGGTTGTTGCTCAGGACCTTCAGGTTCTTAGTAACCGTAAAATGCACAGTGCAGTAAAAAACCATCTTGCTGCTATGGCTGTTTTCTGAGAGAGGGAGGCATGTGGTTGCCTGAACGGGTGCGTTATTGGGTACCCTTTGGCACTGAGAGAGTTAAAGGGCCTCGGCACCCACCAGCCCTGGTCTAGGCAGTGTCTAAAATCAGTCCTAGACCCGCTTTATTTTTTCCTTAAAAACAGGAAATGGAGCCCTGAAGGGTTTTTAACTGGAGAGAGAGTGAGGAGGGGGTATGCTCACTCTGCCCATACCCAGCCCTGAGCCTGACCCAGACTTGGGGGTCTCTGTGTTGGTTTTTTTTATTTCTTTTTTTTTTTTTTTTTTTTTTTTTTTTTTT
>NW_020799091.1:96187859-96212984 GCF_003259725.1 Athene cunicularia
CCCCCCGCCATCGTTTTTGTTTCTGGTTCGTAATAGCGGCGTTGGTGTCTTTGTAATTCTTTCAGCAATTCATCATTCAATTAACTAATACCTCTGGCTGTCTTTTCAAAAGCCGACTAGCTCTTGCTTGTTGGAAAACCTTCAATTACCTGAGTTGGTCTGAGGAGAGTCAGGGTTGGTTGTGGTACTTTTCAGAGTAAGTGCTGTGATACAATATGTGGAGATCTATTTTGGTGACCAGATGACTTTGCTGTGGAGTTTGGAGTGTACGTACGTAATGATATTTACAAAAGCTGAAGTTGCAAGTTCAGCCTAACATAAACTTCCATTCATTGCTGCCTTTGCTAAAAGCTCACAGTACAAGTAAACTTGCTCTGTCTTTAATGAAGTTTTTATCTGTGTTCCAAGTGTCATTCTCTGAATTAACACTATGCTTCAGTTCTGAAGTAACAGTTTGGAAATTACATTCTGCCCATGTAATTTTGAGTCCATTAGGAAAACCAGGATAAGTCTATGAACTGCACATGGAGAAATGTCACATTCTTTTGGTTTAACCCTTTAGCCACTTCCCTGGTTTCACTGAAACAAGTGAAGTAGACAAAGACAGCTTCTCACTAGGGTGGGAAATGTAAACTTTCATTAGGATATATATATATCGGGTATGTGATTTCAAGCACACCTGAACTGGTAGGAAAAGCAAAGAAGAGAAACAGTTTGTTTAACAACTTCCTAATTAAAAGGGAATAAGTAAAGGCAAAAATAAACTAAGCCATACTTCATATGGGACAAATGTATTTTTATGTTGGTTATCTTACCTATTTTTTAAAGGACATTTATAAAACAAAGATATAGTACATTGGAATAGTAACATCAGTTCTTATTTTCTCGTTCATACATAGACGTGGGCAAACAATGGCAAAC
Organism: Athene cunicularia; assembly: GCF_003259725.1. NCBI lineage: Eukaryota > Metazoa > Chordata > Aves > Strigiformes > Strigidae > Athene > Athene cunicularia. Next base: position 96,188,781 of record NW_020799091.1, read on the forward strand.
TTGCCACGCAATTCTTTGAAAAACTTTGCAAGAAAAAAGTCAGTATCTCCAAACGCATTTCAGGGTTTAGAACTTTGACGAGCATCTGTCCCCACCTCCCACAATTTACTCCCAATGTTAAACAAATCATATAGTACTGGATAGAGTTACATGTTACAGGAGTTTTATAAATGATCTGTCAGTAGAAGTCCTAGGTGTGATTAGTCGGAGTTTTTCCTCCTAAGGTGTTACTCCATTTGAGTTGTAATTTATGTAGCATTTGGGTCTTAAATACATATTGTAATAGTTATGTATTAGGCATATTTTTCTCCCAACGATTTGTAAGTGGTAGTGACTGTGTGGCTTCTCTTTTAAGCAAGAAAACTTTTTCAGGCTCTGAAGAAATCTGGGTGTATGTGTCAGTGAGGAGTTTCAGTGATAGGAACCATGAACTTAAAATACAAATTGTTACAAACTTCGAAGTAATGTCTTATTGCAAGTACACTTGTTTGTATGTTAATAGGTTAGGCCTTTTTTATCTGGAATACCAGGTTGGATCCCACAGTCAAGTGTTCAAGTGATGATTCTGCCTAAGACCACTGCTTTCACCTTCACAATGTGCATGTGTCTTTGCTACCTGCTCTTCTACGGGAAGTTTATTTTCTGTGTGCACATGGAGTTGTGCAAACAAACACAAAACCCGGGGATCACTGTTGTAATCCAGTTGGTTTGAACAATGCCGCATGAGCAAAATACCTGGTTATTGATGAGGCAAAGCCTCTCCCTTCGCGCTTTCTCCAAAACACCAGAGCAGGACTTCGCTATCAAAATGTGAGTCTCATAGCATTGGCTCTCCCTCTGCAGAGCACTTCATTTTGATCACATTACTGAGGGACCTGTATATGGCAGTTTCTCTTCTTGGTTAAAGGCGCTCCAGCGAGGATCAAAAAAACTTGAAAAGCTTTTGCAGTGTTGATAGCATCTGGTAGCCCTGAAACGTTACACGTTACATTGCCTTTCTTTCCTTGCCTCTGCATTACTAAATGCTCTAGGAGTTACTAGCAGGTAACAACAAAATAATCTAAAATGTTTGGGTTGAAATTAAACCTTTCCCTTGAAATATCTATTGCATTGGAGTTTTTTCCACTGTCAGGAAGCTTGTGATTTTAAGTGATTTTTTTTTTTTTTTTCTTCAGGAAAAGGCAGCTGTAAGGGCAAACCATACTTCTTTTAATCATGCAAGTAGCTCTGTGGAAATCTGAGTCCCGAACTTGAGGTGGAAGTTGTTGACAGGGGGTATGGTCAGAAAGGGCCCTTTGGGCCCGATCCATATCAGCTAAGGTCAGCAGTGCCGGCTTAGCCTTGAGTCCCTAATGCTGCCCACTGGTTTTCTGCTGTACCACTGGGAAGGTAGGCCAGGGGTTAGTTTACGCTTTGTACATCAGCTTTCCTATACAGTTGATATAAAATGCTTTTGTTACAAAAAAAGTTCATGTTGGTAAGTTATTTTCAGCCTGAATTATAATGATGTTTGTCTTGGGTTGAAAGAATTACCTTTTGTGCAATAACACCACATTGTTTTTCATTATACCCACAACTGGCCACTTTCACAGCCACTAGAATATTTTTTATTTCCTGGTGTGGTTCTAGCCATGCACTTTTCGACAGGCATGTTTCCCAGTAAAGTCAAGCATCATTTTGTCTTTTGCTTGAAGGTTTGAGTTGCAAGAATTTGTATCGCTTTGGCATTTTGGAAGGTAATGGTATGAGTGGAGAAAATCTAATATATTTCCTTCACAGCATAGTTAACTAGTGTAGGTAGAAAACTGGCAGTCTAAAATTACTTTGCTAAATTTAAATGTAAGTAAAAAGTAGGCAATAGGAAAAAATTAGAGGGTATATCTAAATATGGAGTTGCGGACATATCTGTTATATTTAAACTGCATTTTAACCTCTTCTATTTATATTTAGTGGTATGTGTATAATCTGGAGGGCTTGATTGAATTCAAGAAACAGTAATTTCACAATGAAAACCAAGGAGTTTATTCTGCTGTGGATATAGTGCATGTCCTTGTTAATTGGTGTATATATCAAAACTAAAATGTATGCAGTGAGACATTTTTTATGTTGTTTGAGAGCAAAAATGATATTTGATCTAAAGCATGAATGGATTTGCAAAAAGCCTGCTTCCTGTATTGCTGTGGCAAGCGTATCTCCTACTAACTTTGGTGGCACTTTTTCTTGTGTGGAGCACGAGACTGCGCTGTGGAGTTTATTTTCATCAACTTACCTTTGCTGTGGCCCATTCTGAAATGCCCCTTTTTAATTTAGAAAGCTACCATGGGAAGTGGATTGTTCTTGCATGCTGCTTGCATCAGATGAAATCCCTCCTTGGCACAACTTCATTCCAATAAGAAAAAACTTATTCCAGGAACAAAATACATAGTTATTTTTGTTTGATAATGCATCGTATAAATATTAATTGACTTCCCAAAGAGAAAACAATAAACATATGTTTTCATTTTAGCTGGAGATACAACAGGCTTTGGTAGAGGATGGTTTAAAACGAAGGGCCTCACTTGTAGCCACACAGGCTCTTCAGCTGAACTCTGGGTGACCACTCACGCCTGAGAGATTGCTGTTGCTGCACACAAGTGGCTGGAAAGCTGGGGACTTGGTTTTGAATCAAGGGCTTCAGTTTTGATTCATCTTAATACGGACACTAAGTGATAGGATACCCAGGTGCTTATTAAAGTGTCTTGACAGTAGCATTACTTTCAGCCTTCTCACTGTGCAGTGAAAGATGCCGTGCTTCTGCTGGTCCTTTCCGCAGGCAGAAGGCAGTAGCTGCCTGGGTGCTTAGACACTCTGCAGTATTGGGAGGATATTAAAAAGCTGCTGCCTCTTCTAGATGCTGCTCCTGCAAATGAGTATTGACTTCTGTTGTGTTTGGGATCTTTTGAATTTGTCAGGTAGAGTGTAGCTTTGAACTATATGCATCTAATTAGCTGCTGATTTGAAAAAGAAAGGTTAGCTTGTAGGAAATGATGAGCACCGGCAGGCCCGCTGCACTGCAGAGGCAAGTTAAACAAATACGAGCTTAAATGTGGTTTCAATCAGCTCGGTTTAGACACCCAAGTTTTCAACCTTCTCCAGGAGGTCCGTAATGAAACAGGCTTGTTTTCTTTTCACCTTGCAAAGAAACAGCAACAGGAGGAAAAAAAATCTGATCGAGCTTGCACCGGCTGAATAGTCGGCCACTGCAGGAGAGCAGTTTGGGGTGCCAGACTGGATGGGGCGGCATAAAGGAGTTTGAGAGCGTTACTGCTGAGTCCGGGAATGCTGCCCCTGAGTAACACACCCCTCTCTTAGGAGAGGAGGGCAGGTCACAGCCGCTCCTGTGGCACCCGGGCTGCTGGTGGGACTGCGGCGGGGCGCAGGGGCAGCCCTGATAGAGGCTCACAGGTGTGAGGGGGTCAGGGGTCGGTTCCCTTCCCTGTTAACCTTCCCTCATCCCAAATATATTGCCTGCTGAATTAGCATATTTTCCTTTTGCTTTTTTTGCTGTCTACTATAAGTGGTCAGTAAGGGTCTTTTTTTTTTTTTGCTAATATTACGCTGTTAGTAAATATGCATTGATTTATTAACTGTTCAGGTCTTCTTTGTTTTTCTAGTGCTGGGACCACTGGCTTAGAAGTAGCAGCTTGCTGCCCTGTAGACTACTTACAACAAAACATTTTGCAAAATCTGATTTATTTCTCCTAATTTCTAAGTCATGTAGGCTTACCAGTTTGAGCTTTTCCTAATACCTCTGGCCTTGCATTGAGTTTATTTATTTTTAGCTTATTAAGTATGGATGTACACAGTCTATCTGACTCGATTCAACTGAAGCAGACTCTTTCAAGAAGTCACATTTTTTTTATATTCAGTAGCTATACTGCATGCAGTTACTGTGTGATTTGTTTTGGTGCAATTAAATGTATATGTAAACCTAATGGGTATTTAGCAAATTACACAGTGTATCTTCTTCTGTAAATTACTCTCATTACATGAGACCAAAAAATGGAATATGGCACTCAAACAATTCACTTCAGACAAATTGCATTTCTATCACGATTTATATTTTTCTGTGTAATTAAAAAGGGCTTTATAAAGAAACTAGTAGTTCTGCAGAAGGAAAGTCTTCTAAGCAAAATTCAGTTTTCTAAAAAGGTTTTGTCAGTTCTGAATAAACCATGTAATAAATTTAAACCTGATGTTTTAAAATTCTGTTTATAAAATGGACTGCTCTCTATAGAGTTCACAAATTATACACAAAGGATTTATAGTAAACTACTAAAGTAACATTAATATGTTGCATTACAACATGCACTGAGACTGAACTGCAAAATCTGCTTGAAAAAGCAGCTGATTTGCAGGGCTCCTGCAAAGCAGACATGGTAAAAGGTCTCAATCATTTCTCCAAAGGAACCACTGTTATATTGATTGTTCTGATTGTAGTTGGATCTTCAAAGGCTTATAAAGGGTTTTCTTTTTCACAGGCTTGTGGCCGTGGCATTAAAAGCAGGTTTGAAAAAGAAAAAAATAAAGGAATTAATATCAAATTAAGATAAAGGATTTAATATCGAACTAAGATCTAATTTGGTCCTGGTGGGTATCTTGTGCCTTTTCTTGAATTTCATTAGATTTGCCCAGAATGTGAAGTTGGGAATTTGGGCTAGTGCTCTTCATTCCTTTACTACCTTTATAGGTTCTCTGGTATTTTTATGTATTTATAGCAAACAGTCTGTAGCATGTTCTGTATCTCTTGCAATCAAGACAAGCCAAATCATTTGTCACCAATATGTATGTCAACATCCTAAAACCACAAAGGGCACCTTCTTGGTAGGGACAACCAAGGCTTCAGTTCAGTGAGGCAATTCATCACCGTCTTGAAATGAAGAGCATGGAGACATCTGAACCTGACATCTTAGTTCTTCCATGCGAGGAAGTCAATTCTATGTGATGAGACCAAAAAATGGTTTTAGGAGGGTAGGATTCACCTCACCTAGCTGTAGCTGTTTAAAATTTAAGCATCTTGTTGACAGTAATTGTGTAAGTTCCCTCCCTAGCCAGAGGACAGGTTAATCTTGCCAGTTTGAGACAATTAGGTTAGTTTGGGAAAAATCACTGAAGATATAACCTCTGTCCATCAGCTTGGGAAGGAATTGGGGTTGCAGGACCAGGTATCTTAGCTTTCAGGTGGCTGGCATTGAGTGTACTGAATTCTGTATCCAGGGACCGATCCAGGCCCAGCAACTGATCTTAGTGAGACTGAAAGAAAAAACGTAAGTACAGCAGAGACACCAGGTGAACATGTTACAGTCTGACTGGGAATGAATTGTATTGCTTATTTATTATTTTAATTTTAAAGTTGATTTAGTACATAATAGTTTCATTTTACTGAGAAACTGCATTTTTTCTGTCCAGCTTTATCACCAGCAGTAGAAACATTAGAAATCGCAACAGAAAGCCCTTTTATGTTTTCTGCACTGCTGTCTCAACATCACTGAAAAAATTGAAAAATTAAAACATTAACCATCTTTTTTTTATCATTAGAATAAGATAGGAATGGATTAATACTGCTGTCTTTCTATTAAGATTCTGTTCTGCTCATGAAGGAAATAGTAATATCCATTTAAGTTTTAGTTGTTTGTTGTTTGTTTTTTTTTTAAACTGGTCCGATACCTCATCCTGTGCAAAAGGTTTTACCAACTGTATAGAAGATACCCTTGGGTCTATTCTTTGTTTAAATCTCTCGAAGTACAGCTGTGAGAGCTTGCTTACAAGAGGCCATAAGCTTTGTGCCTGGCTCTGGGCACAGGAGCAGTTTTTGGCCCCCTGGTCAGTGTCTTGACATGAAAGGTGTCCCTGCAGTGAGTGCAGCTTACCTCTGAAGCCATGGTCAGTCTTGCAAAGTAGCTCTGCAAGAGCTAGCAGGAGGGAGGGCCAAGCTCTGTGTTTGTTATTTGCTTGTGATTTCCATGACAGTTTACAGGAAAGACAGTTGTAACTGAATGTGAGCCCTGGGAGCTCAGTCTGTGGTTGGTCTGCAGAGCAGTAACACGGGATGGGTGGTTAGGCTTGCTGAAGGGCGCAGGAGCTGGCGTGAAGGGAATTAGAGCTGTCCTTCTCTCCTCTCCCTCTTTGTTACCACCACCCTGTGTGATGTGATGTGCCTGACATAGTACAGGGGAACTGGGGGGCAGAGGCGCTGCCCCCTCAGCCACCCGCAAGGATGTGTCCAGCCCTTGCTTCTGCCCCTCGTACTTAGTTAACGAGTCCCAATGGGTTTTGGTCCAGGTTAGGATTTATATAACTCCCTCTTTGCTGTGTTGGTTCCACAGGACTAAAGAGGAGTGAGAAGTAGTAAAAATCTATTTTGGTCACTAAAGTAAGCAGACATGACTCAGAATACTCACTGGGAACAGATCTGCTGGATGAAAAGGTGCCATTTTTACATAGTCACTTTTCTGACCATGCCCTTTAAACTCTTACAAAAATAGAATACTTTCTCTGGCACTCCTCTTGGAAAGCAAAAATGGGAGTGAGAGCAAGGATGTTTGCTGCACTTCAGCCCCTGCTTCGAAACCGGACAAATTGTGTGTGAGTTTTGTAAGGCATATGTAACATATGTTTAACACCAGGAAAAATAGAAAGAAGGCATTTGAATTTTGTGGGGAGGGGATTTGGGATAGTTGGATAGTTTTACCGTTTGTAGTGGAAAAAGTGTGATTCCTAGTTCCTGCCTTTTAACGGTTGGATGAATTCTGGCTCGCTCTCTGTTCTGATTTCTGGCATCCTTGTGTCCCTGCAGAAGTACAGTTCAGATCAGTAGACTTGTCTGAAGCACAGCGAGGCTCTTTTTGACTGTTGACTCTGGGTTCTTCTTGGACCATGCGAAGTGAGTGGTCTAAGCTAAAAATGAGCCTGAAACCACACTGACGTAAGCTGTGAGTGTGTTTATGGACCTGTGAGGAAACAAATCCTCACTGGCAACCAAAGTCCCAAAGTGGCAATGTTGACGCTCACGTGAGACGTGAGTACCCCCTGCACTGGTGGGCTGAGCGCCCGCCCAGCTCCTGGTGAAGTTGATGGAGCGGGGCCCTTTTGTGCCAACGGTGGACCTGCCTCAGCCAGGTCCCCATCCGTATTGACTCTCACCTGCCTTTCATGGAAAGGATTAGCAAGGCAAGTGATTTTGCAAAAAGTCACTCGCAGCTAAGTAGGTGATACTGAATTTTTGAACTCTTGTCTCTGCTAGGGTTGTTTTGTTTGTTTGTTTTGTTTTTTAATGGTTTGGTAGGAAGCTAGAGTCTGGCTGGTGCACAGAAGCTCAAACCCGTGCTGTACTCTACCACATGTGTTTATGGGGTTTTGTTAGTCCTGTTGTTCTCCTTTGGGCCATTGCTTTCTTGAAAAGAAAACAAGCCCCTTTTAATGTATACCACTTTCAGTTGGTTTTATATGAAAAAAAACCATGATCCCATAAATTCCTCTTCGTCCTCCATTACAGAATAACCCATGAAAGAGTTTGAAAACTCTGAATTTCTGTTTAGTGGATTTCTGTTCAGTTCTGAAGTAGCTGAAGCTTCTTCATTGGCTTCTGAGGGGTCAGAGCTCTTCAGCTTAAGTGTTTCCACTGGGCCTGGAAAGCCCTGGAAGTATTTTCACTGTGGTGATTTCCTAAAGCCTTAATTCCCCCCTAGTTACTACAGCATTTAAAGGCACTGTCTTTTTAGCATAAGACACAGGCACTGGTTTTTCTCTTGATAAAATTTCCCTTGTAGGAACTCTGAGAATTTCCACTTTCTCTGTGTGGGCTCATCTTTCATAGAGGAGGAGACATGGGTCATACACTTGCAGGTCTTATGATTCTCTCCTCCATCTCTGGCCTCCTCCCAGTCCCTTGGCATTAAGAAGTCAGCGAAGATTTGCTGTCAAGGTCTCCCATTTTAATTCCTTACAGGGACCAGTAGCTTCCTGTTGCAGGGGAATCCTAATTTTTCCGTTTTAAATTTGAAAGAAATTTTGATTATGATGAGATTTACAGCCAAAGCTCATCACCTTTTACATATTAGTCCCTTCTCTTGCAGTGAGACAGGTGATTTCAACTGTCCAGAAAAGGGAGGAAAAGCCCAACAGGCTTGGGGGACACACACAGGAAGGCCACTAACCTGACACTGAATGGCCATGAAGGTAGTGTTCCCTTCTCAGCCCTGCTCACGTTCTCTGGCAGGAAGCTGAGACCACCACGGGGAGACTTTAAACTCCAGTTTTTGAGTAGAGCTGGTTTAGAACTTTTCTGTGTTCAGAAAGCCTGTGTGATTTCTCTTACCAACTCTGAAACAGTTTCAGAAGAGAAACTCACCCAAAGAAGAGGCAGCACAGCAAAATGCAGCATGTAACAAAGCACCTTCACCTACCTGCCATCACGGACCAGGCATGGAGATCACAGCTGGGTGCCGAGGGTCCCGCTGCTCTGAGCACAGCCTGCCCTTGAGGGGTGCAGATGATGGTGTGCCAGGCTTCCCAGTAGGGTTTGATATGCCATATGCCCGTGTTTCCTAACCACTATGAACTGAAGGGCTACGCACAGTTCTTACAATTATACCCCCATTTTTGTGTGTGTGCCTCTCTGGAAGTTGTTTGCCAGGGGCAGAGGGAATGAACAAGGAACTTAGCTTTTAGATAAACAAAATGTTACTGTTGTACTGCTATAATTACAAGCATTTTAAATTAGGTATTGACAGCAGTTGAGAGCCGGTTCTTGACTCTGCCTGCTGGCAGGCAATGAGATGTCTACCAGCTCCTAAGGGGACCCTTAATTCAGACTGTGAGAATAACTCATTAACCAGTTAGTCTATGGCGGTGTTACTCTGCATATGGTCTGTGGGCTGCTGGTGGTCTGGAAGACATTAGAAAGTGGTCTGAGAAATGACTGCACAAGAAAGGCAGAAATAACCCCACATAGACAGATTGACATTCCCACACTGCTGGCAGGTATGTGCCCGTGTCAGCAAGTCACCCTGAGTCAGCAAGCTGTGCTGGGGTATAATTGCCTTAGCCCCCCGGTGCGAGCCCAAATGGATGGATCTTGAGTAATTGCACATGAGGGGAACCTTTACTTGATTGCAGTGATGTGGAGCTAGTCTTCCTCCCATTAAGGAGGATGAATACTTTGCCTCTTCGTTCCTGTGTTTTTGAAGCATGGGATGGGCTAAGGGATGCTGCTTCTACCTCCATGTTGCTAGCGGTAATGAATGCTGCAGGGAAACGGACGGCAGCAAGCCCATTTCCTTCACAGTGGGAGGAAAGTAGTAATTCAGGAGACCATTAAACATTAGAAATACCTCTACGAGGTCCCTACAAAGATACACTCCATTTAGATTAAAGTCCCATAGGGCCAATTATCTTGGAAGAACATAAGAACTTAAACAAAAGCTGAGTTAGGTATGCTGCCCACCAATGGGCTTGAGCAAAAATGGATGCAGTGAGAAAACACTCATGTGTATTATGAAAGTGAGAACATTTAGAGTAGGTCTGTGCAATAACCAACTTTTACTGTTCCCCCAGGATCAGTGTGCACAGGAAATATCTGTGGCATGCTTGCTTTTCCTGGAGATGACAGCAAGCCTTTGGCAACCACTTTGTAATACGTGCTTGATACTTTTCAAAATGTTGGGCTGTTGTTTTATGAATGTACTTTGATTTTCTGGTGCCAGAGCCTTTATGCTTGGCTAAACTTGTTGTTCCCATTCCAACCCTGGACACTTCTGTTCTAGTGCTGTTTGGTAGCTGTGACAGTGGCTCCATTTTTCTCCATGCTACTGTTGGGATGGGGCTTGAGGAAAAAGGGAAGCCAACAAAAGTCCCTTGTGCGCCTTGTGTTAAAATTACCTCTATGGCTCGTGCTGGTCTATGTCTGGGTGGCTTTGGACTCCTGGAGATGGAGACATGACTTAACAGAGTGTTGTGGCTGGAGAGTTAGGGCAGACAAATTTGAAACACTTTGTTTCTGTTAATGTTTTCTAAGAGTGGGCTGAGTAATTTGTACAAGACTACAAAGCAGAGCTTAATACTAGCACTGGGGTTAAAGTCTGCCTTTACTTCAGCTGCTAGACCACAATTTTAATTGAACATTTGGCTATTTACAATTAGATCTGAGCACTGAAGTGCACTGAACCTTCAGGCAAGGGATTTTGAAAATGAGTCAGTTCTAAGACACTGGAGCAACAAGTTCCTAAAAGCGTTTACTGATGCAAATTGCTGCCTGGTCTTGAAATGGCCTCTTCCATTTAACACCATAAAAGAACTTTCTTAAGAGAAGACACAATAAACAGTCTGAGGTCTAATAACTGAACATGCAAGCCTGAAAGGTTTTAAAATATTGCTTGCTTAAATAAGATTCATTAACATTGTAACTGATAATGAGAAAAATGCTCATGTCATTAGTGGTTTACCACTTTGGTTCCAAAAGGATAAAAACAACTTCATATAAAAGAGACCACAGACTGTCCATTTTCAGCCTCAATGTAAGGCAAATGCTTCAGAAAATATGAAACCCATCATTTGAAATAATAATTTACTATTTGTGTTTGGGAAACATGCTTGAAGTGCCCTTTGACCACATGAGAGCGCAGTGATGCGGGGCTGGGTGACTGCAGCTGATGGGGAGCGCTGCAACTTGCTCTGGCGCGGCGCGGGGAGCCCCCACACTGACTCTCTTTGCCTGGGCACTGCTGTGGGGCACCGGCACGTCCTCCCGTTGGGAGCAGTGAGGGCACTGCCTCTGCCTTCCAGCCTGCTTTTGGGATCCTCACCTGGGTGGGGAGGTCTGTCTGTCTTGCCTTTGCCCAGTAATGGCACAGGGCTCAGAGAGTATGTGAGGGCATCTGGTACCTTTCTGTATCGGCCCTGGCTGTGGCCTGCTGCAAGAGTAGTTAAGGTTTTCTAGAAATTGTTACATTTCAGTCACAGGTCTGTGCTGGTAGAGGAAATAAAAGATACTGGATCTGGGAGGCACTCAGTGCCCCAGGGCATCACAGGGACTTGGTGGCTGAGGTGCAGCATCAGTGGCAATGGTATGACCTCATTTAATTTGTCCATCTGGGCCAGCTGCTCTTTTCTTTGAGGGTTGCCCGTTCACCTTTTGCTGTGCCCCTTTTTTTCCTGGGCAAACTAGTCTGGACCCTATTTCCTGCTCAGGTTAGTGGAAAGACTTGTCCTGTTTACAGCCAGGACTGACTCAAACCCTTGAGAAGACCTGGTGTTTCCTCCTGGGAAAACTAAGTTTGGGACTCAGCGTGCTGTATTCTAGCTGTGTTTTCAGTAAGGGCAGCCGGAGGTTGAAGTGTTTTCTGAGAGTATCTCCAATTGTAAATACAACTACACTGGGTTTTACTGGTGCTTCATGCAGCCTTATTACATTGACTATAGTATTTGCTCTTACGTAAAAATGGAAAGTTTCCCCAGCCTCCCCCATGAAAATGACTGTTGTGCCTTATTCAAAATGAAAATCAATCAAGGAAGGAACACAGCTGGGTGAATGACAAGAGAAACAGAACAGTGCCAGGGTGAATTTTTATGGAAATGCTCTCTGAATAGTATTTCCATGAAATGGCAACTTACTCTCAGATGTAGGCTGTGTTTGCGTGAAGGAGAGTGTGATTCACCACACCCTGAATCTGTCAAGGTCTAAACTTTTCACGTATTTTAAATTTAGGCAACAGAGAGGCCATATTTAAGACACAGAGGTTTTCTTTTTTACTTCAATGTAATTATGTTATCCCCAAAGGTATAAAATGTAAGCCAGGGGAAAATAAAAAAGGAAGTTTATGGAAGAAACATTTCAAATATAAACTTCAAACAAAATTTGAAATATAAAGTAAATTAATCTAACAAAAAGGAAAATTTCAGTATCATTAAAAGATACTGACTTGACTTTTCAACAGCATCCTAGGTATAATAATGACTTGTAAGTCTGTCTCTGTCAGGCTGTGTGGTGGTCCTCTTAGTGAAGGAGCGTGAGTGGCTACAAAACTACAAAAACTTTTCCCCATTGATGACAGTGGGTTTTTTGTCATTCACATTACAAGAAACAAGATCAGGGGAACAATATGAAAAGCAAGAAATAAAGGATGTTTGATGTTAGCGTTCAAAAAGTGGGAGAGGGGGGAAAAAGCAGAATGGTAAAAACATCAGCCCATACTTGAAACTGCCACACTTAGGTCTACTTAAACACCTTTTTGGAGATGTTGTAGTCTCCTCAATGGGCTAGTTTCCAAATGGCCTGACCGATTTTACTGCAGACTTACTATCAGTAGAGCTCTTGCAAAGGTTGATTTTGGGAATCTGTTAATTTTCCCTTGTTTCTCAGATTTTTTTTCATGTCATACTGATCAAGTTTGAAGTGTGCTGAGAGAGAAATTCTTGAGAAAGCCTTGGAATTTTTCAGTCTATTCCTGCATGTTGCTTTCTGAAATAAATGGGAATATGTTTTTTAAATTTATGATAGCTTATAACTTGATGTTATTGCTACTCTAAGAATAATAATCAAGGATTGTTATACAGACTTGATTGTTTATATTTCCTTTTGACACTGCCAGTGATAAGCTAGAAGTAATAATACTAACCATATTCTCCTGTCAACTTCTCAGAACTTGTCACCATAGAATAAAATATGACTGTGCATGGTTTTTAAAGATAAAGGCATTTGTCAAATGCTCTAATATCTTCATGAAGGTCTGCAATGGAGATCCCATTACAGCCAAATTTTGGAATGGGTAGCCCTTGGCTCTGGTAGCTGGGAGCAGAGATGAGTGACTGCCATTTTTAAACAATATTAGATTTGCCAAAAGGAAAAAATTAAAAAAAAGAATCACAGCAGGAGATTGAAACTGTAAGCAGATTTTGTCCTGGCCTTAACAAGAGTTAGAAGATGTGTTCTGTAAACGGTTGGTAGGTCTGGTGCTCCCCCATACTGATGTCGGTGTGTTCCCTGCATCCCAGTCAGTTAAGAAATTGGGAATTTGTGTTGTTCGAGGAACTTACAGCAAGGAGCCACGGCAAAGTGACAGGGAATCACCTGCCAGCATCATGTGGGAGCATATCCCCTCTTGCTAGATGACAGTGGGCAGTGTCCTTGCTCCTCTCTCTGAACATCCCAAGCTGGCATGGAGTGCATCTAAACAAATGCAATAAGCTATGGAAAATGCATTGGTAGCATGTGCTGACATGGGTGGAACATGCATGAGGATGGAGAAGGGGATCCTGTTGCCCCCTGTTCAGCCAAACAGCCTTTCAGACAGCTGAAAACTAAATGTTAACCCTTTCAAAGCTCTCCCATTGAATAGGGAGAAGGAATTAAAGTGCTTCTTACTTCACTGAGGTTTGACTTTAAAAGGACTGTGTAAGCATAGAAATGCCATTGGGAAACGCAAGTACAAGTGGCTCAGCAAATACTGTGGATGGCAGTGGCTGTCCTGGGGTGAGTGAATACAAGGCTGGGTTCAGTCTGCTGCAGTCAATAAACCGTTTGTGCTGAGCTTTCATGCTCTGCAACGTCAGAAGAGCACTGGAGTGAATTACAGCCTTCTGTTTACTCTGGGACTGTTTTTCATCCCATGTGTAGTTGTCACTACAAGAAGCAATTCACATGACATTCTCCTAAAAGGAAGAAAAATCAGTTTATATCAATGCATGACTTCCTACTATCTCTGGTTAACCCCCACGCCCCCACATACCCACAAACATATCATGCATCACTACTTTGCACTGGAAAGGGGATATTACATCTCTAGGTTATTTCCCCAGTACTTTTATTTTTCAGTCCACTACAGGAAGGGTTCGTAGAGTATAACCAGAAAGATGTTTTTGTTCCCCCACCTTGGGTTTCAGTCCCAAGACTGCCAATTAAATTATCCCATAAATCCTCCATTATAGGTAGTAAAACCTAATTTTAGATTTCCTGCCCACTCTAGTGTCCTGCCTGATTGCTACCAGTTGGATAGAGGCTCAACCTGTTAAGCAGACAATTGCAGTGAATTGACTGTTTCTTTCTGTGCCACATGTGGAGAACTTTTTCATATGTGGCATTTGGTCATAATTCTCTCTGGCTGTTTTCTACCTTTTAGTTGCTCAAACATTTGGGGTTTTTTATGGCTGAAAAGTAGACATCTGTAATTTATTCTTTTGTCAAAATTTCTGTGAGAGAAAAGGTCGTTACCCTGTGGATTAGGAGGAATGTTAACCTGCCTGCCACCACTAAAACATTAATAGTTTAAAATTAGTTTTTCTATAATTCCTGTTTAAAGGAAAGACCTGTATTAATAGAGCTAACACATTTCTGTGTAAACTGTAAATATTTCAGGTTATCTGAGTATAAAAGCATTCTTCCCCTTCTTGTTCAAATCCAAATATGTTATTTAGCTGCAAACAATGCTACTTTTCTGCAGGGCAACTTCTGCCAACCATGTTCTCATGGCAAAGCATATATTTAATGTACCGTTTCACTAAAGATTCCTACTTTATTCTGAGCATAAATTGACCCCTATCTTGTTATTTTTCTTCATAAGCTTTACTGAGGACAAATAATAAATGAAGTTGTCACAAAAAGTGGGTTTATCATGCGGATAAGGTGAAGTATCCATGGATAAGTGCCTTGGTCTCTGTACAAAAGGATACTTACATTCAGCATGGAGCACTTCTGTCACTAAGATTTAAGTAGGATTCAAGAATCCATATGTGAGGAAAACTGGACCCTAAGATACTATGAGAAATTAACACCTTTCTTTGGTGCTCTGCTAGTCTTATTGTTAACCTTGTAAAATTCCTGACTCATCCAAATCGCAGACTGGATACTGTAGAGGTACCTGAGTATATACTGTACCTCCACAAAACACTCTTTCTGGATGTATTATTTCCTGCCTGAATGATTTAACAACTCTGTGTCAAATCGGGAAGGTACGTGGCAGACAGCAAGGGACTTTTTCAACTCCAGAGTACAGTGACAGGAAGTGGAATTCAAGATACTGGGTGCATATAATCTTGTGGGTATTTGCAAAATATTGCTGAGACATCACGTTGAAGGAGCAAACACTGCTTCTCAGACTGTCATAATGCATGTGCTGGACCGGGACTTCCCTCTGAGACTGAGCTTTGGTGACCCATCAACTGGCTTGCACAGGTAGACTTCAGCTGAACCTGTTGGTGACAGCCATAGCATGTGCTCATAGTGCTGTGATGGGATTAATTTACTTAAGAATCGCTCATCCTTGCTTTCTGGGCATAGAAAGGGGCAGTTCTGTTCAGGTGGGCAAATTAATTTTTTTTTTTAGTGATCCTGATCCACAGATACCAGCAGTCTGTGAGCTGCGAAATGAATCGGTCCCTTTCAGCAGTGCTGTCCTGTGTGGATTCTCTGATGTCTAATTAAGGCTGCTCCTTTTTAGCTTTCCCCTGGTGGAGGCACTAATAGGTTTTCACTGCTTCACCCAGCTGTTTGCTTCCCTTGCTCTTTATGCAATACAATATTTTCAAATCTATTAACCTCCTGTTAAATTTGGGGAAAACTGGGTGATGATTCCTAAGCTGATGGAAGAAAAGGTCAAGAAACACTCATATATGCACACAATGTGATACCTCGTCTCATTGCTTGAAGAACAAGGCTAAAAATGAAACAACCATGGTCTCCTTGCCAAATGGATCTTCTCCACCTAGCTTTGTTTATTGTACTGTGACTCTATGTGGGAAGATTATCATTTGTTGAGTGATGCCTGAAGCACTGTATAAAAAATAAAACATACACAGAGACTAACAAAGAAAAGAAGAAAGGAATTTAGGCCTCCCAGTCACAGCACTGTTCCTTAAATGGTTGATGAAATATATGTATTTTTCCAGTCGTATTATTTGTCCAATTTAGGAACCTGGAAATATGAGGAGGGACGGTCACATCGGTGGTCAGAAATGGAGAACAGACAGAAAGCAGGAAACAATCTATGTGTTTTCTGTACTGAAGTTAAGCGCAAGAGTGACAGACAGTGCTCTTTGTGGCTCTATGAACTGCTGCTGAATTTCTTGGATATGTAGTTGGCTCCAGAAACGACCCCTTGTAGCAGAATTGTGCTGCACAATCAAAACTTTAGGTCCCTAGACACAGTGCCTATAATGGAAACCTTGAAATGTAATCCAAGTGACTCAGTCACATCTGTATATCTGTAGACAGCATGGGAAAAAAAATTATTCGAAGCAGAGAGCACTTGATTTATCCATGGGGTATAATTCTGAAACCTAATCGCAGTGTGTAAAATGTCAATATTATAAATTGTGTCGTAGTTGAACGTCTGCTATCAAACTACCAACAACACCTTTATCTGTGCCAGGTGTTCCAGCTCCCCTATCTAGCATCTTATGCACTTCAGTGCATGTTTGTTGTACTCTGAATTTCAAATTTGGAGCAGCAAGAAATTAAGACAATTTGATACCCAGTACAGTAACTAAGTATTCAACATGGATTGATTGTACTGGGCACTTTTACACTTATCTCATTTAAAAATATTAGCTTTTTACATTGAGCTGAGAATTTTGTTGAATATCCAATATCTTGCATGGGAATTCTCTTAATTCTAGGTATCCGGCTTCAGAATTTGAACTAGGCTTGTGTCAAGCCTGTGCTGTCTTGAATATGCTACTGTTACAGAATAAAATTCTCTCTGGTATGCTAAGAAGAGAGGACATGCTGGGGTTTGCAATTTTAGCATTACGGATTCTTTATTATTAATAGATTAGTGGGGATTTTTCCAAAGACTCCTATGAGTCACAAGAGCTCCTGTTACTAAATTTCATATACTCATTTATTTATACAACTATACATGAGGTCTTATAGACTTTGCAGCCCAGAAAGTGCCAAGGTGCTGTAAGTGTAAATGTGGTTTATTGAGTTCTGGAGATCATAATATTTTCTTTAACATCTGATTTATCTGGAACTATGTGCATTGACAGAAGCATCTCAAAATTGGGAAAGAAGAGGCATATGCTACTCCTTTGGACAACCTGTGTATTCATACCCAGAACAAAACTTCAGCAGAGAGTAGTTAGAATTAAACTGTCACCACTTGGGCAGTTTTACTTCATGTACTGCAAAGTTGTATGAGTTTTATAGGTTCATTTATTTTGCAGATTAACAGTCCAGTCCTCCTCTTGACAAAGTCTCCTTTTTTTTCATTGCCTTGGCTTCCCCAAGATGAGCAGAGAGATAAAATCTCAGGCAGAGGGAAATGTGAGAACAGGAAGTTCAAGGGAGGACATTCCCCCTCCCAACATAAATTTATCTGGACGTTATGACAACATTTTGGTTTTCTACCATGAAGAAAACTTCCAGACTGGTCTCAGCAGTGCAAGACCTCAGTATACAAGGGAGCCAGCTACAGACAGTGTCACACGGAGACTCTTCCACGCTCGTAAATAACAAGCAAAGGGATGCCATCAGCTCAGTAGACTTCTGAGTGTATCTGCTGCTATCAACACACCAGTCATGCTGGTAGCTCCAAAGGTGGCTTGGTGGTCACAGATCAAGATGTTCTCCTTTGACATCCCAGCTGTTTGATGGTTGTTCTCCAGAGATTTGTTGCTGTCACAATTAGCCTTTGCTGCAGGAGTTCACTGGCCACCTATCCTCCTCCTCTGTTGCCATCAGCAATGACTTTGGATGTCTAAGGCTCCAAATAGCTAGAGAGAGCCTGGAAAACTGAGTGGCAGCATAACCACTAAAAAGAAAGGGCTCAGAAGGAATGTCCAATTTACTGATGTTGTTGAGAACTTACTGCTTTTTATATCAAAGTGCTAGCCAGAAGAATGGAAGAAATGTCTATCATGTATTGGAGAAAGAAGTCAGGACCAGGTGGTGGTCTGCTCTGTTAATCTTTCAGCTTCTTCAGGCTGTTTACTCTGTAGGTAGGAAGCCTGCATGTTTAAGGGTGTACGTGTCAGCCTGAGTTTGTGCACTCTGCTTCTAAAATATTTTATTTCATGATTTGTTTCATGCCAAGTGCAAGAAAATTACAGCTACATTCAAACACAAATCTGTGTAAAACAAGTGGGTAATGTTATGTAGACCATAATAATGTAGGTTAGAGTAGTTTTTCTTCAATGAAGTGTAATTAAGCTACTTGAAATAATTAATAGATTTGATTGTTTCTTGTCTTCTTTTGAGTCTTATGTTTAGCAGATGGGTGCGGAGCAGTTTTTGAAAATCCAGCCTCTTTCTTGTCTTGAATGGACTTGACAGAATCACTAACCTAATTGGAAAATCGTTGCCTGTACTTCTTGCTGCAACGTGAAGAAACAACATTCTGAGAAATAGTTGTACTAATGTTATCTTTGTCTTTCCTTGCTATCTCACCACTACTGAAGTGGAATGACAGGCATTGTTTTCTTGAAAACTAAAGGTGATTAAGGGATGCCCCTATCTCATTTCTTTCAACTATAATTAAAAAATACAAGAATTAAGAGTATTCTGAATAATTGAATGACAGTATATGAGTGCTTTCAACAAAATGATACTGTGGTTTCATTTTCCACAAGCAAATGAAGGTGATACATCAAGACATGCAGGTGCTTGTGTTAAAGGTGAGGAGTATTGTACCTAAAGGTGCAAAATGCAATGACAGTATTAAAGTTCTGGAAAAAAAAAATTGTTTTCAGTTCAAATAACAAAACAACTTAAATGCATGCCTGTCTGTAGGCCAGTGTGAGGCAGCTTTGTCTTTTCTTTCAAAAGGTCTGCATGGCCATAGCTGGCTATCCACCCCATTTTAATGACAGGGAACTTCCTCCCATGTGCAGGTAGTGCAAAGCTGCTTTTCTGCTGTGTTGATCTTTATGGTAATTTCCGTCATGCTCTTTGCCATGTTTCCTTTCTACAGGTCTGTCGTAAATTAAAAGCTCTCTTCCAAGATAGGAGAGGATTTAAAAGGTTCTAGTGGTCGTAACAACCCTTGGGCAACCAGGACACAGAAGATGGTGTGTGCTGTAGTTACTTTATTCTAAAGGGTATTGTAAAGAGGAGACTAGCACAAAGTAGGGTATTTGTTATCTTCTGACATGACAGGTGGCCAATGTGTTATTCTGCTTTTCCTTTGCCATTATCTCTTCTTCTTTCCTGTGGAAAGCAACTTCCTATTTTAAGAAACAAATTGTGTCCTTTCTTGCCTGTACGTTCCCTCATACATGTTATGTTCTTTTCCTTTATTTGCCTTTCACCTGATGACTGTGTTAGAGACAGCCTGTATCCTGAGGGCATGTTACCTGAGTAGAGAATCTGCCTATGAAATTACTCCCTGAGTGAGTTTTTTCCAGTGATTTTGAAAAATAACAATTATGCACCATGGCTGCACTGTTTACCTGTTAATTTGTATGAGTGCATAGAGGAAGAGCATGCTGGCTGGGGGTGCATCACCTGTGTTAGTTTCCAACAAGCTTATAACTGTTACCCAAGGCATTGGTTTAAATCTGTAGTCTTGAATAATTTGAGGTTCAGTTACCAGAAGTACACATAGTTGAAATGAGAAGAGGGAACATTTATAGGGGCAGGAAATTATCTGTAAGGAGTTCTTGTTCCTAAACCCAAATTATTAATTTTAAATCCCTTTCATTTGTTTCACAGACTTCCACAACATTGGGTGGGTGTCCACAGTTGTGTTTTAAAACATTTAGGGCAATAATTTTTTCTCTGTATGCTTCTTCAACACTGTTGTGAATCAGACCGTTGGAAGTGTTGTCCCTGAGCTCTTCCCATTTTGTCTTTAAAAGTTCACAAATTTGATTCCCTTAGTGGTCCATGGAAGTACACCCAGACCTCAGTTCAGTCTACTCTGGTTTGAGTAGAGTGTGGATGTGAAATGTGATCCCTTATGTTTGGGGTATCCTCATTAGAGTATTTAAGGGTGCTGTCAGATCAGTTTCCCTCCATCCCCTCTGTTGGAGTGGGTCCATTTTTCAGTAAAAAATTTAGTCATATGGTGAAAAAGACTGTAGCCCCGTGGTTAAAACACATGGAGAGTAGGAGACATCTATGCTACTCCCTGCTACAGCGGATGTCTAATTATTTATATAAAACATAACGTTGTCAAAAGGAGCAGTTAAAAGGCCTGTTGTGGCTTCAGCTATCTCATTTCAGGTCCCTTGGACCATGCTTCTGGGAAGGGTGGGCTGTGGAGCAGAATGGGTCTGAGATTGCCTCCTCCTTCGACCAGTGAGCACAGCAGCCACTGAGCCACTGCTGGCTGGGAGAGGAGCTGGGGCCTTGCTTGGTTCCCACAAAATCTGTTGGAAGCAGGACTGTTCTGGAAACTTGGTTCAAATCTTCAAATCTTCTGAAAGCTGCATTTATTTTTTTGCTGAAAAAAATTCCCTGAAGTCATCATCCTTAAATTCAAAAAAGAAGTGTCTTGCTTGGAGTGGTTCCCACCAAGAAATAAAAATATCAGCAGTATTCCCATCACCAATACCACATTGTCCTGTTCTCTGCTCTGCAGGGGTTTAACGTGCTCTGCTTATGGTTCCATCTTGCTTGATTTTGATTTCAGAGGATGGGAGTATGCCTGTATTTTTAGGTAAATATCTTTCATTAGATTGCTCTGCCTCAAAGCCAGTTCTTTTTGGAGTCTGTAGGAGTGATCCCACCGCTTGCAATGAAGATTTTCTGTTTATCCCCGTGTAAGCGGTTTTAAGCTAAGTTAATGGAAACTAAGCTGCAGAACAATTGCAGCTCCCAAGAAACTTTTATGTTGAGACCAGTGCCCATTTTCAGCCTCAGTGTGAGGAACCAAAGGCATCAATTAAATTAATTTTACTTCTTTAGATGCGAGTTCATGTGCAGACCCTTCCTCTAGTTAATAGCTAAACAAAAGCATGACAGAGGAAAAAGTGTACTTTATAGCTGGACATTAAATATTTATCTCTTTAAGTGGCACTTCATGTTTTCTTTATATTCTGTGGCAAGAATTCCATGGGAAAATGAAGAGTTTCTAGATTAGGGAGAGAAGCTGCCCAAATGTAGTTAGGAAGATGCTTGATCCAAGCTGGGGATTTGGTTACTGGTTTAAAATTCTTTTTTTCCCCCATTTAGTAACTCTGATCCTGGCAGAGACGTCATGTTTTGTTGCAGATGGTTGTTATATATACTGAAAGGACTGTATACTTGCAATATGCTCCATAAACTATTAAATGCTGTAAAAGCCTGGCAGACTTTATAGTTTGCATCCTGCCATTAGAGTTTCCTCTGAAGTCTGTCAGAGGGATATAATTCCCTCCTAATTAAAGCTATTCCCCTTTTCCAAATGTGAAACTGGCCTAATTAATGACTAATTGTTTGACAATATAAAGTGGGCTGAATTGTTCCTTACCCCCTGAGTACAGTGCCCTGCTTACTCCCAGCTAAGCAGAACCCCTGTGAAGGGTGTTTTTTCTCGATTAAACTCCATCAGGATGACGATCTGTAGCCAGTGGAAAAAGGAAGATACTTGGAGCATGCTATTTTTCCATTGATGGTGAAAATGGTCTCCCTGAGATGATAGTATGTGGGTCCTCATCTACCCTACAGACCTCAGAAGTGGGATGAATATTTTCAAATCATTGCACTTTGTGCACTTCTGAAAACACCAGCTCTTGTCTTCTCCCAACTTTCTGCAAGGAGAGGAGAAAAAGGATCTTGGGGCCAGTTAATGTTATAGGATCTGTGGTGTTGTGATGTTGTCTGGGGGAAATCCTGAATCATTTTGAAGTCATTTGGCACTCAAAAACCAGTTCGTTACAAGTTCATGTGTACCACTGAGTGCTTAGGAAATACATGCAAGTTCTGTATACCATAAAGAAAGAGCATCATACCCATTACAAACCATCCTAGTTAACTTTCCTTGCCATGCACATCCTTCTACAGCAATGGAATTAATTCCTTTCTTTGCTTTCCTCATTTTGGTGTATTGACCCATCTCAGAGTGCTCTCTCCTCCACTGCTTATTTACATATTAGTTTGGGTGAAATCGGAAGCCCACTGAGGTGGGTGGGAGCTGAACAGGATCTGGGCCTTTGATCTTTGTAGTTCATATCTGAAACTGAGTCAGATAGATACTCAAGGGCTTCCTCTGCATGGTATGAGCTGCTCGAAGATGAAGCACATGAATAATATACAACCAGTCCTGCAGTCATTCTAAAAGTAAACTTCCAAGTTGCTGTGTTTAAAATTATGACATACTGCAACTGCAAGCATCCAAGACAGTGGAAGTGACAGTGCTGATTTGTTTCTTTTTCATCCCAACTGTGTTTCATTAGCAGGTTGTGCAAAGATGAGTCAAAGCTTGGAGTGGAAAGGATAGTGATTTACTTTTTTTAATTCTAGTGAAAAAGCAGAGTCATTGCTGTTATAGATCTGGTAGTTGACATTTATACACACCTGGCACATAAAAAAGTGGAAGAAATTGGATTTACATTTAAAGGAAATATTTTGCATCACTCAGTTGAATTCTTTGAACTTTCAGCTTGCCTTTTTTTTTTTCCTTTTAGGAGTACATTTGTTTAAGGAAATGCAAGACTGATGTTGCAGAAAACATAAATCTTAATCTACATGCTAACATGTCTAGAAAAGATCTTTAATACTGACATATATGACTTTTTCTAATGGTTAATAATTTTAGAGAACACAAAATGAACTTTTAGAGTTGCACCAGGGCTTTGAATACTTACTAAAGCCATGACCATACATTAGTTGTGACATGGCAAGCTAGTGGTTTGAAGAACTGAAGAGGCCACCACAGCCATGTGCCTATTCTTTTTACTTCACTGGTGGATGGCGAAAGGTACTTTAGCATTTAACATGTACTATATAAGATACATATAATGCCTTTTTTGCCCTCAGAAATGAAACATATCCTAGCTTCCTATTTTAAGGGTTCATGTGCCCTTGAAATAATGCCTTCACTTAGAACATGCACACAGTTACAGACACACCCAAAGAAATGGACATTCAATCTCTTTTTTAGCTGAACTGAATTGTGTTACTACCCAACAATTGTAGCAAGCCAGTATAGCACTGAGCAAGAGATCGAAAGCATGAATGAAAAAGTTTGCAGAATGGACAAAAAAAATATTATTGCAGTCTTTGGCTACATAATGGGAATCTTTAGAGAAGACAGAGCTACACTCTTCTCAGAGGTGTGCAGCAGAAATCCAAGGGATTGCAGTTTAAGTTGCAACAGTGGAAACTGTAACTAGGAGCAAGAAGAAAAAATGCTGTAAGGGTGGCCACACACTGGAATAGGTGGCCAGAGCAGTGGTGTAAGTGTGGCCTGGGAGATATTCAGAGCTTAACCAGTCAAGGTCCTGAGCAACCTGCTGTAATTGGTCTTGCTTTGGGCAGAGGTTGGGCCAAGGGACTCCACAGGTCCCATCCAACCACAGTTCTGTGGTTCGCCTGCTCACGTGTATTCTACCTCATGGACATGGAGGTGCTGCAGGGAGCACGTGGCAGAGTCAAGGGACATTGGTAAGGGCATACAGCATCTCCTAGCATGAGGTGGGATTTCTTTGTGTGCTATAGCAAGTGGAGACAAACTTGGTGCTGTTTGGTATCTTGTGCATTTATGTTATGTTGTGGGGAGTTTCTCGAGGGGCATATGAAGAAGATACAAGTAGAACATGGCCTATATTGTAAGTTCAAGTCAAACAGCAAGCAGTTTAAAGGGTCACAGTTCAATACCAGACTTGTTTTGGTAGTCCTCTGCCATCTAGTTTGGTTCTCCTTTGCTAAATCTCCATGGTGGGTCTGGAGTTCACTATATGGGGGACCTCAGACAGCACTGTGTTTGGAGTCCCACTGGACACATTGCCTCTGTTGACAGCATCTCTGTAGCTGACAGAAAAGCTGTATGCTTACATTACCATCAGTACTGTTGATTGTTGTTGGAAGTGGTCAGAATGAGCACAAAAGCATCAGCAGGGTTTTGGAAGGAAAAAATGTTGGGAAGTATTGAATAATTTGTGGATTAAACATTTGTCAGCTCTCACTGAGCATAGGAATGGGAGTGAGATCTGGAAATTAAGAATATTTTAGATATAAACACTGAAAAAAAAAATGTTAGCAGTTCCTAGGTGTAGTGAGAGCTGGGGAAATGTGCAGAAGGTGGGGGGGGG
>NW_020799091.1:96213034-96216395 GCF_003259725.1 Athene cunicularia
GGGGGGGGGGGGGGCAGGAAGAAAAAGGAAGGGGAATTATTTGTCGTATTAATATGTACTGATGGGTCTTGCTTATGGTTGTGCCTTTGGGTAAGAGTGGCTGAAACAAAAAAAAAAATCTGTAAAGTTATATAAAAATTTATTCTAAACTTGGATTCCCCAGTCAAGTTTTGAACACCATAAAAATCTCAAAATACTGCGTGTCTATGTCTCATCATTTTTTAGCAGAATAATTTGAGGTGGGATCTGTTGCTTTGGAGGAAGAGAACAGAGGAAAAATTTTGATTATAAAAATATTGGAAGAACCTTTTCTTGAGAGCTAAGCAATTTCAGGTTAGGTCTGTTTTGACAAGGTAGCCTGTATGTGGCCGAACCAAAAGGAAGGGTGGACTGGCAGACTGGGACGCAGGAAATGTGTGTTAAATTCCTGTGACAAAATTTCCATGCAAAGGCACCAGCCCTCAAATACTATCTGGAACATACCAGTTTCATAGGGGTAAGGCATTATTTGGGCTTCCCTTGCTAAATAAACAATTGGAATTATTCCTATCTCTAAAACTCCCATCTATTTCTGCTGGTTCTGGGAATTAGTTATTTTCTGCAGCAGCATTCTCTGCTGGAGGAGTTGCTGCTTCCTTACAGGCACAAACCCCTTCAGAAGTGGGTGAAACACATGTGTATGCCCATATAGTGGTTGGAGTCTGATCCTGCATGGCTGAAATGTGTGATAGTGTTGCAGTTTACTTCAACATAAATGGGATTGGTTGTGTGCCTTTGTGAGCCATTGTGATGGAAGGCATGGCAATAAATGTAGTAAGATAATAAACTTTGGCCATATTTCTATAGCAATCTATAAGCCCATCTGTATGCCGTATGTCAATAAAACCAACTAATTACAGAATAACTAAATATAAAGGGCCCCACTGCTTAAGAAAACCCTCCTGTATCCCATTCCCAAACTTCCTATTACATCTATGGAAAGTCTGGACCATAAGCTGTATTTGTTCCATTAAATCCTGATTTTGGATTAAAGCTGAGCAAGAAGATAACTGCAGCTTTATCCTTGCAAAGGCCTATTTATGTCTTTATACATTAAAACTAGTCCCATTTGCTTTTTGGGGGAACTGCTTCCAAAATGCAGAGGTAGTTGCATCTGTAACTCTTTGCCATGCCAGGGCCTTCCAGGGTTCTGCTGAAAAAGAACACAGGGTGAACAAAACCTGCCTTAACCCAGCAATCACTTTTCTTCTCTAGTTGTAAGTAAAACACATCATAATATTTCTTTTTCACTTATCTACATGCAAATCACCATGCACTGCTTTTGCTGCCCTTTTTGCCTGCTATGAAATCAGGCTTGGTGAGCTAAGTGCACTCCTCTTCCCTCTGTTTTTAAATATTGTGTGAAAAGGAATACAAACATTTCCCTTGCAATATAGCGAACTAAATATAGTAGGAGTTTTCAGCTGACCTTAACAAGTGTCTTTTCCATGGGAAATTTGTTTCGTCACATTTCTAAGTCAAACTTGCATTTTTGCTTAACACAGGTTCAATAACATGTTGTAAATTTTATGTTACAGCGTTACACTCACTGTTAGGAAATACATTTAGATCCACAAAATATTATTTTTCTAAACACTTAACTTTACAGTTTCACAAGTGACAGGTCTGTGTTTCATCTATCAAACTACTGCAAAATACAGATGCTGAAAAAATGAGCCTAAAATTACACGTTCAGTCAGTATTAGCTATTTATAGACATTCTTCAAATGCATTTGAAATAAAAATGAAAACAAAGCTGTGAAAGTCACAAATCAAAGCATTACTGAAGATGACTGTATAAGTCATCTTACATCTCTTGGAAGGATATATCTTTCCAAGGTACTTTCTTGCTAAGGATATGTTGTATTTCTATTTTTATAATGCATTAACTTTTTTTATTGATAAAGCAAGATTCATATTGCAATGGACGTGCCAGTCTTTCTGATATGTACTTTTGAAGCACTTTTTGCAGTGCAAGTCAACATTTAATGGAAGTCACTTTATTTCTTAAGTACCTCGTGTTTATACAGCTGTTTCGATTTTTTTTCTTTTCATTTCCAACATCTGAAATTAAAGTGCCACAAGTAAAAAGATAAATTAAACCAATAGAAGAAAAAGATTTTATGCCAAGGACATACAAAAGGAGTAAAAGCATTTAGTAAGAGAAATAAAAATTGGTCTGAAGAACTTCAAAGACTCTGCTTAGTTTTGTTCTGTAATCAAATGACCATTTCAACTAGAAGCTGGCTTAATTTACTAATATGCTGAAGAAGGATCACCACATGTATTTACACTTTGTCTTAAGGATAATTCAAGAAAAAAATGGTGTTGCCAGTTACATTGGTTGGGTTGATGTTGTTCCCCCTGAAGCCCCTATGGCATCCTTAGGGTGCAGTTTCAAAACAACAGAAATCCTGCAGGGAACTGTGAAGGGTCATCCACACTTCTCCATCACACTCTCTATTTTGTTTTGTTTATCCCTTCACAGAGGACTTATCCATTCCTTCTGCTGTTGAGATCCTATAAGCTGACCCTGTCTCTTTTGCTGATGCAGGGGATGCCCATACATGGCTGTAGAAGGGAAGCGGGCACCACAAATATCTGTCTTAGAAAAGAAAGTTGTGCTGGAGAAATATGCTTCAGAGACCTCGGTTGACTATGTGGTCAAGTGTTGTTTCACTTTCAGTAAGTGTCCATGGCCAGGTCAGGCCTCTTTCTGGAAAGCTTCCACATACGGGACCATTTTGCACACTCCCTGGAACACGTTAGGTCCACAAATGTAATTGCTTGGATATGCCCAAATCTCTGTAGGAATTTTCTTTGTGATAGGGGTTGTCAGTATAGTTCAGTGAGTGGCTATGAGATGTAGTTTATACTCACACAGTCTGCTCTTGTTTTACCGAGCTTCAGAAAAGTTCTTGTCCAGCCCGGTTTAGGGATTGATACGATCTTTACTCTTCTTCCAGTCCCAGCACTCCCCAGGGGAACTTCTCAGGGGAGGTGCATCTACTGCTCCCACCCACAAAGAGGGCAGCTAAGCAAATTTGGCACAGGGAGACCTGCAGTGAAGTGCCACAGCAGAAGAAAAGAGTTGGTAGTTTGTGACTGAGGTGTACAGTTAGAGGCTGGGCAACTACAGCAGTTTCTTCCCACCGATGCTCCAAGACAACTTCAAAGGAGGCGTTCAATGGAGCTGTCTCATGGGTGAGTTCCCCAGAACACATTGCTGCCTCTCCTTTTTGCAGCACCCTGGATTAACAAGAGCAAGTCCAACACAACACACACACACACACACACAAAAAAAAAAAAAAAAAAAAAAAAA
>NW_020799091.1:96216445-96251783 GCF_003259725.1 Athene cunicularia
CCCCCCCCCCCCCAACCTAGGGGGAGAAAAAGGAGGACAACTTTCCAGTGCACATTACTGAAATATTTGTTGCATCCCCAAAGTGAGCACTTGCATGCAACAGATTCGGTGCCAGTACATTCTGTTCCTGAACAGCATATACATTTCTTGAATATGACAGCCGAGGAAATTTATCAAAAACAGAGAAAATGTTACCTATTTTTTTATTTCTTGCTCATATATTTCTAAGCTAAGTGACATTACACTTTAGTTCTCCCATAAATCTGATTTAACATTCTTCAGATTTTAGATATTGTTTTTAACTGTAACAATTCAGGACTTTTCTAGGTTTGGCAGAACTTGTTGGATAAACTGCAGTAAATAATGTGCTAGTCTAAGGTACTCAGTAATTATTGAAAGTGCATGGTGTGAGTAATTCCTGATATGCAAATTTAATCAAGTAGCTATCCTCAAAAAGTCTGTGAGGTGTTCTCACAACTGTTTATGACTTTTTAAAAGTACTGCTGCTCTCTGCTTACTATGCATATGCCACCTGTTTGTACTAGATGCTTAAATGTGGTTGAAAATGTGAATGTATCACCTGAATTCTGTGTGTGGTGCAAAACATACTGATTCTGGCCTAGCACTTTCCATGGGCTTATTAGAAACAGATCTTTCGTGAACAAAATTAAAAATAGAGGCATTGGTATCTGACAGCTAGAGGGCAGCTGTAACGTCTAGTCTAATCCCTTGTACATCATCTGTCCTTCAGGTTCACACAGCTACCTCAGGCCTGGAAAATTCAAGTACCAGAACTAAGTGCAGAATGCTAGCATTGGCTAATCCAGAAACCTGTCTCAAAAAAATGGCCTTAAGTCCAAGAGACACTAGCCAAGGAAAGGCTGAAGGAGCTGATAACATGCACCACAGGAGGTTGATATGTAATTTGTTATTACTGAATTGGATCTTGTTTCACTTTCTAAAACACTCTCATTTGCTTTTATCTTTCAAAAAGAGGTTTCCTTACCATGTGATTTCAGCCTCAAAATAATTTGGTTTTAATTCTTTTGGTAACAGTGAGCGTATCTTTCCACAGATGTAATTTGAAGTGGAGCATCAGTTAAAATGTTTGAAGCAGCCTTGGACTTTAACAGTGGAATGAATGTAAATTAGAAACTACTGTTTGTCACTATATATCGCTCCTGATGTCATCCTGCTTTTGTACAGTGCACTGTTTTTCTTTAGAAAGTCGTATTTCTGTAGAGCACTAGAGGTCCATAATTATAATCTACAGACAGAAATTATGTGGTGGTTACTTCATGGCCGCGTGTCTTGCTCTTGTAGAGCTGATTGGCAGATACCTTCAGCATGGAGTTGAGCTGAGTTTGAATAGCTAAACACAGAAATCTGCCAGAGCAGCTCTAGCATGAAACAGAAAAGCAGGAAAGGGCACCAAGCAGGAATTTGACTTGATCTGGGAACTTTCCTGGTGACCTCTGTGGTTTTGCACTTGGAGAACACAAAGTCTTGAATTCATTCGTTAACTCTCCCCTTGGTATCCCGTGCATGTGTGTAAGTATCCTGTAACAGGATAAGCATCAGGGAATAATCATTATCAAACATCCCTGCATGGTATTAAGATAGACAGTCAAAACCTTGAGCTATGGAAAGTGGTTGGTGTAGTTAAATGTATCAGACGTGACTCAAAAGTCTCCTTCCTTTCTGAAGATATTACTTCATTCATGTTAACCACATTTGTAAGTGGCCTGGACTGAAGAGATAGTGTTTGGGGAATTCCAAACTCTTTTATATGCAGTTGGGAGTTTCAGGAATAGCTGCTTTGCATTCCACATTGATATATAATCCTCATTATGGCTTTGAATAAGAACATGGTAATTCGCCAAAAAAATAAATAAAACAAGTTATTGGTCAGGGGCGTACTATATAGGGAGTACTAATAAAAACAAATATTTCTGGCTGTAGTCTAAAGTTCCTACTGTAAATGAGCTAATTTAGGGCTGTATCCTCCCCTGAGATCATGGGCTGGAACATGAGATAAGCAGTAGCTGCACAGATACTTTTGGGTGGTAGCATAGAAATGTGCCTTCTCCACCAGCTCCAGAGTCAAAGGGGAGGAGAGGGGAAACATTTGGTGTCTTTTCCCTGTAGGAGGGTTGACCCCGCCAAGAAAAATGTACGCAGATCAGCTAGCTCTGTGATACAGAAGAAAATCCCTCTTCCATCCTCAGTTTCAATCATCTCCAGGAGAGACAGATGTAGACACAGACAGCATAGACGTGTCTTCAGATAGATGCATCCATTTGCCCCTGCAGACATTAGGGACCTGGACTATTGCTATTAGTACAGAGCTAACTGTAAACCCTGGCCATCTGTGCCTTCACAAACAGGTGGTGACACATGACTTATTCTTCAGTTACTGACTTGCTTACAGTAATACTCGAGTTGTGGTTTCATGGTCAGCTTGAACCATGCCAAGCCCACGTCTGCTGCCAACAGGGACAAGTCTTACCTAGCCACCACCCCAAGCTGGTACATGCTCCCTCCTGCTGTGCCTGGCTTCGGGGGCACCTCGACTCACTGAACCAGGGAACTGGTGTCGCTGGAAGAGAGTCCCATCAGAAAGGTGATTTGCTGCCAGTTAGACCAGCACTCTGATCTGAGTGACAGTCAGTGTTAATGTTGTGTGAGGGACAGAACTTATCAGCATGAGCCATCATAAAACCAAACCCTCTGGAGGCTTTTCAGGAGGAGGGCTAGGTGGGGAAGTTTGCTTTATCATCAGAAAAAAAAAAAAAAGAAAAAAAAGGAGATTTGGCAATCATTTTTATATTAACTTCTTTAGGTGGAAAATGTGGAAAATCTTTCCATTTTTAGCTGCCAGGATTGAAACCTATCAACCTCCCAGCCTGGCTCAGCTTTTGTTTTTCCCACTGATTTTTTTAAACAAATAATGCCATGTTATTAAAAGAAAAGAAAAAAAAAAAACCAAAAAAAAAAACCCAAAAGAAACAAAACCAAACTATGAAAGAGATGTAATTTGAAAATTATCAATGGTTTATTCTATTTAAATTGCTCACAAAGAATTTACCATTTATTTAATGTGCTCATAAGTACAGAAGAGAAGTTTCACAGGTTAAGAACCTCTCCTAGCCCAGATGTATTGATCCTGATTTATTACTGTAACAATCAGTGCCACTTAACATCGCTTCACTGCTGCAGCTAAACTCATCAGATGGTGCACAACACATCCATTGAGTTCAGTCCTGCAGGGGCAGGATGAGTACAAAAATTTTACATTGAGCATAGATAGTTGTACAAATGTTAATTAATACATCTTTTCCTATTTGGTTGTCTTGTCCTTTACTGTTGTTTTATTCATGGTATCCACCTGCAGTAATGAAGTCTTACCCTAACAGTGAATCAGCATTGACAGCAGGTGAACTGCCTTAGCAGTAGCATTTCTTGAGCATAGCAGGAACTTTCCTCAGGGTTTTATTGTGAGACTGTTAAAATGCAGAGAGTTTACAACAAAAGAAGGAAAAAAAAAACCAAACTGAAGTGATTATACCCAACCACAAGTCAAACATAAAAGCTTTAAGCTCATGTCATGCAACTCTGCTATGTCAGTGCTTACAGCTTACTGTCAGTATTGGCCCTGGGTTGGAAGAATGTATTTCAGAGTCTGCTCATCAGAGCTTTGGTTTACAAATGCTGAATTATAAACATTCCTGTGACTTCAGTTCTGGGCCTTTCTTCACTAAGGTACTATCGGGTTTTGCTCTTTGAGCTGTTTCTGCCCAGGAGATCCTCACCTGCGGTGCATCTCAGCAAGCCTCGGGGTGCTGAGGTAGGCCGGCTCACCTGGCTCTGCAGTATCTTCTTCTAAAAGTAGAAGTGTTAGTAGAGCATGGGAGTCATAAGCTGACAGTACCATGTGGTGCAAGAAGCTTATTGTTTTGTTTGTTTGTTTAGCAGTTTCCAAATTTCATGCTTGTAACCATCTTCTGCTCCTGAGTTTGCTCAACTAAGGAGGAATATGTGAATTTCTGTTCTGCTTCAGACAGTGGGAAAAGTCCAGTTTATTTCAGTGGATGAGGATTTTACCTCTTCTTAGTCCTGTTAAAGGACTTAATATAAAGAACTTAATAACGTAATAACAATTTCAGTAAAGCCCTATGATATGAATAAGGCAGCAGCAGCACTAGTGGAATGGTTGCACACTGGTTTTCAGTTGGTGGTCCTTGCAGCTCCTCAGATCTGTAGACTACTTCTGAAGTGTAGCAAGCCTAAATTTGGTTTAAGTTTGTTATACAAGGGCTCTCACCATAACTGCAATGATTTTAGGTGTCCACAAATCACAGAAAAGCTGAAAACCACACATAGGGCATTCACCTACCAAAGAAGTGCAGCTCTAAGCTACAGCAGCAAGAGCTTACACTGTTTCTACACACCATGGAAAGCAGGTTTATAGTCCTTCTGCCTTTTGAATATCTCAGCCTTCCTCTCCCTTACACACTGTCTCAGCAGTGCTGGTAGGACCCAGATGCACAGAAATAGATTTCCTGAAAAAATAATCCAGAAATGGCTGTCTTAAAAGTTCTCCAACAGCTGAAAAACATCAGTTCTTAGAAAATATGTGACAAGTACAATTGCATGACAGTGAGGGGCTCTGAAAGTCCTGTTGGCACTCACTTGGGATAGTCTGCATAACTGTTCAGGGATTCACCTCCTGTGAGTAATGGTAAACATCCTAAAGTTACGCTTGTAGAAATTTGGTGTAATGCCATTCTGTATTATTCATCATACCAGAGTGTGTGTCTGTGTCTCTGTGTGTGTGCAAGTCTCCAGTGCTGTGTGCCATTCACAGATTTTCATGCTGTCTGAAATTCACCTATTTGTAGAGTGTGGACTGTTACTGTCCCAGCAGCAGTGATACAGGGCTCTCTGTATCTCTCGTGGAGCTTTGCGGCTGCTCTCTTCCGTGCAGCCTGTGCTTGGGGAGCTGTTTAATATCGTCCTTGCTTTCACTGCACCAGGAATCTTGCCCAACAGTTCTGGCATCTAGTTTGCTGTTGATTAAGCAGCCCTTCATTATCTGGCATCAGATACACACTGTGGCTGTATTTTGCGTATGATTCCCTTTGCAGATAGGTACTCTGAGCCACATTCATCCCCAGCAGAATGGCAGCATGGACCATGTTTCTTCATTTGCTGCAGCCAAGCTCTGCTCTGCGTAGGCGTTGCTTTGCTGGGAGTTTGGCCTGGAGCCTTTTTCCGTCAGTTTTGCTGGCTGCCCGGTCATGCTCTCTTGCAGCACTTTAGTGCAGGGTATAGGACACACTGGTAGGAACCTGCTGTTTTTTTCAGGAAAGCATAGCATGCCAAATTATGGAACATGGACCTACGTTCCTGTCTGCAAGGCAACATGAGGGCACAAAGGTCTGAGAGAAGGGTGAGTGCTGCCCCCCATATAGAGGGGGCATTCAGCCTCTCAGTAATTTGGCAGTATATGTATACATTAAAAAAGTCTAATCCTTTTGATACGACTATAAAAAGGAAAAGCAGTCTAATCACATCTGGTGACCTCTAGAGCTGTACATAATTCTGCAACCCTTTGATGTATTTACATAACTCCAAAAACACAGGTTGCATGCACACGTGCACAGAAAGACAACAGACTCCATAGCTGATCTATGTCCTCCTGTGTGGGGTAGCACAGGCATACCCAGGTCTGGCTGGTTTCATAAAATAACAGGGTTTTATCTTGACATTTTAATCTGCCCTGAACATCAGAGGGGAATTTGTGTCTCCTGTCTCATGACCAATATTGCTACTTTGCACTGTTGCCATTGTTCTTGTATGACGCTTTGGATACATCAGGAGATGGAAACCAGTACCAAAAGCCAGATCCTGTTGTGAGTATTTAATGTTGCCCACAGCGTGATGCCAGCTATCCTCTTTTCTGGAGGATGTGGGCAGAGCATGTGAAACTGGTCTAGTGTCCCAGCAGTCTCCTGCCTGTCCTCTGGTGCCTTCTCCCCTAGGGCCCTTGGGGCATGCTCAGTACATGGTCTGTCCCCCATATATAACTAAAATACAGCTTCTTTTCATTTGGTGGGTGTGTGCTGGCTGTGGGGTGGGAGTGCACATGCGCTCCAACTCCTCTTGCTGGCCATTGCTTCCCTGTCCCTGCTGCACTGCGGCCCCGCGGCAGCTCTGTAGCTCCAGCTGGGTGACCAGATGTGCACAGTCCCACTGGTGACACTGACCTGTTGAACAATTATTTGTTTCTTGTGTCAGGAAGGCTTCCTGTTATGCGACAGGGCCTTTTCCCATTTTGATCTTATGATGGACTTGCGTCTGGCCATGTGCCAGCAGAAGCTGCAGGATCCATCCCTTGGGTGCTGCCAAAGGACTGCTGCTGTCTCTCTGCTCTCCGATGCTCTCTGAGGTGGGATGCCACGGGGACCTGTACCACTAATGCAGGATTAATGAAAGCTAGTCTTGACTCAGGACGCTGGGAACTATGTGAAAACCTTCTCTGTGGCTACAAATATATTCTTCCAGGGTGAAACCCTAAATCAGGAAGGCACTTAAGGAAGTGCTTAACTTTCAGTTTGTGCTATGATTTCCTTGTTTCGGTTTCCTGAAAAGAGATGTCTCCCTAAACCAGGCTTTAGTGTCATTTTGGCTCTTCCATTAGAGTCATGCTAGCCAGGGGATGCAGGGCAAAATATACAGCCACGTGCAGACTCTGTGACAGACTGTCAAGCACAAACATGACCAGCATGAAATTTGGGGTGGGGGTGGAGGAGGTTCTGGCAATAAATACCATCTGGTTCAGCAAGTTAGTACCAGATGTCTGGAAGCTTCCAATTCCAGCCAGTAAAGGTGGAGCTGAAATAATTAAAATTACATTTCTGTTTGGAAAAAGCAAGAAACACTGTCACAGCTTTTTTAACAATGATTTCCAGAAGTAAAAAGATGAAAGTTGTGCCTTTTTCTAACTAGGACATGCCCACTTTAGAGGAGCTATAAATGAATATCCAGGTGAGAAAGAAGAATGCACAGACAAAGATTGAGTTTAAAGCAGAATTCCCCCTTTTAGGATCACTGCTACACAGCAGTACAGGGGAAAAGTCAAATGGCCCGAACAGTTGCATATGCATCTTTCCAGCTCATGCTGGCTAACATTTGCTTGTCTTTGATTCCCATACCATGCGGTGTAGAGTTGGCAACTGTTTTGCAAATGTTCTCCATTATCTTCTCTTCTATAAAGAATACGTCTTCTTGGGGAAAAGATGTCCTGACATAGTTCAAACAACTTCTCTTAAACCCCAATAGCTTCAAGGAAGTCTGAGCTCTGAAAGAAAAGTCCGTTTCCCACGCCAGAGTGACACGGGGCATTTCTGGAATGGAGTCCACACCTCTGAACTCAACATATGCTTCCTAAGTGCAAAATCCTGCTTCTGTTGGTGAACCACCCAGGCTGCAATAGCTCAGGAGAGACAGAAACCCCTGCACCACTGTCAGGTGTTTCCAGCTTGGTGCCTCTCTGAGCTGTAGCAGGCTGGGCGAGCTGAGGGTCTTGCATGCTCTGTCTCCACCACAGTGTGATGTGGCATGCCATTAGTCGTGGGCAGAGAACAGACTGCAGGGCAGGGGACAAGCAGCATTTCTGAGGAACAAAGGGGTGGAGGTACCCAACTCTGTAAAGAGCATCAGAGCCCCTTCTCTTTGTCTAGGTGTTGGAAGTTACTTCCCAAATTACACCTAGACGCACCTCTCTTCTGAAACCTGGGTTAACCAAGTAAAATACGTGGATGTAGAGGAGAGACAGAGTGCATGCTTGCATGCTGAGCAAAGACGTTGGAGAGGCAGAAGTAAACAGTGATGTGGCACAAGTCCCTTCTTTCCTGTGTAGGCTTCTTTGCTGGGGTTGAGGTACCGCTCTGGCAACACAGTGATGAAAGTATGCAAACTGTGAAAACATGATCTAACACTGGGTTCAAAATATTTTTCTGTTCAGTTTAAATAAAATTTAGTAGTTTCCAGATTCAGTGTATGATGTTTTGAAAGCTTAAAATACGAATCCCATAAATCCAATTAATAATATGGCGGGTGTGGATTTACGAGGGAAGGGAGGAAGGGAACTGAAAGGCATGTCAGTGCTGTTAATGTTTCTATATGACTTAAATCTGAGCAACATCACTGTTGAAAGTTTGCTTCTACCAAAACAAGTGTCTGTTGCTTTTACTTAAGTTCTGCAGAAAGAAGAATCTTCACTTAAAACCATGACATCGGTATCCCATTTGATCATCCACAGATAGCTGAGCAAAGTGTATGCAATGGGAATTTGCCTTGGTTTGGGGTTTCTCTAATAGGTCATTGAATTGAGTATATCATTTTCATGGATTTGAAGAGGGACAAAGATACCTCCTTTAAGTAGTAAGGGGGAAATGTACCAAGGTCTAAATGGTGATAACTTTAATTGCACTGTGTAGTCCCACAGTTTATAAATAGTTCCCTTACATCATGAGGACTGCTTCTGGGGAAAGCTCAAACTCAGTGTTAGTTAGTCTTATCAACATTACTACCGGGTCAATAGGTAAAAGCTACTTGCAATTTGATTTGCAAGTTAGTGTAAATGTGAGAACAGATGAAATAAAAGAAGTCAATGCTGAAGGAAAAGATTATTTTTTTTTTTCCTGATACTGTCTTGCTGCTTTAAAAGGTGAAAGAAGTTCAAGGTCATGAGCAAAAGGAAGCTTCTTGCATGAGAAATGGGAATTTCCAGGCTTTTAGGGAGACTGGAGAAAAAAGCAGATTACTTTAAATGATATTTGTGTTCCTACATTTTTCCATGTTTTCTAGTTTCCTGATTTATCAATCTCAATTTATTAGCAGTTGTTTGATGTTCTTGTTACTAAGCAGTACTTTACATTATTTGCATTAAATATTTGTATTATTTTACATTGGTTTAATGTTCCCCTACCCCTTGCACATGCAGAAAAATGTTCCCTGCCTGCCCCAACCGCTCTGTATTTTATTACCGGACATGGATAAGGGATCTCAGAAGATCCACACTCTGAAGTGCTGTTAATTGAGCGCCTGGACCAGATTTGCAGCTCTTGTAAATGGGCAGAACTTCAGTGAAATTATACTTATTTATATCAGCTCCAAATCTGTCCCAATCCTGCTGTATGTTTCTAAATTGGGAAGAAGGGATATGCACCCTGATATTTTGGGTGCATAATGGGACTGTGCAAGGCAGAGCACATCCCAGAGTTTTTATTTTGGGAAAATTGTCCATTACAGATAAAGACCAGTTTTCCATGCAAATTTTAGGGCTGTTTTCTCCTGTATGAAATATATCCTAAACAGACTGTGTGGAAACAGAAATGTCTTAGAGCTTCAGCTGTACTCGTTCTTGACGAGGTCTGGGGAAGGAAAGATGCTTATCAGTCTATAAAAAGATAAGAGATTTCTATTGAAAATAAACTTTTAAGATACAATCATGTGACTTTTGTTTCTTTGCTTATGCAGCTGCCTTGGGATCTGAGCTCCTGGTAAACACATTGGCCTGTTAAAGGACATGATTCAGACTGTCCCAGATCCAGCAGCTCACATCAAGGTTAGTTTCCTGTTTATTGTGAGTCCTCAGATGTTCTGAGAGTGATAAAATGAAAGAATATGTATACATACTGCAGGTTTTCTTGCATGTTTAGAAATTGTGCTACTGCACAACACCGGCTGTTTATTCCTCAATATTTATATGCTATTGTCTGAGTCAGTCCTGTAGTCTTTGTTGCTGACACCTGTACTCATGTGCTCTGAAGTATGTGGATATTTTGAGGATAACTTTTTCTAAGATTAAAATCCCTTGATCATTCTTTAATGTTTGGTATGCTTGATAAAATGCACCTACTTGAAAAATACTGAATTTATATGTCCCCAGTTCTGCTCCATGAAAGCCAGTGGCAAACATTAAGTTCAACCTGAGAAGGAAAATGAGCATAATGCAAAAATTCAGAGCCAAAGAAACACCCTGCTGAAAAGATTCAGTAGTTTTCTGTAAGTCATAGGAGTGAAGATACTGAACTGTGCTTTTGCCTTTTAAAGCAACATTGTTTTGCTACTTTTCAAAACCTGTGTTTTTACTTTATTGTTACTGTTATTGCAACTGTTACTGTGTCCTTCTCATCCTTCTTCACTGGAGGCTAGGAACCTGCTAGACTGAGCAGGCATAGCTGATGATGTGTTGCTAAGATCAAGACGTTTTGGGGCATTGCACTTAAACAACAGCATCTGAGCCTCACAGACCAGTTTGGGGGATACTCTATTTCTGCCTCACTATTTTATCATCTAGAGGTTTTGTTTGCAGTGGTTTCCTGACTGCTTCTAGAGAAGAAAAAGCAATTCTGTTCCACAAAATAAAAAGACAGTCTTATAGCAGTGTCTTAGATAGGAAAGCCTGTTTGGTGATACATGCAAATAATATGACGAAATCGCATACTTACCGTGCACATGGATTTTGCTGTCTAAAATACTGCTGGTGTAATAAGTTTGCTATAATCAAAGAAATAGATCAGCCATGCTAAGCAGGCTCTAAGTGAAAAGTTTTCTTTTGCTCTTTCTGAATGCCTTTCTGTCTGTCTGTCTTTCCTTGAAGTTACATTTTCTACAACTTCTTTCATGAAGTTTCTTCTCAGCCGAGTGCTATTTACCAGTCAGCAGCTCTCTATAGAAAAGCTTCATTTTTTCAACTTATTTTTAACTGCATAAAAATGGAATATTATTTTAAACAACTCACACTTCCTGTTAAAGGCAGTGAATGAAAGAAGCTCTCTATATAACTCCCTACAGCACTTTTGGATTGTGTTTAGATACTAGAATGACTGGCAGTAGTGTGAGAGCTCGTCCCTTCCCTCTCTCCAAGTTTTCCAAAACCCAGCACTTTAACAGTTTTCAGTTCTTTTTATGAAAAGAGCAGAACACCCGCACTGAAGGCAGTCTTATCCCAACCTGTCTTGTCACCTGGATTTCAACCTTAATATTTTTGACTTCAAAAATATTAAGGGGATTTAGTACCTCTTCATGCTGTTTAAGTGTCCACAGCGCAAGAATAACATTAAGAACTCAGTTGCATGCTTTCTGCCAAAACTGATATTTGAAATAGGTTTTTTTTAACCATGGGAGTTTGTGAGGGGAGGGCTGGGTATGCATGCATCTTGTTATGTCAACTAAAAGAGAGCTGCATAAAAATCTCTCTAGTTGCGTGTTCAAGGGAACCTACAGGAGGCTATTTTCAGCAGAACAGCACACAGAAGTTGCTGTTACATTGAAAAAGGGTGCGAGGAAGGCAATTACTTTAACACTGCATTTGGGATAGGAAAGCTAGCCAACTAGACATCAAATCCTTCACATTTCTGTTTATGTCCTTGGGGTCTGCTTTGGTCTAAACACATTCTTCAGAAAGCTGCCAGGGATGGATGCTCTGTTCATTTAGACTTTTAAAGTGGATATAACTACATTCTTAAAAATCAGTCATGAGAAAGTGTAGTGCGTGGGACGTGGGAACGACTATTTGGTGTGATGGTCTTAGCTATCTATCATTGCTGTGGTGAGACAGAAGGGACAAACTGGGTTCATTACAGTCATCCTTGGTATGGTTTTCTTTAGTTAACTGTACTCCATCAGGTGGGTCACATGGTATTGTTTCTTTTCTTGTCTTGAATAAGCAGACACAGCCTCATCTGTGCACATTTAGAGCTGTAACATTGAAGATCACTTTCTAGGAGTGTCTGAATTATTAAGATGTGACAGATTTATGATTTGAGTTTTCTGCTTGAACATGTGCAGAAAATTAATGCGAAAGATAAATGAATATGTCAATATGAATATTCAGAGACATCTTTTTTGCAGAAAGGGTGATTTTATTCGCATTATGTATGTGTGCTATTTTAAAATCTGCCTTTCCCACTACCAGGAGAAAATGTAACAAGTCTCACAGCTCTTGTGCTCTGTTCCTGAATGAGAAATGGTTAAGTGCTGGATTCCAGTGCCCAGGCAGATCCTGTCCAATTGTGGGAAAGTTTTGAAAGTCTTAATGTGTGTGTCCTCATTTTGTTTGGGCAGCTTCATTCTGTTTGGGGATTAAGCTTTGTATTTTTCAGCCTGAATGAGGCATCCAAAATTGATATGGTGAACTTGTGTTCCCGCTGCTCCCCAATGCCTAGTTTCCCCTGAGTCACAGCCTTGTGTTTTGCCCAAGCATAAAGGAAAGAAACATTTGATGTGGTCAAGAAAATGTACATGTTCAGACCTTTAGTTCCAGTTCAGTAAAATATGGGGAATTTTGACTGTGATCTTCAAGCAGTTCCACACGTTTAGTGCCTGTGAGAGGGCTGAAATAAGTAAGACTACTCACATTGAAAAAGTTGAGTGTGTACCTAGTGGTTTGTGTGATCAGCACCCTAGTTTAACAAGGTTTGCTATGGCTAAAGGCTTAAAATAGTACCATTAGTTTGGATTAGTGGCAAACTGTTAAGAAAATAAGTGTTTATTTTATTGAAAGCAATACAAATGATTTCTTGTTCTGTAATATTCCTCATTAGAATGAAGACATTATTTTTGTACAGTCATTTGGGCAGTTTTTGATAGTTGAAAAGTCTTGGGTACAAGGTGCTCACATTTATTGAGGTTTGTTAATTCCCTCACTCTTCTAGAAGGTTTTCTCTAATGAGTCTGCACTCTGGAGAGGAGTTTGTAGACAGGTCTCTCTGCAACCAACGCTGTCCTCACATCTCTACCCTGCCCATGCCACTGAAAGGGACTACCATTTTAATTGGGTGCTATAAAATTTTTTAATGTTAATCATAATGTTAAGATTTTTGTCTATGGTGTCAGGATCAAGGTTCTTTTGTCACCCATAGAAGTTTTCAGACACAGCAAAAGTGGATATCTTATTCTGTGTACACTAAGGGTCACTCTAGAAAATGAACCATCTTTGCTGTGTTGCATAAATGTGCTGAATACAGTTTTCACCAGGAAGCTGAGCCTTTGTGTGTCAGTCTGATCTATTTTGCTTTGGGTAGTTTGTCATTTGGGAGGTACATAAGGATCTAGTTGCTTAGACTGGTATTAAAGAAAACAACTTAAGCAGAGTTATATCTCATCAAAACCAAAAGAAAGTTTAGAGAAGTTTTCAAGAAGTCAGTGGCTAGGTTGTCGCTTTGTATGGTCAAGACTGCCATTTACATACATGTTTTAGTGTGATTTTTTTTGTTGCTCTGTCATTCATTAAACTCTAGTTCTTGTAACAGTAGTCACAGAAACACAGTGCAAATGCTACCTGGGATTTACATGTTTTGTTTTTAGTGATATATGCTTTGTGAATACTGACTATTGAATAAAACTTCAATTTTTTAAGGGTTAAATTCTGCTTTCAGCGGCCTCATTTGCAAAGATTAAATGCTTATTTGACTTTAGTTAGCTTGTGCCATCACTGCAAGGGAATTTTGTGGAACCAATTCTCAGGATAAAATGAGTTACTGCTGTTCATTTGGCCCTCACTGGGAGAGGAAGAATCCAGGGTATGGCTGGAAGGTAAAGAAATTACTACATGTATCAGGAATGGAGTCTAACCTGGGGTAGATGGGTATAGTTTTCACTGAATCAAGGCTGATTTATGCCAATGGAAGATTTGGTCTGTGTATATTTAGGTGGTTCAATTTTTCTGTTCCTTGGTGATGATTTTGAGATCTAGGAAGACTGAAGAGACTGGTGAATGGCAGCAGCTGAACAGAGGTGCTTGTGGATTGCATAGCCACCTTTTGCCTTGTAGAAGTTGAGAATGAGAGACACTTTACATGCCAGATAGCTTAATCAAAGATAGCTTAATCAAATTTATAAAAATTCTCAGAGGACATCAAACACTTTGAGCCAAATTCAACTGGTCTTTGTCCATATAACCTATTTTGTTCTGTAAATGTAACTAGAGGTTGTTGTCTCTGAATCTGTCAAATTAAGGTTAACAAATCTGAAAGCTGTACCTAGTATTACAATGAAGGAAAAGCTGGTTTCTCAGAAGAAATAGAAGAATTACTCTGTAGCTGTTTCTGAAAATTACTCCTGAAATTAACATTTATGTGCCTAGGCTATGAATTAGGTGGCACATGCACATCTCTGTGCACAGCATCCCGTGTTGTCTTTGGAAGTATTACTAAACCTGATCCCAGAACTCCTTCACTGGCCAAAGAATATGTTGGATTTCAAACTGTGGCAGTGTAGAGAAGCTGCTGGATGTACCTAATCTCTCGTGTTATGGTTAAATCTGATTTTTTAAACTTCTATTATTCATTAAGGAGCATATTCTGGGTCTGATATAATCTGTTATTTTTCCTGGAATTGTAGAGTCTCTAAATAGAATCCAAGACTTCATTATGCTGGTAGTTTTGTATGTACAATACAGTCTCTGCCTGAATGGGCAAGGGGAACAAGAAGGGAAGGAGGATAGAATTGCTGTTATCCTCTGGGATAAGGAGGATAAAGTCAGGCTTTTCCTTCCACCTCTTTTTAGGATCTTGACTAAGCTAGGAGCCTAGACTTTGTGGATTCTTTGCATTGCTAAAGCACTTCTTTCATTGCTTATAAAATGATATTTGGGCAGCTCAGCTAAGAGTGAGAGCATGGAAAATTGAGCCAAAGATACAAAGAGCTTTGCCCAAAGTCACATGTGAAGTAAGCTAGTGGCAGACACATTGCAGCATAGTTGAGTAGGCGATCCATATGGAGTATGTAATACTACTGTATCACAGTATGTCACCACTGGAGTCAATTTGATAATATACTCCAATCGCCTCCAGAAAATATGGAATAACTGCCCCTGATAGTTGTTGGCTAATGAGCCAAACCTCCCACAGGTATGAATCGGTGATGACCCTGTGGATGTATTGCCTGCAGTGGCCTCTAGCTGTGAGACAGTGCCTTTAGCCCCAGTGCACAGAGGTGAACAAGCTACTGTAGGTTATCTGGGCTGCAAACTTGCTGGCTGACAGCTGCTCCAGGATAACTGCTGCATGCAGGCTCTCATCTCGTGGGTTACAAATGTCCCTTGGTGACGGATGTGAAAAAGCATCAGTATCAGCAGTCCCCAAAGCTGCCGTTGCTGAGTAGCTGTAAGTCTCATCCCCTTTGCTTACCCCTCACTGTGTACTTCATTCATTATTCTGGCAAAACTTTAAAAGCTCTTCCCCTGCATCTGTACTGACAGGGTAACACCACTGTTTCAGTTTCACTATGCTTCTTACTAATTAGGCGAGCTGGATCACAGTTGCTAAGTCTTGTCTGAGCAATAGCCCTGATTGACTCCGAGTTCTCATAAAATAAAGCAACTGAGTTTATCATGAATGTGGGTGACACTCATGTGCACCAGAGCTCATTCACTGAGCCCCCAAAGTGCCAGGCTTAAAATCCGGTGCATTATTTCCATCCTCTGTCAG
Organism: Athene cunicularia; assembly: GCF_003259725.1. Taxonomy (NCBI): domain Eukaryota; kingdom Metazoa; phylum Chordata; class Aves; order Strigiformes; family Strigidae; genus Athene; species Athene cunicularia. The sequence continues at coordinate 96,231,949 of NW_020799091.1, forward strand.
TTTATGTGAGTATGCTGTAATAATGCCAGAATCACTACTGTATTTGAAAGCTAGAATCTCCTTATATGCAGAAGTTGTGATTTACTTCTCAGAAGTTTTGAATTCTGGATTGTAACCAAATGATTACCATAGAGTTTACATGAGTAAATTCTTCTTTTCCCTTTTTTTTTTTTTTTTTTTTTTTTTCTCTTGAACTCTGCCTCCTCCTCTTTGCCTGAGCAAATACCTTCTTGGTAAAGGAAAAGAAAGATAATGGCTTCTGTGTACTGTAATTGATGAACTTTCAGCAATTCAGAGCAAATCCAAGATTGCTGCCAACAGCCAGATGGAAAACAGTGTTAATGACATGTTCAAAGAAAAGTATGTTATTTTGATAGGGGATGGTCTAGAGACTTTAATCTCTATTGTTCTGGGGACTAATGGCATGGATAATTCCTTAAGTGAGGCCATTTTTAAACAAAAGTTATCTTTTTCGTAGGCAGGAAAGAGCAAACTGAAGAGTACCAAATGCATTTTCAATGCTCTGGCTGATATATATGCTTTACACTAACCCTTTGTTATGTGGAGTCAGATGTGTTCACATCTCATTTTTGCAGTCTGCCAGATGGTTAAAAGTTGGAACGTTTCTACTGCTGATGAGTAGAAATCATAAAATGGACGGTCCTGGAAACTAGAGCTAGGGTGGCAAGCTGAGGGTGCGGAGAAACAAAAAAGACTGTGACAAGGACAAAAAGGGGATGAAAAGGCTTTGGGGAAACTGGGAAACAAGATTCCTCCCCTTCCTCTTCCTCCCCTGTAGAGCCTGGAATGGGATGGAGGACTCCCAGATCGCAGGCTGGTTTTGCTGCCTGTAAATCTGTCAAGCCCACTGCCAAAGTAGGTGTCTCCTCCTTCTTAGGTCCTGGCCTAAGTGGCAGATGGGACCAGCAGCTCCACTAGCCCAAGTGTCCATGCTGTGTTTCGTGCTGCCATGGCTGTGGCTTTTGCACATGGCCACAGTGAGAGCACTAAAGGGAAGGGGTGCAAGAAAATGTTCCTAAGGGCACTCCACCAGTGCAGTGCCTGGGAAGCCTTGGGACTTCAAGAGGCTGTAGTGACAGTTTAATGTACATTGGATTTGCATTTTACTTTGATCTGGCCACAAATATCCCAAGTAATGGGTCATATTTAACTTTTCTTGAGAGATTATTTCCCATGACTCGTCATCATGAAGCATTTCCTCATGTGTAGCCACCCTGCTCCCCTCTTTGACCAGCCTTTGTATATCTGTTCTCTACAGATCCAAACTCCTTTAATTTCACGCTGCTTTTGCTCCTCCTCACCTTCTAATAGAGGGAGATTTATAGGAGAATTTCAGGGGAGGCTGCCAAGCATCCCACAGCCTGTCCACATTAGTTCTGGTCACAGTCCGTTTCAGGTGATGGGGGCCAGGCAGCCTTCCCCCCATCACCACTGAAGCTGCATCCAGCCCTGCTGTCAGCTATACTTGTTGCTTCGTCATGAATCACCATGTTGTTATCCTTCTGGTAACACCTTCTAGAGCTGGAAGGCATGCTCCAAGGGCTGTTGCTCCTGAAGCCCCTGAACAGGGCAAGATGCTTCACTTGGGCTTGGTGATGTGCTTCCTCTGCACATGATGCTAAAAAAGTTAATTTTGTCTCTCACTCTCCCTTCTTTCTCTGTCTTCCCCTCGCCCCTTTATTTAGATCTCATATTGCATACTGACAACCATCCTTCTTAAATCTGGAATCTTACATCATTATTTCCCACCCATGTTCTAATCTCCTCAAGACTCATTTGGACTATTTCAGCAGTCCTGTTGGTGTCCCAACGTTGATTTTAGGGTGTAATATCTTTTGCTGATGTGCTGTTTAATCCCCTTCTTTAGATTATTAATACAGACATTACCTCATAAACAGTTATGGGTGTTTGATTAGATACTTTCCACCAACTTGCTAGTTTATCATTTGCCATAAGTCTTTGCCCATTACTCTGTTGTACATTTTGAGACACTCGGTGTTTTTTCCCAGGCCATGAAAAATACTTCTTCTTTGGCTCAAGCCAGTAGCCAGTATTTGGGTATTTCCAGGCATGTTTCCTTAGAAAAAGAAACTGATTCTATACCTTAGGTGTATTCTGAGTGCAATTTGGGTTTTTTTAATTGAAAAAGTGCATCCTGACCTTTTTGCCCTAAAAGAGCAGAAAGTATGACAAGACCACTGCTGTTGCTCTAAATTCCTGTCTGTTTTGCCAGGAGCCCTGTACGCATCAGGCTCTACAGTGTGCTCTCTTCACTCTTTGGTCCTCAGAAATAGAGTTTTCTGCTGCCTAATAATCTGCAAACCCCAAATGTTGCCCTCCAGATTTACAACACATTTAAACTCAACTAATGTGGGTGAGTTTTACGGTATTACATCCCCTACATCCCTAGGCCATTACTTCTCTTCCTTCCAGTGTTTTTTTTTGTGACACAAAAGGGATCAATTTCTTCTGCTGCTGAAGCCTGAAAAGAGTGTTTGGCATGTACATTATATATTTCCTATTGTCTGTGATTACCTTGGATCAAAGATAAACTTGCTGGCAGTCATTATCACCTCCTTGCAGAGCAGCAAAAATTTGGTAGGACACTGTAACCTGCTATTTCAAATTCAACAAAGTAGCACTCAGAAGGAGGAAGGTAAATCTGCGGTGTGCTGTGAGTCTTCCAGGATGAGCTGACATAATTATTTGTCCATACTGCCTTGGTCATATATAGAGATTTTCCAGGAACCCAGAAACCTGGCAGATGTCAGGGCAGTGAATAACGTGGGAGGAATCCTGCAAATGTGAGAAATCCTGTGTCTAGCATGATCAGCCCTCGGGCTGAGCACTGCCTGTGCTTCTCGGATAGGTGTCGGAAGAAGCATACTGCAGTACGTTGGCTTAAATCAATGGTAATCTTGCTGGATCAGAAATCTGAACACGCACCAGATGTTGCCACTGCCCCTAAGGGAACAGCTGGGAATAGGAGAGGGAGCTTTGTTCCCAAACACATACCCTTTTTACCTGTGTTTTATGATTTCTGCTCTGTCATGGGGCCTCCTTGCATTGTGAACAGTAACACTCACTTCATACCCTCCACGGAGGAAAAATAAGAGTAAGATGGGATAACTTTAAAATGGCAAATGATCAGGGAGAGCCTGAAGATGTGCTGGATGAGACACTCAGCTATCTCTAACTGCTTTTGGTTGATATTTAGTCTCTGGGTCCCCTCTATAGAGAATGAAAAGAAACCTAAATTAGAAAAAGGTGAATTGTCCTTGGGAAGCGCCTGTGTCTTTTCACTGTTAACATGGAGAGTAGTTACATTAAGCACAGGGGGACTTGCACGTGGCTCTTCCTTAGATGGACTGAATCCTATCTTACATGGCAAATCCTCAATATGTAACACAGAACTGGGGATACACCCAAGCCTTTTCCAAACCCGAAAGCAGTATAATAACATCAGGATGACATTTTACACAAGTGTAGTAACCCTTTGGAAAGCAGGGAGTAGATGGCAGGCTGTGCAGGAGCAGCCATGTCCCAAACCCAAGTCTGGATGTCAGGACAGGAGGGAGGTTTGCATTGCAGAACCGCAGGTGATGTCTGAAGACACCTGGGGTACAGTCTGTGCTGCCTTGTCAACAGGAGACAGGTTAAGCTGCCTTCCTCCCAGCCTCCAAGCTTCCTGGCAAAGGAACCTGTGTAGGTGAGCAGGGAGGGAACTGTAGGGCTCTCCTGTAGGATCTCTCCACTGAGAAGACACGGGGCCAAGGGCTGCAGAGCACAGCGTGCTGCGTGGCATGGACCTGGCTGGCACACATGTCCGGGTCTGGGATAGCAGAGCTTCCCTGCCCAACATTTATACTAAGAGACCCTCAAAATGAACTCAGAATGAACAAAAAAAAATGTTTAAACCTTGAAGTGGAGGCCGACTGAGAATTCAGATTCATTCAGTTAGAGAAACTAAAGGAAGCCACCTACTCCTCAGTTACAGCTTCAGAAAATCTTTCCAATTCTGTCCGAGCTGTCCCAGAGCTGCAGCCAGTTGGCTAACAGCACGTGAGCCATCGCAGAGGCATTATTAACTCAGACAGAGGAAAATATACTTTCAGTTATTACATGCTAATAAAGCACAAACTAAACAAATTTAGGTAACAGAAGCAATTATATCATTAAACATTTAACTGCAAGATTGACTTAGATTGTTAATAATTCAAACCAAAGCATGCACACAACGAGGAAGGTAATTTTAACAATTGAATCTAATCAGTGCCTCAGTTCAAATGCATGGCTATAAATGTCAAAATACATAAGATCTGATGCAAGAACAGAAGTGGAACCAGAATGGATGAGCATTCCTCACTTCCTCGCTTGACCAGACTCCTCTAATTGGGAGGAAGTTAAACACATGGAGTGGGGGAACTTTGTGAGCTGGGTTATCTCCAGAGCTCTCTTTGGATACCAGTCAGCGTTCCTGACCAGCCTTTCAAAATCTTCAGGAAGCAGTGAACTGAGGCATACATTTCAGGCTCAGCCTCATGCTTGCATGAACCCTTCCACATTCTGCTGCCATTGCCTGCGACAGAGGATCAGCTGGATCCTTACCAAATGAAGAGAGGGCTGCAGTGAGGGATGGCTCCCCACAAAAGGAGTGGAGAAAGTCCCCTCCTTATCTGTTGCTCTTCAGATTGCATTGGAAGGAAGGGAGAGACTGTCGTGGGCTGCAGCGGCAGGTGGGTTTGGTGAAGATCAGTGCTGTTGGGGTGCAGGACGGTGGGATGTTCTCTCAGCTACAGGGTTGTATTTGTTGTCATAGTTTATGGCAGGCTGCTCCCTTTGAAAAAGTATAAATCTTAATCAAATAAAACTGATATGCTGCCATATTTACCCATCTCACATCTCACTGGTTGTCCTACATCATGTTTTAGTATATAAGTTACATGACAGAGTTATCCAGGGGTTGCCAGCTGACACAGAAACAAACCCTCATGTTAAATTGCCTGCAGATGTCCTCTTCCAACTCCTGTAAGGAACTTCTACCAGTTCTCTCTCTCTCTCTTTTTTTTTCTTTCTTTTTTTTTTTTTTTTTTTCTTGTGTGTGTTAAATAAAAGCAGCAGAAGAGGGGGAAAACAATCTCAGTTGAATTTCTGTGCTAGTGCCTCTGTTTGCAGGACAGGAAGCCTTAAGAAGACAATGCAATTTATAGGCAAGTACAACAAAAAACCCTGTGAGGATTTCCATGAACTCTAGTGGACCAAATGAGTTGTGGTTATTTTTAAGACTGAATAATGCCAAGCCTTATGTTGTCAAGGTGGGCTTTATAGAAGATTCAGACCTGAGGAGGTGAGAAGACCTTTATGTTCTGTTGGCTGTAATTTCTTTGATACTAGTACTTATGGCTTAGAGTTTTGACCAGACATTCCTTTTGTTTTGATATTGATTTAAAGAAAGCAGGGTTTTATCTGATGGACTTAACTTCTTATTCGGTGTGGCAGAAATCTCTAAGTAAAATTGTGACATTCTTGAAGACATTCACTGTTTCCATTTACATAATTAGGAATTTTGGTTTTGGTTTTGTTTTCATTGTATGAATTATGTAAGTTTGTGAACTTTTTGCCTGGTTGTCCCCCTTTGTTGGGGAAATCGTAGAATGTTGTTTCTTTTTGCTGGCTGGAGGAGTATGGGCTATTTATGCGTAGTTTTAAAATACGCTTTCTGTGAGTGCTTACATGTTCCTCTTTGCAGTGTGATATTTCTGGATGATCAGTCTAGCCAAAAGCAACTGCTAAAGGTTAGTGGAGAGCAGAACTCCCATTTAGACACCTACATTAAATACTGTCCCTTCAAAAGCTGTGAGTGCCAAACAACTCCCACTTGGAACAATGGAAGCTGGTGAGTGCCGACAGCTTCCGAAAATCTGTTCTCACATGACTTCAAAAGAGATTGATTAGCATGTCCAGCACACTGGTTTTTTTTCTGTACTTGCTTAGGACTGCTTGGAGAATATGAGTTTCACTTGGAGTGTGCTCAGCAGTGGCAGATGATGCACTAAGAGGAAGGTTCTTGCTGAGAAGGTGGAGCTCCAGGTGGCTCAGCAGGTAGGCAGGTGGGCAGGCAGCGTTTTGCCAAGCTTGCTTCAGGAGAGCTTTGGTCAGGAGTGTTAAACGTTGCTAGACAGGGAGAAGGAAAGCCCTGGAGAGCTACCTCTGTAACTCCCCCACGTGGATCTTTTTTCAGTAAGAAAACAAAAGCAGTTTTCCCACTTGTCTTAAACTGCTTTGGAAGTGACATAAACCCAGAAAATGCCACTCCAACATTACTGAAATAGGGATGTGCAGTTGTGAAATTATAGTAATATAACTTGCATTCAAACTTCATGTCCTGCGTAACTTCCATGTGGGGCAAAGGAGATAAATTTGCTCTCTGGAGCTACACATGCACTTCTTTCTTTTGTTTAAGCCTGAAACACTTTTCTGTTCCCTTCTGTGATGATGGAGAGAGGCCTGCAGGAAAAGCAGGATAGAAATTAATGTTTTGGAAGCTCTATTTCTGAACTAAGTTATCTTTGTGGCTTTCTGAAATTTCCCTTTAATTCTATCTATCACAAATCACCAGCCTTTTTTTTTTTTTTTCAGTAAAGCAGACCGTTCAAGAACAATAGGACTGTGCTAAAAGGAGGAATGATTAATTCTGAAAATCAAATAATGAGTTTCAGTTATCGTTGCTTTTTAAACATGGTAAACAGGTTGGGGACCAATATGCTTGCAAATGACCTAAGTCTTCCTTTCCAGTGGTAATCCGTATTCTTTTGAAAAGCTAATAAAAGTGGTGTATGAAAGAAATTCCTGGGGCACTGCAGAACTCACCCTCCTAGGGAGAGAGCCAGATGTGCCGGTTAATAACCTAGCAAGCATTCAAAGCCAGGGCAGTAACCGCTTGGTATCACCTAAGCCAGACGTTTGTGTCGGTACAAGGCAATATCGCATACTGGTCACATTCACAGCAGAGAGCTGGAAGACATGTGCAGCCTTATTAAAGGAATTAAAAAAAAAAAAAAAAAAAAAAAAAAAAAAGAAAGGAAGAGAAAAGGAGGGGACATGGAGAAGGAGAGGGAGACAATGTGTCTGTCCTGAGAAGCAGCAAAGTAGCAGACACACTCCTCCACATGTGCATTAGTCTGTCAGCCTGAATTCTGTTATCCAGATGTTGGGGTGGATCCTATGGCAGGGACCATGAAGGAAAAGGCTTTTAAAAGAAATCATATTTCAGTGGTGAAATTAACATTACCACGTTTTTCACATGCATTCACTAGTGCAATTTTTCAGAATACTTTAGTAAAAGAACAAATTCTAGATTTAGTGCTTTTTGCAGGCTTATTTGGCAATGCCTCTTCCAAACATAAGCGTACATGTGTGAAACTTGTAAATTGCTTTTAGAATCAAGATGCCTTAGAGTAAAGAGCATGTTATAATTCTTCATAAACCAGTCCTACTGAACTGAAAATTGTTTGTGGAGGGGGTCCTGAAGTCTAGTGGGCCTTTCTCAAGGCTCCACTCCTCAGCATCAAACCCTTTGAGAGCTTTGGCCATCACTTCAAAACAGTGCTTAGGCATAATAAAAACGTATATATTTACAGTGGCAATCAGACCACATCAGCATCAAAAAAGATTTTTTTTAAATCCCAAATTTACTTTCCCAGGTGCAGCAGAAAAATAAATTACTTATGGCATTTATGGCATATTTGTAACTTGAAACTGATGGCTTCACATTACTGGGCATAACGTGTGCGGCATATAAACAAACACTGCACAAAAAGACAAGTCCCAGCTTTGTCTCTTTGACACTTTGCTTCTGTGAGCGAGATCCCACAAGAACGCCACATGTGTATTTCTGCTGAGCTCGTGTTTACATTGAGCTCGGCTCAGCCCTGTCCTGATCTTGCCCACGCATGGCAGGATCAGGACATCTGATGGGAAACTGGGGTACGGTGATAGGAGACAATGTGCATGCCTGACCAGCCATGGTCATCACTGGGGAGAGGGAGAGCATCTGTGAATAAACATTTATTTGAATGTGTTAAACATTGTGGTTGTTGCTCTTGCCTGTAAATTTTTCATGAGGCCTCAGGAATGCCAAATTTATGTAAAAAGATAGTGATATGCAAATTTTACATAATTTGTAAATTATTAACCTCATATTCATGACTGATAAGGAGTTAGTTTCAGCTATCGCAGAAAGCAGAATGTGGGTACATGGAAACTTGAAGAGTGGATTTCTGATTATGCTGCAAATAGAAACAAGGCAATTTTATATCAGTATTAGTACAGTGCACTTTGGAAGCAGTCTGGATGTTTTCATACATAATTATGCCTTCAATAAAATTGTTAATTTATAGAGACAGCTGGTGTATCTTTTCTCGTGTTGGAATAGTATCAGCTGAGTAGGCCTTGTGGGAAATCTTGGTTTGTAATTTTGGTAAAAGCCAGACACACAGATGTAGATTTCTTTGTGGCATTTCACCGTTGGATGTGATCTCGACTCTGCTGTGAATCTCAGAAGTTAGTGGACCTCTGCAGTTCATTCTTGCATCTGTCACACAGTACATGGGGAGGTGCAGCACCACCTAATGAGGGTAAAAAATAATATTATTTTCCTTCGTGATACAGCCAGAGTGTAGCTCTGAGTGCCTGGCAGAGATAACCAAGCTAGCCGATGATGGTCCAGTCCAGCTTTGGTGCTGCCCACAGCAGAGGTGTGCTAGCATGATGCTGACGGCTTGCTACCTCACCCTGCTTGGCTGCCTCACTGTTTGAATTCAGCATCCCCTCTTGCCCTGGGAGAGGGGAGGAGGGGGTTTGTGGCTGCCTGCCCCTGCCCTCTCGGGCCTCAAGGAGCCGAGTGTTATCTCAGACATCCATTAACCTCGCAGTGTGCCCTGGCGTTGAACACACGCCTGAGACGGGGCTGGGCTGAGAGCTGCTGGGGCTCCGTGGGCGAGAGCTTTCCAGGCATAGCAGCCCGTCATTGAACACTGCAGTTTGTCAGAGTGAGAGCTTGGAGCCGGCAGGGTGTGATTCATCCATCCCGGCTAGGTCTCTGAGGCAATCTGACATTATTCGGACTGATATCATTAATTAATGAGGGCTGAATGTTATTCTTAGACACTGGATTGAGTATTGGGTAGAGAAGCCTATGAAAGGGCTCTTTGATTTTGGAAAATTCCTATGGCACTGTCAAATTTGCTAACAAAATTTAATCATCTGCCAACTTTCCAAGTTAAGGAGCACATCCCTTCTGGAGGTTTGACTGAGTCTCCTCAGTACCTTCTTGGGATCAAGGGATTATTTGATTCATATTAATGCCGAATGAAATGATAGATAGCCTCCAAAAACCAGTCATATTAAATCTGTCAAGCAGGCTTTGGAGAAAGTACTTTTGTTTGTTTGCTTCAGCACGATTTGATCCTCCCCCACCTTTGTTTGGCTGTGTTTGGCTTAATGCGCTCAAGGTGGAGGGCAGCCAAAAACCAGAGTTTTTGTGCAGCCTGGGGTTTGGTCACCGGGTTGTGCCACTGCCACGGTGACCCAAAGCCTCCCGCAGTGGGAGCAAGGACTTGTTCACACAGCCATGGCTAACTCAAACAAACCCCAAATTTAATGAGATTTGGGTCTGGTTGTTAAAAACATCGGGGTGTGCTCCAAAGCAAATGAAGAGAGCAGCTCCCCTTGCTCCCGACGCTTGCGTCCTGGGGGCTGGCACTGCTTTTCCCTCCTCCTGACTCCTTTCCTCCCTGGAGCTGCCTCTTGCCCCAGTGCCGGCTGGCTGCCCGTTTCACAGACCTTGCAGGTGTCCAGAATTAGCAAAGCCTTTGCGGGCCTCTGGCGGTAGATATATAAATATAATGCTGTCATTTAAAACCCCGGCCCCGGCAGGGCTGGGAGCGCGGGAAGCGCGGCGCACATGTGGGCTGCCCGGCAATCACACATGGATCCCATTGCAGCCCTGATAATGCTAGGGTGCGGGGAGAAGTGCGAGGGGGCCACTGGCAGGTCAGCCCCCCAGTTTGTCTGTCTCCATGTTGCTCTTGGTCTTTTGGTAAACAGAAGGGTGCCCAAGCACAGCCAGCTCCCTGGTTTCCTCTTGCTGCCACATTTTTTGGGCAAGGAGGTGGCATATGTGGCCAGCTGGTCTGCCTGGGCAGCAAGAGCTCGTCTGCACCGAGCCCAACGCTTTGTGGTTGAATTAATGTGCATGTTATCTGAGGTAGACACTTTTGGGATGATACCCACATAGTGACAGTAATCATGTCATCAGGTGTTCATCTGCACTGTGGGTCAGGTTCATCTTTCAGTTGTAGCATGTTGTCCTCAGGGCAGCTGCTGCAATATATGTGCAGGCGTGCGCACACATGCAGCTGGGAGCAAAGCGGCAGCCACTTTAGCTGAATAAAGCACATAAATGCTTACCATTTGGGAAAAAAAAAGTCTGTGATAGATTGTGCTAATTATAAAGAGGTTTGACGTGGTACCATACGTTCAGCATCAGAAAGACCTGAGTTATTTGAAGCCCTGATTTCGTTTGGTGTGGCTTGTGTCCATGAACCAGGCTGTAATCAGTAATTCTGGCTGCTGGAGTGTGGATTTTTTTAGGGATGTGTGTGTGACTTGCTTTAGATATCTGCTCTAGAGGCGCCCTTAAAGCATTTCCTTCCATTGCCAGGATCAACAAACGAGGTGCTGGAACAAACTGATAAATTAAATAGCAACAAGTTACCCAGACCTGATGGTATTAATCCAGGAGTTGTGAAAGGCCTGAAGAATGAAGTGCCTGAGCTGCTCACAGCAGAAATGTAGGGACTCAAGGGAAGAGGAGAATTTAGGAGTGACAGTCTTTGTACTTACTTTTAAAAACAAATATGAAAGGGGTGCTGGGAAGCACCTCCAAGCCTTGCTGCAAAGCAAAAATAACACCTGACTGGTTGCAATAATAAACAATGACAAAGTTATAAATACAGCTCCTACATCAATGATATGAAAGACACAAAGTGAGATGTATTTTCCAAAGGAAAATTGGAAGCCTTTGTTGTACCACAATTTTTAGAATGCACAAAAAAGCAGATTTGGAAGAAGAGGTTTCTTGTCAAGGGAAAAAGTGACATTTAGTCACCCGTTAAAAATGGATAGGAAAGAGAAAATAAAAAAATAATGGTAAACATTCAATTCTCGGCCTGGCACCCAAAATCAGCATCAGGGTGTCTCAAATTACATCCTAAATCTGGCATTGTTTAATACATTTAGTAATGAGCTGGAAAACAGGAAGTGAGGCTCCACTCCGATTGAAGATGATATGCATGTTCGTGTATTTTTTAGGTTATTCAAGAAAAGCTGAAGTAGAAAGCACTGTGCTATAACAAATCAATATGAAAATGCATATGAAAAAGTAATGTAGGTAGGAAAAAATATGTGCCGTTGAATAACTATCACTGTGATTAAACATACTGAATACTGATTTTGAGACACACTGCATTAATCTTCTTCCATGCTGTAAACGGGTGTCCTTCTCTTTGCTTATCAGTTCCTAATTAATAGTGAAATATGAATCTGTATCTTATGACAACTGTTCGTCATTGATAACTTTCTTAAAGTTATTCTGCTGAAAGTCCTGAGCTTCTGGTACACTTGTATTCAATTGTCTGGACCAACCAGTGATCCATGTGGTGCAGTGGCTGACAAATGGCAGTGACGGTAATTAATACCATAGTCAGCTGTTGTCGCTGCTGTGATGGGCCTCTGTGCTTGCGCCTGAGCATGGTGGCTGGGGTGGATACAGGATTAATGCGTGTTAATTCTCCAGAGAATCATTTTTAGCGCTGCTGCTGTTGGTTTTGGTATGGAGTTTGGCATCAGTGTATTTTTTTGAGATACCTGTATAAAAATATTTTTAGTTGGTTTACATTTACTGTCTCTTGCAGTGTAGAAATGTTCATTTTTCAACTTGTATTAAGATAAGTGAGAGGAGTTCAGTGGTTTCAGGAACAGAGAAATGGAATATGAAAAAGAAATACAGAAGAGTTGGTGCTCAGTGATATATTAGAAACCCACTCTACGACCCTCCTCTGGCCAAGGAAATCTCACTTATTCTGAGACTGTCACACAAAAGGCCCTTGGCCACACTGCCAAGTGGTATCAAATGCTTTTAGTGACCCTCAAGGCTATCTGTGGCCCCTGAAAGATGCTGTAGTATTCTGTGAGGCTTCTACTCTGGCATCATGCCTGCATTTGTGTGAGGATTGGGCACGGGGAAGGAACTGCAAGACCTGATGACTGGAGACCCCTTTTGCCTGGGAGTGCAGTATGGAGCAAGGAGGGAGCCGAATGATCATCCTTCCCATCACGTCAGTGCTTTCAGGAATGGCCTCGAACATTCACTTGCAAGATGAGGGAATAGTTTGGCCTCTGTCCCTCTAGGAAGCCTTCTCCTTTCCAGAGGAGACTGCCAAGGTTAATAGCCATGCATGGGTGTAACCTGAGGTGTGGTCAACGTCTTGTTTTTTGGGACCTGGATTAAAAACCACCACTAAATAACCACCTGTCTGCTGCTGACGACTTCTGGTTGTTCTTGAACTGAGCTGGATTTAAAATGGTAATGTGGATGACCCAATTCCTATTTACAATTTCCTCAGCTCTCCCATGGTCCCAGATATATCTTTACTTGGGAAACTACATAAAGCAGTTGCCACATACTTCTTTCAGAGTTTCCATTACTATCAGTTTGTGCAGAGGGTGCCAAGTCCAGTTCTCACTTATGTCAGTGAGATCTCAGTGCTCTTCTGAGTTCCCTCAGATCAGGGAGCTGGTGTGGCTGGCACTGGCTGCCCATTACCATGCATTTTGTAGGAAGTTTTTTTTGCCTTACTATCTACCATTATTTCTGTCTTCCTGATGTCCTGTAGGTAAGGTCTATGAAACTCTCCTCTGACTTGCATGCCATGTCTTCATTACTTTGAATCACCGGGGTCAGGATTCATTCCACCTAGCTTTACTTGTCTGAAAGCTAAACCTGTCTTCAGAGTGAATGGAAATAGAGGCATATCCAGATGGTGTTTAATCCCATTTTAAAATAGATTTCAAAGGAGCCTAGGCAACTCTTCTAGTCTAGATGTCAAACTTTTGGGCAGCTAAGGTAAGGTAAAGATAATCTCACTAAAGGATTTGCATTTATTATTGCTTCCTGATTCTGTAGTGGAAAGGTGCATTCACGGGTTTGATGAGTCTCCTTAAACTTTTAAAATAAAAATCGCATGCCAACTTTATAATAGTGGATCAGTAGAAAAAGAATTCTACCAAATACGTTTCAAAGTGCTATCTTGGGGAGTTCTAGTACCAGGTTAAAGGTATCAGAGGTACAGGGATTAGAAATTTGAATTTACAAATTACTAAATTAATTTTTTATGTCTTCTGTGGGTGGTAGGAGGTCAAAAGTGGTTCATGGCCTCATGGGACTGTGTCTTTTTAAAGTTTTGTAATTCATTTCTGTATGTTAATTTTCCTTTCACCAACACTTGTAGGATTACACATAGTTTTAAAAGTATATTTAATCCTGTCTCTTTAGGAGATTGGTGAAATATTTTGCTTTAATGCTTTGTGTCTGCTTGGGTCTGCCTTAAAATGAAGTATACACTAATCATTATTCTTTCCCTGCCCCAGAATGAGGTTCTTTTAAAATAGGTTCAAACGTACAACCCTGTTACCCAAGTTGATGGTATCATTCCTAGCTAGGAGCTCCGTGCCTCTTGCAGATTTTAACTTTTTTCTGACAAGGAGGCACAGCATTCCTGGCTATTTGCGCCATATGATGAATAACTGCAGCTTTTATCGTGAAGAAATCCCTGAGTGCTTTTCAAACAATTTTTATAGGAGTCACTTCACTCATCACTGAAGTGGAGCCAGTGCCAGGATGAAACATGGCAACCATTCAGTGGTAATCAGCATCTACAGCACTTCTGAAAAACTGGGACCATTCTGCAAAATGTCAGGGGGTTTTATGATATTGGTCGTGGGAGGCCAGGTCCTCAGTATGAATAAATAAACATTTTGGCCTTGCTGGTGTTTTCAGAGTTGCATGATTTCTACCCATGGCAACACTGTCCCTGTCTGAGTACTTTTCACTCTCTGAAGCCTTGAGTATACAAAGGCCACTTTTGTCTGATTTCCCACTTTGTAAATCTTCAAGCAGCTGTCAGAGAAAGTGTTCAGCATTGTCCAGAGGGGACACCAGTGCTGCTCCTCCCTAGTCCTTGTCCCTGCTGCTCACTGATCTCCACAAGCCTTTTGCGGAGTAATCAACTGCAGTCAGTGCAGGCCCTGCACCCTTCTCAATTTAGGATGAGAAGAAAAATCAGCCTTATCCTTGGCTTATTGTTATAGCCAACACCAGGTGGAGGTAACTAGCCAGGTGGCCTCTGTTTGTTGATCAGACAGATTCAGCAGCTCTACCAGTTGCCTGCTCCATCCCAAGCATGACATGATGTCTCCCTCTGCTTCAGTCTTTTGCTGTGCAGTGGGAAGATAGTGTCTCACCAGCAACAGAGGAGGCAGCAGTATTTTACCACTTCATGCATCTGTTATGAAGGCAAATTGATCAAGTAACACAGGCACAGAGCTGCAAGGTGGATGCATAAGTTTAAAACAAACACCAGGTAAAATTCCTGAGGTAAACAATACAAAGACATCTCAGATGCCTAAAGCTAGAAATCACAGCTTTCTGCCATCACTTAAGACAATTAAAATTAGAGATTATCCGTGTGAAGGTTTTTGAAAGGAAACTCTCTTTTTATGCAGTCAAAAGCCCCTCTTAAATCTGTGGGGTGTTTGCTTGAGTCAGAGCCATAGGACCTGGCCTGGTATGCATTGCCCTTGCAAACACAGCACTCTTCATCAGAGGGAAATCTCACACTGAAGAGACGAAAGAGCAGCTCCAAAATAATGGGTTTTGTCTTTAAGATGTGCAGATTCTCATGATCTTCTAAGTACATGCCTTAACTAGAAGCTGTCCAAACAGATTTAATGTGAACCCTGGGATCAGGTAATGCAGGACTTCCCACGGCATCAGCTGGGCTTTTCTGAAAAATATGATAAAAGTGAGGGCCATGACGTTGTGGGTGGAGCTGTATGGGAGAGAGCATGTGTCTGACAGAATTCTTTCCACTAAACTGGACAGTGGGCTTGTGATTTCAAATACTTTACTAGATACTGCTGGTGATCCTGATGAGCAAACCAGGCTGCCTTTCTGCTGGGTGAGGTTCAGATAACATCTAGCCCCACTGTTAGATACTTTCATGTGATTTAAATGTAGAACATTTATATTGTTTTGAATGAGATGATAGACTTTATTGAGAAGGTAGTTTTGGAAGTGCTGGCTATAATAGCAGCACTGTTAATATTACTGTCTTTGTCATGGCAGACACAGGAAAAGTCTTTTGGGAACCAGACATCTGACAGGCTTGACAAGGGGTAGCATCTCTTCTGTCTTGCTTTGCATGTGGTTATGACTTGAAACCATTATTTCCTCTGTCACAGGCAAACAATTTTGGCTAAAAATTGACTTGAATGTGGGAGACAGATCAGCTTGACACGTGTAGACATAACCTGTTGCACATCATCTTCCTCCCTCCTCCTGAGAAAAGTTGTGAGGGAGTTTCCTGAAATACTTCACTGACAGGAGCATGAGAAACTTCTTGTAAGGAGAGGTGCTTAAAAGAAAGGAAGGAATATGTAATTACATAGATTTCATTTATGCCAACATACATTTTTAATGATTTTCATTTGCAGGTAGCAAATCAGCAATTCATTTTCAAATAATCTGTTGGCTGGATTACTTCGAAACATTAAAATGTGTCTGTATATTTACATCTGAAAACAAAACTGTATAAGAAATATCTTTACGACTGGGGTTTTTTTGAAGAAGCAAAAAATGATAAATCCTTTCAAAGGGACTGACTATATGAATATTGCCATTTTTAAGCTATATATCACTGAACACATTGTCAGGAAAGTAATACAAAATGTTATACTTCCCTGCTTTGAGGAGTTCTGCTTTCTGAACAGAATAAGATTGAAGTAATGTAGAAGAATTACCTTGGAAACCTATCAAGGAAATAAAAAAGATGTAAAATAACTTCACAATTCTTAATTTAAGTATGGTGACATTTCACGAGAAGACACAGTCAAATGCAATCTACTGTAACACTTCCAGTCTGATTTCTTGCACTCAGGCTAATTTTCATACTTCTTGGGATACAACCACAAAATGGCAAAAAACAGATAGAGGCACCCCCGGAGTGGCTGCCAAGCCTGTGCCTTCCCTAGGTAAGGAGCAGGGGAGCTGGTGGGTCGTGACCCCTGTAAGAATAGCCTCCATGCACCCGCAGGGGAGCTCAGCACCGGTGCCACACAGGGTCCATAGTGCAGCCACAGCCCTGGGGGAACTGCCCCAAAGCTGCCTCCCACCAAACGCTTTTAACTCCAAAGGCTGCCCTCTTGGGTCTAAAGAGTTGATGTGAAGTGGATCTGGGAACGTACCAGTCCCGTTGCGGCAGAGCTGGGAAGCAGTGGTACTGGGGGCAGCTGCCCTGTTCTGGAGCAGAGGACCCTGTGCCCAGGTTGTTCTAAAGCAAAAATGTTTCTTCCAGGAATATTACCTAACTTTAAACAACTCCTCCTCTTTCATGTCATTTCAAGGTGGGAAAAATATTCTCCTGTCAGGCCGGGACTGCCTACACTTCTTTAACACGAGAGTGTTTAAATATGTATCTTACCCTCCCCAGGATATTGTTCAAACCACAGGGTCACAGGAAAGCTTAGAATGTGGTGGACAGCAAGGCAGGGTGGCAGGGGAAATGCTTTCCCTCTGAGGGAGATTGATCCACCATCTTATGCAGAGTTTATGGAGTCAGAAGGATGGATTTAACCATTCTCAGTGCACCTTGCAGCAATGATCAGCATCAGTGGGTACTAAGTCTCAAAGATGGAATTTTGCAGCGAGTTCTACATGTACAGCCATTGTGGATATGACTCCAGGTTTAGGACTTCACAGTCCCCTGCCGTGGGCAGGGACACCTTCCACCAGACCAGGTTGCTCCAAGCCCCGTCCAACCTGGCCTTGAACACTGCCAGGGAGGGGGCAGCCACAGCTTCTCTGGGCAACCTGTGCCAGCATCTCACCACCCTCACAGCAAAGAATTTCTTCCTTACATCTAATCTAAATCTACCCTCTTTCAGTTTAAAATCATTACCCCTCATCCTATCGGTACCCTCCCTGATAAAAAGTCCCTCCCCATCCTTCCTGTAGGCCCACATTAAGTACTGGAAGGCCGCTATAAGGTCTTCCTGGAGCTTTCTTTTTTCTAGGCAAAACAATGCCAAGTCTCTCAGCCTGTCCTTATAAGGGAAGTGTTCCAAACTTCTGACCATTTTTGTGGTCCTCCTCTGGACCCACTCAAGCAGGTCCATGTCCTTCTTATGTTGGGGGCCCCAGAGCTGGACACACCTCCCTCGACCTGCTAGCCAAACTTCTGCTGATGCAGCCCAGGATATGGCTGGCTGCATCCGTGAGGAATGAGGAAATGAGGAATGAGGAAATAAGGCAAAAGTTCATACTTCATGATGTAAATTTTTCTTCAGAGTCATGTGAGGTATTTTTTTTTCTACCTGAAACTAGATCTTAAGCCAATATATAGGCACATAAATAGAAATAACTTCATTTTCTGAGTGAAGGTTGGTTATGTGGGTTGGTGGCCCTTGTCATGTTTTTAAGTCTGAGCAGCCTTAACTTAACATCATAGAAGATGACTCCAGAGGGACTCCATTGTCTTCAGAGGGAGCCAGTCTGACTAGCCTAGAGCTTTCAGATAGCTAGCGTAAGCAGAAATGTATCCCCTGCTTAAACTCAGACTTAGCCTGGTAGGCCAAAAAATTCAAAACTGCCAGAAGACATTTACTTTCAACACTGAGTCTGTTTTTAAATCTTGCCCCCTCACACACACATACATTTTGGCTGCTATTTATCACTTTAAATTGTTCCCTATCAAATATGAAAAGTGTTATAAGTAGCTAGGATGAAGTGCAGGCTCTAAGGAAGACAGTGACAAAACTCCCCTGGCTTCAATAGAGACAGGATTTAACCCTCACCATCAGGTTTTTTTAGCTATGTATATACTTCTATTGATTATGAACTGTATCACTTTTTGCCATTTTATTTTGGCAGACTTTAATGCTGGATATTAGTATGTATTTTTTGAAGTCAAGCTGCTAGCTTTATAAAAAGAAATTGAATACTCACTTTTAAGAATAATTAGTCTGTTGAAAAAATAGCTGTATTAAGGTGTTAAAAACAGGAGACGGTAGAGCCGTTCAGAGGGACATGACAAGATAAACTGGTGCATAGGGCTCTTCATAAGGCAAAATGTTTGAATATTTTTTAACAAACTATTTAACTTCTAAATACTGTCTGGTTTTGGGTTTTTTTTTTGGGGGGGTTGTTTGTTTGGTTTTTTTTCTTCTGTAGTTTTCCATGAGAATAGAATTATTTTCTACACATTTGTATGCCCTTTGAAGTAATTCACACATCGCATCAATGCACTCAGACTGTGGCTATGAATTCACTATGTTGATTTAAAAACCTATACTTGAACTGTATGACCAGTCCACTCTGTGCATTTCCTGTAGTACATTTTCTGAAAGGATAATCAAAACTGTCTAAGCTACAGGACCAGAAACAAATCTGGCAGTGCTCAAATGTCTTTCACTGAAATAATCCTTTAGGACTTCCAGGAATCAATACATGGTGAAAAGACACTTGTATCTGTAGCTTCCAAAGCACCACAGTCTTGTCGTAATTTCAGGTCAGTGACTTCAAAATTTGCCACATGAAAAACTAAAAATATGTGTATTTTTTACAAGTGTAGAATATATGGATTAACAGTAGTCATTTTGAAAGATTGATGTAGCACATAGCTTGGTATACTGAGTTACCATTTCAGTAACTAATGGTTTTACATTTTAATGGAGTTTGAAGAAAATGTTGCTGAATTTTTACTACCAGTGGTTATTGAATCTCAAAGTTAAGTGATTAAAAATGAGCTTGTGGAGAGACAAAAATGCCTAACAGTGAACATTTTTAAAAGTATGCAAATATTTGCATCAATGCTTGCATTAATCTAAGTATTTTGACACATAATGAAAAGGCATTAGCATGAGGAATACATTATACAAAACCACGATAATCACTGAGATTCTGTAACATCTTGATGACCTTCTAAATCTAGCTGATGTAAACTTCGTTAAGCCAGTAGTAGCAATGATGTAATTTGCCTTGTAAACAGCTTGAGAGATTTGGATGAAAAACGTCAACCTTGGCACTTGAGGTTTTTTAAACAAGCCACTGAAAAAATGTATACATAGCGAAGTCATGTGTCTCGGCTTTTTAGTTAGGCTTCATCTCACCTAACTTCAGACATCTGCAGTGCCTGTATTCATCCAAAGCTCCCTTTACGTGAGCGCTCCTCTCCAGTGTGAGGCAACCGGCCATCTTTAAAGGCAGAAATAGTCTCGGCTGAAAGCAGTTGCTGAAAATTAACCAGAACAAAAAAAGAAAAGTGCTCCCACAGAATACAGCGCTCCCGATTCCCTGAAGAGATGCCGTGGGAGTGGCGCCTCAGTGCGAGAGCAGAGACGCGCGGGAGGCGGGGAGGCCTCTGGGGCAGGGGGGTCCGGGGCGGGTGCCCCCTCCCGAGGAGTTAGCTGATAGAGGA
>NW_020799091.1:96251833-96306535 GCF_003259725.1 Athene cunicularia
GGGGTACGGCCGCTGCGGGCGGGTGGAGGGAGGACATGCACATGGGCAGAAAGTCCTACCTTTCCCTTCCAGCAGCAAGCCAGCCCTGCACTTGCATGCTTTACAGCTGCGGCTAGCACGGCTTTTTGAAGCCTCCTTGTTTGCAGGGGCTGAGAAGGTACCGAATGTGTCTGACATCATCCACAAATGTTAAACACAAGTGTAGCTGGGTCGACGGAAGTTCTCCTTTGAAACATGCTTTTGAAACACTGCAGTCTTCAAAGCTGGCTTACATACCCTGCGCTGTGATACACAGCCTTTTGTTTTGCATAAGTGTTTGTTTTAATGAGGTAGTGCAATGCAGCTCATCAAAATCAAAAACATATGATGCACCCTAGGCAAGAGAAAGGCAATAACTATACAGATTTTTGAAGAGGGCTAGTCATACCACAGGCTACCATTATAACAGAAAAAACAACAAGAATTTTAATATAGCTGTCTGGCCAAATATATTAATTTAAATTGAATGGCTTTTTCTGATATTATAGCTGTGAGGCACAATGTTCTACTGGCAAGCATCTTCAAAACCTTTTTTAGAAGATTTGCTTCAAATTATTTCTGTGCACCAGATCTTGATGGTATGTACATTTGGGAGTCTAACCAAAGGAAAAAAAAAAAGCTTTTGATTAAATCAATGACCTTTCCTGGAGGTTGAATGAAATGGAGATTGTAATACAAAAAGCTACCTCCTCCAAACAGTGTTTTCTTCAAAATATTTACTGTAAGCTCTTCTCCATTAACTTTGCCCTAACTTTTTCAGAAATGTTCATAACCTTGTGCCAGCACAGAAATATACTGTCCCATTATCAAATCCTTTTAAATAAATTTTAGTCGTTTCCATGATTACTTCCCCAAATGGCTTGCTAACCACCAATTTCCATTCTTTGCCAGAGAATACCACTGGGTGTTGTTTACTCTTGGAAACTTGGTCTTTATTGAGCTCATGCTTTGTTGTGCTTCTTCAGAACCTGGTAATACTTGTTTCCTCAGCTAATTGCATCTCTTCCCACTTGACAAACCAGAGACATTTTCCTGCTGATGTGGAGAAGAATGAGTGTGATCTTTTCTTTAAAATGATCTTCTGTATTAATTTCACTTGATAAGAAATGGTGTCATCTTATCCTGGAAAATATCTTTGCACTTTGTTATTATTATGTGAAGCAGAGCTCTGGGAGCCCACTGGAGTTGAGAACAACATGTAACATCCTCCCCAGCAGTTGACGTTAATGGAAGTTGAGTCCCACAAGGAAAAGCAACAGCTTGTGTGATATTAAGCTGCCTATTATTAGATTAGGCTTGCTACAAAGCCATCATAAATCTCACCAAAAGGTACAGGCTCAGTAACAGCTACTGTGCTTAGCTGATAGAGGACAAAGGATCACTTTGCTGCTCACCTGGGCGGCCTAATTTTTACTTGGGTATGGGGCAACCTACAGGCAGCCCAGACACAGCATGAAGGGTCTCAGGATTTCTTTTTATGCTGTTAGGGGTGGATACTGGTTCTCTGCAACCCAAGTTGCCTTCTACAGCAAAATAAGTCTTCAGTGATCCCTTTAGGAAAGGCGCTTTTTTTTTTTTTTTTTTTTCCCCTGGCTTGTGCATGTCTGATGCACCGTAAATGACCTGGTCAGGATTTGACAGTCTGATTCTATGCTGATAATGCAAAGATTATTTTAGAACAGAAAGAAAATCTTTGCTATATACTTTTTGGAAATAAAGGCTACTGTTTTTCTTTCCCACACTACCACTGTTTTTCCCAACACGCTTTCCATGATTTTGGAGTGTAAGAGTGATTTAAAGTGATTCTGATAAAATCAGTTAAGGAAGGAACCTTCTAACAACATTTCTCTCATCCCCTTTGCATCACAAGTTGCATTCTGCTGTACTTTTAAAATGTTGGTGGGCAATTCTGAGCCCTCACAGGGGACAACAAAATTCTTCACAATGTAAAGTGACATCAATTTGCTTTTTCTTACAAGACATCTCCTCTATCCTCAGAAGATATGAGGATTACTAATGGAAATGTTAACTAATACTATTTCTAATATAATAGCTCTGCTGTTCTGAAACACAAAGTAATGGCCAGTCCTTCTGATAAGTGTGCCCTTCTCCCACCCTTAGCCTGTGGTACCTTTTCTGAAATCCCCATGCAGTCACCCTCTGCAGTTAATAGGAGTGCACCACTGGGACAGACCCAACGGGCAGCATCCTCCTTCAGTGAGCTGCAGGGAAATAATTTTGGCCAGAGAGTTTAGTGGTTCTGTCTTCATTTCCAGGTTGCATCAGTTGTCTCCCCACGAAGGTCTGGGTGGAAATCTTGCTTGTGGAGCACCACTTCTGACAGCAGCAAGTGACCCCACGGCATGAAGGGAGTGCAGGCGTAGCGCTGCTGGGCTGAGCACATGCTGCCGCCTCAGGTGTATAGTTTCTGCTTAATAACAGTGCAGATTCATGCTGTTTTGTTTTCAGTTACTTCCTTTGCCTTGAGATGTCTCCTTGGGGGCAGGTCATTCTCCATATTTATTTGTCCTGTGCCCAGATGAAAAATCAAGATCCATCAATTAAACCAGGTTTTGTGACCCATGGGGTTGAACACAGAATTATGGTCGGTCCCTACAAAGACATAAATGCCGACTCCAACTTAGTGGACTGAAACGTGTGAATCTAGAACTTAATGGCAATGCTCAGGACTGATTCTTTCAGCTGCTCTCACACATGGGTGGCACAGGGCCCTGGTCAGTTATGTGAGCAACAGTTAAAAGTGTTTCAAATAGGAACTTTTCTTCTCAAGAAGTAGTGCTATGTTTTAACATGATCAGCATTATTTCTTTAGCACAACCAGATAAAGAACAATTTCCTAAAGTGATAAGTTTATTTCATTATGATGCCAAAATAGCCTACTGCATATCCAATGACTGCTTTAATATCCAGACAGTTTTTATGTCTTTGTCCACTAGCCTGAATGCTTCTCTGAGTTTCTGACTCTTTCATTGGTCACCAGGTCTGGTATGGTTGGAGGTTGGCAAGGCTGTTTTTCTTCTGACTTACGTGCGTTTGATTACCTGATTTGCTGTTCTGTAAGTGTTGGAGGATGTCCAAACCTGTGTCAGATTTGAGTATTTTCCAGCAAAATGTTCTCATTTATAAGCCTGGCTTTTATGAAGCAGAGATGTATTTTTCTTTTATCAAAGGCCGCAGCTGTAACTCTCCCAGGGCTAGACCTGGAGAGGTGCTGGTGCCTCAGGAGACACCCTAATTTCAGAGATGCCAGTCTCAGCATAGCTTGGGACTTGGCCTGCAGTGTGACAGCCCTTTTGTCTCTGAGGTGGAAGGGGCAATAAGCAACATCTCTTTGGTGGGTGTGATCAGATATTTCCCTCCATGAATCACCTTGTGACAGCACAGTGTGTCTCTGTTCTGCTGTTCTTTTAATGCCACATGCAGAGATAGCATTTGTGATTTTGAGTAGAAGATCACTGTCTTTTTAGTCCTGCTCACTTAGGTTTTCTTCCTAGTTTTCTAGAAACTTAATACTAGTTGATACTCTATTAGCTTTCCATTTGAGGTGTTTGTTGTTTTGTGGTTTTTTTTCTTCTACAAGTTTCTGCATTTACCAGTAGCAACCTGTATGTCTACCTGCATTTGCCTACTAACCTCGGATTCAGGAAATTGCCTAAGTACATACTTACTTTCAGGGTAAACTTAAATTCCACCAATTTTAATAGGATTTAAGCATGTGCTTAAAGTGCAACCTAAAATTAAATGTCCTTCCTGAATAAGGATGTTCTCCTGAGTCAGACCCTGCATACACTGCCTTAGAATAGATCCTGGCTGTCCCTTGAGTATGTTAGACATGCCGGATGCTTTCAGAAGTGGTTAATCTGATGAAAGAATTCATCTCAGAGTCATAAACCACAAGTTTCCTTCACTTTCAGTCTGCTGCTTTGATATTGTTGGTCAGCTGCTTGTGCTGCAAGAGCATTTGTGTGGAAGGTTTCATAGTCTTACGGTTATGTAGGTAAGAGATCTACCCAGCTGCTCACACATAAGAAGCTGATGTGATTTTTATTTCTTAACTCCACACAGATAACCCCCTTTGTGAATACAGACTGGGCTTGTGTACTAGCATTTTGGAAGTGGAAGTTGTCAGATGAAGACCAAAACCTCCAATACTCAAGAATTAGGCATGAGATGATAAATCACAAATACTGCAAAACAAAGAGAGGGCAAGAAATGCAAGGGACATGTACATTCCCATGAGTCATCTTCCTTGGACAGACAACACACTGAAAACTTTGAAAAGGGAAGAAATACAGTGTTAACACACAGCACACTACCATATAAATGTAATATGGGAGATAGGCACCATTATTCCTGCTTGTGGCACACTGTTGTAAATTGGACACAGCTCTTTGAGTATACAGAAACATTTTGGCTTAGAAATGATTCTGTATGTACAATGTTTTGACATTTCCTCATTTTCTCACTTTTTTTTTTCTTTAAATAATCCAAAGCAACTCATGGAAATAAACTCAAATTTGCAAGTATTTCACATGGCTCACAATTATATTTTATAAGGGATATATTATTCACTTCTCCCCAAAATGTTGGAACAATATCCCCATTATGATATGTTCTTCTCAAAAACCATTCTCCCAGTGAAGTCTTACTCCCTTACTCCCCAATCTGCTTTACTTAGCCTAATTTATCTAGTGCATAAGGATGTTTGGTCACCCTACTGTATCCTTTGCATTTCCTTAGTACATTGTAAATATTTGGGGAAGGGGTTTATTTCCGTGCCTTGCCCAGGGAATCACCATGTAACTGATGAGATTGAAGCCCAAAATAGCATGGTCATTAGAGCATGAGTTTACGTATATAATTTCCATAAGGTACTTTAATGCACAAGATTTATTTTAATCTGTAGGTGGCAGGGTAACTTAACATAAAAAACAAACAACTGTAGGAAAAAAAGACACAGTAAGCAAATTAGCCCGAGGGAGAAAATCCTTCAGATGAAACTTCACTTATAGCAGCTGAATATTTTGTTAAGAGCTGAATACACTAAAATCATCATTATAATTGAAGTCAACTGTTTTGACTTCTTTTGTACAGTCTTTAAAATTAATAACATAAATAACCATGTATGGCCATTCATAGAGCAGAAAGTTCTGTTGTTTGGTATAGGAAGCTTGCAAAAGCAATCTACTTGTTTTTCAACCTTAGTTGAACTAACATGTATCATTTTATCTGTTATCCACTTCAGTTTTGTTTCAAAGGGCAATTTCTAGAATGACAACTTAGTAACATCAGACTTGCTGTAACTTTTGCTTTTTTGCTCAAGCCAGTAAAACATCCCACTTCTTGGCAGTTGATTAGAACCATTTACTATAATTTTTTGATGCTGCAATTATATGGTTCTATGTCAAATAATACACTCCAAATTCTTTCCTCATGGAGAGAGCTGTGTGGCTGGCAATATCTCGATGGACTTGCTTGGATCATACTTGCGAAATTGGCAGATACACAGCTTTGGTTTTGCATACGCTTGGCTTGAACAAAGCCTACACAAGCGTAACTTTGAGAGAAATGCATTCTTTTATAACATTATTCTTATGTGTTATTTGTACTCCAATGGCAGACAAAGCTTCCCCAACCCCCAGATCTGGGGCTGCCATTTTGAGTTTATGATTGAAGGTCCTGATCCAGGAAGGCATCTGACCAAGTGTGATATTGTAGTTCAATTGCTTGTAATTCCTTCTGTCCCACTTTGCCCAGGACAGTTAAAGAGCAAGCAAGGGGATGAGCTGGGGAGTGAGTGACTGAATGACAAAGCTGCTGTCTTGGCAGGTGGCAAGTCGTGCTGGCCAGGGATGGAGGTGATCTTAAGCACTGAGCCTGGGCATGTGCTAGATGACCATGGAGAAAGGAGTGGGGCACTTTCCCTCCTTGAAAACCTTGAGAATCATGCTCTTTCCTTTCTTTGATTTCATGACAAGTGCCCTGAAAACAGAGTGTTGAAACCACTTAAAATACCTGTTCAAGGGAATCTCCAATGTTTTCAAAGCCTGCTGTTATTTTTGTTCAGGCCAAAACTATTCAGCAAGTTAGTCCTGAACTAGCAAATGGCTTCATCTGTCCCCAAACCACATTCTTGGGCAAATAACTGCATTGCCCATAAATAAATACAGTTTCACTGAACTGTGATGGAAATGATGCATATGGTAAGAGGTCTTTGCAAGCTCAGCCTTGAAGGGGAACAAGCACTGTGCTTGAGTGCTGGGGTGTTAAACCACCTGGCTATTTAAATACCT
The DNA here is from genome assembly GCF_003259725.1 of Athene cunicularia. NCBI lineage: Eukaryota > Metazoa > Chordata > Aves > Strigiformes > Strigidae > Athene > Athene cunicularia. The sequence goes on from NW_020799091.1 coordinate 96,258,187, forward strand.
GTGGCTAGTTGTCAGAGTAGGTTGATATGCTGAGTAACTCCTTATGAAGTACTGGCACTAATAGTAGTGTCAGCAGCTCAGGGTACAAAGGTCAATCCATCTATACAGGACTGTTTTTCAAGTGTCATTTTTCTATACTCTTGGTAAGAGTATCAATAAAATGTCTTTAAAAAGTCTGTTGAAGACTATTTTCCACATCAGACAGGAAAATCCAGGTTTTCTGAAAATTGCCTGCATTTTTTTCACCTGTTGTTTAGTTCTCCTAAAACTCTAAATATATGATTACACTGGTAGGTCTTGCAGTGGACTGACCTTCAATGGACATGCAAACCAGTGGCTTCGAGCATTTGTGCCTATAGTATGTGAAGGCATGAATAGAGGCTCAGCTACAGCTAGAATTAAGCTTCTCAGAAAAAGTCAAAATTTAAAAAATAGTCCCAAGCCTGCAAAACCACATCCATAAATTTCTTACATTTTATGTGTTCTTCATGAAAGTCAATGAGAATGTAGCGTTCAATTGTGTAAAGATAAGCTCGTATATAAGTCTTTGCAGGACTGAAGTTCATGTGTGGTATTATTTTCAAAACCAAAATGAGATCATTAAAAAAAAATCCAACAGTTACAGTTGCTAAGTGACAAAAACACAGGTACCGGTAGTGTCCTTTGTTAAACCTAGGACTTGAAAAGCTATGAAATATTAACACTTAAAAAACTCATAAATCTTGGTTATTTTGAAGTCTAAGGAGAACTTCCTACTTTCCTGTTCCCATTCTCTTTCCTGCTCCCTTTTCTTTTCCCTTTTCCTTTTCTTTAATGCCAGATCATTTAAAAAAGTGACACTGACATGAATAACATTTCTTCTCCCCTTGTAACCAATTTGCCATTTACAAGCCAAACAAAATTTTCCTCTTGATTCTCTTCATTGCTAACATAGAATTGTGTATGGGATACTGGTTACAAATCTATGGGTGAAGAGATGATCACCCCTCCATCAAGGCAGCCATTCAGCATAGGGGCAGATTTGACTGGAGGGACAGTCTGGGATAGGCTTGCCTCAAGTAGATCCTGTCCGCATTTCGTAAGGAAACAGAGCTCTCCATCCACTCAGTGGAGGGGTTGAGAGCTCAGAGATAATCAGCTTTCTATGAGGTTGTGTAGCTCAGTAGGGAGGCAAGGGAAACAAGCTGTGTGCCCACCCAGGGAGAGGCGGGAGGAGCAGTTTGTGCTGCACTGGGTGCATTTTGCATGGCATTTGGCCACGGCTGCCTGGCATACAGCTATGGACCCAGAATGACTACAGAACCCTGACGCTTGCACAGTGTCTGCAGGTGACAGGAGGGGATGGAGGAGTCCTTGGCTGTGGGGAGGAGGAATTAGGGAGCAAAGATGCAAAGGAAACCAAACCGCCTCAGTGCCACAGCTTCTTTTTGAGAAATGCAGTAGCACTTTAGATAGACGTGCTTTCACAAGGAACTTCTTCTGTAGACCAGTCACAGTACGTTGTGGGAAATACTGGGCTAATTCTAGAGTAAGATAAAGTGATTCAAAGTCAGATCCAGCTCAACAGAAGAAGGGAGAGTTTAAACATTTATATTTCAGTTGATACAGTCTTTTGGGAAGATAGAGATTAAGAAGTAGATACCCTGTGGAGTTGAATGTCATGAACTGGAGAAGTTTGGCATCTTCTAGGGCCAGGCCCAAAACACAGATCCTTTTAGAAAAGTGCCCCATTCTGCAGGACTAATGCTGCGTACAAAAACTTTATTTCTGTTTTACTGGATCTCAGCTAATTGTGAATGGTTGTTGGGAAAGTCACAGGCCACCAAGGTAATTCAACACACATGTTTTAGCAAGTTTTTCACACATGTCTGGCAAGCCTTTCATAGTAGGAGAAGGCTTTAGGGATTCTTTCCAGGGCCTTAAATCATGCGTTAAATTCTATCAATTATTGGTTCCCTCTCTGTCTCCACTTCTGCTCAATTTTTGTTATTGGACAGTACTTTTTGTGTCTTGTAACATGACCTACTTAGAGCCCTTTGAAACTTGAAATTTTGTTTGCAGGAAACTGTGACACTGGGTAATTTTGTTTAATTCTCAGTGGGTTGAAACCTTAGTCCCATTGAATAAAAAGGAGTTTTGCCATCCATGTCAGTGGAAGCAGGACATTGTCTTTATTTTTCCTAAAACACTGTGTAACCTACAATGTGCTTTAGATATGGGTAAAAAGATTGTGATGATGATGACAAATCCCATGTCTGTAAAAACTCTGAGTTAGAATTATTTTGGCAATTAACTATATTCAGTGCCTTTTTCCAAAGTGATAAGCATTTTATGCCCTCAGTTTTAATCCATTAAAGTAATTGAGAACTCTTTTGCTCTCTTTCTTGCCAGTCTATTTAGTCCCCAAGAGAAAATATTTTGGTTTATCGTTGCCAAGTCCTTTGATTTCACTGTAGTACTTTTAAGATAATAACCTAATTTTCTTGTATGTTGTTGGAAATGTCTTTCTCTAAATGTGCTGAGATTTAGAAATGTGGTCATGCAGAAATCAGATCAGGTAGGACTTTATTATCAGCATGACATTTCTTGGATGTTGGGAATACTTGGTATTTGCCATCAGGCTTTAGAGTTCCAAGGTACCCTGTTACTCTTTAGAAGAGTTCACAGGCACGTTCTGTTCTGGTAATAAAAATTTATTTTATAAACTGCTTAAATAACACCAAAGGTAGAGAGTTAGCAACAGGCAGTTCCTGGGATCACCCAGTTTCCAAACAGAAGTCCTTTCTTCTACCAGATGATTGTGCGTGGCCACCACTGCAGATAGGTGGTAAAGATCCCAGACATGGGATCTAGCAGAAGAGAGGAATGAGGCGTTTCATTGCTAGTGATGTGTGAGCTATTTGTAGCACATCATCATGCTGTGATTTGAGACCTATCCTCTCTGCTTTTCGGAAAGCCACAAGAAAACTTCAGTCTCTACAGGCATTTTTGGTTATTATTTCCTCTCACATATTTGCTCTACTTTTCAAAAAGGTGGTAAAAATTTTCAGTTTAATTGTATAACTGAGATTCAAGATAGTCCAGTTTTAGTTAACAGTGATTTTTTTAAATTATTTTTTTTCTCACAAGGCTTATGGTATTATGGGGTCTTAGAGAGAGCCAGAAATACCAGACAGTTACAGAAATGTGTGACTTATCCTTTTTGGACCACAGAGCCTAGCCTCAGGAGTATTCCTAGATGTACTATTACATTTTCCAAGTGCTTAATTTCTATTTATTTTTTTTTAATTACTGCAAAATATTTTTTCAGTGATTATTGTTTTCATGCTTTCAGTATTTAAAAGGGACAGCTGAATGTATTCTTCTGTTCTAGGCATAAAAAAAGAAAACCAAAGAAAAACAAGTTACCAGTGTGGTAGAAGTAGTTTGCTTTTACTGTGTATGCATGCAGCATGCATTTAGTGTTTGGAAACAATTACAGGAATGGCATCTCCTTCAACCTGAGATTCTCCTTCATAATTTTGACGAAAGACAAATGTTCATGGAGGAGTCTAAGTAGTTCATTGCTGCATCAACCCCCGTCCTGTTGCTCTTCTAACCGTGCCTTGTCACCAAGGGTGGCACCAGGGAAGTGGTCGCTACTGCAGACAGGGTAATTATTTCAGTTTTGACATAAGATGCTGTGAGATACCTGGCATGGATTGAGACAAACTAAGTAGACCAAAGTTTTGTTTGTATGTCTACCATTTCTTTTACATTTTCTCTCTTCCTGATGCTGAAGAATTCACCTTTGGTAGAAGACAGCTGTCTAAATGGAAGGAGTCTGATCAATACTGGGAAAAAGATCAATGGGGAATCAATTTTTTTTGTTGTGCTTCAAATCTTGAACTACATCTGAGTTCATAATTAGCACAAAGATGTATGAAAGTCCTGAGGGTTTCTATTTGTGTCTATCTGTTTGCTAGGGTGGGGGTGGAGATATTCCAGGGTGTGTGCATGTATCTCGAGGTGGTCAAAGGGTGGCAGATTTCAGTTATTAAGAATGATCTGGATTAGCCCTGGTCTTTCTGGGTCACTACATTTCAAACACAGATATTTCACATCTGTTTCTTGTTCACAGCCACTAACAAAGAAGGCCAATACCAAAAGAGTCCCAGTTTTAGATGCGTGTCTGGTCCTTTAAGGAATTCAGCTAGTTACTGAGAGAGGGGGGGGGGGGAAAAAAAAAAAAAAAAAAGAGCATGCAATCCTCCAAAGCATGCTATAAAAGCCAGAAGAGTGTGAGAGACACTTTAATAGGTTCCATTCTTGATGAAAATCTTGAAACAGCCTCACTAATATGGTGTAGAAATCCAATATGCCAGACATATTTGCTGTGTGAAATGCCCATCAATCTAGTGCTGGCAGGACCTTGAAGGACAATGTTCTGTAATACCCAGTTCAAACTATTGTGTAGTTCAGTTAAAGTTATCTAAAACATTTGGAAGAAAGTGATGAAAAATGTCAGCCTTTGCCTTCACAGTTACGTCTTTTTTCCTTGAAGAGAAGTTCCTTTTTAGAAATGTTTTGGTTTGGTTTTGCGTTTTGTGTGTGTGTCCTGTGGTATCGTCACTTAACCAGGTTTAAATTAGCATCAAACATAAAACAAATAGCTTTCATATCGGTGGCAACTTTCAGCTGATGGTTTCAGCACACTTTAATTATTAGCCTGTACAGCACTCCTTTGGCATTTGGTGATTCAACTGTTAACATTTTGAAGATGGGAAAATTAAGGAAGAATTAAAAGAAAATTTAGGTGCGATTCATCTCACATAAGCAGAGTTGCCCAAAAGCTGGATGTCTCAGGTAATCGTACAGGTTCCCTTTTTAGGTAATGGAGAGAGAGAGAAAGAAGTACTTTAAAGGTGTGATTATTCATCTCACCTCATTTAAGCAGATGTTGTAGGTGAGACTGAATGACATGACGAAGATAGTTGTATTGCAGAAGAAGTCTTAGAGAACTAGCTTAGTTTTCACACCTACATTTAAAATCATTGAAGCCTGATGAAGTGAATCCCACTTCAGCAGACAGTGATTCAATTCCCTGTCTGCAGATGAGTGTGTCAGCACTTCCCTGTTATGCAGTACATGTGTTGGCTATTGCAAATAACTCGTGTCAATATAATCGTGACATGTAAACAGAGCTCCCATTTCATGTCCCATTTCTGTGTTGGTTTTTTTTTTTTATGTAGAGAGCATAGCAGTTTTCCAAAGATGATTAGAGCAGAAAAGGTGGGCAAACAGTGGTGTAGTCACCAAATATATTTTGGCTGACAGAAGTTTAAATAGCTTGACTCATAGTTAAGGACTCAGATGCAGTAAATGAAGTACTTTCACTCTGAAAACTTCCAACATTTCATTTCTGTTAAACTTTGTCCATCGAAAACCAATCCATTCTTGGTTACTATTGTTCCATGAAGTAAAATTTAAAAAAAATCATGTTGCCCCCAAATGAGGCTCTCTCCTGACTCTTCGGTTCTGCCAGAGAGTGAAGTGACTTCACTGCTATGAGAGGAAGGAAGGTGGGGATGGGGGAAAGACGGGAAGGGACTAATTGGCTGAACGGGTCGGAGCAGCTGAAGATAGTGCGTGGGGTGATGGAAAGGAAGCAAAGATGGGAGAGTGGGAAAAGATGTAAGTCGTAACCAGCCCTGAGGGCAAAACCGACAGTGGATGCCACCACAGCAGGAAGAAATCTCTTTTATCTGTTCTGTTAAAGTACTCCTGTTATGAAAAGAAGTAATTTCTGACTTTGGAAAGAGCTGTTCATTGTGTCGTGTTGGAGGAAACAATGCAGCCGGGCGAGCCAGCAGCTCTCCCTTAGAGGGGCCGGGAGCACCCTCTAGTGACGGCCGGTGCCGAGCTGCCCGCAGCTCCCAGGGGTGCTCAGCGCGGACTGGGGGGACATCGAAGGGACGAGGACGCGTTCCTCCCCCTGCCACTGTGGTGCAAGACCTGGTAGTAAGGGAAATGAGAATCATGAAAGCTTGGAAATAGTACTGGAGGAAAGGGTGCTTTTTGTGGGCTGCATGCTGCATTGTCCTCAGTGGCCAGGTAGTGATAATTAGTAATAATTATGCAGCTTTGCATTGGCTGCTTTGGCTTTGACATAGCAAAAGCAAATGCCCCGCTTCACTCAGAGTAGTGCCCTCCTCCCAGAGTTGACCTAAACGTTTCCAGACATGGACAATGGACATGAGCTCACCCACCCCAGAACTGGACCCCATTTTTCCCGGGATGGAGTTTGTGCCCTCAGACCTGGTGCTGCATTAAACCTGCTCAGGTGTGGAAAGCAAAGGTCCCTTCAGCATCCCTGAAGGCCCAACAGTCCTGGTGACTGGGGAATGAGAGTCCATCACACCAGAGAGGAGCACTTTTGCTGCTGGCCCTGCAGCCCCTCAGGGCAGGCTGTGAAATTCTGTTCTCCTGAGCACTCCTGTTTGTTCTGCAGCTAAAAGCCCATTTCTTTGTGGTGAGGGGAGAGTTTCCCCTTCTGTGAGTTGATTTACTGACATTTTCTTCAGAGCCAGCTGAAAACTGTGAATTAAAGGGAGGAAGTCCTGCTGAAGGGTTTGCTGACAACTTGGTAAGAGTGTATTTGGCCCTCACACACTGATCTGAGATGACCAAAGTGATGTTTGGAGATACATTTAAGCAAAATGCTACATATTTTTGAGAGGATTAAGACGTTTGCAGATGTATCGTCATGTGCCATGAAGTAGCATTAATTTTCCTAAATTTCTTAAAATCTGCATACGAAAACTTCAATGCAAAGTCTTTTATTGTACTCAAGTTGTTTTTTTTTTTTATTTTTAGCCTGATTATAATTGAGATCCTTGTTACCTGTAATGTCAATAAGAGGAACAGAGCTCTCCTTTTCTTTTTCCTTTCCTTTCCTTTCCTTTCCTTTCCTTTCCTTTCCTTTCCTTTCCTTTCCTTTCCTTTCCTTTCCTTTCCTTTCCTTTCCTATTACTATTATAATGTAAAGAAATATGTACAGTTAAAGGAAGTGAAGGGCACATTATTAGCAGTACTAACAACCATTTTGAAAGTAAAAGGTAAAGAAGAGAGGTGGGCAGGCTGCTGATCATGCATTGTGAAGACGTAGTGGCACTAGTGAGGGTAGCAGAGTGTGTCTCTAGTATCTTGGTCAGCCCAGGCTGAGAACAGTGTTCTTGGTTTACCTCACAGACAGCAAGATTGATTGCAGATCTGTTTACATAGGGAATATTGCAATATATTTCCTACATTGTAACACTCTAGTGGATAAGATATGAAAAAATCCAAGGACAGGATTGTTTTTTAGAGATAGTGGAGTTTCAAATAGCATGAGAAATGGTCTCTTTGGAAATATTTTACATGTGTTTAGGTGAGTACATGCCTATTGGACATATTCTAGTATATCCTAGAAAGGATGCAACAAGCAAACCAACATTTTTCTTTGGAAATTTATATTCTTTGTTTAGGACCTAGTCTAATTACTTCTTTTGCGTGGTCAAACCAAATATTTAGGTCTGTACAATGCCCTGCTAGTTTAATCAGACTTAGATCAACATGGATCAGATCCTTTGTCTCCAGTTTAGAAAGCTCTACTCTGAAGAGGGACCTCTTCAGTCCTAAAGGTAGAAGGCACTTAAAGCAGTGTTTAAGCCTGTCTGTATTTGGGAAAGATCTTAAGCACAGCTGTAATTTTAAAACATGTGCAAAACCCCTGTGTTGATCAAGAAACTGAAGCACATGGGTAATGTTAACGCATACTGTAGTGTTTTGTCGCTCTGTGGTTTCTAGATGCAGGCTTGAAGGTAGAAGAAAATTCCAACAGAAAGGAGCCCAGACAAATTAGAATTACAAGCTTGAGAGAAATTAAGGGGTGAGGGAGTGTTAGGTGACTTGTGTGGATTTTTAGTACTTTTTTGTGTTTTCATTCTGTTTGTTGACCAAGCTGCATTTTTTCAAACTCACACAGCATTTCAGACAATAGCACATAGTTGCCTAACATAACAAAAACGTATTTTCTTTCTATTTAACCTTAACAAAATGCAGAAAAGAGAAAAATAGAAGAAGTCTTTGTACTATTTTTCTTTTGCAACTGGATGATGGTGATTTGATAACCCACTATTTTCCTTTCCTTACAATACCAAGGCTCTGTCTTGCAATTGGATCGACATAAGCATAAGCTCTCAGAAATCTGCCTGTGGGTATTAGTTTGAAAGTCAAATAAACTTCATTGAATTCTTTGGCACAGAATGTGTGCCAGTTGAAAATGGCAAAATCCTAACCAGGCTGTGGGGCTCTGTAAAACTTATATAATAATAATGAAGCTCAGCAGAGTCTGATACTGCCTGCCTTATACTTCTAAAAGCCCTATATAAATCAAGAGGAGGTTTGTCTATATGGAGATAGGCTGGAGAAGAATCATTAATAAAACCTGCTTATGAATTTGTTAGATCCCATCCGCTGGAGAGCTGGAACTGATACTTCAAGCCTCTCACTATATTTGAGAAAAAAAATATCATGGGCTTAACTGGAGTGGAAGTCACCCAACTGAAACATTATACAATGCTTTGAAATTTCAAGAAAAAGGTTCTAATCTTTTGGCTGTCTTGCTCATTGTTTGGAGATGAAAAGGGAGGAAATCAACATCCCCATGAAATACAATTACTGTAAATTGCTTTCTTTTCATACTGTTTGTAATGAAAATAGGAAAGTTACCAGAAGTTACCTACTCTGCAGAAGCACAGTAATTCGGTAAGTGTAGACTGCAAGAGGACAATCAGCAGTGCAACACCAGATTTCTATATGAACCAACTAATGGAGAATATAAACTATTGCACGGCAGTGCTGACTCTGTATTGCTCTGAAGTGACCTGAAGTCATTTTTACAGTGCAAGAAACCAGAGCTTCTTAAAGTGAACTATAAAATCAAGCTAAACTTGTAAAACTTGAGTTGATCCTGTGGCACCTCAGGGTCCAGAGCTGTCTGATGGGGCTCCAAGGCTTGTGAGGCAATTGGAGATGAGTTGAGATACAGGCTCAGCTGGGTGGCACGCCACCAAGCTTGAAACAGGGTCTTCCCTGGGGTAGCTCTGCCAGATCCCAGTTGCACTGGTCCTGTGTCACTCTGTTGTGTCCGGGCTTTCCAGTGCTTCAGTCCTCATGGAGCACCTGGAAACAAGGATTTCCCAGGATCTAGCGGGTGGCGGAGCCATTCCCATGAGCAGGAGTGTGTGGACAAGCCTTTCTGCAGCCCTGCCCCGGGTGAGATGGAGCAGCGCCTGCAGGATGAATGCCCGAGGGCCAAGCAGGCAGTGCTTCGTGTCCTCCATGTGTGTCTCTCGAAAAGTGCATGGCCGCGTTTCACCTTCTTCGGGTAAGGATAGGAGGAGAAGAGTGAATTATGTGTCATTGTATACCGTTTGAAAAAAAATGCATGCCGAATGCCAGCAGTCATCACCAGTTACAATCAACACTCCGATTTCCTTTTCTTTTCCTAAGGAGCTTGAGAGGAAGGCATTGGGAGAGGGTGAGGTCAGCTGCTTCCACTAAATAATGCTATGACAAGCCATCATTATTTCTTGAGTCCCTGGTCAGAGGCAGGACCTTATTACAGTGGGACTCATCTACCCAGTGCTGCAGTGCTTTATGTGTCCATGGTTTGATGTTATGAGAAATCATAAACTGGTTGTATTAGGAGCAGCTTTTAAAAATTACAAGTTTATCAAAAAATCAATAAATTCTGACTTCCTTTAATTTTTCCTTCAGTTTTTGAGGGTCCTATTTTCAAGCTTTTCTCTTCTAGCTGAAATCTCAGAATCTCTTAACACCAGGAACTACGTCTTTTACAGAAACAGAAAATGTTGTGGGACTCATAAGGGCAAGAGGGTTGTGCCAGCACTGGATCCTGAGTGGTTCTTCACATGTAGACTTTTACACTGGATGGTACTGTGGAAACACTTTGCCTTTCTTATTCCCTTTTTTTTTTTTTTTTTTTTTTTTAGCAAGGGTCTGGACAGAGTTGGTATTCTATTTGCACAGCTGGTAGTTTTGGGGTACCCTGTGCCTGCCAAGTACTACAAAAGTACAAATAAAAATACAACACTGAATAAAAAATTACTATCACACTCCAACTGGGAAGGGAATTGCCAGTGGAACCATCTAATTTTCATGCATGGATAGAGCTGTGAAGCAAAGGAGGAGTGTGGAAAATTTAAGTCTATGGCATTCATGCATTTTCTTTTGAAATGTCTTTTTGTGACTTTCTTTCCTCATTAAGAAAGAGGTATCAAAAAGAATTGATTGTCTCCAATGTACTAGCTTCTTCTCTAAGAATAATAAAAAAAAAGCTAGATCAGATAGGCCAGAAAGTGTCAATAGCTCAAGAATCCAGGAATGAGGTTAATGGACAAATATAGATGTGGCATAAGTGAGGCTAGACTTCATTAACATATTTGGAGTTACACCCGCTTATACCAAGTCTGGCATTGGCCCTGAATCAGCAATTCCCCAGTGAATAGACTGCATGAAACTAGTGCTGAATTTGGCCCATTTCATCTGACATCTGCATCCTGCCTCGAAGTGGCATGTCACACTTACTGCACATCAGATCACACCTGCCCAGGCAGTCACAGGCAATTGACTTTTTTGTTTAGAAAAAAAATTTAGAAAAAAAAAAAAATGTAGTCACATATCATCAAGAAAAACAACATTGTTTTAGGACTCTTATCTCTTCACTCCCAAATATCCTGTTTCTTCGAGCTGCAGTGGCCAGGACCAATAGAAACCTCTTCCTGCCATTGGCTGACTTCATTTCCCAGAGTTAGCACAATCTCATCCGCTCTAAACAACCTCATCAAAACTTCTTTCTGGTCAGAGCGAAGCAATAATTATTATTAGCAATTATTAGCGATCAATAATCTTGATCACATTATGGCAAGCACTATTAAGGTAAGAAAGGGGTACCTTTTTTGTTGGAATTTTTTTCAGTGGCGTGTTCTTTGGTTTCCTTTATCAACCTAGATAAGTTAGAATTGGGCAACACCCCCACTGCCACAATAGAGGACAACAAGATTTCCTTTGTACTGCCTAGTAAATTTCCTTTTTCCTACTCCAACCATCCGCAAGGCTTAAAAACTTCAAACTCGGAAAAAAAATTGAGTTTTTTAAATTCACTGTTCAGTGCTGTGGATGCATATGCGAAGCCCTTTTATGAGAGCTTCTGAAATTTCTTGTAGGTATCATTCTGACAACTTGGATGTGTTTGCGGACTGCCATAAGGGGAGAGGGTGTGCACTGGAAGGAAAAAAAAGGGTTCCTAAGAGCACTAACCTTTTGGATACTTTTAAAGGCTTCTCTTGTTGATGGGGACACAAATATTAGCAAGTGGGAATGAGAGGCATCAGTTCTTCTTTCTCTCTCATGCAGGTGTTAATTACGTGCTTTTCTAGAAACTCTTATCCTTATACTTGGGACCTTTCTAAATGTTATTTTAATGGTGGCGGCAAGATCTCATGGGCATGTTCTTTTTCGTTTTAATTTTTTAGACAATAAAATTCTCTTATTGGCTTATAAATTGATCTTGGTGCATGGTTTTGTTTTGGGTTTGTTTTTTTTTATTTTTAATGGCTTTGCTGAGTTTTTCAGATTATATCACTTAGAAAGTTGAATAAATGTGTATGTCTGTCTATCTAGTTTTTGCTTCTCTGTATGTTGCAATGGATAGCAGTTACAGATATAGCAATAGCTGTGATTAATTGCAGAAGTATAACTGTAACTAAACGCTTTGTGATAGTGAAACTAATTTTACGTAAAGAGCAAAACAACGTGTACAGTGAGGACTCTGCAGCATTGTATTATCAGATTTGGGATCAAGGTATTTGATTTTTTCATGGTATTGTGTATTTCTGTACTTTTCTAATTATGCCAGAGATTTAGTAAGAGATAGGGAATAGCAGTGGTGCTTGACCATTAGCTAAGTGGAGCTGCAGTTTGGTTTCTTGGTAATTTCTGCTTAGATGTTTACATTTTAAAGATCATTTGATGATTTTTTGTTACGGTTTTGGAAATCTGAAAGTTTTGCCTGAAGACAGTATGACTAGAAAGAGTAATGAAATTTCTCTTTTTGTAATCACTGATGCTTTCAAGAGTTTATCGATAGAGACAAAGATCTGAATCTCCTCTGCATTGCTGGCCAGTATCTACTATATGCTAAGTAGCTCCTTAAATATCTGAATTCCCTTTGATTTTGTCGTGCATTTCAGAGCATACAGGACATGACAGGCACTCCATGAAAATCTTGAGGTTCAGGGTTCATGTTTTGCATTGCTAAAAGAAGGGCTAAGTGCTGAGATAGTAACACTGGTTTTTGCACCTAGTAATCAGAAGGCACTATTGGTGTTGATGGGAATTTTTTTTTCAAAAATAATGGTACTATGAGATTCAATGTTGTGTGCATTTTGAGGAGCTCTTATTATTTTTTTTTTGAGGGTTTATATTGGCTGATTTATAATAGGGTAAATGACTGTAAACAATATCTCATCGTTACTATTTTACCTCCACCTTATACATACAGAGGTGAGAAGAGACTGTGTGCAGCTGCATATTATACAGCCTAGTAATGCAATGCATTCAGCAGAGCCTCCTGAGTGGAAGAACATACATTTTTGTTTCCTTGTCTGGGAGGGTGAAACTTGCAGGGGTAAATAGGCACCCCAAAACATTGAGGATTTTGATGCCCAGGGTGCTGGGAGGGCCTTCTATGCTGAAACAAGGATTTTATTTATGCAAGTGCAAAATGCAAAATGACTGGAAAGGAATGACAGGTGCTTTGTACTCCAGATGCAGGAAATGTACTCTGACATGAAGCTAATCCAGTCCGAAGAGATTCAATTCCTCTTCTATACAGAGTACATAAAGAAGTCATTTAACTGAGAGGTTTCTGAAATAAAGAAATTCCATTTAAAGGCCAAACGAGTGTTTGTGCTTTTGCTAAACAAACAATGTTTAGCAAATGTTTTTTGCAATTTCAATATAATGGTCTGTGCTGTCTGCTGACAACGGGTAGCCCAACTGTCCCGATGCAGGTGATGAGGTTGTGGTCAAAGAAGGTGGAGAGACTTATCTGGGATCTCTGTGCTAGGAATTCACTGTCTTCTTTAGGGAAGCCATGGAGTCATTATGTGTCAAAATTGGGTTGCGAACGGCTATGTATTTGTTCATAACTGCGTAGAAATTGCTCTAAACATAGACACATGTAAAGGTGGCCTTCCAGTAAGACTGTGATTCATCCTTTTCCTATCACAAACCTGCAGACAGACCTGTGGGACACTCAGGACTCATGAGAAATCAGACTGACTTAACTGAGGCTAATTGGTATCTATGAAGGCAGCATTTGTGTAAGTTTTCTGGCGCTGGGTTTGACATCACAAGCATGACTTTACCGGAATATACGTCTCTTCTTGTCCTCTGCTCTCCTTCTGCTGCCCCCTTCCCCTTCTCCCCCATGATGGGGAAAGCTCTGTGTGGAACGCTTCTCCTAAGAAGGAGGATGCAGCAGTACCTTCTTCCTAGGATCTGACGTGGATGGCTCACTTTAATTCTTAGCTTTACGCTGTAAGAGCAGTCACCCTCACTCAGGCTGGGGACCTCTCCCTCTGACCAGGAGCAGGGCCAACTCCCATGGAGGGTGACATAGGAAACTTCAGAGAGGAGAGTAGTGGAGAAGGTGTGCACCTCCACAGCCAGGATTTTCGTTTTGGTATGAGGACAGGGGGCTGATATTTCTGATGCATTCGCTTCCCTATACCTGTTGCACACACAGCTAAACTCACTGTTATGTTTTTTTTGACATTTGAAGGATGAATTATTATTTTTTTTTTTTCCAAGTGGAGAAGGTCTTCTAACAGGATTTCAGTGCTAAGGTGACATGTTTCCTTCTGGCACAAGTTGTATCTGGCACATACATACAGTAGCACAATGGTGCAAAGCACTGAAGATGAAGACTACCAAATCATCACACCACTGCTAATTATAAGTGTCCCACTAGTTACTGTAAATACAATTTTAGAAAATATCAAAGGTTTCTGAATTAGGCATCAGTATTTTTGGGTTTTTTTTTAATAGAATGAACCAAAACTTACTTAAGCGTTACCTTGGGATGAAGTAAAAATACTTATCCTGAAGGTCATTTTGGTTTTGTTTTTTTTTTCCCCATTATCCTATAGAGGAGGAAAGAACCTTAAATAGAAAAATACAGCTAGCATTCTACTTCCTTGTCAGGTAACAAGTCTTGTATTTCTCTCCCTGCTGCCAGTGCAGTTATTCTTAGAAAACCTCTTCAGTGAGTTATCTTGAATTTACTGTGACTTACTGATTACACTTGTGGATATTTCCTTTACTCTCATTTACTTCTAAGCATGTGCATATCCACTTTTTATTATTGATTTGTAATGTCATGTTCACATGGAAGCTATGATAACTGGGAGAAAAAGTCTTATGTATTTGATAAAGGACCGGATGGTTTTATGGTTTCTGAAGTTTGAGAGAGTATGGATATACTGATTAAAGCAGTATATGGTAGCAAGAAATTTTTTTTTTGGTGATGAATCTTAGTCTGTGCTTCTCACTATAGTATTACTTTTCTCTTTCCTTTAGAAAATCTAAGTACTCACTCATATACTTCTAAAGCCAAGGAAAGCTGGAGATAGTTAAAAAAAAACCCCAACATTCTTGGTGTATGGAAATGTTTAAGTCATTGTTTAGAGGACTACATCTGCACTGAATCCAACAGAACTAATATAGCAATTTGTACTTCTGTTCCCTGAATTTAAAAAATTATAAAGACTATTCTCTTTTTGTTCTTATCACTTAGCAAATGATCCAATGGTATATTTAACTTTAAGCCTGTAAATATTTCCATTGGCTTTGGTGACATGACACAACCCTCTTAAAGCTAAGAGCACACCTGAGTGCTCTGGTGAATGAGAAGCAAGAACAGTAAGAGTACCTTAAACCATTTAGCCTAATCTTGCACTCCTTAATTCAGTGTTTCCACCAATTTAATGAAGATTTTGTTCCAATAATGGCAGTAGAATCAGACCTATAATTATTTCCAGGTAAAACAGTATTTGTGACTCAAATACAAATGTACAATTTCAAGGAATAAATAGTCATATAAGAACAGAAGTTGGTATTTGGGGGATTTTTGTGTTGTTTTCTTTTGCTTTTAATCATCAGTCATTTAAGTCAAACTGGTTTGTGGCTACATATGCCAAAATGAAGTCAAATATAAGGATTTTGCTTTCTAGAATCAAGTCCTCAGACAAGGAACAACAGCTGGAAAATATGTATGTTTGTCTGAGTTGGTTTGTTTGTTTCCTTTTCCTTAACAAGAACTATATTATCTCTTAACAAAATGTTTTTCAGCAAGTTCCAGGAGTTACAAAAGGCCTTTCAGAAATAACTTTTAAAGAATCAAGTGCTCTTAGAGAATGACTTGCTGAAAAATACAGAAGTAGTTTTGAGAAATGTAAAAGCCAAAAGAAGATATTTATTTTCCAAATGAGAGTTTATAATCCAGTAAAAAATACATAATGCTGTTCATTCAAAAAGAAGTAGGCTTCATAATGCATGTTTCTAAATCAAGCCAGCAGAATTCTTCTGAAAATCAGCAAAGTGGAGAAAAGAAAAAGAAAAATTGAGTTTGTATCACTTGGATTATCAATTTTAACAAAGTAAAGGTGATACCTTTATTAGAAAATACCACATGCAGTGCTATAGCTTGTCAAGTTAACAAAAATCTTTTTAGTGACTGCCATGTGGTTTCTTATCAGATTCATCATTAACTACTAAAAAATTCAGTTGATAGACAATTATACAGTAGAGAAATACTATCAGCTTTGCATGTTGTCAGTAATGAAAAGCCAAAGGTTGGGCAAAATGGCATGTGTTATGCTAGTCGTCTTGCTCTCCTTAATATATATCTGTGTATTATATAAGAAATGTTGACTGTGTCCAAAACACTGATGATACAGAAACTTTCAAGCACTTATATGAAAAAGGTATCAATCCTTTTCTTAAAAGATGAATGTGTCTTTATGGTTGAAGGGGTTACGTTAAATGTGGTAACCAAGCCTGTCTGAAGTTGGACAGTGCTGTGTCCTTCAGTTTATTCCCTCCCCCCCGCCCCCTTAAAAGAGGGGCTGCATAATCCTGTAAACAACTCATCACAGGGAACAGAGGGAGAAAAAAATTGCAAGAAATCTAGTGAGATTCAGGTTGCAAACCTGTATCACAAGGAAGTTTCCTCTCTCCTTGGCATACATCCTTAGGCACTGGGCTGCTGGTTTTTGCTATGCGCATAGTCTCCTATTAGAAAGATTAGACCTTTCTAAAGATTTTCCTTTCAGGAAAGGGATATTAGTGGGTAATTAACAAATAATATTAGTAATGGCTTTTAATAGCTGCTGTGTACAAACCAGTGATTACCACTTCTGGTAATTATCATGTCATAAATCTAATTTGTTTCAAAGTAAAGTGAATAAAATTACAATTATTGTAATAAAAATGTCACTGAACATTAAAAGGTTATAAAGGATCCTGTGTAATAGCAATTTTGTAAGGCTAGGCTGGAGGACACACCAAGCGATCATCCACATACAGTGGGCCAGGCAAATGGTCTTTTGGAATGGTGGATTTTGGAAATTGAGTGCAAGGAATGCATGTGGTATGATGTCTCCTTGCACTTGTGGTCTATGTTTATTTGGAGCGTCTGTCTCAACTGATGGGTGGGAAATGGTGTCACTAGACTGGCGTAACCTTTTCACACTAGGAAAAGATCCGACTTGCTTAGTTAAATGTACGTGTTGCCAGGGTAAGCAGTGCCTGATAGATGGGAAGGAAATACAACAACAAATTACAAGGACTGGGTATATGCAAATACCTGCAGGAAGGGGTGGTGAATAACTATTTATGGGAAGTGGCAGAACTCTTTAAAATGACCTACCTGACCTAAGAGAGATGAGGGAGTGAGATACAGAGAAACAGTGCTATAATGGGGAAAAAAGCTATGGGAGACTGGAAATATTTGATTTGACAAATCCGTAATTACAGTTGTGCTGAGAGAAACAAGTAGCAGCATATTAATTCTACATGGAAGATTTTGCATAACTGTAATGCTAGCCTGTAAGGGTTTTTTTAAACCTCATTCTTTGGAGTTGAAAAACATCTTTTTTTAGATTATATGTTTATTACCTTGATAAACAGCAAAATGCTGCTACAGCAATTACCTTGATGATAAAGAGTCTGTAGACAGATACTTCCTGCGTTTATTTCCTACCCAGATAAGTTGCCAAAATCAGGGACCACCAATACAGGAAATGCTTTCAATAGGAACTTCCTATCTGTTAGTATCTAATTCACCGAAGAGATCCAAGCCCTTCTTGTTTGATATAAAGGTAATGTTCTGTCTGTTACTATTTAAACATTTAAGCCACAGTACAACGCATCTGTTTGTGTAAAAATTTAAGACCAGTGCTTTAATGTTGGACTATGAAATATTTGGGGGTTTCTTCACAATGGTAGAAAAAGTGACCCTGCATTTTACAGTACTGCAAATCAAGATGCTTATCATTCCATCAGAAGGAGAGCAAGCAACGTCCCTCCAGCTCCTTGTTGTCTGTATCCTCTCCTTATTTGTATGCATCACAAAATAAAATATACATTTCACTAGCCCTTGAGGAGGACTTCTCCAACAAATAGTTCAGAGCATCTACTGGATATATTAAAGAGTCAGGGTCATTTCTTGCAATCCACAGTGACATATATATTCAACCAAAATGACTGAAACAGAAATTTTGCCTGACTTTGCAGAGAAGTAACACCAAAACCTGTATTTTTGAACTTCTGCTAAGAGAAGGAGAAACTTAGAGCAATGGAAAAGTAAACAAAGATAGAAAACCTCCATTGCTAATCATAACTTAAGAATAATTGCTTCCAAGCACATGAGTAGAATGAATGAGAATCTACGAAACACGTAGTGAAATCGGTGAAAATAAAGTCAAAATTATTTGGCCAGTGGCTTGACTGGGGCCAGGCTTTTGCCCAAGTTATTCAGGAGCCCAGCCCGAATTTTGTGCATTGTTTTGCCAATGATTCCTCTGGAGTCATTCCAGGTTTCTGCCACTGTGACTGAAGATCAGTATCTTGGCCTTTCCCCACAGAGGTGACTAGTTCTTTGCTATTGTGGCTTCATATATATATTGTGCCCTTTCATCTTTGAAGAATAGACTCATGCTCAGTTATCTCCTCAGACTATTGTGGGAAAGGCAATTGTTTAAGTTGATGTTGTGGTCTAACAGCCTGGGAATCTGGGATTGGATTTACAGACCCTTCCAGAGACTGTGGTGAATGCATCACTGGGAGCACTGGCTGTCAGATGGGAGCGCGGGTCCTGTGGGGACCTGATCCAAAAGCCCAGTTACTGCAGATGTGTTCTACAAGTTGAGGTTAATTTTGACAAATAATTTCCACAAGGCCGTAGGTGAAGAAGCTCTAGGAGGTTCCTCCTTGGCTTTCGGTTCACAGGGGTGTTGGGGAAATACGTGCTCCGTCCTGGAAGCGATATTCCTGAGATGTGGTTAACAACCTCTTATCTACTTGCATACATTTTTATTATTGTTACTCTTTGGAGTATTCACATCAGCTTCCCTCATGCGTAAGGTATTCCATTGGAAGTGCTCAGAATTGTTGCTTTTTACTAATCAGATCAACTCACTCAAGTGGTGGCCAGCGACATTTTTCACATTATTTCCATACAGCCATTACCTTTTAATAAATTTTCCTGCTATTTGTCATCAAGGCACCGTTACATGTACCATTTTTATGGAATTCAGAATCTGATTGTTTAGTCTACGTAAAGGGGGGAAAAAGAGGGGGATCCTGTGCCTTTAATGTTGTTTATAACGGTTGGACAGAGCTTGTCAGGTGAAGGTTAATTGCTCTCCAGTTAAAGCAGTTCTCTGCACAGATGGGTTATCAGGGCTGAACACTCGTTACAAGATTAATCTCGTTTCCGACAAGACTTCCCTTTCCTTCAACTGATTTTTGCTCAGCCATTGGACCTGTCACCAGCCGTTAAAAGAAGGGTGGGTTACCTCTGGGATATTAATGCTTCTGTGCAGTGAAACAATACAAAGTGTGTGTCATATCGTTAGGGAACATCTTTAGGAGACAGCACATTTCAGTGCTGTTCTGAAGGTCGAGATTTATAAACAACAGAAACAATCAGGAACATTTGTATTAACCCTCTTAATGAACACAAATTCCAGCTGAATCATCCACAGGCTCCTTTTTCGTGTTCTTTTTCTTCTAAGTGTGGGGTTTTTTTAGTTCCAAAGATTTTTTTTTTTTTTTTTTTTTTTTTTTCAATGAAATAGCCACTTGTTGGTGTGGAACCCAGGACTACACTTCTGTCCAGTCAATTAACTGATGGACATGGCCACTTCAGTTAATGCTTGTTTCAGCATGAGGAAATATATCATGGTGGCCACTCCACAAAGTTCAAACTTCGGGAGTTATGTTTTTGTCTCTACAGTATACCTGTTGGATCTTCCTCTTTCTCTAAGCTGGAGTAAATCAGAACTGGAAGTGCTATATCCAGTAGGCTACAGAGGTATAAGATGGATGTAAAGTGAGAGGAGAACCAGGCATGTCATGTTCTTAGAATAATATTGCCTTGCTAGCAAAGACTGCAGCAGATCTGCCAGGCCAGGGTGATCCTGAACAGTTGGATGGAGTGAGTTCAAGGAGGCTATGACATGAAGACAAAAGTCTCGCTGGAGTTTTGTGTTTATTTCAGGAGTTCTGATACAACCAAAATAACACAACTTGGCAAAAGTCTCTGGCTGCCAAGTTTCTTCCATGCAGCTTTAGTCAGTAAATTCCAAAACACTAAACAAATATTCAAGGCAACAAACAGGGTAGCTCTTATGTTTCCTCAGAATTTCCTGTCCTGGCTTCGGATCAGCACGATCCTGTCGACAGTGCTGAGTCTCTCCATTGGCTTCAGTGAACATTGAATCAGACTGGGTTGCCCCAGCCAAAAAGGCAAGCTCTGTGGAGGGTCTCAGGCAGCATAGGATTCATTGAACGGTTGTCGTAGATGTGATCCATCAAACTGTACACACTCCTGCTGAACTGAAAGCATCTGAGCTGTTCCACTGATGTTTTAGATTAAGAGTATGCAAACATGCCTCATTGTGCTGGGCTCTGCAGTGGTGAGGTGACACCCCCCACTTTATTTTTATTCAACTGCTAAGACAAATCCAGCACATTTTATACACCTGTGAGGGCAGAGGTGTCTGCACATGTACAGTATTAGACAGGTTAAGTAGTGAGGAGATTTACATCCAGAAAATCATGTTATTTCTTCTGATTTGGAGTGAATATATAGGAAAAGGATCCAGAGAGAAAGATCATCATCCTTGTCTGATAGATGCATAGAAAAGAAGTCATCCTTGTTCCCATGCATGGGGCTTCTACACATGAGAATAATAAATTTGTATGCATTGTTAGTGGTAGTGATCAAGAAACAATCAAGAAAATGTTTCAGTGAACGCCTTTATTAAAACTGTTTATTTTTAATTTGTTTTATAAATATTTAACAAAACTAACAAATTGTAAAAAAAATAGTTTTTCTTAGAAAACTATCTACAAGTTTCTGACAATTTCTTAGTTTTCTTTTTTGTTTTATTTATCAAAGTAGTCTAATACCCTTACTGCTGGATTCTTAGGGTTTTTAAAATACTGGTGAGATTTAAAATAAGTTTTTCTTTGATTGAGAATCCACAGGTTTTAAGGAAATGTACCCACTACAGTTAAAAAGCTGAAATGAAAGGTAGACTGGAATGTAGCCTCTGCATGTCATACTCTTCAGCAGTATGCATTCAGAGCCAAAGAAATTCAAGTGAGTGTATTCTATTACTGGTTCTAATAAGATAGAAAAAGCACATAGTAAATCTTTACAATCCCAACTAAATTATTGGTACTTTATGCCAAAGGAGACAAATTTAGTAGAAAGTCTTTAAATGGACCAGGTTAATTTTATTTTCTTTTTTTTTAAAAAAAAAAAACAAAAACCAACAATAACAACAACAAAAAAAAGGGTTCCTCAGGTTAGGTTGTTAAATATCTTCTTTGAGCCCAAAAAAAGATCTTGATTTTCCAAGGTGCTGATCAGATTGAGAGTTCCCATTGTTTCTGCTCAGTGAGACTTTGGATGGATTTTTGAAGATGGACAGCTTACTCACAGTGGAAAGTGTTGTTATGCCACTTACCTGCTTTCACTGATGTGAAAAAAACCCTCATTTGTCAATATTAACTTTCTAGAAAAAGTAAGGAAAATTGAAAGTGGTTAGATCTCTTTTTCCTAGAAGAAGTCTTTATTTAGTAAATAATGTAATTGAAAGTTGAAGACAGTTATTCAGGAGATTAATTTGGACAAAGTGGCTTTTCTGTATTCGTTTTCTTGTACTTTTCTCTCAACTTTTTTAACCAGATGAAATGCTAGAAGACTGCAGTTTTGTAAAACTTCTCCTATATTTTCTCTCCCACCTTTAATATATGAAACAGAGGCTGGTTTTGTTTTGCAAAGTAGTAACCATTCCCTTTTAAACTCTTCAGTCCTTTCATTTGATGGTGGTGTGTTAGTTTTTTATTTGCATGGGTATCAATGACATGCTTTTGGAGAAAAAGTTGCCCCCTGTCTATTGCTACTCATGCAAGGCTTACACATTTTATTTTTTCCCTTAGGATGGGAAGCTTTAGGTCCAAATATTCAAGATGGGATGGCAATGAACTACAAATTGCAAAACTGCTTGGTGGGCAATTGTGTTGCAGATTTGACAACTACAGGACCCTTTTTAAAAAATGCGTTTAAATAGATATTAAAAATATTTTGAAGTAAAGCACAATATGAAATGTATGTGTAAATTAAGCACAATCTATGAAACATTTGTGTAAATTATTGCCTTTTAACTCATTCTACATGAATTTTTTCTCCATAATGGTGCCCAGATCCTTTCCAGTTATCATGAATGTTCAATCTTACCTGTCTTCAGATTCACTTTTTTCCCCCCATATCTTCATCACATACATAATCTAACCTTTTAGTACCCAGATCAGACCCAAATCACTTCCAAGTATTTTTTTTTTTTTTTTTCTGAGCTTGGGCCTTCATAGTGCTGCTTTCCTCTTTCACAGAAGTTTTGTTTAGTCTCAATCTCTGTCAGTCTCAGCTGCTTCTTGGAGGACGCAGTTATTGCCAACTCTTACAATTTTTATCAGGATTCATATGATACTTAGCGATTTTCTTAAAGGGCAGTTTCTTAACTTATGTGAACACTCGAAGTCTTCAGGTTTCATTGACAAAAGACTGTCTAGTCCTAAAGAATCTACCCTAAAGGCTTAAAAGCCAGGAGGCAGACCCAAAGTGCATTGCTTTCAAGTACTCCCTATTTCTGAGGTCTGACTTAAAAACTGAACACTTCATGTAACAGGGCTGAACTAAGCACAGGGCAGAGACCCTGCAGAAGAACTACATGCACTGCCTGGACATTGCTTACCTGCCTGTCAAGGGGCTGCGTGTGGTGGTAGTACTGCTTAGGTCTTGACCTCATCTTATGTGCTGAGATAGGTATCACACAAAGCAAGTACCTTGCCTAATGGTCTGATGAAGGTGCACACTCAGTAACCTGGAATTGTAGGGTGCTCTTTTTAATTAATAACAGTGAGTCAAACACATTTCTGATCATGTTTCTAGTTTGTAAGCTGGGGCTCAGATGGATTCTTGGCATCCAAAACCAAAATTAAGTCTTATTCTTGAAGCTGGAAAGAAATAAAGCTTGAAGTCTAACCTATTCCAGAAGTGTATTTTCTATATAGTAACTGACAAAAGCTTCAGCTCATTTTTAAAAATCTGAAAATATCCAGTTAATGTAGTGCGCCTCCATGTATATCTTTGTAGCAATTTTATCTCCAAATTTTGCAATTTAGGAGGTTGAAGGCTTTTATGACATTGGAGACAATCAATTAAGGGGGCTTAGTAGGCTGCTTGAGAAAGGTCAGCCTTAAGTGGGGTGTCTATGTGCCCCAAGGTATTGTTTTCCGTTTATTTTTTTCTAGTTGCTCTTCTGTTCCTTTGCTTAGTGAAAAGAGGAGGACATGGAGAAATTCAGAAGGTTGAATAAGAAGGCAAGTTAAAATTTTGCAGAAGGTTCTGTATCAAAGTTTCAAGGTGGAGGTAGAGAGCAGTGGGATGTGATATTGAAATTAAGGTGACAACAAGGAGTGTTGTAATTTTTGTCAGTAAAAAGTATTCAGAATTCAGGAGATGGTGACATGAGCTTAAAAGTCATGGAATTTCAGGGAATGATATATGTTATATTGTTTATCTTATTTAAATTTTAAACCTTGACAGTCATAATTTTTTAGCTGAAATGAAAACTGTCAGGTTTTCAGCTGACTCTAGAATTTAGGCCCAAAGGAACCTAAGTCAATAAGATCATGAAAGTTGGCAACTGCTGTTGTTAAAAAGAAAGCTTAATAAATCCTCAGAATTAACTCTTTTGAAATCATAGATAAAATAAATAGGATTTGGATGATGCTGAAAATTAACCTTTTGGATTTGATAATGACACTAAAACTAGATGCTGATCAGAAGCAGGAAAAATGAAATTTGCTTCAAACTACTGCATAAGCAACTGAAGCAATAATAATCAGTGCCAGTCAGTGCTGAAAAAAACAGAGTGAAAGGTGGGAAAACAAAATCTGTCAAGGAAGTACTCTGAGTCATGAAATATCCTAAGGAGGACGAAGTTTTAGACTTTTTGAAACTATCAGCTTAGTATAAAAGGGACACTAGGAGAGAAGAAAACCAAAGTCATTATACTCTGAATTTTAATGACAATGAGTATAAACTGTAATCTCCAGTACTTCAGAGACCATTTACAATCACCAGACTTGTGTAAATAACTGGAAATGTGGCAATGGAGAGCAGAGGCCCAAACTTCCAAAGAAGTCTAGCTTTGCAAGGAAAGAAGTCCTACGTAAAACACCGCCAAAATTCCTGATTTTTCCTGTGAATTAGGCAAATGCACAGAGAATCCAAAGCCCCAAGTACAAGCTAAAAATTTGCATGTGCTTTTACAGAGCAGTGGGCAGTTGTGGAAGACTCTTTTTTTGTGCAAAGACTCTGAATTTTTTTATTAAATATAACCGGGCTCAAGCAGAGAGCTCTGTTGCGCTTGTCAGCCACAGCCTGGCAGATGCTGTGCAAAGGACACTGCCGTTCTCTGGGAGGGAGATCACCACTGCCAAAGTGGATGTGCTGCCCTCTGCAATAAGGAAATGCCTTACCTTCCGGGCAAGTTGTGTCAGGGCAAAGGCAAGCACTCCCCTACCTGCCTCGTACTTAACAAATGGCAGAGCGAGTCATCTCCCTGTTCAAGGGGATATGGTGATGCCTGTGGTGGTCCCAGCACAACTGTGGAAATAATACCCGAGAAGGACTCCTCAGTTCATACATCTGCATGCATACTCCTTATCACATGTAGCATTTGCAGGGCAGGTCATTTAGCAAAAGGTTTAGCATAACATGTCAAGAGATTTGTGTAAGACTATATGTAAACTCATCTGGCTTAGAAAGAAACTACCCTGTGATTCCCTAGTTTGTCCCACTGCTAAAAAGCCCCAACAGAACTGGCATGAAAAATTATATTCAGTCAGCTGCTGTGTTTTTCTAAGCTGTATCTTCTGTATTTGTTGTAGTATGAATGTGTTAATATCTATCTATTCTATTCCAGTCTGTTACTGAACGTGTCTGCTGAATATCAAATGCTGATCTTCTTTTAGGTGACAGAGGAAATTTAATGCAGAAGCTCATAATAGAAGTGTTCAATTCCCTGACCTTCAATATATTCTTTTTCTTCTTTCTCTCTTAGCGCTCCTTTCTGATTCACTTTCTAAGTTTCCTAGAGTCTTTGAGTTTGCTGATCGAAACATATGTCTGAGTATTTTATAAAAGTTTTTGTACACTGCTCCAAAAAATCCCACCTCTTTTGTCTCAATATATTGAAGTTTTAATTACAACACTAAGCAATGGAGAGTTTGTCATTTGAATTGTAGCCACTGTGTATATCTTCAGCACACTGAAATCCTCATGAACATTACCTTGATTGCCTCTCAGTTTCTCTGTTTGACTTTGTTGTACATCATGCCTTCCCAGTTCTACACTCACCAGCAGGATCTCCCAGTCTCACAAACTTCAGCCTGTTTTTTAATCATCTGTACTCTTTCTTTCTCTAGATTTCTTTGATCTCCTTTAGGACTACTTAATCTCTTCCCCTGTTTACTTTTTCAATCAGATTGCAATTTCTCTGCTTCATGTAATCCTCAGTTGCCCTCAACTTCTAAACATTTTTCAGAAGGACAGATCTGATTTCACACTGTTTGTGTCCTGCATCTTCACACAAACATCTTACACGCCTTTCCACCAGAAACACAGTTCACTCAACTCTGCAGATTTAGGTCTTGTTGAAATGCTTGTAAGAGTAGCTTGCTCTTATGGAAAAATCTTTCCCTCTGAATAATGAAAATAAAGGAGGAAAAAAGTCCAAACCCTTTCTGTTTGTATAGTAGTAGCCTGCTAATTACTCTTGTTGTTGCTGGCTAAGAACAGGACATTTAGCCTTTTTTAATTACCATGTTGTAAGCCCAGTGGGAACAATGAGTTATGCAGCACTGATGAATCAGAGCAGATTTTGTACATGCATGGTCTGATGGCTAATGACTTGGGCAGAGGACTGGAAGGGAGGCTTTTCAGTTATATCCACAGTGTAACTTGAAAATAATCACTATTTTCAGAAACCTGCTTTTTTTTAAGGTTCCCATCTGAGACACTTTCATTGTGATTTTCAGAGCTTTTTTGTTTCCCACAGAATTGGTGTCATTACTCTCTGCACTTCTAATCTGGCATGAAATGGGACATTATACTACTCAGCTGCTAAAATGTCGTAGGCTTCCATAAAGCTCAGTTAATGCTGAAGTTGTTCTAGTGCTTTGAGAATTATCTATAAATTAAAGGCTGTTAGCTCTTATTTGCAAATAGTTCTATTTATGTCAACGGATAGTGCTCATATAAAAGATCAGTGTGGAATGCAAAATTTTTGGCTACCAAGTTTTAAAATGTGTAGTATAGTTTCCATTGCAAGATTTCACTGACACCTAAAAAATATTGTAGGAGTTAGAAAAATATCCTCAAGGATGTTACTAGAAATACAGAATCAGGAACTCCAGACTTTGAAAACTGCATAAATAAGAAATGAATTTTCAAATAACTGGTTAAAAACCTCTATATTTGTGCATGTGACAAATGTAATATTTACTGTACTCAACATATAAAGTCTACTTGTAGAAAAAGTAGAACACAAGATGATGTGGCAGGAATTTTAAATGTTACTAGCAAACATTTTCTCCACAGGCATGAATGAAGTCTGAAGCTTCAGAGGGTAATAAACAGCTTTAAAACATGCCTGGTCAGTGATGAAATACTCAACATGAGGAAGCAAAAATCTTAGTGAAGCTTTAGATCTGTTTTCCATATTCTTACAAAAGAGTTCGTTTCTAAAGATCTGGTTTAGATTTCAGTCTTACTGGAAGTATCTTATAAGAAAGCTTTTATGTATTTAAGAGACGTTCAGAAGAGTCTGTTCTCTTAGTAAAACCAATTCTGTGTTTCCATTAACTTTGATAGAGCAAAATTAATTCTCATTGAACAATAATTTTGTTTTGGGAAAATTAGTGTTTGAAATCCTCAGCAATCAGTTTGTATTTGGCTAGCTGCAGAGTTACAGTCTTGATAAACTCATTCCTTGAACAAGGTGCTTATTTCAAACGTGGATACCTGAGGCTGGATGTATGTGTGCATCCACATGGATGTATGTGTGCAGCATAATTATTTGCATGATTTGCAAATGTATTGAACACCCTCAACTACAAAAGCCTCATAAACTGGACACGTCCCAGGTGAATTGCATGATATATTAAGAAAACTCAAAGACTTTCCTTGGTCAAATTCCAATCTTCAGTCAGTCAAGCTCTCAGAGGGAAAATAAAACATAAAAAGCCCACCTTCCTGCTTTCATGTCAAGTGCTCTTACTGACTTACTGTTGCCTTTGGCTTAGCTCAGCTGTTGGCAGCTCCTGACATTATAAGAAGCCAAGCACCAACGTTGCAGTAGGGCAGGAGGATTCTGCACATGAGGGCTGAGACCTGTCTTCCCTTTTGTGGGACTTGCTGCATTATGGAAATTGCCCCAGCAGGACCCTGCAGGGATATTCCCTCCCACCCTGCACAGGTTATATTAGGGAGGGTTCAAGGCTGACGGGGGAGTGCAGGAGGGCACCATCAGTATTGCACATTGCATTTGCTCCTCCATGTTCTCCTCACTCTGAGGTCCAGTGATGGTCCTGGGCAGTCAAAGGACATCTAAAAGTGGAGAGATCCCTCCAGTTTCCTTCTTGCCACCATGATGTTGACACAGAGAGGGAGATCAGCTAGAGCAGAGCCAGAAAAAGGAGCTGCTGATGGAGCCCAGAGAGAGATGAGTCGTTTGTATGGTTTTGGCTGGGTTTGCTCAATACTCTGCTGAATAGCTCTTTGCTTTTCCTTTCCCCTTCCTCAGTCTTTTATCTTCACCTCCATTCCACTTCTCATCTACCATGCATAGTAGCCTTTCATTTTTTATTTTCTGTGGAGCTCATTCAAATTGAAAAATAACCTCTGGCACAACTGCAACAGTCACACTGGTCACACTATGCACTTAACTTTCTCTCTGTATCTGCTTCCCTCAAGTTGTGGAAAGGGTGTTAGCTTCAAGCATTTTGTGACAAGGTCTATCTACTGTTTTGCCCTAGTTCTGTGCCCAAGATAGCAAAGCCCATTTTTTTCTTGCATCTAGCACTGTATAACATTCATGGTTAATAAATACTATTGAGGCATTATTTCAAAGGTCATTTTTGGTGCAGTACTATGGCAGTTTAAAAGTCTACAGTAGGAAGTCAGCACATTGTGATGTGAGTGTTGCCCCATACCTCCTTCTCTGTAGAGCGCACCTTTCATGGTAGTGAGAGGCCTTGCTGACACATGGTAGTGTTTTGGACTGTGGGGTTTAGTTGCAAGTGACTGCAAAGTCTGTGTTTTTGCATTTTCTATCAACAGAAAAAAAGAAACGGACCACATTTTTTCACTGCAAAAGCAGTGTGTCCCTACCCCAAGTTTTCAAAGCTGGTCAGACCCTTGATCGGAGAAAAAGCATTCCAGTTGTGTTGATTCTACAGATGTTTCTTTCTAACTTACAGAATTGTCATGGACAGCAAGGCTGAAATAAATTGTTCTTTGCTTCCTTTTATTCCTTCTTTCTCCTTCTATATCCTTAACAAGCCAAATACAGAAACAGAATTTGAATATAGCATGGTGACATTTATCATTGACTTTCATCAAGTGTCTCAATGAGTGGTATGCATTATACCTATGGGAGTTTAGTGTATGGGTTTTCTTGGTTATGGAATACTGGGAACATTGGAGATTGCTCAGGTCAGCCAGGAGCTAAATCGTGATCTTCTGGTTTTCCCTTCTTACACAACGACATGTATAATTTTGCTTTATTTAGTCCATGCTTTCATTTTATTAGATTACAGAGAAGCATAAATGGTGTCTGTTTACATTCCATACTGATTCAACTTGAAATTATGACCAAGTATGGCTTGAGTAGTCTATAAAAAGATATGGTAGTTTCTGGCTCTCAGGCATATAAAGGTGTTCCTGGAAGCTCAAAACCCAGAGTGCAAATCAGTTAGCCTTCTTGATGATTTTGAAACCTCAAATCCTTTGAAATAGTTGGCAACTTGCCTGTTGCATATTTACAGTTACACAACTCTTCCTTTTTGTGACTTTTAAAAGTTCCTCCTTCCTTTTTTCTTTAAGTCCCTTGGCAGCATCAAAACAGCTTCTCTCTCTCTCTCCCCTCCCCTCCCCACCCCAGCCCTCCCCCCTGTAGCTCTCTCTCCACGGTATGGCACATTGTTCTGTGGAAATGGGTTGTTTTGAGTTCACACTTTGTTTTCCTGCTGTTTTTCTGGGAAGCTGGATGTGGCACAAAAGATATGGGAACAGCTTGTAGGAAATGGGTTTGTTTGGGGAAACAATAAAAGAGAAACAGCCCGCATACCTCTCCTGTATGTTTGAAGGCATAACGTACAGTATATAAAGACATTTCGGGGGTCATTTTCCAATACAGTGCAAAGAAATGTAAACAAAACCCTTTTCTTTTAGCATATCTTAAGCTTTGCATCCACACAGATTCATTTAATATAATGCTTATTAGACACTTATTAGCGAGGTATGAGGAAAAGCATCTTAATGGTTTCTGTTGCTGTAGTAAATGCATGTCAGGGTTCTGGACTTGAGATTATTTTCATTTGCATTGACTTTCTCAGTTCCATTTTCATCAGTGACCACAGGTGGTCTTTTTTGGCCCGGAGCTAATGTTGGAGTCATTGAAAAGTACAGAGCTGTGGAGCATGGTTTTAGTAAAGAGTGGTAATGTTGCTAATCACTTGTTCAGAAGAGATACTGCTACAGGGAAAAACCACAGGATTTTTCTTGCCGTCACATCAAAGATACCACCGCATGCATTTTGCTTTCTTCACATGTACAATAAAAATGGGCCACAACCTGTTTCTTCTGCATGTGAGGTTCAGCAGAAAACATGGTCACAGAGCCACAAGTTGCACGATAAAGATCAGTGTTGAATTTGTGAGGTATTTCTCCTAGAAAAGGGAAAAAGAATGAAAGAAGTTGAAAATTTTCTGAGTAACTGTTTATATTTTGGATTGATGATTTTGTTTAGAAAGATACTGCTTAAATAAAGTAATAAGAACTCAGTTTAAACCCAGAACTGCAGGTGGAATTGGGATTAAATGGTTTTTTGACTGTCACAAAGCAAATTTTTTTGTGTATGTGAGAGGTTTTTGTGGTTGTTCTGTGTTGTTTTGTTTGGGGACAAAGGAAGAACATTCACTCCAACCTTTGTTTGTTATAGGTATGAAACATTTTTCTTCTGATCCATTGGTTTGGCTGCTTCACTAACTGCAATATATCAGAAAACATACCAGTCTCTGACTGATCTCATAGTTAATGTTTGAGCTAGAACAACATTACTTTGTATTGGTTCAGCAGAGCAGGTTAAATGTGCTTAAACATAAGCACGTGCTTAACTTTATTGCTATTTTACTAAGCACTCTCCCTGTTAATCTTTGCACACACAGAAATTACTTAATACTATGACATTCAACCCCGTATTAATTTCATTAGTCATGTTTTGTGGCAGATGACTAAAATAACATATGCTGAAGTCTGAATCAAGATATTCATTATAAACAATTATAGGAAAGTATGCTAGGCTATACACTGTAAAGGTTATCGTGACAGGAAGTCATATTTTACATACACAGTAGGCATACTTGGGAAGTTCATTCTGAATTTAGAAAGATTACCCGTCTGAGCAATATTCCATATGCTTGTAAAACGGGGAATATCATGAGAAGCATATATACTATATATGTATATAGTCAGTGTATACATGGAAGATCCAGAATAAAAGGTGGCTGAAGAAAAGGAAGGGAGAATAATGTAAACAAAAGACTTTCTGCAACAATATTGTGCATAAATGGAGAGCATTCCTTATGTAGTGAATCTTTAAAAAGCAGTAGCAATTTGCATTTTAAGTCCAGTTATCTAATGCAGAGAATTCAGAAAAAAAAAATCAAGACAAATAACTTTTGTGAGTAAATAAAAACATCAGCACAAATAAAGATGGTTTAAGAAGTATTTGCAAAAGCTATCAAGCAAGGAAACTAATGTGTTGGATGTGATAAGTGTTCTTTAATAGGAAGATGAGAATTTTAAATGTGTATGAAGGTGAATATAGGGGAACATCTGAGACTTGGTCAGCCTGATGCAGCAGGCCACAGGATCTCCAGGCTGTCCCTGCGGAGGAAGTTGAGCTGCAGGAAAGCAGCTCTGCAGATGCCCGAGAATGGCTTCCCTTCCCTCTCCCTAGGCTGGTTGCAACTCCTGGTTGCTGGTTTGAGAGGACCAGACAGATTTAACACGTAACATGCCCAGTGGACACCCTTTTGGTTTCCCATGATTTCTTTGGGGTAGCTAATACTACATTTGGAGCTGAAGTCTTGCCAGAAAGTGAGTGACCCACTTATCACACCCACACGCACACACATGCACACACATGTGCGCACGTGCACAAACACCACACACAGAGGCACTACAGGGAAGTGATGGGTCACCTAGAAGTTCAGTTCTTGGCCATCGTCCAAGTGTTATTTCCCTAATGCTGTTAGGCATTCATAAAAACCAAAAGTTCATTGGAAAGGAAACTAATTTGGATGTTCTTTTCAGTTTTACCCCTAATATTTGATTCTTTCATCAATGCAATGGCTGTAAAGGTCTCTCCATTCCTTCCTATACATTTCTCATCACTTTGCTGATGAGTTTGTCTTTGGTACTTGGTATGCCTTAGAGAATAGTATTTTAATGTCTGAATTATTTTTACTTTAAAATTTGTTCAGAGATTGAGGATGGGATTATCTAAAAATGTGTGTGTGTACATATACTTATGTGTGTATATATATATCATGAAAATATATAATTATATATACAAATATATGTGTGGTTAGTCAACCCACCACGGTTAACAAATATTAAACTTAGTTAAAAAGTAATGTACAATCTTGTAGTTTTGGCTAAACAGTGGGAAAAGGAGCTGCAAATGTTACCCTTCTGTGATAACACTAGACAAATCTTTTGAATAATGCAGAAAAAAATCATGTGGTAGCTTTATGTTAAGAGTTTTCTCTATAAAGTGTCCAATACAAGAGTACCAGGGCAGTTATCGTGTTCAAGTAAAGCCTTTAGTTCTAGACAGAGGACTAACTCCAGTAAACATGCAGTAATTCTTGAAGACAATACCATTCAAGCTGCTGGGGCTACCCATGATGCCAAAGATTTTAAGAGGAAGCATGAAAAGGATAGGATTGCATGCCTAGTATGGAGTCGGTCATGCTAGGTGTCTTGGTCATTTTAGCTGTTTTTGTCCCAAGACTCTTTCCCAATATCATTTTGATCTGTTAGCAAAAGTTCATAGCAGGTGTGGCATGCAGCCGCAGTTCACTTCCGATTAGGCTGCAGGCCACTTTACAAACCTGCCACCTGTTTTGCCAAACAAATCTTTGCTTGAAAGATTGCTAAAAAAGCCCTCAGATATTTATATTTTTTAACAAAGTAGAAGTTGGCTGCTTCTTTAGATTGATGATGTCATATACTAGAAAAGCAAAGTAGAAGCAACAAGCTAGCCTGAGGCTGACAGAAATGAAGTTTTATATGCATGTTTTCCCAGTTTTCTAGGCATTTTGAAGCCCTAGAAGTTAACAGCCAAGCCTGAAGGAGGAACAAGCTTCAAGCTTTCAAAGTTCATAATTGACAATACTATCAAGATGAAAAGGAAGAAAAGTCTATTGTATTGACTGAAAAAAAAGTCATTCAAACTTCAGTGTTACAGCTCTTTATATGGATGGAAGTGCTAAAATAAGCATACAAAGCTACAGTTTCTTTAAGAATGTGTATACAATATACAATCTGCAGGATACAATTGTATTGTTTTTAGCACTGGTGAATTAAGGTTGACATAATTATTCAGGAATACATATTCTGATCCCAACTGATCATTGTGCTGCTCTGGCCCCACAGCCACCTAACCCTGTTCATTCAGCTGCTGGTGCAGGAGATAAAACTTGGTGTTGCCTCAGCCTTTAAGTAGTTTATCAGCACTCTGCTCATGCAGAAGGAAAAATGCGACCAAACACATCGCTGTATAGCACTAGATTTTCTGCTTTTTGATACAGTCTTACGAATTTTGAGATCCTCTTTCATTCAGAAACTTGGTGCTGTTCTTTGGTGGTTGTGCATGGGCAGAGCTGCTTCCAAGCATAACCCTCTTGAAGTCACTCAGGCATTAAACATGTGCTGAAGCAAATGCAGGATGGAGCCTTTCATCACTGCATTTGACCAAACCCACTGTGTTGCTTTAATGGTGTCCAGGTCATGTGACATGTATGAAAGAGTTTCCTATTTCCATTTATTAACTCGTGGTTTGGGGTTAAACTATTCATTTGCATTTTACTGTCAGATAAAGACTGCAGATAAAATAATTGATAATGAAATGTCAGGTCTTTAAATCAGATGTTCATGGACACTTCCTGATCTCTGGAAGTTAGTGGTTCATCAGCTCTACTCAGTGTGATAATTTTAGTGTGTGAGATGCAGGGAAGACTCAAATATGACGCAGAGCTTGGCATGAGGGAGATATGTTTTTTAAGCCAAGATCCATTTTTAGTCATTCTTACCAAAGTTTCCCTGTCTGCAATAGTGGAACGGTCATTTTTTCTTATTTTATGAAGCACTTGGAGACCTGGAGTTGTATGCCTCATGCTACAAGTATTACCCTGTGATGAAAGGAGTAAAAATAGGATTTGCTGACATTTCAGGAATGACAGCCTATATATTGGAAATTATGAAAAAGCACCACATTCTGCATTTGAATTTATAGTGTTTCAGAATTTGTTCATTAAGACACAAAGTGTTAAACCTTTGGGCTTAGCCATGAGGCCTCTGTTCACATTACTAGTCCTAGTGAAGCCAGGAGAATGACTTGCACAAAGAGGGCTTCAGGATCATTTCTTAAACATCTGCTATTGTTTTCCAGAAATTAATCTAGCCTGCAATTTCATAACATCATTTTGATGGATGCTTGATTATTCCTTTTTTCAAGTGGGGCTTGTGGCAGTGGCTGTCCTTTGCCTCCAAACATCCTTTGTATTTTTCTCAGCAAGAGGTGAAGATATCAGATAAGTGGCAGCACCGGGCCTGTGTTTGGATTAACATGGACTAGCCAAGTGTTCTTTGCAAATAGGTGGAGGATGTTAGTTGAGCTGGCAATAAGATTCTCATGGGTGGAGGTGAGGACAACATCTGTCTTTGCTATTTTGTACTTGCCAAGGCTTTTTGTTGTTCCTGAACTCTCTCATGAATATAATATGTGGCTTTTTGTCTGATCTAATGAATCCAAGACTCAGAGATTTAGAAGGAAAACATATTCCAGATGTGTGCTGCAATTCCTGACTCAGGTGACTGCATTTTAAGTAGTAACCTTTTCCAGTATGTTCCACACACCATATTGAATATCTTGCAAAACCGCTTCTTTTGCGAATGGTCAGAAGAGACATGTAAGAGCATCATGATGAATAAGCTATAGCAAGACTAAAGCATCAGTCATTCATCTTTTGTTTCACTGATTATTGCTGGATGCAATGAATCCAAGGCTCAAAGAGTTGGCTTTAAACTGGAACTGTGAATTAGGGCTAGAAACACTTTAAGCAGTTCGACCACAGCTTGCTTTATTGTGCAGTGGTGCCTGTTGCAGACGTGAACAGAGCGGAGTTTCAGTCTGGAAGACTGCCTGCTGCTCTGCAATGTTCTGCTGTCCAGCCTCACGTGTGCTCTCTGTTCCAGCATGGAAATGACATTCCTGGCCTGTTTGAAATTAGGCTTTCACTACAGATAAACAGCTCCCTAGACCATCAGAAGATGCAGTCTGAGGAAGAATAAAAGCTTGGTAAAGTCTGGAACAGCTGTACCAAGGTGCATGCTGTGTGCTCTCTTGCAGACTTTCACCTGTTCTTTCTTTCAGTTACATTTGCATGTAATTGGATTACACCCTATTTCAATAACAAATTATATCAATTATACAAGCGATACTGAATGCAAAAAAACCCATGGAGACACTTAATAAAGCTAATTGCATGGCCTTAATCAGAACAATCTTCCCTGAGAAAATGCAGGTCCTTTCCAAATGTAACTGTTTATTAGAATGTTTTAACATCTGCAAAACACACGCCAGTGCGTTACAATTCATCCTTTTAATAAATGCTGTGGTGAAGGCTTTTGTATAACACTTTTTTGTCTAAGTTAAAATGAAAATAAGTCCCAGTATGTCAGAATTCTTCATAGAATGGAGAATTATTTTTTCTGACCAACTGTAGACATCCGACAAGTGATAGGAAACAGCCTATGTCTGAATGGATGCTGACTGTGTGGAGGTCTAAGCTTATGTTTACATATGTATTATCATGAAATCAGATTAGAGGGGAAGTAAAAGTTGTTTACATTAATGAGGAGAAATATCATAAAACTGGTGTTAAGCAATAGATTATATAAATGCAGTGACATGTGTCAAAGCTAATTAAAAGCTCTCGATGGCAGTGTTATTGCAAGTCCCTCAGAGTCAAGGGTAACAGGTCCATTTTGGAGTGTGGGAGTGCTGACTCCACAAGCAACAAATGCATTTTTCTGTCTGCAGCATCTCTCAACGTACACCAAGGGCTGTTGCTGTATTTGTGTCTCCTCATGCATCCTCTTCTTTATGTGTAGTTCTTGCCCAGTGTCCTCCTGGTTTGTGGCCAGTGTCTTTCATCATTCTGGTGTGCTATTGCCTGATAGGATTTTCACAGTGCTGGCCAGTAAGTTCTTGACTTTCAAAGTTCTTGAAACTTTTTTTTTTTTTTTGAGCAACATATCACTTGATAGATTTTGGATAGCCAATGGGGATAAAAAAGATCTACTAAACTTTTTCTGTTACAGGAATTAAGCAATGAACCATAGAACTATTTGAAGACATGAAAAAAAACAGCTGAAT
Source organism: Athene cunicularia (assembly GCF_003259725.1). Taxonomy (NCBI): domain Eukaryota; kingdom Metazoa; phylum Chordata; class Aves; order Strigiformes; family Strigidae; genus Athene; species Athene cunicularia. The sequence goes on from NW_020799091.1 coordinate 96,294,105, forward strand.
TTTTTGAGATACACACACACACATGCTGAGTGTACTACCTGGAGACATGATTCAATTCTATTGCTCTGTGAATGAATGTAAATGGTATCCTGGCTAAAATGGAATCTGGGCTGATGACATCAAGGGACAGTGCACAAAATTTATTTCACACACAAATCGGCATGTTTCTTAATCAGAATTAACTTGAGAAAAAGCATCACATGGTTAGAATGGCCTCCAAAGAATTTTGAAATCCTGTTGCAGTATTTTTTCCCCAGTAACCCTCAGCACAAGAAAATTATGCTAGACAACTGCATAATTTACTGTCTTCTTTAACCATTCCTTAAGTTTGATCAAGCTTTAGGAAAAAGGTCTTTGTCTTAAGTTTCTGACATTGCATATAAAGGACAGGTCAGCTTGCGTATACTTCTCATGATGGGAACTACTTCAATCACATTTCCTGTAACTTCATGTTTCTAGGCCAAGTAATCTTGCATTTGATTAAGTAAACACCTTTGTCCTAATGACTTTATGCCTACTTTAAAGGCGCTGCTGTAGCTATTGTTCTACAAATTTGTCATTCTGTATTTTTTTATTATTATTATTATTAGTCAAGTATAAGTCAAAACCAAATAGAGAAGACAGTTTGTTCTTTTATTGTTAGTATGGAAAGTCCAAGTGAGAAGCCCGGATTTGCATAGTACAAGTGATTAAAATAGAATAATTCTTGATGAAGGAACAGATTTTTATGTTTTGCTGGTGATGTCATGAAAAGAAGTATGTGGAGAAAGAAAGATGAAATAAAGAAAATCCATATCCAATATTGACTTCAGACAATATTACCAACAGCTCTACTTCACAGATATGCATGAAAGACCTTTCCCACCTGCACTATATGTTGCTTTCTTTATTTTACATTACCCCAGACACTAGTTACTAGAAATTGTTACTAGAAACTAGTTACTAGAAATTACTAAAATTGTTATCAAAAAGGTACAAAACTTGACAAGATTGAAAGCAGCCTTAAAATGCATCTATTTTATAATATTTATTAATGTTTACTTTGCTTTATCCCACTTATTGCTTGATGTTACCAAACTACTCCAGAAACAGCATTAATATGGATGAGAAAAAAGGATTAATATGTAAATGACTACTGAAAAGTATTTGCTAGAAATAGAACTGTCATCCTTATGTAAAAAACCCTTGCCAAACATTTTCAGTACTAATAGTTTTGTCTGTGTTTATATGTGGCCAGGCCATGAAGCTATTCTTCACAATGGTGAATGCTGACAGTTTTTATATTACATTTGGTCCAGGAGCTTGCATTTAGAATTATAGCAGAAAGCACAATTTTAAGTCCCTGGATTTAAAAAAGAAATACCCATACTGGTTTCTGTCAGCTGTTCAGTACAGCAGTTTGCTGTTAGAGCCTTCCTTTCACAGCTTACTTAGAGTTAAGGTTTGAAGTCTTTAATTAGTTAAAGAGAAATCAAGGAAAGACACAATGACATGATGCATAAAAGGAGCAGCTGAAGGACATTTTCTATCTGTTTTGGGGGATATCAAATTATGTCAATTATCAGACATTCTTGTACAGCTGAGAAATGCTTCATATTTCTTAATGCTATTTCTATGCTTTCCCACAGTATGAGTTTCACAGGAGGTTATATCAGGTTGTATGAGCTCTGATTCTTCAGCATTACTATGTTTTGCAAGGTCAGTGGATTCAGAAAAGCCTGGGCCAGAAATCTTCACCTTTTAAGATCACTGAGAGGAAGAAAGGCAGCAGTTGTAAACTCTGGACACACAACTCCCACCCGTGCATTGTAGAAAACTTTTCCATGAACCTAAGGATATGAAAGGACCACATGTATCACCTGTAGTGGTTGCAGGTAAATTGATATCAATGGTCCTGGCTTCATCTGAAGGAGAGGACATTATGACTGCCTCAGTCCTGGCTGACAGGAGGAGTAACAGAACAGATACTAAACATAGTTTCCATGTTTCCCACACTGAAATCTCAATCTCACTTATGTGTGAGAAGAGAGAAAAGATGGTTAAAGAGGAAGTAAGGCTCATTCTAGTTTAGACCATGTTCTCTAGTTATGCTGACTCCTCAAAATTATGCAAAAGCTTAGATGGCCAGTTCAGCTTTTGTAACGTGCTCAAGGGAGGGGTGATACATGTCCTACCATCCTCTAGACAGGCCAGCAAAGATCAATGAGGACTCAGAGTAAAATGTCAGAGATACTCGCTATCTTAGAGGGCACATTAATACATCTTCCAGATAAAGATCGGCCCAACAGTGTGCAAAGTTGGCAGAAACTCAGCTATTCCTACAGAGCCTTTTACAGATCTGTCTGTGCACTGATAACTAGCAGTATGGAGTACAGATGAGTGTTTGCTATTAAATCAGAACAAAACTCTAGCTAGAAAACTGAGCTTTTTTTTTGTCCATGAATAAATAGGCATTTTTTCCTAAAATGTGAAGTCTGAGTCTGTCTCCTGGGTTCATTTATGTTTGCCTGTTTTTTGCCATAGTCTTTTAGATACTCGCACAACACATTAATTTGACTTATGTTTCCAGCATTTGCTGTCCTCCTCATGAAGTTAAAATGTGTGTAGTCTCCCTCTTTGTGCAGTATAATGGACATCCATAGCACAAGCAATATTTACTGTCATTAGTAGTGCCAATAAATAGAAATACTGGGGGTGGGTGGTGGGGGGGTGGTGTTTACATTTATACTACCCTAAGTATTAATAAATTACCTTACATTAAATGGAGTCAAGTTTAATAGGAACCAGAATAAATTTGCTTTGTTTCACTTATATCTGGGAGGATGAGGACTATAGCCATTATATTGTGTTTGTTGCCGGTTTTGCAAAGGTCTATTAGTAAGTGGTTTGCAGAGTAAAATAATATTCTGCCTGTTGTATTTGCTATCATGTATCTGCTTTCTCCCGTATAATTCACACTTTCATGTATTTACTGGAGCTAGCTCTTCCAAAATTAACATTTCATTACATGTCTTCTGGCTCATGTATTAGCTGTACAGTAGGGCAGAAAAGAGGGAACTGTGCAGTACCTAGTCTCAGGCATGGTATGCATTGTGATCGCCTGGCCGAGTTGAGTGTGTATATGTACGTTTTCTTATTTTCATTAAAAACTCTCATAGATTGCTGAGAAAGTACTTTTTATTTTCCTTCCAGTATAACATTTTCTTCAGTTCTTGTGATATGATCCCTACTACTTTACTATCCAAGCACATCAAGCCTCCCTGCTGTCTCTCAGTTCAGTGTAGACAGGGAGCAATCTTTGGGGAGCAAGGGACTAGACCTCCTTGAAAAGCAATAGCCATCTTCAGGCTTTCCCAGAAATGGCTCATCAGAAAAGTTTCAGACCACCAACAGCAGCAGTTTTTAGCAGACTAGAGACCCCCAGGAGTCTGAGAATCATGGCAAAAAGAAGAGAGGTTGTTCTGGCATGCCTTCTGTCTCACAGAGAAGCACATTCACACTCCGAGACCCGAGACAGCAGTTCGGTAGCTGGGCGCAGGTTGGTGGAAGAGCATGCAAAGCAGGGATGCTAACTGGGGGGTTACTGTTAATGGTGATAGCTTGGTGGTGACCTTTGCACTCAAACACCTGAAAAGCAGTAATGAAATGGTGCAGATCACTATTTGAATTTTGAGTCCTGGGCTGTGATGGGAAGCATTAGTGTTAGTGATTTAATCAGTCATGAGTCTCGTGGCATTTGGAGGGCTGCTTGAGATCCCATTCCCCAAGTCCAGAGATTAAGGGGTGATCTCTGTTTTCATGAGAAGTAATAAGAAGAAAATTATGTTCCAGCCCTTGTGGTTGCAGAGAAAGCTATTAATATTAGCAGAGTGCACCCTGAGGGCTCACAAACCAGGCAAATATAAAGAATGATAAATGTATACCCCCTTAAAATGAACAAAAACAACTGCTGATTTTTAGGGCAGCATGCAACTGCCGAAGCTTGCGCAAAGTCCCCTTGCAGCAGCCAAGGAAGGTAGGAGCCTGCAGGCAGCCACCCAGCTTCAGGCCTGGAGCTGGAGGACTCCCATGGCTCTGTCTCTTGTCTCTCTCCCCTTTCCACCAAGTCCTTCTCTGCTGACAGGGACATGCGGCTTTATTGTCCTCCCGTTGGCCGTCAGCGGCAGGGCTGGCAGCAGCACAGGCCCACACACGCTGCCTCGCGAGGGTGCGGTTGCGCACGGAGCACCCTGCCCTGAATCTGGCTCAGGCTCCCGCCCCGCACCCCCGTCCTTGGCCCCCGCACCTTCAGCCATCGCCAGCTGGCCGCCTCTATGGCTGCTGTCATCTGGTGCGGCTGCACGCCAAGCCTCCTCTGCCGGCCCAGTGCTGGGGCTTGCTCCCCGGCTGCAGGCAGCAGCCACATGGCCAGGTGGGAGGTGCTGGGCTGCACCCCTGCTCAGTTTCATCTCAGGGCAGAGCCATAGTGCCAGGGTGGGAGGAGGGAGCTGTGCTTTGTGTTACTGTCCATTTTACACCCTTATGACACGTCTTCACCCTAAGTAGCCCCTGGAGAGGCGGTCTTTCCCTGGAAGGCTGCTTTTGCAGGGCTGGCCCCCCAAGCCCGTGCAGTGCTGGGGACCAGCAGAAGGGTGGGAGCCTAGACCAGCTCCCCTGGCCAGGGAGCCTCAGCTCCGGCAGGATGGGTCCCTTTGGCAGCATCAGCCCTTCCCACAGCTTCCTAATGGGCTTGATGGGCACGCTGCCTGCCCGAGTCAGGCCTTGCTCCCATGACTTGTCTCAAGATGACAGGGGGAAGGAATTGGTGCCAACGCAAATGCTGCATGGCAGTAGGGAGAGAGGGTAGTCTTCACTCCCTCTGATGTCTGTCCAGTCTCCAGCCAGCCATGAGGGCAGCTGCCCCGCCACCAAGGGGCCTGGTGAGCCCTGCCGCCCTGGAAGGCCATAACCGCAGTGCAGGCATGGCAAAGGAAGGCGGCCGGGGAAGCCTTTCCCACTGAACCAGAGCAGGGTGCCCAGCCAGGCAGCCTGCCAGCCCACCAGGAAGGCTTGCCATGAGGGAGAGAGAGGCTGGTGGGCATGGCATCCTCTCGGGGCTGGTGGCAGGCAACTTTGCCGAAGCTGACAGCAGATGATGGCAGAAAGAACAGGGTCCCTGGGTTGGAGGTTGCGCCCAGATGTCTCAGCTCCCTGTCCAGAAGGGACTTGGCCTGGTTCCCAGAGGAAGGAAGAGGAGCTCCCAGTGAGTCAGCAAGGCCTGGCTTTCGGTCAGTCCTTGCCCGGGCAGTTAAAGCAGTGATGGCAGCTTGATACACCCCCAACATATCTGACCCTCCGCATCCCTACCTGAGACACCAGAGGCCTGAGCTTTGCTGCCCGTCCTGTCCTGTCCTCCCTCCCAGCCTCTAGACACTATTCTTAAGTGTTTCATAGCGTGTATTTGTGCATCCTCTGAGCCACTGGTTTCCTCAGGGGAGAGGTTGTCCTCCAGCCATATGCTGACATCATGTGTGGCACCATGAGTGCTCACCTCCACCGACAGCAGTGAGGTGCCTAAAAAGTAATGAGCATTTAAGCAAGTGACCAGCTTTTCATCTTCTCGTGAGATGGACAAGCCCTTTTTTCCTTGGGGGATATTGTAATATCTGCTCTGAAACATGGTTGCGCTGACTTCTCTTCTCTGGTTTGCAGGAAGCGTTATCAGTGGTGAGTGAAGACCAGTCCTTGTTCGAGTGTGCCTACGGATCGCCCCACCTTGCAAAGACAGAGATGACGGCCTCCTCCTCCAGTGAATATGGACAGACGTCAAAAATGAGTCCGCGTGTTCCCCAGCAAGATTGGTTATCACAGCCCCCAGCCAGAGTCACCATCAAGATGGAGTGTAACCCAAACCAGGTTAATGGGTCAAGGTAATAAGGCTGTGTTACCATGGCTCAAGTACACTTTTTCTTGTGATGGCTATAGCTCAGTTGTGCAAATCTGTGAATCTAGCACCATTTTAGATGCCCCAAGATATCCCACCTGACCACTAGTTCCTGTCCCAGAAGTCTACAGTCTATATGTTGTGGGTCACACCTGCCAGCCCTGTTCAGGTGTTATGGAGGACCTCAGGTGGTGCTACAGGCACAGTCTTTTCATAAGTTTGTGTAATACCTTTCTGTGTTTCCTCTGACTGTTAATAATTTTGGATGTGAACTTTCATTACATGCTAGGTGAAAGAGCATACATTAAAGTTAGCAAAATGTGAGTTTGCTGTAGTCTGGGGCAGCACCATTGATCTATCTAAGGGTGTGGTGTCTGTGATCTAACACTGAATTGAAGTTGTCAAAATACAGTAATCTGGGGAGGTGCCTTTGCTCTAAATATAACCAGAGAAGCATAGGAAGTAATTTCTTGTAATGGCAAAAGGAGTCAACTATTGATCTTTACTTTTATATATTTACTGTAAACATAGTGCCAAAAAGCGTAACTATGGAGTTGGATTTAAGAAGATGTCACACTGAAGAAGCATGTACAAGAGGCAAGCTGGGGAGTGAAAAGGAAAAGAAATTACTCAGCTCAATGGGCAGTAGCCACAGCATGTCAGTGCAGTAATTGTTGTCTTGGGACATTTTTATGAATGCCACTATGAAGGCCAATTGTATTGATTAAGCTGAAAGAGTGATGAAGTGGATTTGTGGATATAGAGTGGTAGCTCTCCCAAGCATAGGAGCACTCAGTGGGATTTCTTCCATCTGAAAAAGCACAATGAAGATACTTTTTTTTCGAGGAAACTATCCAAACAAGTGCTTTCCTGTTTAAAATGCCTGACTGTCAAAACAGTTTTCTTTGGTGTTGCTGCAGGGCAGAGGTCCAGAGACCCGGTTGCTCACAATTGTTGGTGATGTACCAGTGAAGACTGTGATTCACATCTTGCTGTCACAAACACCTGCTTACTAATCTCATCTCCCAGCATCAGTTGTTTAGAAAAACCTCAGCCATGGGCACTGTGGCTGTTCACACTTGCTGTGCTAATGTGATGAGCACCACGAACAGGGCAAAGTGGTTTGACAGCTTATCACACCTACACTTTTCACTGGTAAGGAAGGAAATTGTGCTGAAGTCAAATCAGAATTTCCAGTGAATAATCAAAGATTTGAGATACGTAGAAATAAACGGTGAAGTGAAGTTACAAAGAATTAGGGGAAGTCTTCTTGTAAACCTACTTATTCAGAACGTATTCACAATTAATTTCAGTTAGGTGTTTTTTGTTCTTTTTGGGGGGGCTAAGCAAATGCACAGATATAATCACAAATGGAGTGCTCATTCAAAAGCAGTTTCACCTGCTTCCTAAAATTGACTCTACGTATTTGTGCTGGCATTTCCATAAGAGAACTGATCACAGTTTTTCTCAGTGTAAAGTCCATAAAGTGCATTCAAGTAGATAATTAGTGTTAATTATTGCTGAGATTAGTGGCAATATTTTATAAAGTTAAACGTAACTAAAGTCAGTCCTAAACAGACTCCTACTTTGACATACCCCTAGATCTTAAGGAAGAGTCTAGATGATACAGATCCATTTGAAATTGTTAGTCAATCACATTTTTTAAATAATAAAGCCAGAATCCTGAATTTGATGTCTTGGATTCCTGAAATATCTAACTAGCCTGAATTCAGTTTGTGAATTACAGGTACTTGGCTGTTGCTGTTATGGTTTAAGGACAAAACCGTAGGCAGTAATACCATCTTTTATTAGTTGAAACCTTGTCCTGTCTAATCATTGTTAGCAACCCTAATAAGGATTATACTCTGATTTAAGAGGTCAGGACCCTTACCAAGACCAAAATGTGTGCCCATAGTCAGATCAGCTAAATTGGGTCTCCAGGCAAACCCATATAGCCTGTGGGTGAGAGCACTTTGTAGAAAATGTACTGTCACCCACCAGCATGTCCCAAACCAGTAGAGACTGGTAGGAACCCTGATTTGGGAACACAGACAGCTCCAGGTACTAAAGCACCTGGCTCCAGCAGGGGCTGCCTTAGGCCAGAGAGGGCTAAGGCTCCCTGAGACACCCCTGCTATTGCAGCGTGCCTGGGAAGGCAGACCAGCCCTGCCTTGCTGTCCAGAGAGGCCTGCAAGTGTCGTTGTGGATGGCTGTGCATTTGGGAGAGATCCTGTGCTCAGTACCAGCCCTCCATCAGTCGTTGGATGAAAACAGAAGTAACCCAAGGGAGTGGGGGGACCGCAGTGCAGCCACCGGAGCAGAGCATCCCAGCTGCAAGGCTGGACTTGAGCTCCCAGTCTCTTGCCTGAACCTGGAGTTCACGTCTTGCTGCCTGCCTGGTAGCCCGACTTTGTCAGGCAGGACAGGGCAAGCCTGTGTTGAGCATATTTTACAGTCTGTGGATGGGGGCATGGGCTCGGATTGGGGCTGGGGGGAGCAGCTTGCTGACCATATCTCCCCAGTCTAAGTTATTTTCACCTTGTATATGTGAACTCAAAATACGTTCCAGGGGTGGACAAGCCTTCAGAAGCCCTGAATTAAACAGGCTATTGGATTTACCTTCATAATGCCTATCATTTCTTCTTCCTTTATGCTATTTTCTGTTAGTGTGTGCATGCATTGAATCACTTAGGGTGATACTGCACAGTCAAGAGACAGGAACTGTCTGTGGGTTTAGACTGCCTGAATTGCCCTTTGTGAAGTGAGCTATCTGCCTTTCCTTCACAGGTATCCTGGTCTCTGCACTACCTGCATAAAATGTTTGTGTGTATAGTCTGCACTATTACTAGCAGAACAGGCATCTACTTTTGCAAGGATATACAATCTGAGCATTGGGGAACTGTCTTTAAACCAATGTCTTTTGATTAGTCATGAGGCATATCTCTGCTTCATACCTTTCCAGAAGAACTGTTCATTGTTCTAAAGATGTGACACCCAGGAATTGCCAAGGCATCTGGAACACCATTAACACACTTTTGCGCCATCCTGACCCCCTTTACCACTGTTACAGAAGTAAAGAGATTAAAAGGAGCAATGTTGTCTGCCTCTTCTCTAAAAAAAATAGGATTAAATCTATTTACTCTGCCTACTCCATCATTTGGACTTGGAGTTTAGTGCAAATCATCTGAGCAGCACATGAAGACTAAGTTCTTCATTTTTTGTTTTTCAAAAGGGCACATTCTGTCTGAAAATATATTGGGAAGAAATGTAATTCTTTCTGTATTGAATTAAAAATAACCTGCAGTATTGGAAGCAGGGTTTTGTTTATTAATCTTGGATTTGACAGCCTCCCCTATTGACAGAGCAATGCAGAGCTGCTAACTGAAGAAAACAAGGAAAATTCGTAATTCACTGCAATTCCTAAGACATGACATGCTGAAAAATAAACAAAAAAAAATCACTTACAGACTACCCAAAAAAAGAGTAGATTAACAGAACAAAAAAAGTCATGCATATATTTCATGCTTATGCTTAACACAAAAATTAAAAAATATTATTTTAATTAAAATACACTATTTATTTCATCAGACAACTGTTGTTTTATAGGGCCTAACACATGCCTGAAAAAATAGATCTTAATATTACACTTTAAAGGGAGAACTAACATTGACACGTAACAAATACAAACATGTTGTAGTATTTCTAAAACTCACATATGCGTATCTAATATGTATAGAGTTATTACACTTCAGGAATTAGAATACTTCCCAGTATGTGATATTCCTGGCAATTGTAGGAGAAAGTGTGTGTCACTCAAGCCTTGCATGAAATGAAATGACTGATCAGTAATAAATTATTCCTAAATAATCATATCAAATATTCTGATATGATACTGATTAGTACTGCCAGTATGGAAGGCACTACAGGTCAGTGTAGTGCGTCTCCTACAAATCTGAAAACCATTTGTTCCTTCCTCAAGTCCCACTAGGCCTTTGCCATTTGTATGTCAGTGTTTCACTGGTTCCCTGACAGATTATCTGCTGTTCATCACATACATAATATTGGCCATACTTCATATGCGCATATTGGTGGTACCCTGCCATTCTGTAAGTTACTTTGCATTTTCGTCTCTGCAGAAGCCTTCCCCACCCTGGTCGTTTGCAGTCTGTAAATTTATTTCCTTAAATGAAAATCTCAGTTCTTAAAAATGTTTCATATGTTAAAAATTAACACATGCAGTAGCTAGAGTGCTTGGAGCTGCTTTTCGTTCTTAGTAAAACTGTACCTGCTCTCTTTATACCCATTTTAAAATCTGGGTTGTCCCAAAGGAGTCTAAAATATCGCACCCACATTGCAGAGCCGCAGAAGTGTTATCTCTAGGTAATCATCTTCCTACGTGGGAGTCTGGGTCTGGCTAGTACAGTGTAAAGAGGATGCAAAACAGGATACCAGACCCCACAAAGTGGTAACCAGAGAATAGTTAGCATTGCAATTTTTTGCTGTCCAGCTCTCCCTTCTCACTGTGTTAAGACTGCTTCCTGGCCATATATTCTATCATCTGGAAAGGAGTATAAAATTTTAGGAGCATACTGAACCCCTTACACATCAACAATTTAGTACCCTCTCAAAGCAAAAATGTACTCACTCTGCTAGGGCTTTCTCCAGATATACTCTGGGTGTAATTGCTCTACATTAAGTCTCAAACATAACAGTCTCAGAACTCGCATTCTTGTGAATACTGAAGAAATAACATTAGAATGAAATTAAAGGGTTATTTTCAGTGTGCTGCAGAGGGATTAGCTACACAGTTTTCTTTAAAAATAACAGTATTTTTAAAGCTTAACCCTGCCACACAGCACCAGAAAATATAGCCTAAGGGCCTAAAGTTTAAATTAAAGCTGTCATTTATCTTGCTGTTGTTGCATATATAATTCAGATTGTCACAGGTGGTATCAAATCGAGTTTCTTCAAATCCATTATGTTGGTACAGCCATTATATTTCTTCCAGGTATATAAATCTAATGACACCTTTTGTGTCACCGTATAGTCAATCTTTCACCTGAATGTAATAATATTGTTTCCTGCTATTTATTACTCTCAAGTCAGATCAAAAGATTCACCCTATTATAGTAAGGCACTATAATATAAATCTGGATATTTCATGTGTCATACTGTTACTTACTTTTCTGTTTATTGCTCTTTACATATTTTATCAAATTAAATATGAGCAATTCTATTACAATGAATGAATGCCATTCATGTTATGCATTTAGGGTGAAATTCACTCCTGTGAAAGTGCTCTCATGAGGCTCTAGGTACTGCTTAAACAACATTTAAATCCATTCTCAGTGGTCTGTGAATACACTCACCCATGGGATTCCACTGTGCCCATGGGTGGGACTATACAAAGGTGACTTGGAATAACTACATTTACTGGTGGGTTATCAATCTTTTTAAGGGAGGCTGAAGTGGAACACAGAGTCTTATTCAGGCCACAGATAAATTTCACTTTCCATGAGCAGTGTGATGATTTCATTGAAAAAGCATTTTGAAAGTTAGCTGCAGTGAAAGCACACCAGAAGTTTTCCAACAGCAGCTTGGCTGATACAGAAGTTTTAAAGAAATACCAGAAATAATTAGTTGTCATTAAGATTTAATCATGTACAAAATGTTGATTTAAGCGCTACCAATTGTTGCTCAAAAACCATTTGAGAATGAAGTTATCACTTAATACATCTTTTGTGCTGACTCTTTGGGGAAATACCATTTTTCTTTGCATGTTACTGTAAGAAATTTTCATCAAAGAGCCTCTGTACTAGCTGGGCTGCGTGCATCTGACACACAGGAGGACTTTTCAGAGTCCAGAGTGACTTCAAGTTTTTTCCTTTCCTTTCCTTTCCTTTCCTTTCCTTTCCTTTCCTTTCCTTTCCTTTCCTTTCCTTTCCTTTCCTTTCCTTTCCTTTCCTTTCCTTTCCTTTCCTTTCCTTTCCTTTCCTTTCCTTTCCTTTCCTTTCCTTTCCTTTCCTTTCCTTTCCTTTCCTTTCCTTTCCTTTCCTTTCCTTTCCTTTCCTTTCCTTTCCTTTCCTTTCCTTTCCTTTCCTTTCCTTTCCTTTCCTTTCCTTTCCTTTCCTTTCCTTTCCTTTCCTTTCCTTTCCTTTCCTTTCCTTTCCTTTCCTTTCCTTTCCTTTCCTTTCCTTTCCTTTCCTTTCCTTTCCTTTCCTTTCCTTTCCTTTCCTTTCCTTTCCTTTCCTTTCCTTTCCTTTCCTTTCCTTTCCTTTCCTTTCCTTTCCTTTCCTTTCCTTTCCTTTCCTTTCCTTTCCTTTCCTTTCCTTTCCTTTCCTTTCCTTTCCTTTCCTTTCCTTTCCTTTCCTTTCCTTTCCTTTCCTTTCCTTTCCTTTCCTTTCCTTTCCTTTCCTTTCCTTTCCTTTCCTTTCCTTTCCTTTCCTTTCCTTTCCTTTCCTTTCCTTTCCTTTCCTTTCCTTTCCTTTCCTTTCCTTTCCTTTCCTTT
>NW_020799091.1:96306585-96357522 GCF_003259725.1 Athene cunicularia
CTCCCCTCCCCTCCCCTCCCCTCCCCTCCTCTCCTCTCCTTTCCTCTCCTCTCCTTTCCCTTCCCTTTTCCCCTTGATGTAAATTTTCCTAAGCGGTACCTGTTTTCCGCTATACAACCCAGTAAATCTGAATGAGTAGCATTTGAGGTACTTTGCACAGTCTAGCCATGTGCCAGATGATGTGCCTAGCCAGAAAGGAGGGTGCACTCATCTATATGGAGCTCAGTATTGCCACCATGACAGGAGCATCATGCTCCTAGGAGCCCGTCAGATGTGCTTTAAACTATGTGAGGTACCCCTGTGTTATGCTTCAGTCTATGGTATGATACTGGTGGATTTGCACACCTTGCTTGCATCCAACACGTGGAGAAACAGAGCTGGTCACTTGTTTTTCAAGGGCACAGCTTTTTCCATCTCTGGAGTGCAACCCTGCAGCTGAGGCTCAGTGCCATCCCTTCCACAACTGGTGGCATACCACCGGCATGCAGCCCTAGTATTCCTGGTAAACCTCACCTCAGACTAAACAACAAGCGTGGTCCAAAGCCTGTGGCAGTCAATGGGGCTCTCTCCTCTGTCTCTAAGAGGGATTGAGTCAGCCCCTACATCAGTCCACAGCAAAGTTGGGAGATCTGTCTTAAAGAGATGACTTTCCTAATGTGCTTATTGGAGCTGCCTATGTAAAGTAACATTAATCTTGGATAAAAAGACATGCTGTTAGTTATCTCAGACTGATAATCTTTTTTCCCACTGACTGGGTGGTTGGTGGAGTGGCTGCCTACCAAACTGGAAGAAGTGCAAATTCAGCATCTTCTCCATGTAAGGCTTTATATGTGACTACTTTAAGAAGTTCCTGTTTGCTCTGAAAATCCAACGGTTTAACATTAGTGTGTGTGCATGTGTGTGTGTGTGTGTGCATGGTTTGGCTCTGTTCTTGAGGCAAACATGTTGTCAAGGAGAAAAACAAAGGCAGTTCACTACTACTATAGCTACTTTTTTGCAACTTTTTTTGGGGGTGCTGGGCTGGCAGGTGCTAGCTAAGAAGCTTTCCACACTGGAATAATGTGTTAATTCATAATTGGCATGGTTACATTTTGGATTGACCACTGATGCTTAAATTACGTGTTTAGCTTCAGGATTTTAAGAGGGAGATGAGGATAGCCAGAATTTCAAAAGTGCTAAACAACCAAAAGCTCTCCTATGGATAGTGAAATATAAAATTAGTCTTTGGATAATGTCATAGGACCCCACAAGAGTTATGATCACTGTTATTTTTAATTACTATTGCTATCATTACTGCTTTATTTCCAGTACAGCATTTACTGTGTCTAGGGCGTTTAGAGCTGGTGGTTGTGGTGTTCCCCCAGGCTGACATGGCACAAGCACTGTCAGTACAGAGGTTGTCTCTGACCCAGCGTGTTTGGAGATGCATCTTCTCCTTTCCCCCTTTAATAGTAGGTGTTTTATTTTGATCAGGATAGTATCAGTGAGGGTGTTCATTATTTAAAGTTTGTAGATAGCTTTTTAAGACAAAGCATAAAAACAAAGTGTCTAATTGGCTTTACCAATTCACACCAGTCAGCCTCACAGTCTGATAATGCTAATCAAAAAAATCAGCAGACATTCCACAGACATGGGGGATTATGGTTTCCATACAAGATGTCACTTCTGGTTTTGCCTGGCATGCTTTATTTTGCTAAATTTCTATATGATCCCTGCCCACAAAAGAAGGAGTATGTGGTTTGGGAAGGGTCCTGTCTCCTGGTATTTCATATTTTATGAAACCACAAATACAACAGTCTTACAAGCTCTTGAAATGAAATACAATTTGAGAAATGTAATCCATTACCATTATAATAGAATTTCTATAAAAATAATAAAAGAAAAACAAGAGAAAATAGGTCCTGAAAGTTATAGGCCAACTGGGAAGTCATTGTGGCTTTGGCCTAGCTATCACCATGTCAGACGTCAGCCTTCTCCCAGGCAGCAATCTAATTGTAAATTATGTATATACAGAACATCATTTCTTAGCTTTGGCTTTTAGTGACCCTCTTCCCTTCTTTCCCTTTCTTCACTCCAACCTCACACATAAGAAATATTGAAGTGTTTGCACTAATGGAGAAATGACAACGTGCAGTCAAACTTAAACCAGCTGTTTCCCCACACTGTGAACACAAAGAGCCAGGCTGGTAATATTTATAGCTTGACTGGCCTCTAGTGAGCCAGACGCTGACTGCCTTAATTTGCCATGATGGCCTTAAGGCTTGAAGCAGCTGTGGACTGCAAGATAGCTAGGGAAAGTTAAACAAAAAAAGAGAAAGGATTGTTTCAATTAGCAAAAGTTATTGTTTGATTGAAAATGAACGGCGCCTCCGTATACAACTCAATAAACAAGCATCTTTTGTTTTGCTTACAGAAAGCCAACAACGTTGCATGTGTTGGCATATGGTGTTTGCTTTCTCCTTTCACTGGAGGAAGGAACCGGAAGCACCTCTACGTGCCGCTGTGTCGCATCTCTGAGCCACCCCTGGGCTGGCCCCATGCAACCCTGAGCACCTACCAAGCCTGGGGCACCCCACATGGCGATGTCTGACCCTGTTTTGGACACCACAGGGGTGTGTTAGCATGGGGCTGCCCCAGTCCCAGCCTCTCTGTGGCCCTAGTCTTTTGGGACAGTTGGAGACCATTTTTGTTGCCCCTGCTAGCCCCTCGTTGATCAATGCACTTCCATGACTGCATGGCCCAGTGGGAATTTTGGTTTTCCTTTTTGTTTATTTTCTTTTGTCTTAGGACTGCGTTTGACACCCACCTTATAGCAAAGGTAAACGGACTGTCACCATGGCTTCAGCATCAGCTTAAGCCAGCTTTAAGCAGCAGCACAGGTCCTGAGGGGCTTCCCTCCCTTCCACAGACCTCATCTGCTTGCGCCTACCCTGTCTGCCCCCTTTCCTGTGGGTGAGCATTGCCTTCATACAGCCACCCCACGTGGGTGGGGGAGTGACTCAGGTTATAGCTAAGCACTGAGTTACTTACCCACCCACCCATTTATTTACTTA
Organism: Athene cunicularia; assembly: GCF_003259725.1. Lineage (NCBI taxonomy): Eukaryota > Metazoa > Chordata > Aves > Strigiformes > Strigidae > Athene > Athene cunicularia. The sequence goes on from NW_020799091.1 coordinate 96,309,639, forward strand.
TTTGCGTACTTGATGGGAAAGCAGCTCTCCAGCTCAGTTGCTAAGCAGTTGCACGAGAGCCTGTGTGAGTACCCCAGGGATTTTTTAACCTATGTGCGTTTTCTGGCGTTTTAATGCCTCTGTTATGCTGGAGTCCTCTGTGGGGAATTTTGTGCTGTTTTAACAAGAAACCTTGGAAGGGAAAATAAAACCTCTGTTTTCCTTTCAGCAGGTTAAGTGTGGTGGTGCTCACACAGCAGATTTAAGGGCAGGTGCCTGCACAGGAGCAGAGGTCTTGGTGTGCATGCAGGGCTTGGCCTGCTGTATTCACAGAAGCAGCTGGGCAGCCACGTCCAGCTGTGATGCTGGGGGATGACTTTGCATGGTGGAAACTGAGCTCTGTCAAAGCAAGTGTTGGGGCCTTTGATACCACCACTGAAAGTGCTTGTCAGAGTCTCTCCAAGTTGTTGGTGTCAGGGAAGAAGCCCCTGGGGCTCTGCAAAGCTGCTCGTGCAGCCACCTTCAAGCTGCTCCGGTGTCTGAGGAGCACAAGGCTCCTTCTCACCAGAGAGGGTTGGACTGTCACCAGTCATTGCTGCCAAAGGGGAACCCAGAGGGGGATCCACAGGACCCCTCTTTGATTGTCACTGCTGCGGCAGGTCTCAGCAGATGTGAACCCCACTGATTCATTAAGAGATAGAGGGTGTAGAGAGTGGCAGAGAAGTGCATTTAGGGCTGCAGCTACATAACTGCTTGAATTGATATTTGGACTAAAGCATGTCAGGTGTGCTTTAAAAAACATCAGTGTACCTACCTCAAAGTAAGAAATCTCAGAGAAGTTTTGGCTTTTTTTTTTTTTTTTTTTCATGGCCTGCTTTTTCATCGGCAAACCATTTTTGGGGGTTCTGACTAAATTCACTGCAACTTGAGTAGCTGCAGTGAATGGAGATGAGCCTGAGCATGCCTTGCAATACACTCAGTATGAGCTGACCTTTACGTGATGTCATTTTAGCTAAATATAAATTTACATATGTTGGCCCAGATTATCTGAGAATGCTGTCTTTATGAAGCTCTCACTCTTGTATGTGAGGACAGGGTGGGGATGTCACAGCTCTGCTGGGGCCGTTCCCCTCTTTCTCAGATCACTGACATTATGAAATGAGAGAGGTGAGGAGAGGAATCTGTATTCTGTAAGTCAGTGTCATGATTTGTTCACTAGAGCCTCAGAAGAAAAGTTCCTGTTAGCTCAGTGTGTCCTCTGACCTGACCAGCCACAGACTGGATGGAGACCATGCATCCTTACACTGCTTTACTCTCCTTGAAACCCTTTTCCTATAAGTAGCCCGTGTAAGGAAGTTATCCAAGCTGTGGTTATTAAATGAGCTTAAAAAGACAATTGGAGAACACACATTTTCTCCTTTATTTCACTCTGAAATTCAGAAATACTAAATAGAGGGGTTTATATGACAGGAATGTCACAGATCATATAAAATTTTGCTGATTCTTAATCTGTGTTTCTCTGACACCTTGCATTTTAACACAACACAGGTGTTTTATGCACACAGGGAAAATAGTAGCACAGTGTAGAGGAAAAAATGTGTTTCATACACTTGTTTATGAACTTAAAACTGCTTTCATCAGAGTCAATGGTTGGCAAAATTCCAGTCGGCTTCAGTAGGAATGGGCACTAAATTTACCCATCAAATCAGCTTGATTCTAAGTAACCCTGAATAAAGGCAAGGCTTCCAGGTGAAAGGACCCATGGAGAAATATATTCTTCAACTGACGTTTATCAGTGATCAGAGCTGAATCAGCTCAGGACGGGACAAAGTGCTGGTGCGTAGCATGATTGTAACCTTTACACTTTTTTTTTCTTTTGTAAATTCCAGGTGTAACACAGTATATTTACCAAGGGTAAAAATAACATGCAGCTGTGAAGAAAAACATCTCTAGTTTCATTTCGGACTTGGAGCTGAGGATGAATCACTGCAAAGCTGCACCCTTTACACTGGGCACACTTTCTGAAAGCTGCTTTTCCACTACCCCTGCTCCCCCAGTGGTTCAGAAATAAAGCAGACTCACAGAAAGTCCTTAAAAAAGCCTTTGCGAACAATCACTCTCTTGTTGTTCTGGGCACTAAAAATACCCTTTTCTAGTGTCTGTTTGCATTTTCATTTTTGCTTTCTATACCATAGAAGTTCGTTCCAGCCATTTGAATTAAGCCTTGGTTCAGTGGCATGCATAAACACATGCTCAATTTGAAGTACCTGAGTAGTCCTGTTAGCTCCCATGGAGCTGCTTACATGCTTGAAGTTAAGTCTTAGAAGATTTGCTGAACTGGGAATTTGCCTGTCCACTCAGTAAGTTAATGGGACAAAACCCTTGACCATCTACTTCTTGATTTTAATGATAATTTATTACTTATTTAAGATCTTCCTCCCCACCTGTTTGTTTATATTCAGATCAGAAAACCAACTCAGAAGCTCTGTAAGATTGCCAAAAGCTGTGTGCTACTACTGGATCTTTCACATCATTTACTATTCAGTGTTTACAAGTGTTTTTAATGCATGATTGCCCATAGAAGTGGTGTAGTCTAATACTGATGTGATATTTGTCATCAGCAGCATGACTTTGATGTACTTATATCCCTAGTTCCTTTTCACAGAAAACCAGTAGCAGTGCCAGTTAGGCCAAAGGGTGCTGCTAGCTCTCTGTTTCACAAAAATATTCCAAAAAAGTTGATGAAGGGGCCGCTTGGTTCTTTCTTTTGTCTTTGTAACATAACTGGCCTTGGGAGTCAGGATGGACATCCTCACAGGTATGAGGGCAGGAGTTGGATGATGTTTCCAAATATACGGGATATAGTATGCATACTTATGCATATATGCCATTTGTATTTATTAAAGGTAAACAGAAAAAGCCAACATTTTAGTCATAAGCAGTCATCACAAAAGATCTTTTTCAATATGTTTACGTCTGAAAGAAAAGGTTACTTTATTTTGCTTAGCTCTGTTTAGACAGAAATAAGCTGCATCCCAGAATTATATTTAGAGATATGCAGTGGGATAGAAAAGTTAAACCTGAGAGAATAATGCCCAAGTATTCTGATTCTGAGAGGCAAAGCTAAATTCACTATCACTCAATGACAGGCAAGACCATATGCTGACTGTGTCTTCCCTTGTGGTTATTATTCAGTCCTGTGTCTGACAAAGCAGTTGTAGGACCTTTACACAAGGCAGATTTCATATGTAATATGTTATGCGGCACCCAAGATATTTTATACCTGAAAAAGGTATGTGAAGCCAACATTTCCCAGGCAACATTCAAGGCTCTGTTCTTTCTCCTAAAGAAGATGACAGTGCCCATTGAATGATTCTGTGATATATTTTATTTTTAAGATGAAAACCATCAGCAGGTTTTGGTTTTTTTTTTAATATATACATTAACACATCATGGTAAAATTAGTAGTAACACTGTGTAGCAAAAAACTGATACACTTAAAATATACTTTTAGTATTTATGATGTATGCAAAATCTTTTCAGCTTTGCAAGTGCTAGTTATTTTTTAAAACACACGTGTGAGAATTATAACCACATTAGTTCCTGAGCAGTCAACTCAACTGAGTCACTTGGGCATTGGGTAAAATATCTGCCACATCCTTTTCACATATGTTGAGCAGACAGTGGTCCAAACTGTATATTATTTTTCCTCTTTCATCCTCAAACAGTAGCAAAACCCTTCTGGGAAAGTACCTATATTCTGATCACTGGTGGGCTCACAGTGACATTGCTGCCCAACACTTGCAGCAAGAGCTGGGATTTCTGAGCTGGGGAGAGACAGGGGCTCTGCGTGAAACACATTTGGAAGGGCAGGGAGCAGATCCTGCAACACGCTTCCATGAGTCTGGGTCTTGGATGGTCTCTTGGTTCTCTGGACTGCAAATCAGTTGGTTTGCAAGGAACCAAAATGAAGCATTGCAACCTGATTTACTGCTTGTTTAGTAAGACCATAGTAGTTTCAGGAGTTAAATGGCAAGACTAAAAGAGAGCTTGTTAGTAATGTAGTATCACTAAAGAAACCAAAACCCAACTAACACTCTCCTTCCCTTGCCAAACAGCCTCTTTACATTTGAAGGTATTCCCCATGGCTCTGTTCTTTATTTTGATTTTTGTAACAATTTTTCTCTCTCTGATGAAACACGTTGTAGACATTAAATTAAGGGACAAATATGTCTGTGTCTGCCAGAAAGAAAACTGTGATGCAATTAAAATGCCATTAGGGAACCCCCAGTGGGATGTTAAACCTAAAGACTCTATTCAGAAAGCAAAGCCAAAATTAAAGAGGTGTCTGGTTGCAGATCCTCTACAGATTTCCATTTCTTGACTATAGTACCATGGAGACTGTGCTAGTCAGGAGCTGAAAGGTTTTTCCAGTCATGTGTGTGGTATTTTGAATCATGGCTTTGGCAAATGTTCCTTTTCTGTAAGCCATACATAAAAGTGTGTCTACATTGCATGACATAAAGTGCAACTGAGCGTGGCCCACATGAAACAATGACAGCAGTGGAGATGGGAAGCTGTCCAAGTCTTGGACAAGGCTTGTCCAAGGCTTAAACAATGACAACTATTAACAGTTTTCCCTCAGCAAATTTGCATTAAGTGCATCGCTGTTTGCTGAGCTATCTGTGACATGTTTGGAGAGAGAAGTGCAGCTACTTGCACCCGTCAGGCTCCAGCAATCATATGAACAAGCCTCCATTCTAGCCCAGTCTCTGGAAATAAATCGTTGTGTCTGTGTGTTTGGAGACATATAAGAGCCTGATCCTTTGAAAATAAAAATAAATATATGGTCCATTGAGGCGAGTCATTTTTTCTGAGGCAACTGAAGGAATCAGCAGAGTCACTGGGTGGTAGGCACTGAGTTTTCCAGCGACAGCCAAACCCTGGTACTCAAGTCTCGTTTTTTCCGTTTCATGCAGTGTGATTCTTTGCTGAGGATATTAGTAGGGACTGGAATAATAATAGAAGCACAACTCTCTTCTCTGTCTAGGAACTCTCCTGATGACTGCAGCGTGGCAAAAGGAGGGAAAATGGTTAGCAGCTCAGACAATGTTGGGATGAACTATGGAAACTACATGGAAGAGAAGCACATTCCACCCCCAAATATGACTACCAATGAACGAAGAGTCATTGTGCCAGCAGGTTAGACTCTACACAAAAATTTCAAGAAAAAAAAATGCATTTTCCCTAAGTCTACTAACATTATTTAAGAATATTTGGGAAAAAATGGCAATGTGATACGGGTGTTAAGGAAGAAAGGAACAGTAATTTCCCATGATTATTAAGAGAACAAGCTGAGAAACATCATAGTAAAAACACATCAACCTGTTCTTTCTATTTCAGCAGCAGCAGAACTGGCTGATGACAGGCACTCAGATCTTATCTGACTTTTCTAGCTCCTTTTGGATTATTTCACCATGAAGTGGGAAAAATGAAGAGCCATTTCCATTTCCTAGCATCATGGATCAGCTGGGTGCAGAGCGTGTGGGAGAGAGAAAGGATCACTATACCACATGATATCCCTTCAAATACCAAGCGCAGTCTGGCCCTCAGCATGCTAAAAACACAAGAGCTTCTGTGAAATCAAACAAGCATTTATCTAGGTTATCCCCTGAGTTTGGGCAGTGTAAAACATTTTAATAAGGAAACTGACAACTCTGCTGCAATATAAGAGCACAATTGAGAAATTCTTGGTTAGTCTTGGCAAGCTTGGTTGTGGGATTCAGCAGTTAATTGAACAAGAAGGCATTCACTCCTGTGTGCCTTGTCTTCCAAACAAACGTCTGCTGGAAAGTTAGTTTACTCAGTTTGCAAAATAATTAGCATGCCTATTTCTGACCATCATCAGCATTAGACCATCATGACATATGTGGGTGTTCATAAACCACTGGATGTACACAGCATAGACACAACACCTGCAACCTGCAAACGGAAGGGAATGTTTTGCTGCTAGTTCCTCTCCAGCAGAGATGTGCCTATCTGAAACATTTCTGCTACTGCTACATTGCTTAATATTCTTACAGTTTTTCAGTTGCTTAGATATGCAAGAGTACTAACTGTGGCCAATTTTGCAAGCTGTGATTATTTCAGTTATTTGCCAAGATACGGGTGGACAAATATGTTGCAGTATCCTCTGCAATGGTATTGACAGTTCTGTTCTCCAGACAGAAGAGTGATGCGCTGAATAGTGAAGTGTCCTGACAAATGGAAGCAGACCACACTGAAATTCACGACATTTGAATGTTCTTCTAAAACATTTGTCTTACTGGAGTTTGGCACTTTTTGTAGTCTTTTAGTAGCCCTTAGCATGGTTAGCTCAGCAAGATCTCTTTTTCTCAGTGTATTCCTGGAGGTGTGTTTTGAGGTGAATTTGAGTGACTTTCAAGGAACAAGATGGTCACAGTCACAACCTTGCTATTTTGAGGTCCCTAGAAGAAATGTATGCATACAAACCATTTTTGATTTTGTTTGACTACTGCATAGGCAGTGTGCAGCTCATGTGGCCATGTTTAGGAATAAAAAAAGCAAAATTCACATCTCCAGATATGGTAACTTTCTAGTTATCATAAATAAGAAGCATTTAAAAATTATAGGCATAATCCAGATGTTTGGGTAAACTTCCTGGTGTTTGGTTGTTTACTTCAAACTGAACATAGTTCTCTGCAGTAGCTGTGGGCAATTTCATCCAGACCCTAGGTTTACCACCAGACTTGCATCCCTCTAGTTTGTGACATATTTCATAACAGATGGAGGGCTTCTTTTAAGTGCTTTTTGGTGCACTTCAGAGAACAGAGAAGCCCTCGGAAGCCCCAGAAGATTAAACATTCTGACTTGTAAGGGCTTAAAATGCCAAGAGAAGCATCAGAAAGGGGGAGGCACTAAGTGGGTAGAGGATTGGGAGTGAGCAACAGATTCTGAATAGTTCTTTCCCTATGGAAAGAGGTCCCCACCTCTTTCAGACCAGCCTGAACAACAGGAGAGAGAGAATGGCACTGAAGTTAAGCCTTAGAAAAGCTATTTAGGCTGTCATTCAAGTCCCAGCCCTTCTACAGAATTTCATGTGATGGACTGCAGCCATCTGACTTCTGTGTGCTTCATTCTTAGTCTTCAGGATATCACAGAATGACAGAGTCATTTAGGTTGGAAGGCACAAACTCTCGAGGAGTTCATTTTCCGTTGGTTTTAATCTTTTCTCTGCAAAAAAGCATCAATTTTTCATGGTAGAAGGTGTCTTCCATTATGGGGATGTGCGCTGCAGGTCCTTAGGGACCTTCATGTTGATGGGTGCTTACTGTAACTCAAGAATAGGGAAAAGCAGAATGAAAAATAAATAGAAAAGAAGGAGAATAAAGGCAAATAAATTAAGTCAAAATCAAGGATTCATTCAGAAAACCAAGGTATTTGGCCTTATGTTTTACTAAAAATCTGTACTAGTTGTTTTTTTCCCCAGATGTTTGTGCCAGTACTTCAGGTATAAGTAAAAATCCATAGAGGTGTAGCAATGCACAACAGTAAAACACAGCAGTCTAGGAAAGGCAGTGCAGAGTATTTTAATATGACCCACTCTAGTTCATTAAATAACCGGTCAAATCTGCGAGTGCTTAGTTAGCCTATGCCTGCCTCACTTAGTTTACTTAGCCTATTTCCACTTCTGACTTGAGTGGAAATTTCACTTGAATAAAGATACAAATTCAACAGAGAACTTTGAAAATTGTTCAGATACAAGCTGCAGTGCTGTTAGTGGGCTTTCTTAAATACTTTTCTAAAGAGTATTTTCTTCATGAGGACAGGAGCCTATGTTAATATGTGGAAAATAATGCATAAAAGTAATAAGATTAACTAAATGGGAAAAGGAGCTCAACAGCAGAGGGTTTGTTGTTAATAATCAGAGCTTTCAGCTCTGAATAACAGACAGTTATTCTCCTTTGCACTCAACAGGCCAAATTAATTCCTCGTGTATCTCCAGAAGTCAGTAAACAGGGGATGAAGGTCCCTCCAGTTTGACTGTGGTCTACATTTATTTTGTACTGGTCCAGCTCATCAGCACTCTCCCCTCTCTGTCTAATTTTATACTTTGTGATGCCACCAGATCCTACATTATGGAGCACAGACCACGTACGCCAGTGGCTGGAATGGGCGGTGAAGGAGTACGGTCTCCCAGATGTGGACATCTTGTTGTTCCAGAACATCGATGGGAAAGAGCTGTGTAAAATGACCAAAGATGACTTCCAGAGACTCACCCCAAGCTATAATGCAGATATCCTCCTGTCACACCTACACTACCTCAGAGAGAGTAAGCTAGTTTTCTGTCATTATGGTAGTGGCTACAATCAAGCTGTGGTTGATACCAGTGTTAGATTTAATGGCCATTTCCTGGCCATTACTACACTCAGCTGGGTTTTCAAATGTCCGTTGCAGATGTTGCTGTTCCTAATAACATAGTAGAGAACCTGATCCAAAGCCTTTTGAGTCTGATGGAGAGATTCCCATTAATTTTCAGTTGGCTTTCGCTCATGTTCATGGAAGAGGCAATATTTCTACGTGTCCATCTCAGAGAGAAATCAAATTGAAACCCAGCAGATTCATAAGCATACTGTAGGAAGAAAATCATGTGGGATTCAGTGCTAATGTTTTTTCTGGTCACATACTCATTTTTTTCCATTTTAATGATGAGAATACTAAAGGAGAGTGCAAACTTTGATTCATAAAGTGAATTCCAGGCATGATTCTAAGGACTGACAACAGTTTCCTCTACTTTGAATAGGATCAGGAAGATTTCGCTGAATTGAATAAAAGTTCTGTAAATTCATGGAAAAAAAAGAAACAGTCCCTGAAGTCCAAACGCAAATTACCTGTAGTGCATGGCTAGCATTTCAAAGGGAAAGAAGGGACTAGTGAATTCTTGGCTTGAGGGCTTTCAAGTAAGCTTAAGGAAATTTTGCAGGTTTATCTCAGTTTAAAGAAGTTAAAGTGAACGTGGTTTTTAAAGAAAAAAACAACAAGCATTGCAACACCAGTGCGGTGCAGTCTTCTCCACACGCACACTGTCAATAATCAGTCAGAAATATTATGCATTCGTAATGCGGAATAAATGAATGCCCTAGTTTAGGTTGTAGCACACACGCCTCCCTCCAAACTGCAGACTGAAACTGACTGTTGGTAGACTCGCATTCAAACAATCCTGTCAGGGGAAAATATGGTTTAAAAAGATAATTCAGAATTTTTTTTTCATTTTGGTGTTGCTTTTTGTTTTGTTTTGTAGCTCCTCTTCCACATTTGACTTCAGATGATGTTGATAAGGCCTTACAAAACTCTCCACGGTTAATGCATGCTAGAAACACAGGTAATGCTGGCACTGCTCCCATTGCTATAGGTCATCTTCTAAAAGCATAGGATTCCTTTTTATGGGTTGTCTGCTAAAAATGGAAATGGTAAATAAGAAGGGAGACAAGAGTATCCTCTCCTTGCTGTGTGTGTGAGTTTTATGCACAGGCACACAGAAAAAAAGGTGAGATTTTTTGCAGGGCCAGATGGTGCAAAAATGGTCTCCTTACTGATAGTTTCTTGTGTACTACAAGAGAGCGGGGTCCCTGACATGATAAACTGAAGGCTTGGGGCCTTTGTCTCTGACAACTTTTTTTTTTCTCATTCTGTCTCATTGTACTGTCAGGTCTGTTCCATGGATCCCTAGAAGGTTGGTGGAGCTCACAATGCTTCAGTGCTTGTCTAAGTACTGTAAGCTCTGGTGAATGGGGACTGTCTCCCCTCCCATGCAGTATATATATGGTATAATTCAATAAAATTGCTATTTAGGCAGATAACTCATCTCATTTGTCAGCTATTTGGGACTTGGGCTGGAAACTCCACTAAGTTTGATGTTTTAATCTCCGCTAAATCTGATCTGAATGTAAAATTATTTTTGTTAATATTCACCCTTCTGTTAATTTGGCCCAGAAAAGTACTGAGTGTAGGTAGGAGAATGATACAGTACATGCCTCAAAAGCATCTGTCTTTCAGGATTAAAACACTTACGAAAAGTAATTCAGAATAAATTTTATCTTTCCCTAGCATTTGTGCAACAGAGGATGGCATGGAATTGTACATATAGTATGGTATGCATAGTGATTAAAGATGTTTGGAATATTGCATGATCATGCCTGAGGGTATTAGTTACCTACAGTGACCAGAAATAACAATTATTTATGAGAAATGAAAAAGATAATACAAAGGATGATGCAAAAGAAAAAAAAAAACAACCAAACCTCACAACAAAACCTGGGACTGCGATGCCTCTTTCATATTTCATTTAGTTTTTCACTGTGGTAAATAGCAGTGAGTTTCCTCACAAAATTGACTGGATTAGATTTCTTCCTGAGATTAGATGTTTGCCACTTGACATAAAGTCCTACTGTGGGCTGTAGGCCTGCTGCAAACCTCACCAAAAGCAACAAAAGTTTTTCCATTGACTTTGATGGTTTTTGGAATAAGCCTTAAGACCTTTTTAAAAATAGATGGACTAGATGGTCTTTTCCATTTCTGGCTTTTCAGATTCTAATTTGCCAAGAAGTTTCCACATACAGTTATCCAAGTGTAGTTCAGCAATTCTGTGTGTTATCTTTTTCTATATGTTTGCACTGACAATGATATTTTGAAATTAAATTCACCAAAATGAGATTGTCTGCATTTCTGTCATTGGGAGTGTGAATAATATCATGCTGATCATCATCATAAAGAAAATTAGTTGTTCTGTTGGCGTAAGAGCTTTGGAGTGAGATTTTCAAAGGCTGCCACAAGAGTTAGAAACACGTTCTTCTTGAAGTCAGCAGTAACTGCATAAATCCTATGACCCTTTTCATGTTCCTAGATGTGGTCATTAGAAGTCTGTTGATGTAGTTAGATAAATTTCAATGCCTGAAATAAGTGAGATACCATTTTCTATATCAAACTCAATATTTTTCATTTTTCACTCTGAAGAGAATGAGATTTCTGAGTGTCTGACCCAAAGCTGTCCAAAGTCTGTGAGAAGAATCCCACAGACACCAGTAGGCTTTGGCCCAGGCTTATGGTCTCTGTTGAAAATAAGAATCTTTTTGGGAAGTGCATACACTAATGAAGAGAAAGCAAAGAAATTTTATTTCAGAAGATATGCAACCACCTGCCCATTTGGAGGTGATTGTGGTGAAGGTAGAGGGGAATTTCTGAACTTGACTCTCTCCTCCTTTAACATGGATTTTGCACAGACTTTTGTCCAGTAATTTGAATAAATTTACATGGTGCAAAGGCTATTAGAATTAACTTTTATATATAATAATCCTAAGATAAAAATCAGTTATTCATAGTCTTCACTCAGACACACTACAAGGGGGAAAATATCAGTGGCCTTAGGGACTGTGAAAATGAAGCTTTAGGTGTTATGTCTTCTTCTTTCTCTTTAGGAGGTGCCACTTTTATTTTTCCAAATACATCAGTTTATCCAGAAGCAACACAAAGAATTACAACCAGGCCAGGTATGAACAATAACCACCTTTTGTATGCTGTGATCTTAATAATTTCTTCTTGAACTATCTCATTTTTTCCTCCAACTCTGTTTATGTAAATATTAGGCTATATTTTGAATACACACACAAATAGTGTACATCTATTATATATATATATATATATGTGTGTATATATCATTGTGTCAAATGAGATAATTAAACAGAGCAGTTTAATAAGTCTGTTTCTTCCACATATCTCTGTCTGTTAAGCAGTGCTATCTTCTATTTAAAACACCAGAGAATCAGAAGACCTGAGCTTTATTCACTGGTTCTGTTGCACTGTCCCAGCGCAGATGCTTTTCAGTGTGCTTCAGCTCTTTGTAAAATGAGGAAAGAATAACCTCTTTTGAACTGCTATTTGAAGTATATTGGGGAAAAGTACTCTAAAAGTACATGGGGTACATGTTTCTCCTTCAATCTACTTTTTATTTATGTTTGAGACAAACAAATTCCACAACATAGAGACTAAATAAATAAAATCAAAACCTAAGAAAGAAAACCTTGTTCAAAAGTTTGAAGGCCCTGAAAGTATCAGGGATATACTGGTTTGTGAAAGGCTAAAGGGAATAATTAAAGATGAGGACATTACTATGAAGCTAAATATTTTCTTTCTATCACCCTTCACTGCTGAAGATGCTGGAAAAATGCCTAATCTGGACATTTGCTTTTCCAGTAATAAGTGCAAAATACTGTGAGACATCAAGAGGGATTGCAGCAAAATAGTAAATTTAAAGGAAATCCATTACTGAGCCAGAAGCGTAAATCTAAGTGTTCTGAAGGGACATACACTTGAATTGACTGGGCTCTTGTGAAAAGATACATTCTCTCATTAAAAACAAAGGGGGTTTTGGATAGCAAATATTTTAGCTATCTTTCATCAGTGGTCTAGGGTATAGTCCAGGACAGTACATACAAATAAATACTTTATGTAAACTTGTATATATGTATATATGCATGTCTGTAGATTTGTTAATTGATAATTAAAAAAGATACATAGGGAAACAGCTACCAGGCCACTGTGTGATCAAATCCATCTGCTCAGTTTCTAGGAAAAGAAACTCTTCTGCTAGATTTATTTGTCGATTATAATAATGAATAAAAAGTAAACCACTGATCTAGTGCATACATTTGGCATTTGGCTTTCATAAGGCATTTATCAAAATGCTGCACAATTACCTACAATAAAAGTTAAATCAGCATATCATAAGAAACAGATCAAGAACTGGCTAATTAACCTGTTACCAGAACTAAATAATGGTCTTCTTAAGTCATGGGTGCTTTAGCATTCTCTACCATGATAGTGGTTTAATTATTAATAAATAGCAGAAAGTTCTTAATAATTGGAAAATGGCCACAATAAAATTTGGTATAAAACTTACAGAAGGCATATGATTTTGTCATTACTTAAAACCAGAGATTCCTCTAAAAGATTCCTGTACAGGTGCCCAGAAGCCTTATTAAAGAGAAACGAACTGACAGGATGTTAACAGCTGAAAATACAAGTTGATAAATGCAATGTAAGACACAAGTTATTTGTATATCTTATTGATTTGAAATTAACCCTCTTCACTTGTGAAACAAGAACTTGATGTAGGCATCTTTATTTATGGCACAATGAAAGCCACTGCTCTAGTTGATGGCCAAAGTGAAAAAAAAGTAAACTGAAGAAACACAGCAGAGGATCACATGGGAAATCTGACTGCCGTTAAATAAATCAGCAGTGTGGCCTTGTACAGAAAGCTGTGTCATCCCTTATCGAAAAGGCTATTTGCAGAATTAGAAGGCGCTGAGAGCAAGCCATGGGAATATGGAAAATCTTTCGAGCATGTCAAAAGATATAAAAGTTTCAAATTGTTCAACTCAGGGTCTAGGGATGAGGAAACATGATAAAATTATCAAAATTAAGCATGTCACAGAGTACCTGCTTAGACTCAGTACTAGAAGAAAGGATATTCAAAAAGTTAGACACTATCATGAATCATTAAAGCAAACTATGGCCTCGTGTCACAGGTTATAGTAGCACCCAGGAGCTTTGAATGGCACGGAGAAATGTGGACATAAATATGGATGAGAAGGCAAAGCATACCTGTATAAACAATTACCAACTATGCAGTGTAAAACAGGATGCCCAAAACTCTCAGTAGTTTCCAACCAAAATGAACATGTAACAGAAGACCAGAGGGACCCAGGTGTCCTGCAGGAAATAACCATGCCAGTTGAGACGATTTCAGGCAAAGGCTACAATGAGTCTGCTGTGGAAGAATACTGTTTTGTGGATATGTTTCCACTGGACTTGAACAAAACCTGTTATTTTTTGTCCATGAGAAATTCTATGATTTCAGTATTTGTTTCATCCTGACTTGTGATGGAAAAATAAAATACTAGTTTTCTCGAAAGTAAAAGGTTTTTAAAAAAAAACCCATGTCAGATGTGGCGAACTCCTACATTTCAGCATTTTTATCTAAATCACATTTACAGTGATACTTGCTTACAAAACAAAATGCTTCATGTCAACATCTTCCTGTGTTTACACAATTATTTATGGGAGTTGTAGTTTGGGTATAGAGTGTCTGTATTCTATGTACACCAGTGTATCATAACTAAACATTTCCTTCAATGAACTATCACATGGTTTTGAAAGTATTATTTTATCTTTTACAAATGAAAGTTGACAAATATCTTTAAAGTAAGAATTTTCATTCAGAAGGAAGTTTGGGGTTTTTTTCCAGAAATTATTTTTTCTCTCAAAATAACTATTCTGTTGGCTTATTGTGTGACTTTCCTTTTAGTTAAATGTCACATTTCAACTAGACTGCAAAGAAGCTTTTTCATAACAAAGCACTCTTCATGTGAGAGCAATAGCAGACCCTAGGGACAATCACTTGATAACATGAAAAAGGTCAAAAATGCAAGGGAGAATAAATAATGTTAAATGGGAATTAGCCAAATCCTGGGGTGCAGTTCTGGAGAAAGTAATCAAGCATTGCCATTGTTAAGGCACTACAATAGAAAATAGGAAATGAGCAGGGCTTGTAATGAATTGCAATGACAAAGGCGTATTTCTTCAGTCACCTTTACAACAGAACATGAGGTTTCAGCAAGCTGAAAGTAATACAATAAAGATATCAGGAGCTCAGAAAGACCTAATATGGGTTTGTCTACATGTCTCATCAAACAGAAGCATTCCCATCAAAGATCTGTCCACGATCAGGACATGTTGTACTACTGTCTCATGAATAAGAACAGATCTGCTTATCTAGGATAGCAAAATGTTTATCGAGGCACAATACTGAACTAAGAATGAAGTTGGTATTTTGTGCTATTTCAAGGCTCATAACTGGATTTCTCTTTTAATGGAGAGGGTGTTGTCAGAAAACCATCTTATGATGTATTGAGTTAAAAGGCAAAACATTTTCCTCACAGTACTAAATTTGTAGCAGATATATTCAAGGCTGCATGTGCCACTGAGTACAAGCACACAGCATCATATAGGCCTTTCAGCGTACAGGTGTCTAATAATTTGGAGACCCACAAGGAGAGGGGATGGGATGGGATGGGATGGGATGAGAGGAGAGGAGAGGAGAGGAGAGGAGAGGAGAGGAGGGGAGAGAGAGGGGATTGTGGGAGGACTTGCACAGCCTAAGGACAAGAACATACCTTCTATGTGATCTTTCTCCCCTGTTCATCTCTAGTCTTTCTGAGCAGGGAATGGAAGAAATGAGGGGGAAAAATAGGTCCCTTGTGTCACCAGAATCCCCCTTGCAAGTCTGCCATGGTGGTAGAACACTGGCCAGTCAAGACAGGACTGGACAAGGCACATGTACGCAGCCCACAGCTGAGCCCTGTACCCCTCTGTACAGACAGAACTCCCAACCCCCTGGAAACATGAATTTTTTTTCCAGGTGATAAAGTCCTGGGGCCATGAGGTTTCTCTTAACTACAACAGTTAATAGCAGTACTGATCTTAACCTGGTCAGGACATCTGCATATTACAGTGATTCACCTTCACAACAGTGTTCTGCTCAGAGATGAGTACTTCTACAATTCACGTTATTTTCTCCAAGTCTCTGAAAGACAAGACTGTGGAATAGTTCTCAAGAAATCAGGGATAAAAGATCACAAGTTATTCAAATGCAATGCAAAGATAAATTGCATATCTCAGTAAAAGCAAAAGTCTAAGATTCCAGGAGACGACACTCCCAGCTGGTAGTGCCAGTCAACTCCTCACGCCAAACAGACTAAAAATATTAAAGGCAATTTGGTTGTGAATTTCACATTACACTTTATTTCCATTCAATACTTCTGCTCATAGTGCTTGGAAATGAGCAGAGATACATCTGTTTTGCACAGAGTCAGTCTGTGACTGTTTCTTTACTTTCATATTCCATTTCCAAACATCATTTCTAAAATAAAGCACAAGTACTGTTAAGAATCAAATCATCCACATCAACTTACTATATCCACGTGGGTAATACTACTTTCCTGAGATCCTGGGCAGGCAACGTAAATCTCTGATTTTGACAGCAATTTTAGCTAATGTGTTAAAGCCAGTCATACAAAAGCACAGGCAATGGCAAAATATTTCAAAAGGTAAAACAAACATTTGAATTTACTACATCTACTTCATGAAGAAAGTGTTTATGTTGTAGTTGCTTCATTTTTATATGCTAAAGCATTTAAATGAAGTATAGAATCACAGAATCACCTAGGTTGGAAAATACCTTGAAGATCACCTAGTCCAACCATTAACCTAACATTGACAGTTCTCAACTAGAGAAGTAGAAGTAATAAGTAAATGAAAGAAAATACAAACAAAAATTCAGATATGTAAAGTTAAGGAGCTAGTCCCAAGAAGCAGAAAGGAATATTTAAACAGATGAAGCTGGAAAAAAGCTATCCACTTTTTTGTAAGAAATATAATATGTATACATGTATATGTTTGACATTTTTAAGCATGTTCACTGTTTTCACGTGTTATGTCTCTAAAGATCTGTGAGGATACTGGAGTGTGGATGGGATAATGAAGGAAAAGGAATTATTAATAATTTGAAATGACTGGTAGAAGAGAAACAAGTAGATTGGCAAAGTGCAGCAATCAGTTATCTCAGAAGGTTGGATTCTAAACAATGAGAGTGAAAACAGAGAGTGTATCTGAGGAAGAGAGCATTTACAAGCATGATGAATAATATCACAGGGAGATCATAATAACGTGCATGATGGCAATGAGCTAATGAAAATGCAAATATATAACAGTGGTTTAGAGGAATCTCCCAACAAACAAAACCAAGACTTTTTTGTCTCACATATCTCTGCCTATGACCACATGGCAGAAAACAGAACACTCAGACTCAACCTATAAGATCTGATTAATCTCAAGGGATGACAGCAACAGACTAGCAAAGAATAACACTTTAAATCAACTCAAGTCTATCTTCTTAGAAGAAAATTCTGTACATGTGGAGATTGGGAGGGGATGGTACACAGTTTGTGCTTAATCTGAGCTCTGACCTCTCAGGGTACTTCTTCTGCAAGACTCTAGTATAAATGTCATGATGTGCAGTGTGTGTGTCCTGGGCTGAGAAAGGGGACTAAAGGGAGTATTCTGAGTCTTGGGAAATTATAGACTCTATAGAGTGTTTGTACCAGCTATTTCAGCTATTTTGGTGCAGTTCAGACATGTAACAAGAATAGGCACCTCTAAAGAGCAATGCAGAGGGCAGTGTGATACTGTTATTTTTAGAGACAATAAAGCTTTTAACAAGGAGTATTCTTCCTATTTCGGTAATTTTTCCAGTCCACCGAGTCCCCTAGAAATGTGCCCCTTATGGACATAAACACTTTCGGCCATATCTGCATGAATCAGTGTATTTTTCCTTCATAGATTTGCCTTATGAACAAGCCAGAAGATCAGCATGGACAAGTCACACCCACCCCAGTCCTCAGTCAAAAGGTAAAAGCATCTGCATATGTCTAGCTGCTTGGCCTAATGCACATCTGGTGCAACCTGGATAGACTCTGAAGTGAACTGACAGGCGCTACCTCAGTTCTGAAGGATTTTTACCTGTGCCTTGGCTAGAAAGCCTGTTAGCTGTGTATAGGCAATACTGGGTGGAGTCACTGGGACAGCCACATCCTTCCTTGAACTCAGAGCTTCATCAAAGTCCAGGACCGTATAGTCTTATACAGATAAATCCTATTGTGACCATCCTTGAGTGGTGAGCAGCAGAAGTCCCAGGCCTCCTGGGATCTGTCACAGTTTTGGTGACCAACTTCCAAACTGGAAAAATAACTACATGTTTTTTTTCCATTTTCAGCTACTCAGCCATCATCATCAACAGTTCCCAAAACAGAAGACCAGCGTCCTCAGTTAGGTGGGTGTCACTTTGTTTAAATTGCACCTGGGTGTGACCAGGTTTTTGAATTTGATGAGAACCACAGCTCTGACCTACCAACCAGAAACAAATTGCAACATCTGATTCAGACCACTAATGAGATCTGCAGCTGGTGACCACTAAATCCCCAGATGTGTATGAGTTGGCTCTACAGCTGGATCTGAGATGAAAGCTCCCATGGCTGTTGAAAATTGCTTTTCGTAATGTTTAATGGCAGTGATGACCTTGCAGATTGAAAGTTAAACAAAGTACCTATGTAGAGTTTAGGTATAAAAGTGGAAGGTAAGGATATCAAAAGACCATATACTCCACAGTAGTTGAAATGCTAGCAGTCGGAAAATGTGCATGAGCAAATAAATTAAAATGGATTACAGCATACAGAAACCTATTCGAATTGGGCTCCTGAAATTCAACAGGAAAATTAGAAAGCTTGTCAGTGTGTTGGGCAACTGAGAAGACAGTAGATGTTTATGAGTTTGTAGACTAGTAGTTTTGCAAAATGGGTGCATTTTGTGTTTTCAAAGCAGGCAATCCAAGGGCTGGACCTAATCCCTTATTGTGAATTTGACTGTGTTTTGGAGAGGTAGCTAGAAAGCACTACAGAGATTCTGAGTCAGTTACAGCTTCTGTTAACAGCAAAAGGGTAGAAGTAGGAAATAAAAGGGATTTGGAGGATATTCTTAGCTCAGAAGACTGACCCTGTTTTTATCACATGAATTTCAAATCATTATTCTGGTTTTTGTTATAGCTAAATAAGATTGTGCACATGACTACATCTCATTAAATCATAAGCATGCTGCCTGGGAAGTATTATACTGCTTTTTGCCCAAATAGCGTTTTATCTAATCTGGCCTTCCAACCATGAGAAACTTTCAAGAAATATACTGATGATTTATGTATGTCCTTAGGACCATTTAACGGCTGTGTGTGAACTGCACAGATTATTTAAATGTATAAGGAATGTAACCTGATTATCTTCTTGGCTGTAAAGCTGGCGGCTGTTTGAGAGCAGCTGCCCGGAGACAAGGCAGCCCAATGACAGCGTTGTTCAGCGAGGGGCTCCAGGCTGTGCTTGCAGCCCATCGCTTTGGCTTTTGTACTTCTGTCACAGCCTTCCCTTTTCCTGTTGTATTTCAATGCACAACAAAATAAGTTTTCATTTCCGGAGGGAATCCCTTGAGGAAAACACTGAGCTGCTACTGGCATTGTGTGGCTGACACAGGCTCTTCTGAAAACTCTAGTTGCAACGTTGATACAGGGGATCCCTCACTAGACTCCAGTGACAAAGAGGAATCAACCCAGCCACATTGCCTGGGTTCAGCCATGCACTCTCAGCCCTCTTCTGGAGGCTCTTTTGGCACAGAAAGAGTTAGCAGTGATATGGGAAAAACATATATGGCCTCACAAGAAGAGAGGCTGATGTCCTTTGTGGAGGGGTCTCTCACTCCATTCCCTCTCTGTGCCTGTGGGCCCTGGCATGCTGAAAGGGTTGATAGTACCAAAGGGTGCCTGTGTGTATGTACTTTATTTAAGTAGGAATCAGAATACTTCTGGGCCAAGCTTACAGTTTGTCTGAATATATGCCTGAGCACACTAATACAGTACAAAAGGTAAATGTGTGTCCTGGCAACTGTTCACTTGCACACCCAGTTTTAAGGGAAAATGTGCAAATATTGCAATGCAGGGAAAGGAACCACTTTCCTCTGTGTTGGACCTGCTGTCCCGTCAGGCAGTATACACTGCCCCTTACAAGATTAAAAAATAATGCCTAAAGTATTTGGTATCACTCTTAAATGATTTTAAATCTTTCTTTCACAATTTTGTAGATCCATATCAGATTCTTGGACCAACCAGCAGCCGACTTGCAAATCCAGGTGAGAAAGGATTTTGCTGATTTAGGAGGATTTCTCTTCACTGCTAATGTCCTCTCTTCAGCTTTAAGGCCAGACCTGGAAGGTGATGTGACCGATTTTACCACTCTTCAGTATGACTCAGTAGGAGCTGATGGTACCGAATGTGTTGCAGGATTAGGTTTCTAAATTACACAAGGGTGGGACTGAGGTCACTGATTATGACTCATAAACTCATGTATCTTAATGTAGGTGTCTATGAATGAACCACGTGTCTTATGTCCCATTATATTCCTTGGAGCCATAATTAATATAGCTCTCTAGAGAGAGCTATTCAAATCATCCTAGAGTAGATGGTTACATTCAGTCAGTCAAATACCTCATTAGAGGTATTTGAACTCCTGATATCAGTAGGAGTTCACTTCAGTTGCCTAAACACAGGGATTTTCTTAAGTGCTGTAAGATAACCCATCTGGCTCCCACGTACCCCTCCAGAAGGGCATGAGTCTCTTACCGATCAGTCATGTGTGTCCCACATTCTGTTAATCCACAATATAATGCCATACTGACCTTGAAAAATAAAAAAAAAAAAATTGCAATGAATAACCCAAACCAGCAAAAATATTTAGGGAAAATGCAGAAAAGCCTTATCTATTTGCAAAGAATATTTGGGTTAAACACTTCAGAAGTGTTCTCCCACTTTAAGAAGAGAATGGGGTGCATTGTGGACAGGGGCTTGTAGCATATTTTGGCTAAAGACAGGAACTCTCTTGGTGAGTTAATAACACTGATTGTGAACTGTGCAGATTTCACTGTTGCTGCTCTGAGTCCACAGGACACACTGTGGCTGTACACTACCATAATCAACATCGTAATCTGCCACAATGGACTGACACTGTACGTGCCACTTCCTATTTCCCTTGCTTTAACAGCCACAGGGCACAGTGTTCCCTGTTCTGCGTTGTAGGTCTCTTCAACCCCCAGGAACAATGTTTCTTCTAACAACAAAATTGCCAAAATACAGATCCAATTCCTTTCACTTTATCCCAAGTGACATCAAGCACCATTCTAGATTAGCTTACTTTCTAGACGGTTTTGCAGGGCATAGGAAAGCAATTAAGTATTGAGAGCAGGATTTTCCAAATGGCCTAAGGCAGTGGGTTTCCAGGTGACACTGATCTTAACTGGAAGTGGGGGTCTACCTCCCTTTGATTTGTTCATAAACCCCAGCTTTTACATTTTCATCAAGCACCCATTTGGTAGAGTTCATTACTGTGGAAGACTCTAACATGGTCTGGATTGGGATACTCTTTTAACATTTGGATATGGAATTCCTACACACCATCATTCCTGTGCTTTAACATGTTTTGTGTGTTTATAAGTCAGTGGAATTACTCTCTCATTAAAAGGAAATTGACAGCAACCATTTATTTTCATAGGACTATATATTACATTTGGAAGGCAAGTGTTTATGTTAGAACATATGTTGGATTGCTTATTCAAAAATTTGTGTTTTGTCCAGTGCTGAACTGTTTATTGATTTTCAAAGGCTAATCCTCTTGTTATGTTTCGTGTATTAAAACTTGCATGCCTTGCTCATACCATGGATTCTTTTGTTTGTTTGTTTACTTAATGCATGTTAATGGAACAGAAGAAATTCATTAAGGACAGTTTGGATAAATATCATTTAAATGAATATGGGTTTCAGTTGCACTGAAGTATAAACTGCTAATGGATTTCAGATGCTGCTCTAGCTTGATACTACAATTCGCTACTATAAGCTTTCTAAAGAAAAGCTGTTTATTATACCCACATATCTGGTCTGGAAAAAAAAAAAAAAAAAAGAAACCAAACCAATTCCTGGTCAGAGATGTACTTGGAAGTTAGCACATACAAGCTGGTTGGCAAATTCTGCTGACGTTGAGCTTGTGAAACAGATTGCCTCGCAAGCTGCTTCAGCTGTATTTTACATTATTTCAGTGCTGCTTTAAGAAATACTAAGCTTTTAACATGAATATCAGTGGCAAGGCCCTCTGAAGTCTACTTTCAATTGCCTAAAATGGTAAAATTTTGTTCCTATACCTCCAGTCAACAAACTTCTGAAAAGTTGACAACAGACTAATTGTTTTCTTTTTAAGATGAAATTGGCAGAGGAGTGAGAAAAAGCCAACAACAACGTTTTGAGTCTTGAGTTCAATAATCATTTAAATTCGTTTGACACACAGATGACAAGAATGTATTTTATGGACCTTTTCACTGTTCTTGCAAATGTTTTGCCCTATGGTTGTATGCAGCGCAACAGCAAGCTAATAAGTTTCCGTTCTGCATTTCCCCAAATGCTGCAAAGGGATGATATGGTTTGGCATGAGCCCAGCTTTTTATAAACTTCTCCATTTTGTGTAGGCTTATTCCATACCAGAGAACATTTAGTTGCAACATAATGCTGTGAGAACAAGCAAAATGTTACGCAAGTGAAAGCTGTTTGTCCTGAACTTTAGAGATTAGTTTCCTAAATGAGCGCTGTATTATTTCCCCATCAATTGTCTACACTGAATGACATTAGGTAACTATTAAATCTCCATGTAATGGCATTCTGCCACTCAGATGAGGGAAAACATGACACATTACCATTTGCTCTGCTTTTTAGGATTTCATGAGATAGGGCTGGGAGGAAGGGGACTAGTTAAGAGTAAGAAGTAGGAACCAACATTGCAACATTTCCTAATAGGGTCCTATGTGAGAGCCTGGAAGAATTGATGTCTTAACATTATTAGTCACCAGTCCTGACATTTCTATTTCGTTTCCCCCTGCAGGGAGTGGGCAGATACAGCTATGGCAGTTCCTGCTGGAGCTCCTCTCGGACAGCTCCAACTCCAACTGCATCACCTGGGAGGGCACTGACGGAGAGTTCAAGATGACCGACCCTGATGAAGTGGCTCGGCGCTGGGGAGAGCGGAAAAGCAAGCCTAACATGAACTATGACAAACTCAGCCGTGCGCTTCGCTACTACTATGATAAAAATATTATGACTAAGGTTCATGGTAAGCGCTATGCCTACAAATTTGATTTCCACGGCATCGCTCAGGCTCTCCAGCCTCACCCCCCAGAGTCGTCCATGTACAAATACCCATCAGACCTCCCCTACATGAGCTCCTATCATGCGCACCCTCAGAAGATGAACTTTGTAGCTCCCCACCCCCCTGCTTTGCCTGTAACATCGTCCAGCTTTTTTGCTGCCCCTAATCCATACTGGAATTCACCAACTGGAGGTATCTACCCCAATACCAGGCTGCCAGCTGCTCATATGCCTTCTCATCTTGGCACCTACTACTAAGTGGGGGAAAAAAAGAAACACCAGAAAAAGCAAAGACAGTTCTCTCTGGGATGCAGTCCCTGATGAATTGCAATGAACTCTATTGGAGTACACAAATTAAAAGTGCCTAAAGAGACAAGTGAAGGTTTGGCTGGGAAAAAAAATCACATTAAATTTTAGATGTCAAAAAGACTCTTTGTAGTAGGGATTTAAAGGAGATTTTCAAGGAGTATTATGATACTAAAATGTAATGTATATGGGCATCGACTCTGTGGACCAAACAACAGCAGACTATTGTGGGTAAAAGCATGAAATGATAAGGAAAACCTACAAAAGCTAGTGGTCTTAAAAAGTTGATAAGCTTATGTGTAAAGTTTGATATCTTGCTAGTGCAAAACTGGGACTATACTACAGCAATATAAGGATAAGTCTATAGTGACCTAACATACAATATATGAATCATTACAAAAGAGAGGGGAAAAGGGAAAAAAAAAAAAAAAGGAAAAAACCTACCTGTATTTAAAAAATAGAAACATATCAGCAAAAAAGACTGGTTTAGTGTGGAAGCTGATTTGGAATATAACAGCATTGGTTTAGTTTAAATCAAATGTGTTTCATTCATTAGAGTGTTATCAGCTACTCAAACTGTGAAGACAACCCAAACAGATTTCTTGACAGTATTACAGGAACCCTGAGCCAAACATCGGAAATGAGAATGTGCTGAAGGGCAAGTGTATGGTTGTAGATCAGAGGCCTGCACCTGACAGAGGAAGCAGAAAGGAGAAAGAAGAGGATAAAGGTGGTGAGAATGGGAGAAAAGAAACTTCTTTACCAGTAGAGACTGAAAAGACTGAAAACTTAGTCGCGTTGGGACTATGAAGAAACACTTGTTTGGACTTGTGAAACATATTGCTCAGTATCATACCATTCCCAGTATTACAGGAGGAACAGACTTGATTTTATAGTAATAAAAAAAAAAAGTGGGAAAAGCAGAAGAATTCAGAAATCAGAATATGCATCTCTCAAAAAAAAAAGTAAAACTGGAATTGTGTTTGCTATTTAAAAGTTACCAATTAGAACCTCATCATTATTAAGGGAGTTTGTTTTCTATTGGTTAAAGCAAGAGACAACCCCTGACTGCCAAAATCAGAAATCATCTAAGTATTTTTGTTAGGCGGGCGCCAGTTTTTCTTTATCGAGTCGCGAACGCTGTGCGTTTGTCAGAATGAAGTATACAAGTCAATGTTATTTTTTCCTTTTTATATAATTATTATATAACTTATGCATTTATACACTACGAGTTGATCTCGGCCAACCAAAGACACAAAAAAGGGACAATCAAAAATATTGTGGCCTTGAATTTTAACTCTGTATGCTTAATGTTTACATTATGAACATATTAGTACTTAGAATGCAGAATGTATGTAATAAAATAAGCTTGGCCTAGCATGGCAATTCAGATTGACACTGTAGTTTGCATTTGCATTTGCATTTTTAGTGCCTGACATGCCTATCAGATCTTCTGCTCACCATGTTAAAATATTCTAGCCATTTTATTTTAAAATTTTGTTTGGTGAAATCTGTCAGTCATGAAAATCTAGGACCAAATAGCAATGCTTAGCCTAAGTTCAAAGTGGACAGGTGCTGTGTATCTTCTTTTCCAGACAGTTCTGCTAAAATATTTGAAGCCCCTCTTTAACCAGGGCCTTCTCATTCCTGTCCTGATTTTCTTTTGCCCAGAGATTGCAACCATGCCCAATTCCTTGGCAATTTCATGGCCAAGATGAAGGCTAAATAAGGCCTCTAAGGAAGAATACCGATATCCAGAAATTATCTTTTGTTGCTATCAGATTATGTGGCACAATCTCAGCCTGAGATGTATTTTCATACTGAATCATATGTTGAATTACCATGCCCCCTTGTTTTTAATACATACTGTATCATTATTAGTAAATAAAGTGGATAATGAATAACTTCCATTATTCCTCACATTAGAATGGAGTGTATAGTAACTTGTTAATTTGTCATTGCAGTCCATCCTGGCTGTTTACAGAGGGCAGAATATTTTCTTTCTGTTCTAGATTTAGAGGCTTCCCACTCTGTATCCTGGGCCCCAAAACTACATCTGGTGCCTAATGGCATGCCTCCACTTTTTTGTAACACCAGCTGAAGAACTGGTCTGGAAAATTAGCAGTGACATTTATGAGAGCCTCTCCACAGCAGACAGTGTTTACTGCAGAGACCCCAGACAGCTCAGACCTCCAACTGTATCCTTCTTTTTCGCTGTTCTTTTGTCTCTTTTTCAGACAAAATGGGTGTGGATTCAGGTTTTATGGCAAATGTTCTGCATATGCGTTTTGTGGAGCATTAATCCGTGCTGTGCAATGGGAGCCTCCTTGCCAGACTCCTGTGTTATGGGTGTCTTGGTGGCAGTTTATAAGCACAGGATTATATTACTAATGTTTGAGACCTGAGCAGTGGCATCATAAGCCTTGTGATCGTTTGGGAAATAAGCACTGTAAGTCTGTATCTCTTAAAAAATAAAAACTCACAGTAAGGTTAGAAAAACTGAACTCTTGGAAAAGGTTAGTCACTCACTGTTTTAGAAAGTTATGGCAGGTACACCTACATGCTGACTATAAGAATAAGAGTTTGCCTTTCAGTGGAAATAACATCTACAGTTGCTTGTATCTATTTCATGTGTACTTCCAACTGAAAAAAAACCAAAAAAAGGTAAGTGTATTGTTGAACCACCTTTAATTAGACATTTAAAAAATCCAGATGAAACAACTGTCTTTGTTTAGATTGGCAAGGCCATACCTGGAGGCCTCCAAAGCATCTCCAGTGCTCACCGAGCTGCCTGCAGGATTTCCAGATTGTGTTGCCTAGTTGCTATCATGTGCAATGGGAAGAACATCCTGACATTAAAAAAAAGTTTCCAAATCCTGGGACAGGGATGGAGTCACAGCAGATGGTGTGATGGGAGTTTCCTCACGATGAAGAGCAAAATCCTGCAGCAGGCCGTGGGTATCTCACTGGCAAACCAATCCAGGACACCCATCTTAGAGTTCCCCAGGACCAGTTTACAGATTTCCAGGAGCCTTGGAAAAACCTGGATTTTGCAACTCTGAAGATGAAAAGGAGAGTGAAGGATGGAGAAACCCTATTTCTGCTGCACTGGGACAGATGGCTCTGCTGCTTGCAGGGCCTCCCTACCCCAGGGGCAGCAGACACCTGCAGGGTTTCTTTCTGCTAGAGAGCAAGAATCAGCCCAGTGTCCCAGGGCACTGGCAGAGGCAAAATGGGCAGTAAACACATGGTAGTATCTCTGCTGCTCAATTCCTGCTACCCAGTCTGGCCCTGCTACTAGGAGCCAGGAAGACCAACGTGAGGCCAGAGTTTAGGGGCTGGTTCCCAGTTCAGACCATGACCCTCTTTCCTGGCAAGGTATGGGAACAGTGCAACTAAAATGCTAGGGGAAGCTGAGCAACCCTGTGTCCATACCACAAGAGACATTCACGTGAAGCTCAGCCAGACCCCAAGACCTCAGGTGAGATTTGCTATTTAAACACCTGGATACATGGACAACATAGCCCTGATGAGTGCATATTTGTACAGGTTGGTACAATGTTGATAACATTGGCCCTTTGTTTAAATTAGGACATCTTTTAAAGTCAGTTATCAGTCAAGTCTCATTCCTTATTACAGCATTCTGAGGACTCTGACAGTAGTAGCGGTTTTTTCCCCTGAAATTTAGAGATCTGTATGTGTGCTTATCTTTCACCAAGAAATACATGTCTGTCTGAGAACCTGCACTGTAACATGGAAAGTGATGGTGAGAAAGGGTTTAAAAGTAAAACTACAAATCTTAAATTTCATGGTTCTTGATCAAGATATTTTTCCTGATATTAAACTGGTTTTAGTGAGTACATTAAAAATGGCTTTGAAGGATGTATTTACAATGCTTGTATTGTGAGTCTTAAGAGAAGATCAACAAAAGTTAGGACAACACCAGTTATACTGAAGTCCTTCACTCTCCGCTGTTTCCACATTCAGAAGAGTCATGTTGGGTACCTCAAACACCACATGCTTTTTAAATTGCCCACAGGGATCATCAGTGACTTAGACTTTCTTCTGCAAATTCCTCTTGCTCAGACTGTTTCTTACACCAGCTAAGATACAGTTTTAAAATAGATTTTTAATTGCATATTCATTAAAGAGATAAATCACTCTAGCTTATATTATATGCTTGATGATCCCATTATTTTTTTCTGTGCAATGTTCTCAAGCTTTGATCACATTTAGGAATGGCTCTGAGAATAGTCTCTTCTTACCTAAATCGCTGGTAAGTCAGAATGACACCTCATCAGTCCAAAGGATTCAGGAAACTCATGCCTGCACTTTTACTGCCTCATGAAGCGATCCTGATACAACACAAGTGCTTAGGTCCCTATCTGGTGAATGGAGGGAGCCTTCGGATATCCTCACAGCAGATCCTGCCTGCCTTTAGAACTTATTTTAAGGAGATTAGATGCTACGATGGAGGCTCACAGTGGACTGTGGCTAGTCCTTGGGCTTAGCTGTGACCCTACTGAGCATCAGCAAGATAAAACCTTTCATGAGTGACAGGTAACACAATTACATGGCAACAACA
This sequence comes from Athene cunicularia, assembly GCF_003259725.1. Classification (NCBI taxonomy): domain Eukaryota; kingdom Metazoa; phylum Chordata; class Aves; order Strigiformes; family Strigidae; genus Athene; species Athene cunicularia. The sequence goes on from NW_020799091.1 coordinate 96,337,424, forward strand.
CCCGATGGAAAAAACAAAACTCCTTTGTGCTTTGTTGGTGAAGACATTTCTTCTTTTTCACCTTCACCAGAGTTGTCACATCCCTCACTGTGCTGCGTTGTTCAGAGAGCCCTTCATGAGAGCTCAGCTAAAAGCTCACAGCCCTTGGGGTTCAGAGGAGGCCACCCTCAAGCACTTGGCATTACAGTGAGGGAAGCAAGTGTTAAGGAGTCCATGAAGCCTCCCCCTTGGTTAATTAGCACTACGCCACTCCATCCATAATGAGCACTGCACATACACATGCCTGGTCGAGGCGTAAAGGTCTTGGCTATGAATTCCCTCATGCCTCTTGCCTTCTGGTTATGTCTTCACCTCTGTGCAGACCACATGTGTGGGTCACACCAGGATTTCAGCAAGAAAAAACATGAAAATGAATTCTGGGTAATCCACACCATTTTCAGGAAGCAGATGAGTCTGCTCAGAAGGCCGTGCTGGTTCCCTGCTTATTTCCAGGTTTAAGCTGCGACCTCTGAAGTGGCTTGGCTCCACCGCTGCCCCTTGGGTGGTGTGACAGCTCCTTCAAGACAAGGGCAGCTGAAGACTAAATCAGATGCATGACTCAATGAGAGCCTTGCTTGAAGAAGGGGGACTACTTGGTGAGCTGGTTAATGAGGATATTAGGCCAACTGGAATGTGGAAAACTGTTTCAAAACATAATGGCTATCATTGTTGAAAAAGGCATATGTTTTCAAGAAAGCTAACTAAAACAGCCAGGCTGGTTAGGCTAGAAATTTTCCTGAGATGTACTTTTAAATTAGTGGAGTGAGGACATCTCAAAACCAGGATCAGAAAATTTCTTGGGTTGTGTACCAGAATATTGGGCCATATATATTTTATAAAAGAAGAAGGGGCAGAATAGTTTTCTATTCTAGATAGTCTACTTGGGAAACCCCATCCATCCCCCTCACTATTACAGATCTATTTTGTATTGTATACTTACTGATGTTTCCTTAACCACCTTCTCATTTGAAAAGGTCTCAACTCCAGGGTATTTCCACCCATTCCCTTAACACAGAGGCTAATACATCTCATTGTCCAAGTTTTTTTTGTTTTCCTGTTATTTTTGTATTTTGCAATTTCTTCTGATTACACTCCCCATACATCACACTCCAGAGTTCCTAGCCTGCCTCAATGTTTACAGCTTTCCAAATATTTGTAGTTCGTAATCATGCTCCCTTTGACTGGACGTTAGCCAAGCTTAGATGTAGCCACTTCACAAACCTATCCCTCTTCTAATCTGATAATTTCTAATGGGCCTTTTTTTTTTTTTTTCTTTTTTTTTCTGTCTACACATAGGCAGACCTGATGCCTTCTGCTGTCTAAACCATTTCCAGCTATGAATTCTCTGACTGCCACCTTCTTCCCACTGGAGTCTGTGCTGCTCTCCCCAGTCAATCAGCTAATGTGCTTGTAGGCTCACCTGGCTGAAAGGTCTTCTTTGAGCAGCTAAAAGAGCCTTCATCCCTTCAGCTCTGAATAGACTTCCATATTCTTCTTTGCTTGCAGCAGTTTGTTTCTCATGAACTGAAAAACCTCCCTCAGATGTCTCCACCAACAGACCACTAGGAAGGTTTTCCCGAATTATTGTTGTGAACTTGCTGCACTAATTCCACCCGCTTGTCTCACCCAACTGTTGCAGTGGTTTTTTTGGCTCTGTTCTGTCTGTGTCCTGGCCAGGCTGAAAGCTGCTTCAGGCAGAAAATACATATCCACAGAGCACCCAGCAGTATGTTGCTGCTTATTACTAGATAATCATGAGGAATGTTGCCAGAAAAAGTGCCTATACATTTTCAGTTTTCTTTATGATGAAGGTGTCATTCTTCTCAGCTGGAAACTTGAAAACTGCTCTTCAGAAAATGGATATAGTGTTCTTAAAACAGGCACTTGGGCTAAATGTTTGACATGGTCCTTTTAGGCTTCAAATCAGTCCTAAGAGGATATGAAAGGTAAGTTTTAAGTTTTAGACATGTCTTTCACTCAGTTCTTTCACATATTTTTTTCAAAATTACCAGTTTGTATCACAAAACCAGCCATGGGGACCTCTTGACCACTTGAGACATGAGCACAGGACTGCCAGGAGTGATACAGGGCTTCAAAGACCACCTTCTGCACCCTCCTGGACAGAGCTGGAGGGCTCGTGAGGCTCTCCAGTACATCTGCAACAGCACTGACCACTGAAATGGTCAATTTTAAAAATAATATTCCTTTTCCCTTGTGGTTTGGGGAGGGATATGTTCACTTGCATTACTGTAGTCAAAATACAAGGGGAAGAAAAGGGGAAATAAAACTATTCATTTGGTTTATGGTTGAAGAATCACCCCATGCTGTCTAGTTCCCAGAAACACTAGTCTGGTATATCAATATATTTCAGTTTCCTGGGATGAGAATAGCATTCAGATGACCCAGCCATGAGTCGGATCCTATTGTGCTGGATATGGTAAATACAGATCATGACTAACAGATGTTGCTTTGAAGTGCTCATATTTTTAAATATACAAGACTAATAAATGCTGGAAGAGGCTGTATTTTCTACCAAGACTCGCTGAACATTTTCCATTTCATCTCTTTCTTCTAGGAGGGAGGGTAGGACTGTTTTTTTTCTTCTAACATGCTCTGAGGATAAATCCAGGAAACGTGTAGAAAGTGCTTGGACATTGCGATGGGCCTGTATCCTGACAGAGATAGACAGCTCACAGCCTGGCTCCCCAAGGGACTGAAGTGTCTGCTGTTTCCCTGAATGACTACTGGTTGCAACTATGGAAAAGTTTTAAGTGGCTCTGTAAAGTTGTGAGCAAGTTGTAAACCTCCCACCACATGTTTCCAAGGAAAATAGATAAAATTAGGACTACAGCAAGTGGTACACAGCCTTTGGAGCAGAGCAGGACTTGATTGTCAAAACAGGTGTGAAAATAAAGGTTGTTACCTTGGCTATTCCTGGAAGATTAAAGTGGAGGAGGTAGAAGGAAAGGGGGCATACAATCAAGGATGCATGGAAATAATACAGCTATTATCAGTTGGGCTTGGAAAGGGGAAGGAAAAATAGGAGGAGGCCAAAATCAAGAGGAAAAGAAGAAAAAGAATTATGAAGTGCTGTCAGAGGGGGTAGCAAAGGGTCATGACACTGGAGCCCTTATTAGCAATTTACATAAGGAGAGATAAGTGGACCTTTAAGATGTTCTTGCAAGGATTACTTGGTGCTAAGTGTTAGACCTGATTTGGTGATGGTGACGTGAGATCAGATCTGAGTTGTCAGTAAACAGAGAGCCAACCAGAGGATCAAAACACAGGCTGACAATGTGAAGGCAGCAATCGAGGAGGTTGACTTAGCTCAACCTACCCTCCCCTTGGTGAAGGGAATTGTATGTGGTCAGGGGATCCCAGGGAGGTTTCAATACCTGGGGAAATCCAAACAGGTTATTTTCCTGGACAGATATGGAAAGTGAAAGATGGATCTGAGGGATATGGAAACAGCAACTGGATATCAAGAGGTTAATAGAAAGAGAGGTGAAAGTGGAAGAAAAGGACACCAAACACCCTAGGAGATTTAGAGGTTCAAGAGAACCATAAAAGGCTTAAAAAGAAGATAAGGTCAAGTTTAATTCAAAGTACTGAGCCCAAAGTAGATGCTGGAGAGCAACTGTGATGTACAATTCAGTAGGAGGAGGTAGGTCAGCACATCTGGGCTGAAGTAACAGCTGAAGCCGCCTGCACTGAGGAGACAGTAAAGTTTGTAAATGTTATACTTAATTTCTCTTTCTACACTTACCACTTTAGTATATTTTCAGTAACATTTCATTACAATTTCCACAAACATTTCATGTCACGACTTCATTACAATGTAGACTGCACACTGAACAGCTGTAAAATAGCTTTGCCAATGCTGGTAATTTGCACTGGGAATGTAATATCCAGTTCCAATCACTGATGAGTGCTATGCAAAATGAGCTAACCAGCATTTTTCATTTCTTTAACCACTTACCTCAAAAATTAACTGTATTACAATGCTAAATGTATACTATATAATAAATCATTCCAGACTGTATAAAAGCATCAGACAATACATCTCTGTTGTTTTGTCATGAGCTGTATAAAATGCTGGCTTAGCACTCTGTAAATGGCTTTGTTCAGTGTTGTTATTTTAATTGTATACCAAAATCCAGTCAAGTTTCATGCATACAGTTTGTACCTCCTGCTAGGAGCCAAATGCAATATGCTCTCCTTTTCCTGCTAGATGCAGATCACAGTGAAAGGTCTTAGCACAGCAGTCTGTGAAGTGGGAAGCCAGTCACTACTTCAACATTTGTGTTGTTCCATTGTAACTACTGGAATAGCTCTTGAGATGAGACACAGTAGGTGCTCCCTGCTCCTAGTTACTGTTGCATTTCCATTTCCCTACTCTCGATAAAAGCTGAGACATTTGATTTGTAAATCAGTCATCTAGTTCTCAAAAATGTCTGAAGGGATTTCCTGTAATTATAATTATGTTATAGAGAACCATTGGGGTCTAACGTGCCTTTTTTCTTCAATTTTGGCAAAATACATTATGAAAGTAGAGAAATTGGAAGAGGTAGAACAGCTTTATTTAGTCAGAATACCTGGCAAAATGTAATTAGTTGACTGATGATAAGGTTTCCAAAATACCCGAAGTAGCTTAGGCTCTCAAATCTGAGATTTGCAAGGGTATTTGTGTCCCTCAGACATTCCAGAAATCCTTCCCTGATGCTTTGTTTAACAAAGCTGTGTTCCTTTGGAAGGACTTGAAGCTGAGTATGCAGCCCTGGGGGTGACCCCCCCCTCCAGCAAAGGCAGAGGTCATGGGGTAAAATGCCACCATACAGTGTTCACTGTTAAAGGAAAAATAGTTCACCAAAGCACTTTTCAAAACGGTCATTGATAGCTTTATGTCCCCATCGTGGGGCTTGGGGTGGTCTTGAAAAGAAAAGGAGCTGGACAGCGATTTAGATTTGCGATTTTGAGTACCTTTGACTGTGAAGTCTACAGTCTTGGTCTGACACCACCTGTTGATGTGCAAATGTGACCTTCTCTCCTTAAGCAAGTTCTCCCACACAGATGGATGTGGCTCTTGGGCTTCAACAAAAAATAGCCATGCATTTTCTAACCTATTCTGTGGGCCTGCTGGGGCCTCTCATGGCCTTCAGGGGAGTAGCAGCCAGCAAGTCTCTGGGCAGCCACCTATTTCAAGGCTACTGAGAATCTGTAGGGAGAAGCACTCTCGCAGACTGTGAAGGTGCTAATGAGTTTCCTGAACACAAATGTAATATGAGACACTAAGGAAGGTCTGGGTGCTTGTAGCATACTCTGACTGCCAAGTGATCTGGGCAGGGTTGTGGTTCATTGTGAACTGTATGGAGAACTGACATGTCTCCAGGGAAGAAGTGTTCTCATGCACCTAATGGGCCTTACATGGTTTATACAATTAGCCTTATAATTACGCTCCTGGAAACTCTCAGGCTTAGTGCCCTGCATTGCCTATAGAAAGAGGTGACTTTAACATTTTCTGGGAGTGCTATGGTTTGCTTGACTGTGAAGGTAAGTACAGGAGTTCATGCCGGGCTTAACCTGCAAACACTTCATGTCTCCGCTTTGACCCTCTCTTACGTTACACAGCAACTGACTCAGCTCCTGCAACTCCTCCTGTCACTTAGCTCAGGCTTTGAGATCCAGAAACCATGGCTCCAGTGGCAGCTGGACACCCTGACTGACCAGTTCCTATAGGCAAAGTTGTTCACAGAGCTGTGGGTGTGCAAGGCAAGAGGCATTTTTCTTTTCAGCAAGAAAAACAAAAAATGCGTTTTAAAAAATACAAGAACTGTAAATTAATTTGAAACCGTGTTACTGGTGGCAGCATGCCCAGGCTGGACTACTGGGGCAGGGGTCCTCTGGTTGGACTCCTGCAGAGCAGCGGACAAGGTGGGCTACCAGGCTGGGACCAAACCTACTGCCACGGCCATGCCGACAGCCCTGCATCCTATGACAAGGGACACCAAGACAAAAGCTGCTGCTTTCTCATCCTGCATGGCCACTGCGCTCCTCCTGTGGTGGGGTTCATCTTGGTGCATGAACCTGTGGGGTTGGGATTTGTGCAGGCAGTGACTTGCCGTGCAGCCCTGTATGCCCCCTGCCAGCCTCTGTACCCCCTCTCCCTTCAACCATGGAGGAAGGGCTGGGCACCCTCAGGCACCGGTCAGGGCTTCCCTCAGATGCCAGCAGAAGAGTGTGCGCATGTATGAGTGCACCCATGTATGTAGTTTCCATGTCCCTAGTGCTCCCCGGTAAAGTCTCCCCATGATCTTGTCATTCCCACACGAGTGCCCTGTAGTACTGAGTGATCTGCAGTGTCGTGCCAAGTTGTTTATAGCCGCTTTTTGAGGGCTGTGTTTTGCAACTCAGGTCATATTCAGTCTCTGCTCTCCTCCCTCATCTCTTTCTTCCTGAGCTACAGCTGGGTGGATGGGGAGAGCTGAAGGCACAGGACATTTTTGGATGCCCTCTGTATTTCAGATGCTCCCTGAAGTTTCTGTTGAAGGTTTGGGCCTGTGCTTCTTTCCCAGGTCTGGAGTAGGCTGTGGTGCTGAGTCTGGTCCCCCCAGAGCAGCTGAAGGAGCAACAGAAGTGTGGGAGAGTAGGAGATGAAGACAGCATGGGCTGGAAAGGTACTGCAGACTGTACTGTCCCTGCTCTGCTGCCCTAGCCCCAGGCTTTACACTGCTGTTGTACCACACAGCAGGTACAATCCTGCTGCACCTTCTGGGGACATCTTGCACATTTCCTGTCCCCTCAGCAGGTCCCTGTGGTGTGGGTGACAGTGTGCTCACCCCAGGGACAAGAACAAGAGGCTCCCAGCCCAGTGCTCACCACCTCCTGCAGTGCTGGATGGGCCTCACGCAGCCCTTGTTGAATGTCACACTGTCCTACTTGGCCTGGGACACTGTCCTGCTCACAAAAACTAGCTCTGGTTTGTCTCCTCAAGCTGCTGCAATACAAAGGGACCCAGGACACCCGGCACCTCCAGCTCTGCCCTGCAGTCACATCAGTCTCAGCGATGTCCTGCTCCCCCAGCAGCCAAGTACTGGCAGCAGAACAACCAGAGATGCTCTCCTCAAATACATCAGGGCATATTCACCACTAGGCATATTCCTATTTCCCCCAAAAGATGGCACTAGGATTCACCAGAAGTGAACCACTCGGCACCCTGAGTATTTTTTACATCTGTGAAAAATGATACCAGGGCTCTTCACTGGGGTGCCCATGCCTCACTCCTGATAACCGAGGGCATGGAGCCCTCCGGAACAGGCAGCTACCACCTCCCCAGGGCAGACCCTGACCGGTCTCTAGGCTGTGAGCAACAACAGCAGAATGAAAAAGGAGTTGTCACCTGTTGAGAGTACTTAGCAGGAGGGGCTGTCTTTTGATAGGATGAAAATACTCCCCCCCCACGTATATCCTATGGTTTATTTCTAAGGTGATGAGAAAAACAAATATGCAATATTGGAGTTAATCCTTTTGTATGCTGACATTATCTGCTGTAGCAAAATTGACATCATTAGGATTTTTACTGAGAAGTTAATTATTTTTTCATTTGAGCAAATGCAGCCTGAAAACCTGTGAATAGAGAGTCTGTCTGGTAATTTAGGCCACGTTTTTTTGAATGCAAATGTTTCCACATAATGATAATTATAAAAATATTTTCGTGATTAAAAGAATAAAACTAATGAAAATAACTTTTGGTGAGATTATTTTTCTGTGCAATTTTTATAATGTATTGAAGAAAGCTTTTTATCTGTCAGTGAAGCAATAGTTTTTTGCCTGAAAAACAATCCTCATTCCAAGATAATGGACTTTTTGTATTCATTAACGTTTCTGATAGAGCTATCACCTGAATAGCTGGGATTTTTCTTTTCGTTAAAGAAAATTGTAGAATCATAGCTCTATAAATGAAAAGAAGTTTAAGTGTGCAGATAAAGGGTTTCAAAAGACAACAGAACTCCAAGGCTGAAGGTGCTGCCTCAGTATATTTAAAAATGAAGGGAGTGCCTTGTCGAAGTGACTCACCTTCCTGGGAAGCTCAGCAGCCTCTGAGGACTACTGGCTCCCACAAATTGCCCAAGCAAAAAGTATTCATTAGCAATAGCAAGTTCAGCAGTGACACTTCTTGCAGGAGGCTCTTTTGTTTTGCGAATGCTGGTGTCTCCTGAAAGATAGATGTCTGATTCCCACGTGCTTTCAAGTTTTTTGGACCAGAGGTTAGCATACAGTCATTCCTACTGCTAACAACCAGAAAGATGCTTTTTTCCTCTGCATGTTACTACCACTATAGTGCGATTAAAAACATAAGTGTGAAAGGCTGTCTGAAGACTGAACCTACCTCTGAGCTCAAAAGCACAGACAGACCTGGGGAAGGTGAGGTCCTTGCAATGCAGATGCTCTTCTACATATATAGGCCTGGAGGTATCTGTTGTGCACGTTACTGTCCCTGAGCATCATCCTATTTTAACAGTGTGAAGTATGATCCTTATGTCCTGCCTATTGTATTGCCCACTCCTTTTGTTGTGCTTAGCAGCACACTTCTCCTACTCATCATGCCTTTGGGTAGGAAGCTGGTCTGTTCAGTGGTCTACAAATTGCCACGCACTGTTACAGCACAACTACTAATGAAATAATAAAGTGGTAGCACAGCCTCAGAGAGGACTGCTCTGGGCTGGCTTCACCCATAGCCCTTCTGGAGGGCAGCAGTTTGCTGCCTTTTGTAAACTCAGGAGACGCCGGACAGCAAAAAAAAAAAAAAAAAAAAAAAAAAAAAAAAAAAAAGAAATGCATTGTGTAAAGAGTATATATTTGAAATGCTTTGGAACAAAACACGTGGGCATGGGGGAACTGAGTGTTTTAAAATGTCCTGACACTAGATGGTGCGGTGGATTAGAGTAATCTCCTCTTTGCCGGAGGCCCTCTTTGGAGCACGTTTCAGGCCCGTCCCGGGGTTTGGCAGGACCGTGCATGTTTGTCAGCCTTCGCTCAAGAGGCACCGGGGTCTGAAGCAGCCGTGTGGTTTCGGGTCAGGAGGCAGAGAGGTGCTCAGCTGTTTGCAGCTGTGCCAGCCCACTCTGACGCCAGTTCCTCTTCTCTTTCACTCTCTTTCATTAACAGCATCATTGCCCAGAATTTACAGACAAAGCAAAGCTAATTACCAAAATTAATCATCCCCGAGAGGACAGAGGCTAACCATTAGTGCCGAAATAGGCACTGGATCGAGCCTCGCTGTGCTGCTGCAGGGACTGTTTCGCCGCACGTACTGACACGGGTGGGGCGGGCCGTGGGTGCAGAAGTCAGCATGTGTGCATCACTGTACCAGGGCATCGGCAACTTCATCTGCCAAGTGCTGAGCTGCCATGGGGAGCCAGGGGCGCCTGCCATGCTCACTGATGTCAACAGCAGCAAATAGGATTCGGTGCTTTGAGGATGGCTTGGCACCTTGCAGGCAGAAGGCTTTCATGTGGTTTCTTGGGTGTAACTGAAAGCAGCTTTTGGCCCAAGGGAATGAATATTTTTTGTCTTCATATATGCCCTGATTTTTGTAATCATGCCGTTAATATGTCTTCTGGAAAGTGTTAATTAGCAGAGGATATATTTTAGTTCTTCAGAAGCCGTTGAGTATGGTTGTTCAAGGCATGATTTTTTCCTCTTCTGAATAGATGCTTTTCTTTTCATCAACACACGTGCCAGCAGCATACTGGGGGTCAGAACAATGACTTTTGAGGGATTTCTTTCATGACACCATGGATTAGGCACATTACATCCTACTGACCTATGTTGAACTCTGTGGTCTTCAGGCACTTCAGCAGTTTTGGTCACTTTCCCACCACCCCATAAAATATTCTGAGTGCAATTTAAACCTGTCCTAGTATTTGATACTTACCTACTTATTAGACCCTTCTTCAGTTATATGCATTAGTGGTCAAAACTGGAACATTGTGAGAGAGCAAAAGGTGCCTCCAGTTGAGGCATTGCTTTATAACTCATGAAGAACTGAAAAGGAAGTAAATGTGACACATTATAATAATTGAGTAAGGCTGTCAGCACAAACCATTATAACTGTTGTTCTGTAAATGTCTCTTTCTGTGGTCCATGCAATGTAAGCCTGAGCTTAGCTTCCCAGAAGAATAAAGTTTCTTTCAGCACATGAAAGAGGCTTTCAAAGCTTGAGCTTTTAAAGCCTATGGAAAAATAGGCATTGAAATGATGCACGAAAATAATAAGCTTGGGGAGGGAAAGAGGTATAAGATAATGATCGCAATAAAATGGTTACAGGCATGATTTCACCATGAGGAAAGCTGCAGCAGGAATCTGAGATTGTTTTATCATTCATCAAGAGGGACAAAACCTAAAAAGTTGGCTCAGGAATATTTTTTATGAACAAACAAGGCAAGTTCAGTTTGCTGTGACTCCTAGATTCAGTTCTGAGGTAGACAGGGACCAGTTGCTTATCTTGCCTGACCTCCTTCATTAGCAGAAGTCACAGGATTTTATCTGGTCACACCTGCAATGAACTTGACACTAGGAGAACAGGTTCCTAGTTTTTCATTAATATCCAGGCAGAACTATGAGACTTTTGTCACTTTCATCAGTTTCAGCACAAATGTGTGTTTCTGCCAAACATTCAGCCACTACTGTGTTTGTTGGTCTTTAGTTCCTTTATTTGTTTACTGTCTATAGCAAATATTATGTTCTCCCCTGTATAAGTGCCCACACGTCAGTCAGGGAATAAGAAACAATCCCACATCCCTGAGGTGACTCACACACCTCGTGGATACTGAATCATCATTAAGATGAGGTGAACATGTGGTGTGCAAAGCGGAGGCTGGAACATTTTCAGCCAAAACATTCAGAAAATACTGGTACTCATTAAGGAATTCACGGGAGGGGAAAAGGAGCAGCTTGTGAATGGTTATTTACAACCCAAAGGACTAAACTAACAATTCCCAAATGCTTCTGGCTGTCACCCCCATTACAGACCATTCATTTTGTGTGACCCCAAAACCACAGAGAAATATAGAAAATTCATCTGAACTTTGTCTAGCTCTAGCCCACAACCCATCCTCAGCAGTCTCTTCTCCAAGTCTGGGCACTATTGACCTAAACTATTACTTGCTTAGTACTTTGAGCACTAACAATACAGTGGTACACTGTCATACACCATATACCATCAAAAACTCCCTTTTTGGACTGAAAATAAGGCTCTGCTGTCCCTGTCATACCCAGGAGAGGGCTGGAATTAGTGCTATCCAGCTCCCCAGAAGATGCTGCTCAGCTGTCATGGGCCTCCTCCTTCAGAGTTTCCACAAACATCCAGGTTGAGGAGGAGCAAGGATGTTCATCAATAGCTCCCAGGCAAACTCATCCCCTGTCTGGGCATGGTGCAAGTGGAAGCCATGTGTGTCTGATCATCATGGTACCAAGCAAAGCCAGCTTCTCACCGGGGTCTCAGCATGTGAGCTTGGAGGCAGCATCTTGTTGAGACAATGGCCGGGCCCCCAGCAGCACTGAACACAGGCAAAGCTTGATTGTGGCAGCACAGCATGGCACAGGGGATTTTGAAATGTGGGCACAGCACAGGGGATTTTGAAACTCCATTCTTGAGTGACCTGGCCAATGCTATACTAGAATCACGCTGAAATTGCATTAATTGAGTCACAGATCCCAGCACAAGTATTCATGATGGATGCTTTTATCCGTTAAAAATAAATCCTCCTCAAGAGGTGCTTTTTTTTTTTTTTTTTTTCCCATATGAAGGTGACTTGGGGGGGGACTGTTTTGTTCAGAGTTGATGCATGATGTTTTGTTGTTGCTTGAACTGAGAAGTTCATGTGTTAAACACTGTTCCAGAGCTGTACCCGATTGTGTCCAGGTTAATAGACAAGCTTTTGTTAAAGACATTGTGCAAACACATTTCCACAAGACATTATTGTCTGGACACATGAGCAAATATTTGCCTAAAAAGTGTAATTAACTATTGTTCAAGAACTGCCACCTGCCCCTTGGTTTTCTTGTAGAAGGGACTATGTTTTACAGCATTGCCTTCAGCCAACATTTCCACGGGAGCCAACTCTTGACCAACAATTAAGTAAACATTCAGCTTGCTGTCAATTTTTTTTTATTTTTTTTTTTCCGCCAAGACTGCATAGCCCTTTTATAATAAAGGAAGTGTTACAAAGAAAAGGAGTAAAGGCAACAGCCATGCTCCAGCAATAGCGCTACAGGGAAATGATATACATGGGGAATGGTAGTCTAACATGAAGGACACGCTGGAGTAGTCATGGACAAGAACAAGCAGCAACACAAAGGACAAACTCATCTGTGTTGTCAAGTTTATTGTATCAGCTGAAGCTATGAGAAGTGATGACAGTCACGATGCCAGGGGATGGACGGACAAAAGAAGACTGTGCAGCTGTCTTGTAATATGTGATGCATGACATGCCAGGCGGTTTGAGCAGGAGCTTTGCAACCTCCTTTTGCATCTCCAGTAAAGCTGCCCCAGACTGCAAATAAATGACTTCAGAGATAAACACTTGCCCACCTGCCGTAATCTTAAAGATATATTTATACAGAGAGATATTTTTGAAAGCTACACACTATTTCAAACTGGAAAACCAAATATTTTTGTTTGAGAATCTTGAAGTTAAATATTTTGTTGGTTAACCATTGTCTTCTCAGTCCTTTCTGGTTGAAGTAGTTCAACGAGTTTGATGAGAAATCACCAAAATATTTGGCCAATTAAAATAGATATTTTTCTGATTTAAATCCTTTTGTTAAACATGGTTTGAGTTCCACTCATGAATGGCTGTCCAAAGTGATTTTTTTTTCTTATTTATATCACATTTATTTCAAATTTCTTCTCCCCAAAACAAGTGATTTTATATCCAGGCTAAGCTGTGCCACAGGTTTTGTGAAGGTAGTGACTGGCTAGAAATATGTAATTGCACCCATGGTCCCCATGACCCTGGCTGTTGTAATTCTGCTGGCCTCAGAGCAGATGAGTTTCTTCGAGCCCTCTTCTGTCTCTTCCCCTCAGACCCCCACTACCTGCTGAAATTGTCCCATCTTTTCCGAACTTCATCAAAATTGTCCTAATCTTGACCCTTATGTTCCCACTTATACTTGTCTCATTGCAGAAAATATGGCCCATGGAATCCCTGCTCTGTTAACACCCGACTGAATCACTGAAATAGCTTGACTTTGTCCTGTACTCTTCTGTACTGTCACTGCAAACCCCCAACTACCACAGCTCTTCAGAAATATAGTTCACACATGGTATTATGTACATGAGGATTTGTGGCATCTCTGGTCATCATCTCTATCCTTGCTCATAAGATATGATTGCCAGGTAAGGAACGGCTGGCCCTATCTTAAGATAACAAGAGTTGGGTGGAGATACCTGTGTTTACATGGTGGGACACATATACTGACCTGAGGCCCTTAACTACCATCATCTTTTCCTTTTTATCTGTAACTGTACTTGTGTTATGGTAACCATCGATTCTGTTGACAAGAAGAGTAAAATAATGTTACCAAAACTCCCCCAAAATAGCCTCCTCTCCATCACTTGAGAAGCCCTTTTTCAACACCAGCTGTCAACTGCCCACAGCAGGAAATGCTTCCTCCGGTGTGTTTTCCTCCTGAGGGACTGTTAGCTCTAAAACATGCCATTGTGCAGAGCATGGATTCAATACACAAAAGGCTAAAAACTGCACAGCATCCTGTCCTTGCTATTCATAAAGTGGAGTCCTTCTCTCACTCTGCGGCACAGTGAGGGGCCAAAAAGAAAACCACAGGTGCCTAACCCAGAAACGCCGTTGTCATAGCAGAGTCACATCTCTGAAAGCTGAATCCTATACTGCAGGTGAGCACGCTGAAAACAGAGCAACAGTTAGAGAGCTGACATGCCATCACTGCCCGGAAAGAGAGGGAAAAGAGACCCTGAACTTTTTCCTCCCACACGGACTACATGATCTGCTAAGCTGAAAGGAGGAGAGGTGCTGATGAGTTATAGTGATTTCTACCAGCAGATTGCCACCATTACCTTGCCTACCTTCTGAAAAAATTATTCACACTTGTCCTTTGCTGTGCAAGTGGCTTTACTGGCATAGTGCTCTAGGTTTCTTATGGCAATGGCCTTGGCAATGTCTCTGCTGTCCAACCCATTTGGAGAAGGGAGCTGAGGTGAATGAAAGTGGACCACAACGAATTGCCATTGAGCCATCAAGAGTGTGAAGGCAGTAAATACCAAGAAATGTCCTCTTGCTGCTTATATTTAGTCACCGTTGAGGCTGCGCTGGTCCATAGCACACTGTGCCCTCTTCTTGAGCCAAGGAAAATCCAACAGTGTCTTTCCCGTCAGCTCAGGATCCAGGAGACATGTGCAAAGGTTTTGCTGATGAAAAAGGAAGTCATTTCTTGATGCATGCCAAGGTTATAATGGGGGGGGGGATTTGCGCAACTGGGAAAAACCTAGACTTTTCTTCATCTCTCTTGAGGAAATTGAGAAGCTCTGTTGCCAAATATCTGTTGGGAGAATCAAGAGGAAGCAGAGGTGTTTATTCGCCGAAGGAAATGGGAGGGCTCAGCGGCTGCAGCAGTGACATTATCTGGGCGCGGGGCATGCACAGGGCCATGCTGGGACTCTCATCCTGTTGCCTTGCTGGAGCAGGAAGCTATCATCCCTGAGCCTTACGTCCTGCCAGTGCCCATGTTACACTGAGCCCCAGGGGAAACAGGAGCCCTGTGGGGTTTTTTATTTTAACCTCTGCTTCAAAGACCATGTGTTTTTCTGTATGTGTGTCTATGTGAGACTTGCTTCTCATCCATGCCCTCCACAGCCCTCTTATTTGGCTTTTCCTGTTGACTGAAGGCTTGATGCCACTCTGGAGTAAAAAGAAACAAAACACCAGAAATGCCTCTCTGTGCGTCTCACTCATCCTCTGCTTCAGCTTAATAGAAATGGCTCTTTAATAGAAATGGCTCTGTGAATTTTATTGAACAGAACTGTTCGGGCTGTTCTACGATACATAGTTTGGGTTTTTTTTTATTATACTGCTTTTATCTTCTCAGGAGCTGTTCATAATTCCAGGAGTACATTATATCACATGATCAATATATGGTGCATGTGGTTTGGTTTTCCTTTCCCAGAGGAAAAATCACTTGTGCAATGTTGTGTTTTGATTTAGTGCTTTCAGGGGCTTCAGAATGCAGGTTTTTTTTAAATATTCTCATTCCTCTGTGTATGTGTATTAGAGCATGACAAAGGCTGAGATGTGGCCCACAGTTTCTGTGGACAGATGACTTCATGGTGCAGGACCAGCTTCCAAAGCAACTTTTTCTCCTGAACAGAAGAATATTAAATTTATGGGGATAAGTTATTGGCAGTGGTAAAGTCATTCTCCAACTCAAAACTTGGGGCAATTCTTTGGAGATGCTGGGCTCAGGCCTGTGGCATGCCTGTGGCAGCTGGAATTGCAAAGCAGAGCTGCCACAGCTTTCTCTTGCAATTAGTATTCCCATGGGCTGATGGCTTTATGGTTTTGCCTGTGGTCTACATCATAAGTGAGGAAGCCAAGGGAGTGTAAATGGCTGTGTCCTAAAATAATGGCAGTTCATGGACAATGGAAGTTGAACAAAAGTGTTGTTCCTTGCTGCCATCATGCATTACTTAACACAGAGGGAGGATCTGGCAGGTCCCTAAATCTACAGGCTAAATGATCTGCTTCAGTTCTGCAGATTGAGCCCCCAGTGGCTGCAGTAGAGCTGCAAACTCTTCCAACCACTGCCCTTGGCCAACCAGCATCGCTTTCACCCTCCACTTTGGCATTGGGTCAGAAATTGTGCTCTTCCCTGGTTATACTTGCCCATCTGGTCTGAAGAAAACAATGCTTATCCATCATTGGAACACCTCAAAGATCTGTTAAATAAAAATGTAGATGTTAAAGAAAAGACAGACAGCAATTATCTGGCATGGTTTTTTGGCATAATGCCCCTCTGGGAAATGTCAGTGCTCTGTGAGGACGTGTAAGGGGTATAATTACCCCTGTTGAATAGGGAACTAGAATGACAAAAGCCTCTGTGACACTGGAGGTCTAGAACACATCAAATTTCTGCAGACACACTTGCTTTTCATTTTTTTCCTGGGACATCCCAGTATTTGAAACCTGTGAAACAACACAGAGTGCCCACAGAGCCCAGCCTGGGATGGCATGTGCTCTGCACCAGGTCCTCGAGGTGATTCCTGCCAGGTCTGCTCAGCTGAGCAGTGCCACCTTCAGCACAGAAAAAAAAAAAAAAAAGCCCACAAAAGCAGCCTGTGTGTTTACACCCCTATATGGGGCTGAACCATTGCCTGGTGCAGTCAGTGGGCAGCTCACCCCTGAACTGTATGCATTTCAGACAAGGCTCAGGGTGCCCTGGATCAGACACTTTTTTCTTTATGTGTGAGTGCAAGATGCGTTACTTTCCATCAGCTGGCCCATGCCCACTCCTACAGAGCCTTTCTAGGAGAATCCAACCAAGTTTTTATAAAGTATCTGCCCATTTACAGCAAAACCAGATTATTGCAGATCCTATCAAAGCCCAGGGAGTATGTCCACAGAGCAGCATGATTTGGCCTTTAAACAGGAGCCCTCTTACTAAATTGAAAAATGCTGCAAAGACAAAGTCCTGTAAATAATTTATTTTACTTGGGTAGCTATAGAAAAGGAGAACAGAGCAGGAAGGAAAGGGTACCTGCATTTGCAGCCAGCAAGATTGGTATCAGCTCTGTAAAAATATCTGAGTAGGGATCAGAGAAAAACTGACAAAGATTGTCCTTTGTGCGTGATCTGAAATAACAAAAGGGGATGTAAATGACTTCCAAAGTAAACAGCAAACCTTCTCTCTTCTTTCAAGACATGTGTGACCAGTGGTGTCAGCAGCTCATGCCCGGGATCACGGTGAGGAGAGAGGCAGTGGGTGAAGCCGTGCAACTGCCAAGGCCCAGCTACAGCTGCCGTGTTGATAGGGAGCACCACAGCCCCTGTAGCTGCCATGTCAGGGGCAGGACTGTGTCAGAGCACAGGGTGACAAGGGAGCATGCTTTGGCCATTGCTGCCAGAGTTAGCAAATGAACAACCCGTCTGACCCAGAGAGATCCACATGCTCTCTGAACCTCTCTCCCCCATGCCCTGAACCCCTGCTCTCTGTGTGCTGGGGGAGGCATGCCCCATGTCCCCACAGGTCCCACAGGTCACCAGGCACTGCCAGCTGCAGGTGAAGGCACCTTCTTCATGGCCCACATCACTCTGGGCAGCTGGGCTTGTTTATGTGAGGCATTCTGACTTCAGGCAGGGATGGTGCTCTGCAGTGGCAGGAACAACCTCCAGAACCAATGACTTTTAATTCAAGCAAATCCACTTCAGAGAAAAGGAAAAACAGAAAACCTGATTCTAGCCCCTTCCTACAGGTTGACCCTTCCCTGCTCCTAGAGAGGCCTATCCCATCCTTTTCCTTTGCAGAAGCAAACCTGTCACTTGCTTAAGTTTACTCATCCTCTTACCTCCCACCAGCAAGTTTTAGTTCCCTAATGTCCTCTTGATCCCAAGCTTCACCAACATATAATTTTCAATGCACTGGAGACAAGACCTCTGAACACAACAGCACTGCTTACCATCTTTTGATATAACATTAAATCACCTTACCCAGAAAAACTGGTAGGTTACTTCCCTGTTTATGTTTTCCACATACTCCTTTAAATTAAAATGTACAGTATCTATTCCTGGACGCTGATAGAGTTTATACGGTTTCTCTTAACCACCTTCATAAAGTCATTAAGTTTATTACCTAATAATATATAGTTGAGAGTCATAAAATTTATTTACTTTAGATAGTTTTCCAGGTATGTGGAAGGTAATTCAGCACCCCCAGCCTGTGTTCTGATAAGGTCAGACGGTTTCCTTAAAATACAGGAAGTTTACCAGCAAACCAATTTTTTTTAATCAAAGTAATATTCCTGCCAGCTCTGAGATATTTCTTTATAATGTGTTGACTTTCAAGAATAGTGTACTTTGTTCTTTTGTTCCTGTCATGCTACAGTAAGCGTAGCTGTTCATGTTTTTCTTTCCTCTTGGACCAAAATGAGCCACCTGAGAGCCAGCAGCCAGCCATTGCCCTTGGGAGGATGGGGGTGACCAAGCACTGAAGTTCACGCTATGCATCAGCACCAGTGATGCCCCCTTGTGCTGTGTGTCAGGACAAGTCCTGAAGTCACCCTCAGGTCACAGCTCACCTGCCAGGGTCTGTGCTGCAGAAACATGTCTTTTGGCACCCGGGAACACCTGAGCAGGGATGCCTCCTTGCCCCAACAGGGACCCTGACCTGCCTGGATACCTCCCCTGCACAGGTGGTGGTGGCTGTGGGGGAGGTATAGCGGAGCCTGATGATGGTTCATCTGGTGGGGGGTCACCTCAGGCTGCTGTCCGAGCATTACTGCTCTCATTTCTTTGGCTTTTGGTTGAAAGGAAGTCTTTGCGAGTAAGGCGGTTGCCTGGAAATCAGCATCTATGTTCAGTTTTGAGCTCTGCCATGGACTTCCTGAGATAGCGTGGGAAAGTCACACCATCTCGCCGTGCTGCACAGTGTCTGTCTGTGAAGGGGGAAGGGAAAGATAATCTCTCATTTCTTCCTCCCTTTGTTCATTTTGTCCTTTAAGACTGTAGCTTTTGAGGTTAATGGATGCTTCCCATAGCATGTATGACTATTCTGAGTTTGGCCAGGGCCCATAGGTGTTACTTTAATATAGACAATAAATAGTAATAAAAGCAGCCTCGAAATTGCTGTCACCAGAAATGAACCAAAAAGAAGTTAAATAGATGACATGCAGCTGAACTTCTATGGCAGTAGAAATTTTAGTTGTCTCTGTTAATGTGGAGCTCCTATGGCAGGTCAATGTCACGGGTTCTTGTAATGGCACTAAGAAATCTCACAGTATTTGAGTTTTTCTGAAAACCTAATGTCCTGTGGTCAGATGGTCACAGCTGAGTGTCAGCTTCCACTGGGAATCTATTTGCTTCTAATGGTCTAGAGAAAAGCTTTAAAATATTAATCCTGGAGGAATAGAGAGAGATGGAGAGTGAGAGAGAAATTGGAGGACGGGAGGAGAAGAGAGAGAAAGCAAGGGAGAAAGAAAGAGGGAAAGAGATAGAAAGGAGAAAGAAAGAGGGAAAGAGAAAGGATAGAAAAATGCAAGACAGAAAGCGAGAAAGTAAGTGAGAAAGAAAGCAAGCAAGAAAGCAAGCAAGCAAGCAAGCAAGAAATAAGTATTTTCTTGTTTTTAAGGTCTCATGATGTTTATGCCAGTCTTAAGATCTCTAGTGGCCTGATTTGTGGTTACTGAATGGATATCTTTGGCAGCACAGGAATCTCATTTAAGACTTTAAACAATTATGTTCTCAGAGTCTCCAAATAAAATTCTCGTGCTTTAACAACAGTGGAAAAGTGAAAGGCTTGGCTTCTCTCCCTTTTGGATCAGCACTGGAATGAACGGAAAACCAGTGCTGTGTGCTGCACTGATAAAAGAGCAAACAGATTTGTTTCTAGCAATGCTGGGGCACATCAGCTAGGAGGACCCAATGCATATTTCATCTGACTCTGCTGGTCTGTGGACAGATTGTGTTGTTCCTGGCAAAAAGTGTGTTTCTTCTATAAGCTGAGAGAGATGCCACCCTCATTAATTTTGAAGACCCCATCTTCTTTTTTAGTGTGTTGTTGGACATAGTGTTGTAAGATGCTATGGAAGGAAGTCTCCCAGAAGTGAATGAAAAACTGATGATAAGCATCCTCTATTAAGCCCTTCTACTACAAAATCAAATTCAAAGAGCAAGCAGCTATGCATATTTATGGTACTGCCATCTGGCACGAGTCCCTTAGCCCAATCCCAGTGACCTGGCCAGCGCAGCAAACATGCTCACCTCCATAAACCATAGCAGTGGAAGTGCACACACACACACCCCTGTCTCTTATAC
>NW_020799091.1:96357572-96438971 GCF_003259725.1 Athene cunicularia
CCCCCCAGCTAGATCAAGACAAAGTCCAGTCCCAGGCATAGTCTAGGTATCACATAGAGGCTAGAAGTCACAATATCTTTCAGAGATCTAGGGCTTTGAACCCCACAGGCAAACCTGCTTCAGTGGATACTGTTCAGCATAAGAATTAGAAAAATCATAAGGCTCACATAGTCTGGTTTTAGGGTTTGACTGCAAGGTCTTCTGGTCATACCATGGAAATCAGTGGATGCTGAGGGGATACTCTGTGTCCTGCTCTGCTTCATGTGTGCCCCAAATCCAACAATAGCATCTGTTTTGGTAAGAATCCTCATCAGATGAATTCATGAGTTTTCCACTCCTCAGTTATGACTATGAACTCTAGTCCTGGGTCAGTTTCGAGCCACAAACCAAATCTAAACTTAATCTGGATGCAGACCCAGCCCCTTCCCCCGTTCAAAACATGCAGGAATTCCAAAGGCAAATTTTGGAATTTTCCATGGTTTGTGATAGTCTCTGTGGAGCAGCGTGTGGGCAAAGCAAGCACGTAACATGGCTATTGAAGGCCAGATGAGTGGAAGCAGTTGTTTGTGTTGTGGGTAATACCTTGGAAGTCAATGAGGCTGCTCTCTAGGGAAAACATGGGAAATCAATGGCAGAATCTGGCTCTGTGTCTGTAACCTTCTATAAGTACAGGGTTCAGCAAATATGCAAGAGGCAGAACTAGCAGGGAGCACTAGAGAGGCTGCTGCTAGCCCACTGCAGACCTGTTTTCTCCATGTTTGAAACCTTAAGGAGGAAAAAAGAAAGTGAGTGTTAGCTGTATCTGAGTTTCCCATCCTTTGTATTGTTCACCTCTAGGAGAATTTGCCCTGTGAACATCT
Organism: Athene cunicularia; assembly: GCF_003259725.1. Lineage (NCBI taxonomy): Eukaryota > Metazoa > Chordata > Aves > Strigiformes > Strigidae > Athene > Athene cunicularia. The sequence continues at coordinate 96,358,433 of NW_020799091.1, forward strand.
GCCAAAGTGGAGCAAACTATTCAATGTGGGTAAAAACTCTGTCCTATTCAAAGGGCTTACACAAAAGGCTTATCCAGCTACTGAAGCTCATCAAGTCCCCATACCCGAGCCCTACTAGGTGAGCTGAGTGACTGCTTGGGTGGGCACAGGGCTGCCTCCCTGCCCAGGAACACCTGTTACCCATGAATTCCCAGCTGGTTTTAACCTAAATGTCTCTTAGAGTGTTTTTTCCTGAACGTATTTTGCAAAACTGTCAAACTTCAGACATGCAAGTGTGTATGAAACCCAGTGGTGGAGTTGGTTTGTGAAGCACTGCGTCAGTTTGCCTAGAAACTGTTTCAGACATATATACCAGTTAGACAGCACAAATGTTCAAATTCCTTGGCTGCTTTATGGAGTCCCAGGTCTTTACCTTGGCTTCAAATCTGGATCAGACCAGAACTGCTTGGGAGTGATTTTCCTTTTACAACTACTTTATAGATAATTTACTAGCAGTTCAAGCTGCATATTTACTTTGAAGAGCAGAAACTTCATCTTTCAGATAAGATTACTTCCCTACAAGTAAATATTGGGCAGAACATAAGGAAGGGAGGAAAACTGCAGACAAAATGAAAAGGAAATGGCTGATCAGGCTGTTAGATAGTTCAGGTTGAAGTACCTCAGAAAGGAGATTAGAGGGGAAACCAGTTCATGGCTTTGTAGGACCAAGTGTAGCGTTCTACACTGGCTTGTAATCCTTGTAAAGTATTCACCTGGCAAGGTTACTAGGTTTAGACACTAAAAGTTAATTCAGAGACAGTCTGAAGATCTAGTATAAATACTATTCAGCTAAATGTGGCTATTCACTGTAGCACTGTCCAAAGTCTGTTGCTTGATAGCCCAAACTCTTGAACAGAATAATTAAATCCCTGCCTAGAAGCCTTTTCTCTGGGGAAGGGATACTGCATCACAGGGCAGCAGGTACCAGGCTTGCCCACTGTTCCTGTGAGGGAGCTTTCAGAGAAGCAAACATTTGTAACAAGTTCTTTTGGAGCGAACACCATGGGAAGCATGCCAGGGTGGGGAACCTGGGAGAGAGACAAAGTGATGATGAGCTGCATCAGCTGCAAACCTGGGTGCCGCATTTCCATGTGGTGCTTAGCTACCCTGGTGACAGACATGTTATAAATACCTCAAGACAGACCCATTTTGGAGGGGTGCCTGCAGCTGTGGGGAAGCTGCAGATTAGAAATTCCAGCTGACTCGTCACAGGCATGAAAAATATTTCCCAATGCCACTCTGTGCTTGGGGGGAATTTTCTTAAGCAGATGAAACTTCACTAGTCTCATCAAACTGCTGTTAGAAAGGATTGTGAGAGCTGCATTCAGCCTGAAAACTGATTACTGCTGTTGTCAAAGCCAGTGTGATGTAATGCCTGCTCTTGGAGCAAAATAGTAAGACTAGTGGGGAACTGACTGTGGTTGAGAGGCGAAGGCTCCAGCTGGCTGTTTAATGCCATCACTGGCTTGTGAAATGGAGGGGCCAGTAGAAGAGCCCACATGCGTAACTAGCTACTAGGTCACGCAGTCCAAAATGTGCTTGTAGGGCTTATGTCATCCACATGACATCTGCCAGCAGAAGTCTACAGGCAGGATTATGTCACTACTCCTATTCCCAACTATATTCAGGGAGACTAAGTGTCCACCTTCAGTAGCATGCTTTAAATTACATTTGACATCCAGTACAATGTCCGATACATCCCCACCCATTTGTTCCCATGCTTTGTGCTCCTAAAGAAGTGATCATCACACAAAGCCTATCTCATGATGGGTTGTCTGTGCAGGTGCCTACCTCATGCGTGACAGCAATGTTGACAGCACAGTGCACCTCCTAGGTGAAAAGTGAGACAGATTTTATCTGGAATTATGAACCTCCTAGATCTAAAACCTTTCCAAGATAGACTGATATTACTATAAATGCAATTGTGAAGACTCTTAATAGGCTGAAAGCATTTTCATTTTTGAAAGATAAACTTTTACCATCCTGACGTTCCAGCAAGTTCAGTTCCAGGCAGTACAATAGCCAGGACACAATGAAGGCCTCGCTCCTGCGCAAACAACGGGAAGCAGAGGAAATGGTGCAAAGCCACACTGGAGCATGCACCTTCCCCTTCATGAAGACATGAATGAGAAATCATCAGGCTGAATCATTTCTTTCTGATAAACGACCCTGTATTAATTAAACCTAATCACCCTAGCATAGCTCCTTATATGGCTGTTAAATTGTTAGCAGCTTACTGATGATCATGTTTAGGAAAAGTAATTGGCCTACCTTTTTATTGTCTTTATCAAAGTTTTCCACCCCTCACTACCTTGTTCCTTCCTCCACCACAGATCCCTTAGATGTGCCAAATGCCAGATTAACTATTCATGGGGCTGCTGTCTGCCTGAAGGGGAAGAAATCTCCAAACTGAAGAAGGAGGCAGGTGCAATAACCATCTTTAATAGGGTTTTTCCTCCTCATCGGTCACTGGTGGTGCTTACAAGGACAAACGAACAAACAAGAATAATAAGGTGCAAAATACATTTGCTTCCCTGTAAGTGCCATTTTTCTGCACCACCACAAAATTCCTCCTTGCCCAGACTGATGTTAACATCAGGCCTGTAAGTGCTCTTGGGGTCCTGATTACATTCACTCCTTCCCTTTGCCAACAAGTAATGTATATATTTTTTCATATATATTTTATGTGTTCATAAAAATCTATGCCCCACTTGACATCTGTTACCTGGAGTGAGACTATTCATTCAACTGGCCAAAAAGGGATGGAAATCTGTGGAGCATTTAATTTTGCCACAATCCACATATGATGGTCATTTGTCAGGTTGATAATATGAACAAACCCAATAAAACAAGCAATCAGCCTATGGACTTAAATAAAACAAAAGAAAGGGGAAGAAATACTAGGCCCTCCTGCATAATGCTCTCCTATTTATTATTTTTGTCTGAGTGGTCTTGTGATCATAAACATTGCCATTATGGTTTACATTACTTTCCTGCATGTATCACTGAGCAAGAGGCTTATCACCAAGACCTTCTAGTAAAGAGAAGATAAAAACCAATGCTTTGAAGGTCTCCTCTGAATTCAAATGCCTGAACTGAAAACGGACAGTGTTGAGCCAACTCAGAATTACTGCTACATTTGCTAGAGCTAGTAATGTCCAGAGTTATTTCCACTCTGCTCATTTACAAGTCATGCGATTTCATTTCTCCTCTATCAGCACTCTGGTAAATGAAAACCAGAATTATAATCATACAATCAATTTTATTACATTGCCACTGTGTAAAAAAGAAGGTTTCAAATATTAAGCAGCATTTTAGATAAGGAGAGTGAATAAACTGTGACTGCTTCAGCAACAACAAAGAGGGAGCATTTAAATAAATGATTGTGGAAAAGAACTATTTCGTATAGTCAAAATGTAATTGGGTACATAACATGGCTGATCTTCTGATGGCTGTGAAAATTTAATTACCTTCCGAACCACTGAATGAATTATGCAGCCTCTGATCGCTGCAGAACAAAGTTTATAGGCCAGATTCACTGCTGGCACAAGCAGTTACATTGGCTTCCATGGAGTTGTCATCATTTGTTCCAGTGGTGAGCTTGGCTTGCCATCCCTGCAGCATGGATTGAGAGTCCTTTGAAGTCAATGGAAAGGCTCTTTGACTTCAAGGGACTTTGGATCATGCCTGGTGTACCATGTGTTTTGCCAGCAAGTGAATTAGTTATACTGCAGATCACCGTGTACATATATTTGGTGTTGTGACACGTACTGACCTGGGAGTGGGACTAGAAATGCATCCCTAGCAGCAAATACTCTATTTCTGTAACGCAAGCCTGCATTTGGAGCTGGTCTCTTCACATTTAGAATATTTCCACTTAGTGCCCAGCCCCTCAGTTTGTTTGCAGTATAATTCCTTCTAGTGTGTTATTCCATCACCCCCTCAAATCGCTCAGTAACTGCCTGAAAACTGAAGCTATTTTAGATGAAGCTTCATCGGAAAAGATGTGGTTCTAAGCTAACATATTCTTGCCCTGCACCAGTTGTCTGTTCTCTAAACCTAGCTGTGAACATAATTTTCCCAAGAAAGCTTTCTGGCAGAAGTTAGGTAGGAGAAGGATGACGGGGAGCAAGCTCATCCATTTAACCACCGGTTAATAGTGTTAAATTGCAGAGCTTGCTCTTGTCAAATACTGTCCAACTTGGGTAGAGAAAGTACATGTGAACAATGCAGTGACTCCAGTCATCACTTAACTAAAGAAATGCAGAGAAAGTACAATGAAACATGAAGCTTTTCATAAGCTCTGCTTCCCAATGACTTGGTGGGGTGCATCTCTGGACAAGTTCAGGATGCATCACCTGTGTTGTTCTCAGACAGACCTGTATCCTGTCCATCCTGGGCCTGTGGATGGAGCCACCGATCACATCAGTGGCAATCCACCTTTCCTGCTGACAGTCTGAGGGAGTAAATGGATTTTTACTTGTCCATCCCAGCACAACAATGTTTGTGGGAGAAGGAAGCCAAGGAGAGAGGGAGACTGAGCAGACATATAAAAAAATAACCAAAGGCTGTCCTATCAGGCAGGAATGGCAGCATGGGCTGACCAAGGGAATTCAGGAGGACAACAAAAATTGTGCCCGTAACAGTGGTGTTTATCTCAATGGACAAACATCAGTTTGAACTATCTCCTGGATGGTAGCAGGATGAGCTAGAAAATCTGACACATACCACTTCTCAAGTAGCATCAAATGTATTAAAAAAGTTTACATGCTTGATGTGACCTAATTGCAACCTCACTGAACTAAAACTCAGGTCTCCAGCTTTGACATTTGGTATTGACACCTCCAGCTTTGACCTGCTGGGTTACCCTTGCTGTTTTGCTATTCTGTGCCACAGCTTCCCAGTTACGAAGAGGAATGACAGTAAATCACAATGACTGCATTAATAAAGCACTAAAGAACCTCCTCCTCTAAAGAAGAGCAAAAGCAAAATAGCCAAAGTTACTATTACTTAGCAGCAGTATTCAGGTATGAGATGGATACTTGGCAAATGGGATGGTGATATCAGATTGCAGGTTTAAAATAGACACTTTTAGAATATGCAAGTCCGCAGATGAACTTGTGAAATACCAGTTCAGTCACTGACAATGGATTAGCAATGAATTCTAAGTTCAAATTCCAGCTAAAATGCCAAATTTATCGTTGTAAAATATAATGTTTAAACAAACCTGTATCTGACACCAACTGATCACCACAATACAGAATTAGAGCTGGCCACAATTCTTCGGGGCTAGCATGAAACTACTGGAAGTTTAAAGCTTTTTCATGTTTTGTCACAATCTTGTTAATGGGCTTATTATGGGGGTTGTAAAATTTCATTATAGCGCATTTATTTCTTGAACAAAATGAGGCTCATTTTTCCAGTGGAAATAGCCTGGTCTTGTTGATGCTTCTCTCTACGCCAGAGAAAAGGTTCAGCTGGCTTCTTGGAACAGCTTTATGGCCTCTTTGCAACGCTAGGCTGCTGCAGAAAGGGGAACCATGGAGCCAAGAATTTGGCCTCTGGATTTCAGTGACATTAACACCCAGAAAGAATTCCTGGGAAGGACCACTTCCACGAACAAAACTGGAGCCATTCCTCGCAGTCTGGGACTTGTCTGCACTTGCAAATAAATGCATCTGGAATAAGATAAGCCATAAATTTAAAGTAGGAGAGTGGTAAAATGTAGTAACACATGTGGCAATGTGCTTATTTCTTTTTTATTTCTGATGGAATCGGTCATGAAAGTCAGTGAAGTTGATGCAGGGAAAGACACCCGCATTCCAGTCTCACAGTGTCCACGTGTACTATGACTCCAGACTGAGTTACTTGGGAGTTGTTAAGTGATTGTGCTGGAATAATTCCATGTGCAGACAAGCTCTCATTTTTCTGTAGCACTCAGGAATGGCAGAAGTCTATCAGGGAATAAATTCATCTTGTTTATTTCCTCCCAGTACTAAAAATTTGCCCAGGTTTGTGAGGTTAGTAGAAATAAAATCCCCAGGATAAAGCAATCAGTGTTTTATTAATGGACATTTCACAGCTGAGTAAACTTTTTTCAACGCATCAGCTGGAAGACTCAAAACACAAGTTTTCAAAACGTTAAGTTTTGAGTGTCTGTTCTAGCTTTCAAGCACTTTGTTTGAAGGATAAAAGATCAGCTATCATATTCACCCTGATATAAGCCAAAAAAAAATGGGTTTAGGGCAATTTTCTAGGAAAAAAAACCCAACTTGCCTTATACTAGGTGCAATTTATCTGAAGAGGAAAGCAAGTCTCCATTCTGAAGTGCTACACATTTAGAGAAGGTATTTATCTGTTCCTCTTTTTCTTTCCTGTCTTTTGATAAACGTTTTCCTTATTTTTTTACCAGCCATAAATTGTCATAATAGGCACCCAAGTCTGCAGCTTTTAGACATGCTTCATGTACATACAGAACTTTTAGAGATGGCATTTTTTATTCACTGATATTTCAGGTCATTTGGTGTACAGAACAGAACCTCTCAAACTGAATTCATGGAAGAAAGCAGAGGAGAGAGGGAGGGAGGAAGAAACTTGGGTATCTCTTTGGAATTACTCCTAACCTCCATTCTGGCCTTCCCCAGACACTTGATAGTATGCACTGAGATTGAGGTGAATGATTCTGTCACATGAATATGAGTTGGACATGCTTTGGGAAATGAACATTGCCTAAACCTTTGTTTCTCACAGAAAAGCAGCTATACATCTGCAGCTTTACAATGAAAACTATCTTGACTTATAACAAGCATCTTTCATAGGCCACTATGGTATATACTGTTCTTTCCAAACTTTGTCTACCATCAGGGCAGCATTTATGATACTTTTTTTTTTTTTTTTTTCTTTTTTTTTTTTTTTTTTCTGAAAATAACAATCTAGTTTTTTCCAATAACTAGCAAGATTGGCCATTTAGCATGAATCACCTAATTCATTCCAGATCTTGGACTTTGATATTTATTTTGAGAAATTTCTTATTTTGGAGCACAGTGAAGGGTACATTTCACAGACCATTCTACTGATTTCATTGGGTAAAGAATTAATAACAATTCCCTAACTTGACAATTGTTTTTTAACTGTAGCTGTTAAGTGAAATCTTAGTCTGTTTATGATTCAATATGTATCTTTGTTGCAAAGGAAAGATAAATTAATTAGGATCCTAGTTAGCATTAGATAATTAGATGCTTAATATGAGCAGCGGAAGGGAAAAGATGTTGAAATAGGTCTGTGGGAGGTGAACAATTTGTACTGTAAAAGCTGTTAATGAGTGCTGGAGCCATCTGACCTCTGCTAAGTCTTTTTCTCAGACTCCTCAGCCCTTTTTAATGTATAGCAACTCAGACTCACTGCATTTTAGTTTGAGGCTGGTGTGTTCCCGAGAGAGAGTATATATACAGTGAGGGTGGCTGAAGACAGCTTTATGCTGCTGCCCCCATCAGACACTTCTGCTCTGCATGAAAGTCAGCAGAACAGAACACACATCTTGCACCTCCACAGTGCAGGATCTTAGCACCAGCTTACTTCCCTGAGGTGGTTTTGGTTTCATCAGAGCCTGCACATGACTGAATCTTAGCTGGAGTCTCAGTAGTGACAGGCAGTGCTCTATTCTGCTGCTGGTCCTGAGAATGCTGATCCTGGGCAAAGGAGAGGGGCAGGCATGTAGAGAAGTACAGTCTTTGACCACTCTGAAAGATTCATGGCCTGTCAGAGTCATAAATCACATGTTCTTAAACACTTTCCTCCTCTCAGTACCACTAATGTCAGTCATCATGTCATATTCTGTCTGGATAAACATTTATTGGGTATAATAAAGAAGGAATGAGTTTGACAGTCATGCAGTATGGTGGGCTGTACAGTGACCACTGCAGAATTTATTGTTAAGAGGAGATGCCAAAAGCATATGTGTGTTGCGCTACTTTTGGAATTACATTGTTTTGCTGCATGTAATATGTGCTAATGCAGGACAGGGCAGCTCTGAACAGTCTCTACTAAGGGAATATATGACATCCTGGAAATGTTCCAAAAGCTCTTTCAAGCCATTTAGGTACAAGATGTTCAACCAGTACCTATTGCATTAAAAGGGTTCCGGTAATCTAATATTTGCAGAGAGTATCGGCTGAAGGCTGAGCAGGCAAGTCAGGATAACATTCCTTTATTCATGTAATCCCAACACATGAGTGTGACCAGGACACGACTGCTTTGCAGCCAAACAGTAGCAATGAATAAGCAAGAGCTAGAGCATACACTATGCTTTTTTAAGCTTCTCTCCATCACTGATTTGATAGAGTGAGACTCATCAGAGAGTCTTACCTGTTCTCTTTCAAGATCAGACTGTCATCAGACTAACACTGAGCAAACACATTCAGAAGTCATCAGGAACATTTGTTCAAATACAGAACTTGCATTCACTTTTCCCAGTCCTTTGAGTCATCTCAGCAAATCTGAGAGGTGGTTGTTTGTTTTATTTTGGGGTTTTTGGGTTTGTTTGTTTTTTGTTTTTTTTTTTTTTTAACCTGGCATCCTATGGAAGTGGCAAATGTCCAGTCATACAGCCAAGTATGTGTGTGCATGTTTGGTTTGGGTTTTTTTTCTCTCCATTTTTCCATTCTGCATCCCCTCCCCAGTATCTTTTGGACCTAATGAATATTTGCTCTAGTACATCTCTTCAGAAAATTAGAGAACCACATTTTTCTGGAGACCACTATGTTCCCCTGTCAAATTCTTGGCTTTCCACAAATATTGTCATCAGTTTGGAAGATGAAGTGTGACATTTGTGAAGGATGGTGGATCTGACTGTGGCACAGTCAGCTTGCAATGTCTGGGGGTTCATTTCTTCCTAAGTCATTGCAAGGAAGAAACAGAAGTGAAATTATGCTTCTTCAATCACCTACTTCCAAAGAAAAAATAAATCAAAAAAAGAGGGAAAAAAAAAAAGAACAATAAAGTATTGAAGCATAAGCCAAAGCAAACAGTTCAGAAACACTCCATGGACTTAAATGAGTTCTCATTCAGCTGTGTACTGTACAAATCCAAATGATTACAAAAACTCTAAAAATGTTCTGGTCACTCATTAATAAAATAAATAGGAATATGTCATGTTTCTCAATAAACTTTTAAAAGTAAATTTTGATCTACCATGACTGTTTTCTTCTGAATGATCTAGTGACCTGAATGGAGGATTTACTTGAAGGACATACTCATGCACTTAGTGCACACAGGGATGTGAGGCTCCACTGCTTTCTTTTGTCCCTGAAATTTTAGATTCAGATTTCATTTAAATTTATTCATAAAGTTAGTACATTTTAGAGACCAGTATAACCATCAAACTCATTGGTTCCCAAAGTGGTATCTTCCATGTATGGGGCAGGGAGAGGAGTGAGAAGATGCTGCTGCTGGCTGTGTAGGGACCTGACCTGATAGAGCTGTGGATGCTCTGCCCTGACACCCTGGGGACCAGAAGACAAGAAGGCTCTCACACTCTCAGTCACCATGTGGGCAGGACAGTACTAACTCATGAGTAAGGCAGCTTTGGGATGGTCATGAAGTTTTGCTTTCTGCTCCATCCTGTCAGTATTCAGCTGAGGTGAATCACCACAGTTACATTGACACAACCAGAAGAACTTACCACAATCAGAGAGGTTGTGGTTTGCTGGTGATTCATATCAGATCCATATGTCATGACATTTTTCCACTACAGTTCAGTACTTTGCAGCTAAGCATGCTGCTCCAAGGCCACTTCTGGTCTTCTTAACTTGTAGATAGAGCAATGTAAGTTATGCTTGCACGAAAGCAAGAAGGAAAAGTACAGATCATTGCGGAGAAAGACTGCGTTCTGAAACTGGAATGAATAGCAGAGAATTATATACTATACTAATTTATGCATATAGTACTACTGTACAATCTCTCACTACCTGATGAAGGTTTGCTTTGACTTTGACAAAGATTTCTAGTGTTCTGTTTCTCTCTTCTCTTCTCTTCTCTTCTCTTCTCTTCTCTTCTCTTCTCTTCTCTTCTCTTCTCTTCTCTTCTCTCTCTTCTCTTCTCTTCTCTTCTCTTCTCTTCTCTTCTCTTCTCTTCTCTTCTCTTCTCTTCTCTTCTTTCTTGACTTGTATGACTGAAAGTTCAGAGAAAATAATTTCTGTGATGCTTTTTTTCTTCCCAAGATTTTGGCTTATGGTGTTTTTAATTTAGGATAACCTAATGACTGGAATGCTGTAGTGAAAATAGTGACTGAATCTTGGGATTAGTGTACATGGGGATTTAAGTCTCTACCTGCTTCCTTAGCTCCCAAAGTGAAGATCCTAAAAAATTACTGCTCAGCAGCTGTCAAAGCCTGGAGAAGCCTTGTCTCTAGGCTCCTAAAGGGTTGTGACAAAAGTCCCACATAAGTACATTGCTGCAGCTGGGTACTCACAGGATTTTCTAGATCTGACACTCAAGAAATACGTAGGCCCACTGGGACTTGGCATGTGTATACCCTACAGGGCTTAATGCACTAGGATTTATTGGATACAACAAGAAAGTGTAATAACAAACAAGTTTATTCAAATCAATGGAACGCTCACCTGAGAGATACAAATTGGCATGTCTCTATTTCCAGGGATGGGAAGAGGATGGTGAGAAGGGCATCAGTTCATCATCAGATATTTCTGGAGAAGAACCAGCTCACTTGCTTTTGGTGAAGCTGTTTTACAGTTAATACACAGCTGAGACTATGACTTTAGGAATGATCTGAGCACTTACACAGATAAGAAAGAATTGGAGTGTATGTTTGATTATGAAAACATGGAGGCTAAGGCTTGGCAGAAGAGCTAAGAGGCCTGCACTCTTTCACCTCAGCATCCCAAAGCAATCTACGAGGTGACTGCAAAAATTTATGAATCACATTTCCTTGCAATGAAACAAGTGTCCAGAGAAAGTGAAGGAAAATTGAAAATTAACAAACAATAATTTATACATTAACATCATCTATATGCGGTTGCAGATGAAAACTTGTGTGACAACACAGCATAATACACCAAGAAATTCTTTCCAAAAATGCTAGGTGATTACCATGGTTTGAGAAAACTTGGTCACATTGTAGTGGGTAGGGAACCTTCTTGGATTAAGTTAAATCGCTCTCTTCAGACAGGTACTTGGATCTCTGACTTCTCACACAGGAGAGCTAACCATCTACTTAAGTGAGCAGTTTTAAGACTCTCATGCTCCCCCTTACCACTACCACCTCCTGAAGTATGTGCTCCCTTCTTCTTGGTGCCATGGCCGTCTCTGTGCTCAACTTGCTTCATGCCTCTTTAGGCACCAAGCCAGATTCATTTATTGTATAGAATACTGTATGGCACACTGAAGGAATGCATTCCACTAGGCCACACAGTGCCAGGAAACTAAGCACATTAACAGTAAGCTTGATGATGCCAAAAGTCCTTTCATCACTGCAAGGCTTGGTGGCTCTCAGGCCAAGACCTGGCCCACAGACCCAAAACTCATACTTAATACAGTTCTTCCTTGCCAAAGCTTTAGAGAAGCAAAATCTCTAGAACTCAGAAAGCTACCAAAGTGATATGAGTCAGAAATAATTTCTAAGTCCCATAAAAAAAGCTGAACTACATATAATAGGCATGCTACATGTACACCACTGCTACCTGGTTTGCATCCTGTAATCTGACCACTTTAGTGACCTGTTGAGTCCCTGGGTTGGATGCAACTGCTTATGCCAAGCACTCAGCTCTTTCAACATCTCTGAGGTACCACACCCTCTCCCCGTGCCACAAAGAGATCAGGAGCTGCTCAAATGAAATTCCTTTATTAATGGAATGGTTTTAATAGAACAAAAATGAAATGGATGAAAGGAATGCTTGTCCTTAACGGTTGCCAGAAAAAGTAAATATTGTCTACAGACATTATACAGCTTTCTTTTAACCAAAATTAAATATGGTCCATAGCAAAGCAAGCAATCTGTAGAAATGTACTGTTATGCTGCTATTACAAACTATTTACATTCGATAAAAAAAAAAAAAGGTGTCTCAAAGCCAGCTTTAACTTAGTCAATTACTGTTATGATTCTTTGTATGTTGCCCTCATCTCCCCTTTTTACTATGATATATAAATCAGGCGTTAACAAGGTTAAAAAAGTGAGTGATCACAAAACAAGCTCTGAGTAGCAGACACAGAGAGCGAGCTCCCTTCCTCACCACCCAGCACGACTACTCTGTCACCCTCCTTCAAGATTTAAGAAAGAGTTTATCACCTTCCTGCAGGCTCTCCCACACCCAACCATTTGTCTCTCCAATCAACTTACTTTAAGTGCCAGGAATCTCTGTGAAGGAAATACCTGGTACAAGAATATACATTATAAATATATGCATTTAAAGGAGAATATGTTCTTCTAGCAGTACTGTGTTCTGTCTCTGCGAATACATGTTCACAGTAAAACCATGTCAATTAAATATTTGAAGGAATCAGCACAGTGTATCCAGTTTCACTTTCCAAACGGAAAGTGGTGTGTCTGCTTTTAGTGGTGGTATAAGGCAGAGACTTAATACAAATCCAACTTTGCTAAGTCAAGATCATGAACAAAGAAATCCTGCCTAATTACAAAATACTTGATTAACAGCTCAGCCAAAGGAACAGGTTTACTATACACCAAAGCTTTTTGCTGAAAACGACTTCACTGCTGGTTTCATAGAAGACATACATCACAGAGAGCATGTTTTTTGAGTTTGCAAAAAGGATTAATCAGGATAGTTTGTCCATTCAATCAAACATTGCTCTGCTGTAATAACATCGTTCTCAGTTCCCTCTCTCTTTGATCCTCCTGCCTGTATTTCTCCTCTAGTTTTTGTTTTTCAGAGTCCATACTATAAAAAGTGGAATCTGTGCTTCTCCTAATCTTCTCAAACTGACTGAAATCTGCAACGTACTTTCCATTTGGAGAGAGAGAAACCACAGGCACAAACTCATAGCCCCAGTGAATCTCCTCAGGGATGTAGGAAGTCCTGCTTTGGCAGACAGCGCTGGTAGACTCCACCGTGGCGTTCAGAAGCACCACAAGCTCAAAGTCCTTTTCCTTGAGATTCTGAGGTGTCAGATCTCTCAAAGGGCTGCTTTCATCCAAAATATGGTAGAAGGTTAAAGGCAAAATGAGAAATGGACTCTCTGAAGATGAGTCAACATTGAACTTGACACTGGCTTGATTCAGCAGGATCCGTTCCCCTTCTTTGGTTTCATATGTCTGAAGAAGCTTCCCAGACAGCTGACACTGTATCAGAAGGCTCTTCCTCATATTTGCTACTCTGATCACCAGGCAAAGTTCTCCATTGTGCTTGGTAATGACAGCACAGTGGCTGAATTTAATAGTCTCAGCCCGTTTTTTAGGTCTTGCAATTTTAGCCAGAAAGGTCCCTGTGATGAAGATTTCAATCAAGGTGGTGATGACCAGCTGGGCCACAAGTAAGAAAATGGCATGAGGACACTCCTCTGTAATGAAACGAAATCCATAGCCAATGGTCGTCTGCGACTCCAGGGAGAAGAGGAATGCCCCAGTCAGAGAGTCTACATTCTTGACACACGGCTCACGCTTTGGGGTGAATTTGTTTATTTCTAAATCACCATGAAGGAATGCAATGGCATAGTAGATAACTCCAAAGAGGAACCAGGTCATAACAAAAGTAGCAGCAAATAAGGTGAGTTTGTACCTCCACTTCATGTCTATAACTGTAGTCCACAAATCCTGAAGGTAGAGTAGGTAAATGCCATCAACTTTGTCTATGCGCACGTTGCTGTGACCGCTTTTGGACATCACACGGGGTTTGTGTGCCTTGAGCATGGCAGTGTCGATGCCTCCATTAACCAGCGGGATGCGGGACATATTAATCTTTGTGGTTTCCATTCTCACTGCTTCAGTCCTAAGGAGAGAATAAAAGAAGATTGTTACTTCATGAAATCAAAGCCTATAACTGATTCTGAAAGCACTTGAAAATGTTGATGGAGAGAAGGCACAAACATAATCTAAACACAACAGCAGTGAATAAAGACAGTTGGAATATAAAGTTATCATCATACAATTTGACATTACAAATAATTTGGTATACTTTTTCCCAGTTTAAAAAAAAAAAGAAAAAATTAAAAAATCATTCTTTGATTCTGGTGGCCACCAAATATGGAGAAGTAGGTATCTTTATGATAGCCTGCAAAAGAAATTTGACAAAACTGAAATTTTATATTAGTACTTTATTTCTGTAAAATGCATTAAATTTTTTTCTTACGTTTCTCTAGAGAAGAGGCTCTTTTTGATTACTGAGCAGGTTTTCTTTAATGCCCTGAAGAGAGACATCTGATCAAAATTAAAGTCGCGTCAATGCTTGGTTTAGAACGCAGATCCAGCACACCACCTCTGTCTCTTCCTGCGACAGAGGCAAAATGAGCCAGACCAGCTTTCACTGTGAACAATTAACTTCCACAAGTGATTTACTCAATCGGATCTGGCTCTTTGTTACAAACCTACAACTAACCTAGAGGGAAACAAAGCAGACCTGAACACATCAAAGTCGAGTTTTGGAAAGGAATATTTACACCTGAAAACACTTCGAAGCTGTTTGCACTGTACAGCACTATGATTTTAAGCTGGCTAAGGAAAAAAAAAAAAGGAAGCAATTCACAAAGTCAGCATTCTAGCCGTGGGCCCTGACCTGCGCGAACCCAGCAATCATTGGACCACCCGACTCCTGAAGTTTGTTTACTGTGCATCAGTCCGGATGGAGAGTAAGTGTGCGGACACTCAGGACTGAACAAAGCCCACAGAGTGAAGCAGAATGGTGCCTGTGCCAGTTTGATGAGGCTTGCAGGACCAGACAGTGATTACGTAGAGCAAGGACAGTGCATGTTATAGTCGTTTCCAACAACAAAACTTCCTGCTGATAAAAACAACAAAGAAAAAAAACAACCCATGCATCCTTTGTGCTTTGGCAGGTCATACAAAAAGCATTGTTTTGTTCCATTGTTTTCCTCAAAAAGAGCCTTAAGTAAGGGATTCGTTTTCGTGAACCACTGAAGAAAAAAAAAAAAAAAAAAAAAAAAGAACGTCTTCCTTATAGCTACTTAAAAGAATTTTGCAGGAAGTACATTTGTGGTACACACATGTGCCAGTCCAGGACATCAGCATAATTGCTCACTGAAGTACCTTTCCTGTTATGTCAATCAAGGAGAATTTTTGTTTATGGCCATACTCATCACACTGTTGCAGGTTTTCTGGGAAAGGGTAATTAAACTTAACTCACATTAACACCTGTAGGTCATTCCAATTTTGGTTAAATCACCAACATTTCTCTTCCATAGCTTAGGAGCCATTGCCATATATATATATATATATATATAAAAGAAAGGAATGCATCAATGATCTCAGTAGGAGATTCCTTATGTGACAGTCAAATCAACACAGTGCGCAGCATGTCCGGATAATAAACAGGAAAAAACCTTCAAGTGATCTGAAAAAGAACAACGGGAGGAAATGGGGGGGCGTAGGAGGGGTAAGGGTGGGAAGGAGTGTACATGCAACTGCTCTTTAGACAAACTCAAAATCAAGCACTGCTGTCAGTGCGTGGTAAATATATGCAACCTCTAATGTGAAACCTTTTAGGAAAATGCATACTGCTTAGTGAAAAGCCTCCATTCCCCACACCAAGCCTCACACTGGATAAGTCATGGATATAAAATATGTGCAAAAATCCGTCCCCAGATATGTACACATCTTCCTTCTCCATAGCCATTGCTTCCAGGCACAAGCATTACATTGTCAGAACAGATTTCACTGCTACAAATTGCTAGGCAAAGAGATAGCTGGCCTCTCCAATCCAGTTCCAGGGACATATCCCCATCCCATCCCCCTGCACAGCCTACCTGGATGCCTACTCCTGGGAGCAGCTCCTCCTTCTCCGGAGGCCACAAGGATGGAGACAGCCAAGTCTCCACCTTCCCTCCTCAGTGCTCCAGCTGGTGAGCTTAAGCTGGTGGGGCAGGGACGGGGCTTGTAGGCTTGGCAAAGAGCAGACTTGCCTGTCTTGTGCACAAATAGTGGGCCTATGTGTAATAAATCTGGCATGGTTGGGATACACTGGGCACGCTGTGCACAGCAGCTCTGCCCCACATACACTGTGGCTCTGATACTGCCTTCATATACCCAGCTTGGTATGCACACACCACACCATTCACCTGCAGCACCAGCTGGGTCCACAGGTTCAACCTGCACAAGGGCCTGGTAAGAGTTCTTGCCCTGCCTCTGCTCTGCCCTGAAATACATTGTTCCCTGTGCAGGAGCCCTGAATGGAGAAAATCCTGAGACTGCAGCCTGCCACATTTCCAGACCCAGTGGAGGACATGTAACATCAGACGTACTAAAATGCCATAGCAGAAGAGTTATCCCCACCAGATGGGAGACAGGGAGGCAGTTCCAAGGCACAATGTCTTCCCTGGGCTACACCAACAGATGGACAGCTGCAAAATTTGCCATTTCAGGCTTAATCTGAAAAGTAAAGCTGTGCTGCTGCCCTTGGCAATGTCTGGCACGCTCCAGACTGTGTTTCAACTCACAACCAAAGCCGTTTCTCACTGTGCCTTTCTACTGTCCCCATGTGTAGAGTTGATCTTGCACATGTGAGGTCAGCATGGCAGAGCTGTTAGTTTTGGAGTCTGCCATAGATGAAAGAGGCTGTATCAGAGCTCCCCTGTCATCTTTTGTGTCCTCCCTTGATTTTTATTTCTGTATGTGACAAAGTTACTCAGCTTTACAGTGATTTCCTGAAATGGATCCCAGCCAATTTCTGGTGCTTTTTTTGGTGGTAGGGTATTTTTTGTGTTGATTTGCTTCCTATTTTTTTCTCTTACATCACTTTTTCCTGTGATCCTGAATTCCTCTAGTGCTTTTTTCCTCCCCAGGGAAATTAATCTTGGTTTCCTTTCCCTGCAGAAATACTTCCCTTTTTCTCTGACACACTGATACGGGAAGAGAGGATCTGTCACGCCGTCTTGGAGCAGCACTGCCTCTGCTCCCCTCCCTTATCACTGGCAGCAGCCAGCAGCAGTCATCTGGGGAAAGAAACTCTGATGAAACCAACAGCGGAACAAAATCGGGCTTCAGACAAGGGTTTTCCCCTGTTATCCACTTCCCCACTGCTTCCTGAGTGAAGTGACCAGTACGATATCCCACAATAAATGATTCATGGATGTCCATATGTATAAACCCCATGTTATATATAATACCTGCATTACTATTTCCCATCTTATACCTGACACAGGCACCTCAGATACACTACACCCTGACAACCATTCCCAGGACCTCTGCCAAAATATTTTGGTTTGTTTGGTTTCTACTCCTTTCACTCTAAATCAGAAAGCATGTCTAACACAGTAAGTTAATATAAGCAAACAAGCCTGAATCAAAATAGTAGTATACATTTTTAAATTAAAAGAACATCTACTGTCCATTAGCTAACTGATAAAGTATTTTTTGTTACTGTAAAAAAACCCTATTGAATCTGTAGCTGCAAATAATAATGAACTGAAGTAGAGTTAAGGAAACAGATACTTCAAGGAGGAAGAAAATAAAACTGTCTCAGACTTGTCTAGGGCTCTGCTGTCCTGTGAATTATCTCCTTTCCTCACCAGCCCTTTGGAACAACCAAAGGAAACTCCCCATCAGCACACATGCTGGTAAGGAAGTTTAGTGCAGACAAAGTCAATAAAACGTAGAGCTACGTACCAAACCACCAACCATGAATACCTTGATATTAAGGTAATTCCAGCAGCCAGGGATATAACAAGCACATTAACACTGCTTCCAGAGACCACATTATCAAGAAGTCAAAGCCAGCTTGCATACACGCAAAAATGTTCCTGTTGCATGAAGCCAGATTTGCTTGTGCAAGATCTCTTTTGGCAGACACAACTGATTAAAAGTGTACAGGAGCATGACTTTTCGAATGGCCTCAGCTGTTTGGTTTTTCTCAAATCAGATAAGCTTTGCCACTTGAGCAAACCCTCACGCACGCTTCATTGCCACTCTGATACAGGGGCAAAACTTGAACTGTTTTTTCAACCAGCATAAACCATTAGCAGGCTTGGCATTAAAAAAAAGCAGGGGTGAGGAAAGAAAACATTGAAAAAACTACATAATCTTTAGATCTTTCCTAGGTCTTATGTGGTTCAGTAGGTTATAAAAGCCCCTCCTGAATTCTCAGTGCTCTGCCTAGCATGAACACCCTCCTCCCTTTGGGCTATGAACCAGGTTATGCTGCGCAATTGTCAACCAGCAAAATCCTCCTCTGTAGCTGAGTTATGGAATACGAAAGGAGAGAGCAGAGGTAGAGGGAGGGAAGCAACGGTTGCAAAAGGATGCTCCACCTCCACCACCAGCTGCAGCATGCAGTCATACAGCCAGATACTGCTGCTCTGGACTTCATAATTGTCCCTCAGTGCTAGGACTGATCAGTGTTGAGAGTGGTGATAGGCAGGCTGGCAGTCAGTCATATTGTGAAAGGTGCTGCCTTTAAAAACTAAATTAATGCCTTTTTATTTTCTTTCACAAAAGGACTGAGCCAAGAGAACCGTTAAATACACCCCTCAAGTCAAAATCGGTTCCCAAAGCTCTGCCTTTAGCTCTCCATCCTTCCGCAGAGCCACCTGTCAGCACAGGGCAGCCCTGTGGATGGTGGCTGTCCCCAGGCTTGGGCACCCAGGAACAGAAGAAAGCAGAGTCGCAGCCGAGCCTGCAGGCAGGGTAGTGTCAGGGGTTGCAGAGCTGACTGCATCAGAGGTGGGGGTGAGTGGCATGGTGGGGGAGCTTGAGGCATGTTTTTCAACATCCACGGCAGGGCCAGGGCAACAACCATTTACAGACCAATGTTCAGAAAGTGAATATCCAAATCCATCTTCATCTCTCCTAGGCTGCCTGCCTGACATCTGGCCATGGAAGGTGAGTTAAAGCTGGAGAAGTCTCATGGTACATTGTTTCTGAGGGAGATTTTTACAGGAATCTTGTTCTTTTCAAGGGCGGGATGTAAGGCTTTGCAACAACTATTGATTTATGTAGATGAGCCTTGGAAACTACAGTGATGTAAGCAAATAGGAAAACAACCAAGCAGGCAGAGAGAAAGCAAGAGATGACTCAAAGCTTATTGAGGTTAATGGAGAAGCTCTCAGTGATTTCAGGCAGGCAGTGATCAGGCCTCCAAGCGGAGAAAAAAGCACATACCACTAGTGTCTGAACAGCTAACACACTGCAAGTGAGCCATCAGTCCTTCCAAAAATCTGCCCTCCAGCCTCTGCCCTGGGCTTTGCAGATGAACAGAGCCTTCAGTCCAGGAACCTTCATGTACACCAAAGTCTTCTTTCAGAACTGATCAGTTTCTGAAACTCTCCTTTTTGTGTTTGGTAATTTGGTTTATATAATGCCGCTGGAAAAGAGAGAAAGGTTCCCCAGAAACCTGTTCTGCTTTTTTTTTATTTTTACAAATGGTTTTCTTCAGCAGTGCAACATTCAATACTTCTGAATGTCTCCCTTGCTGGCATATTGTGGCTTCAAAATCTTTTCCGTTTCAAACACTCCACTAGCACAGTTTAAGCATTTAAAAACTGCCTCTGCTGTGATGCTTTTCCCACCCTCTAACCTTTCCTCGTTCTTGCTGTGCAAACCTCATCTGGCTCTTTCTACACAGGCAAGTCTAAACAAACTCTAGAGAGCCTGTCCTTTCTGTTTCTGGGGAGCTGGGTGCCAGAATTATTCTGCAAGGCTGAAAGGGACATTATTGTTGCATTATGCTTATCAAACTCACACCCTGTACTTCCACTTTCATTTACATCTTTGACCTGATGTGGGAACATTAGTGATCCCTCACAGTAGGCCTCTGGCACAGGCAAACATCTCAATAACACTACAGAGAAGGAACGGAGCTCAGGGAGGACAGGAGTCTTGTCCTATCCCAATCAAGGTAAGGTGTCAATACTAAGGCCAGGACCAGACCTTCAGAGAGCTTAATACCTAATGTTGTCCTGTTCTGCAGGCACTGCCACTATTTCTTCATTCTTCACTTCTAGGATGCCTTTGGGGGCTTTTAGTAGCCACATTCTGTCCTCCCTTCTCCCTTAGGTATTTCTCTTTTCCATGAGGATATCTCTCATTATCCTATTTTCCCCCATTTTGCTTAGTATGCCGCTGCTCTCCTCTTTCCCACAGAGTACCTCATTTCTGGCCCTTCTTGCTTAGACATGAGCTAAACTAATCCATTTGGTATCTTATAGAGGTGCTTTGTGGCATGCCCAGATGGAGACTGTTGGGCATCCAGCAAAATGAGGTGCAGAAATGGAGACACCTGTACGTGTGGAGCACTTCCAGCACAAAACAGAAGCTGGGCAGGGATTTTCTGCAAAATAGTTTTTCACTTAGTCAACTAAAGCCTACCTAAGTCCTACTTAAGTACTTAATTCCCTTTTTGGGAACGGGCCCTTTGCCAGCCAGCGGCTCTGGCTGCTGAGAGAATGTGCTTTCACACAGCTCCCACCGCCTTCTCCATCCTGGCGTGAGGACAGGCCACCTTGCTGGAGCACAGCTCCCAGAGGAGCACTGGCTGCGCTGCTCTTTTCTCTGATTTCAGGGCTGGGGCTCAAGGTCACTGAGCTGTTTTCCCAGAGGCCTATTTTATTTCTCTTTATGCTTACTTATATACTGCCTGGTATAAATCACCTGGCTATAATCTGACCCCATGAGCTCATGTGCCAAGGGAGTTTCATGTTTCTGTACACAACCAGGGGACAACTGTGTTTCCTTCTAGTATTTTAGCCACATGATGGTGGGTTTTATAACAATATAGAAGATAATGAGTCTGAACCCATCTGCTGCTCGGGTTGTTAAGTCCAGCAAAGTTCACAGGGAAGGGAGCCCCTTCCCAGGTCACCATGGAGCACAAATGTACCGAAATGGGCTGCTGTCTGTTTGCTGGGACTGTCATTCCCTGCTCACTGTAGGTTGGCTGTGTTCTTGTTTTTCCTTCTTTCACAGCAGGTAAGGGACAGCACCTTGTTTTTAACCTCCACAGTATTCACCCATCACTTCGCAAGCTGGCAGATGCCTACTCTACCACTCAGTAATAGTAATAATAAAGTTAAACTGAGAGTAACTGACTTGCTAATCCACAGTTGGTTTGAAATTTGCTGATTTTGTTTCAGACCCGAAGAAGGGTTAGTGGGACAGAAAGTTTGTCTGCTTTCCTTTCTTGTTTGTTCGGGTTTTTTTTGTCTGAATTCATTTCTTGGTCTAATAAAAATCTGCTTTCATTTAAAAACAAATAAGCAAACAAAACCAAAACCAGACATTTACTCTAGATTTTTAACTTAAATTGTCAGCAGGTGGCTGAAAATGAACAGTAATGCGCCTAGTCATGGTTATGCAAGAGGCAGGGAGAAAAGTTAGCGCTTTGCTGATAGTTCATGAAAGCTGGCTAAAACATCTGCAGTCTGCCTTCCCCAGGGCCACTTCTTCTCCCTGTTTCTTAGCTACCACAGTTGGTACATGAAAGATATTTATCAGGCAGCAGTGGGATATTTCAAATCTTTTAGAGAGGTTTGTGCCTCTTTTTCCTTTCTTGGAGTACAGATACCCTGAGCCTCAAACCCAGCATTGGACACCAAGACCCAGCACCAGCCTTGTCTCACTCGGAGGAGCAGTGCCTTCAGCTCCTACCTGTATGCCAGATGTACAATATGAATACATCCAGTGGCTCAGCAGCTCTCTTTTTAATTATCATTTATGATGCCAGTTCATCGTGTGATATATGCACTGTATCCCAGTCAAGTTGGGCTTTGTTTCTTAATTAGTCATTGCACACCAGTGCTCTCATAGCTCAGTGTAGGTGTGGCCATGAGGTGAGGCTCCCTGAAGGGTGTCAGGCTTCTGCTGTGGCAGATTTTTTAATGTGCTCTCTCCATACAAAAGCTGCATTTCCTGCAAATCAAAGCACTCCTCTAGCCCATACCATGAGACATTATGCTGGTGGAGGAATGACCTTAGTACCCCACAAATATCCCACTGTATGTACACATTCACAAACACTGGCCAAATAAACACGTCTATAATTTTCCATCTCTATGCAGTCACTAAATCTCAAAACTGGAATACTAGTCTATGAAAAGAATTTTCCACTAAAAAAATATTTCGGTGCCTTTTACATATGTAAAAACCTCAGTAGTATTGAAAATAATCATAGGGCTGCAAAAAGCAAGGAAACTGGCAGAGGTAAAGAACATTTTATTTCAAGGTCTGTATACCGGTAACCTTTTGTTCATCTGGTACCTAATGTAGACAGAATCAAATCTAACTGGGGAAATAGCACACCTTGACCCAGCAGGAATGTGGATTCTGTTACAGTAGTAAAACTTCTCTGGGACAGTTTCTGGGTCTCTCTTACCTGTGTGGTATAGCTGCTTTATGCTGCTTCATCTAGGCAGAGTAACAGTAAATGCAAAGTAACGTGCTAATTAAGCCAAATCTGTGACTTCTCTGCATGGCTAGGACATATCCCTGAATCTGGCCTTCTGATTTTTGCAATACTACAAAGCACATTTCCAAGAAAGAAGGATAGGTTTGTCATGGTTTCATCTTAAAACTTGTTACAAGCTGATTTTCTCAGGAAGTTATTTGGTTATGAAGAATTGCCCTACCTGTGTGAACAAGTTCATACTGTGGAAAATATTTTCAAAAAGTGACTCTTATTTCATGCTAGCAAAATGCAGCCTCTGAGATGAAGTATCCACTTCCCTCACCCAAACCAAATGATTCTTAAATTGGATGTCTTTCTCTCTGAGGCAAAGCACAGGTGATACTACTTACTTATTTTCTGATAATGGATTACTTTATTGTGAATTACAAAGTGTGGCCAGTATTCTCTTTGAGGGACACAGCAGCTTCAAAAATGTTCATTCCTACTCCATTTTCTCTGCACTACAAAGATTTCAAATTGCACCATTTCCCTTGATTGTCCAAGTCTGATAAACAGAGAGCAAGACCTACTTGATCTCAAACAAATATTTGGTAGCTACTTAATAAAAACAAAACGTTAAAACTTTTAAATGCTGGAAAGAAAATGCAATAGTGTCCAATAAAATCAGGACATATATTTCACAGGCAAGCATATATATATGTATATATATGCACTTACATAGAAATCACAGGTTCAGTTTTACTATTTAAAATATTACTTCAGTGTATGTGTGTTTTTATAAATGATGAATTGCCTATTCTGCAAAGCTCAAGCAGTTGCAAATGTAGAGTATCAATGTGGGAGATTTTTGTGTGTCTAGAGTCAGTTGTGAATCTGCTTCTTTTTTTACGTACATTTCCCTTTGTGCCATTATTGCCCTTAATAAAGTCTCTAGATCTTGACACAAAATAATTTTCCCAAACGGCAAGTCTCGGACATATCTGCAATGACCAGGAACCACAACCTATGCCTATGGTCTCAGAGCAAATTCCTCTCCCAGTCAAGTCACCCCTTGATCTTTGCCAAAGCACTGCCCAAACAGTCACAACACAGTCCCCAGGAGGCCACTGCTGTCACCCTGGGGCTCATGCATACTGTCCCCATCCCCATCTCCATCCCTGGCCCCATCCCATCCTGGCTCTGCCTCTGCTCCCAGCCAAGCACTGCCTCCTCACTGGCCTCACAGAAGGCAGCCATAGCTCCCTGCGGGGACAGAAATGGTCACAGGGGTCCTATAAACCTTTAAAATGCTGCACTGGGATATAAACAGGGACCTTTCACCTGCCTCTTTGAAGTGATCAAATTAAAAATATCAGCGACACTCATATTGGTGTAGGGTTACTTATTCTCAATACTGCCCAAGAGTTTTATTTCAGGGTAGGTTTCTCTTTTTTTTTTTCCCCGACCAATCCATGGATGTGGTTAATTTAAGGTTTAAAAGGCTTTTTCTCACACATACACACACACCCATATATGTTTTCCACTGAAGTCTGTGCTTTTTCCTAGACCCACCCAAATTCCAGTACATAGCTTACTTGTGTGCCAAGCTTTCATACTCTCCCTGCAGTGAATGGAAAAATGCCATTTTTTCCACTTCTGCACATTTTGGGGGGAGGAGGAGGAAAGCATGTAGAGGAGAGGGAGGAAAGCCCTCCAGAGGAGTTTAGATATACCTGTTATTTCGGAGCAGAAACAGGAGAGAGTTCCAGCATCGTTCATGGGAATAATCTGTTTCTGTCCACAGGTGGAGGGGCATGGGGTTCAAACCCCACTGCTTGCTTGGGACTCAGCTGTATTTGAGGAGTGCTAAGAAGATTTAAAATTTAATAATCATAGAATAAAACTAGCATAATCTGCTGTCTGGTATGTGTTTCCTTTCTGTTTATATGAAGTACTTTAGTAACACTCTTGAATGCACAGATATTTTATGAGAGGGATGAAAAAAAAAAAAAATCAAAGCTTAATGGTGAGAAATGTTGGACAGTTTTAAATGGAAATTACAGTTTTCAGCTGTGTCATTCTATGCTCCCTTTAGTAGGGTATTTCAAGCCATAATCATCTTGGTAAAAGGTGCTGGACTGAGAGCAAAGGGCTTGTCTTGTCACCTGCAGCAGCCTGGCAGGGGTAAGGCTGCAGGACTGCCTTCCACCTTTCCACCCCTTCCCACACCTTCCCTCCTGCAAGGGCTGCCGTTGCAGCTCATGGGGTGGCAGGAGTTGCCATGCCATATGCCAGCCAGCAAAGCTCCGTTCCCTCCTGCTACTGCATCTCCAGTGGGAACTCCAGGGCTGTAACAACATGCAAGCTCCATGCAAAGCCTTTTCTATAGCACTCTCCTCCGTGGGGATTCTCTGGTGTCTGGTTAAGGCTCATCCCCCTTGATTTCCTCTTCTCAGTGAAGGCATTAATAAAGTCTCTCTGAGTTACAGAACCACCTAGTTTCACAAAGCTTGTTGGAACGTAATTCATGAAGCCTCTGTTCATCTGCCAAGTTAAGCTGAAGTTAGCCCATGGATTTAAATATGTGGGCTGTTTTGTATCCTTTCATTGTGAGGGGATGGAAATGAAAATATGCTATGTTAATTATTTCTCTTTTCCATCAGAAAAATGTTATCATTGTACAGAACCATATTGTCACTCTTATGTTGCAAAAATTGGAATAAAAATTATAGGCTTTTTTAAAGACAAAGATGTTTCCTGAGTTTCTTGTCTAGGAGGTTACACAGCCCAGGATTGTATGTCTTCCAGATAAACTTCCAAGGAATCAGAGGGAAAAGAATATTTGTTTTCCTCATTGCTTTCCCAAATTACTCAATACCTGCCAATTTCCATGACACAGACCCCTCAGTCTGCTCAGAGACTGTGGCTTCTGAAAGGGAGGAAATAGCATGAGTGTACTGGTGCACATCAATGTTTTTTGATTTTCTCGCCAAACCAAAAATATCAAAACAAACAAAAAATGAAAAAAAAAAGTTTCAACATTTCTGGCAAAATAAAAAAAAAAAAAAGTCATTCTGGACAGAAGACACTGTTCAAAGCAAAACTAAACCTTTCATTTTGCTTTGACATTTGTATAGATATGTGTTGTGTGTGTCTAATTTAAATCAAGTGAGGAACAAAACACTGCTTGAAATGATAGATCTCAACATCTTGCTTCCACAAAGTCAAAATGAAATGCTTTACCTTTCAAAATTGTTTTCAGACTTTTTCAGTCTAAGCTGCTCTATCTTGTTCATATGAATTCATTATATCTTTCATCTGACCTAAATCTGCATTTTCAGCGCATATGACTTTTGGCTGAAAAATCTCAGCCTACTGTAACTCTAAAGACCACATGAGTTTCCCATCTGGTTCAGTGACAAGTGAATCTTGTGCAATGAACTACTGTCCCTCTAGGAGAACACAGCAGAAGCAATGCCTGTCCCCATTATTGGGATCTGGGGATGTAACTGTGTGTTCACTAGTCATTTTTCTCTGTCCTATAGTTTCTTGGGAACCTCCATAAAAGCTTTGTGGTGCTATGCTAGAACAGGCTGAAAAAAAGCAGTGATAATGTGCCCAAACAAGAAAAAAAGCTCATGCTGTTTTTCAAAGTTGCTACATTTCCTTATACTCAAAGGAGATTATTTTGCTTGTTTATTTACACTTACCTTATCTTTATGACTGCTCCTTTATGATCCCATGTCATCTCAAAAGCTCCGCAATCTTTTACAGTTGGGAACTTGGGAAGGTCTAGCTTTGATCACTGAAGTAATTAGACTGAATAGAACATTGTTCATGTTCTGCTGAGAATAGTTTCCGACTACATTCAGAATACCACAAACTTATTTTTAAAATTCTACAATATTCAGCAACTTCTACCTTGTTTTTTGTAAGTTTTACAGATGCCATGAATTTCAGAAGTCACTTTGATGTTTTCCAAGCAGCCTGATTTATGAGAACAAAAAATACCACCATTCCCCAATTATTTTCTGTCGCCTTGTTATAAGGCTTGATACATCAACAGAAATATAGTCTGGCTGAGGAGTCCAGGCATAAAGAATTACTGGGGTATGAAGAAATCAGCTACATCTCCCACAATAGATCATTCTTTCAGTGGGGGGGGGGAAAAAAAAAATCAAACTTTTTGATCTCTAACCCTCTGTGCTTTTCCTGTAATTTTTAATTAAAGCTTCCATTTTCATTGAAAAATATACTTGATGGGAAATGTGTAAGTGGACCTAGTAGATGCTTGTATGTTATTTTACTGCTGTTTATATGTTAGTGCTATTGAACAGAACTCATATTTTGTAAAAATTGCTAAATGTTAAGTGGTTGCAAAAAGTAGCTAAGCAGGACTATGAATATATCAAACTGCAGCAGCATATTTCAAATGTGGTTAAGATAGTGCCATTGCTGAAAATCCCAGAAACTGTGACTCTACCAGTCAGATGACAGCTCAATGGCAATGCAGAAAACTCCTTCACTCACTCTTCTGATGACACATTGTCAAATCTAGTCTTTCCCAAAAGGACATGTCCTTTCTGAAACCACTTCCTCTGCTCCACTTGCTGTATGGTTCAGACTTCTTGTCTGTAGGCAGCCTGGTGCCACAGTATCGCCAAAATTAATCTTTTCTTCAAGTCCAGAATTTCAGTTTATTAATTAACCATTTCAAGATTTGCCTCTTGTTCACAGTCCTTCTCATCAGTCCCATGACCAAATCACTCAAACTTCTAGTGTAAAAAAATCTTACTTCCTTTCTTCCATTCTGACCATTATTTTCTCCTTCATTAATGCAAACATCTCTTTCATTACTTCATACCATAAGGCTCACAGCCCAATATTTCCACAGCTACTGCCCTGGCCCCCATAGCTCTGCTTTCTTTTGATCTTTATTGGCATTTCATTCCTCTTACTCATCAATGCCTACACATTGTGATTTTTAGCTCCCTTCATGTTTTAGACTTCTCTTACGCTGTTCCACAATAGTTTCCCATTTGACATACATGAAATTCCCCCTTCACCAGCTTCCAACCAAATCCTGAAAATACACCTGTTTTAAGACATATTACAACTTCAACAAACATCTGCTCATTGTTCATCTAGTAGGTTCCTTCTTTGTCTTGCATCGTGCCTCACTTGCTGTTAGATCTGAAATCATTTAGAGCAGATCTAAAGTTTTCCTCTTGTTTGTTCATCTGACTGCAAAGCATGTTGAGGAACTACAGCATGGTGAGAAATAACTTGCTCTGGTTATAGGCTATGTTCAGCATCAGCATTGACAACAAGTGATTCATTTTCTTGGAGACGCTCCTTTTCTAGGATACCTCTGCCTACTACACACCTGGGATATCTTGAATAATGCTTCTTTATCTAACAGTGAATTTCATCTGAAAGAAATTTTGAGCTATGCTTTTCTTAAAATTTGACTAGGAATATCAGACATCTGGAAAACTCACTGTGAGACAGTAGTTCTGATCTGGCTGCCAGGCGTCTACCAAACTGAGTACATGCTAAAGGTACATGCACTGCAAGGCCTATTGTTGGATTCTGTAGGTCAAATTTTCTCTTTTTTCACATTAGTTCTCTAAAAGGTTTCAATCTACTCTGAGGTAGTCTTCTCAGGCACCAGAGTCAATGGACAGAGCTGGACACCTCTACACAGTAAGTGCGACTCTTCTTCCTCTAATGCCTGGAGATACCCATCTCCTTGCAGTGCCTGATGAGCTGAGACCAGATCTTTAACTTTCAGATAGCTGAGATGCATCTTATCCTTGCTTCCATACAGCAAGGCCAGTGCTTATGAGAGGTGCCAAGGTTACTGCTTGTATGGACATCAACTGTTTCAGTGTACCCCTACTCTTCCTAGAAGCATGAGGCTTACATATATAAATAATGTAGTACATGTGTGTATTTTAAGTAGGAATATCCCAAATAAATACAGGTCACTCTGACTCGTGCTGATGAAGCCTTTCAGGTTAAATCCTGTAGAAGATGCTGTACAGTGTGAATCCAAAGTAAGATTACACAACATGACATACTCTTTCCATCACATATACAGTTTAATTATGGTAAAAGAATGCAAATTATGCACTGAAGCAGATGAACAATGTTATTTTGTAAAAGCAAGCTACCTAAGAATCTAAAGCAAGATATAGGATATGTCTGCTCTGTTTTACAGGTTCTTGCCTATCACATTCCCTACCAAACATCAGCTTGCTTGTCTATGCCATCAATATATACACTGCTACCACGTCCCTTACCAAGTATGGAGTTATGCTTGTCCTGCTAAAGGCTCCCTCATCAATGATGTTCTTACCTATTCACCTTCATCTGGACCTGCCTGTGAACAACCTGCATCCTACATCCTTGTCACCACTGCTTCTTTTGAAGGTTCCACTTTTCACGGTGCAGCTCAAATCTACCTCCGTTTTTTACCACACCTAACTTGCCATTCAGCAAGATGGAGCTAGTAATCAGCTGAAAAAGAGAAAATTACTAAACCAGAGCCATTCAGTGGCATGTATTGTCTTAAACTGAGCAAAGCCAAAGATCAGAAGTAATTTCTGTTAATAGCACCTGGAGTTTTAGGAATTGATCAAATTCTGAAACTTTGACCATTGTTTTCTTCTGAGGCTGGGGAATAAGGATCTGGTCCTTCTTCCATGTTTTTTTGTGGATTTCAGTGTTAATGTTTGAGTTCATATAATGCCTTATTAGCAACATGCTTAAATCAAAGTTTCCAGTGACAACACAAAGGTTATTGACTTCTGTGACAATGTCAGTCTTTCTGTGACAACTTGGGTGGTTAACAAGTTCCTTAAGATCATATAAAGCAATCAGAAACAAAAGCTTTCCTTATATTTTGTAATCATTATTTATAAGATCTAAAGAAGTAAGGTAGTACTGAAAGGCCTGGTATACCCCTCTTACATTTTTACTGCTTACAAACCAGAAACATATCTGCAAAGGCAGAATCCCACACCAAGGTGCAGTAGGAGGATATATCACTGGGGTTGCTCCACTGAAATGTTTTCCTTGATTTCTGCACTTAAACACTAAGAAATCATCTTAAAATAAGATTTTATGTTCCCTATCATCTGAGACCTTACAAAGGGGAGGGAGATTTACTACTGGTTAATATTATTCTGGGTCATAATGAAGTCACAGCTTTGGTCATTTTACACTGACAGGAAAAGAAATCAACACTAAATTTTAGACATTTTTTTGTTTTTTTTATATATATATATATATATATAAATATATATATATATGGTTCAGTACATCTTTTTGTTTGTTTTGTTGGTTTGGGGTTTTTTTTCTTCTTTAAACTTCATCAACAGAACAGAGTAGGAGTGAACTTCAAGGACAAGGCACTTCCTTAAGACTTGGGATGAAGCACAGATAATGTTGCTACCTGTACTGTGGAAAGGGACTGAGTTTTGTAGCCTGAAGTGTGTTGGCATAATTATCTCAAGAAGAGCAAGGATATGAGGAAAAATAAGATATATTACTAGGATTCCTGACAGTTGAAAAGACTTTAAGGCCTCTGCAAAGCTAACTGAAGTATGGCATAATTCTATGAATTTTGCTTGTTGAAATCTGTTCTCACAAGATGAACTTGGAGCTTATGGTGTGATGCCACCAGTTTAAGAACGCCTTCTGGCCTCCACATTTCCTATAGCAATATAAAAGGGCCACAGTGTGAATGAGAACCAGACCTGAAGCTTTTGTTTGTGCATTATACATAGATTAAAATTTGCATTGTTAGCTTTCCCACACCTGCCTGAGTTACGTTCACTCTCCTCTGGTCTTGTGGAAGTATTTGACATTGCAGGCCATTTCAACCTTGACTCTTTTTTGTGCCTTGACAAGAGCTTTCAGCACTTTTTACATAGCACATTTCACAAGTAACAGACATATTGAAGGCCAGCACCCATGAACTGACATTCCCTATGTTATAACTTATAAATGAAGTCCCTTATAACATCTGACTTTCTGCCTAATCTTAGAGAAAGAGAAGTTGTGAATCTAAAACCAGTAAGCTGGGAGCAGTCAAGAGACCAACTACCATATACCACGGAGGCCACCAAGTGTGCCACTTAATGAAACTCAGTATAGAAGTAAAATAAAATATTGCCTTTAAGGTTTTTATTTTTTTTCATCCTAAGCTTTTGCATTGTTGCAAGAATGTTTTGGCGTTTGCCTAAGAAAAGGAATCAGAATTGCAAGTGCTCTGTATCATTCAAACACCTCCTCCCATATGCTGATACACCTTTGTTGTGTGAATGAAGCCCAGCCTTGCTCAAATGCTGTGAAAGTTAGAAAGCACATATTTACTTGTCTTTCCTCGGTCCTTTTATCCATTGCTGCAGTACCCAGAGCTGTGGTTTGACTGTTTAGTGTCGAGAGAAGGGACTGTTGATAGGTTTGGTGTTGAAGCATATGAGGAAGGAAACTTTCAGGAAACGTTATTTCAGGATAAGGCAGCAGGAAACTGAAGCCTGTTTGCTTGGGTGAGAGGCTGGAGGGGGTTCAGAAGAGGACAGCTGGCATGGGAGTTCCCAGGAGTAAGGGTAGGCAGCTTTGAATGGGATCACATTGAACAGAAAACAAGGGGACACTTTAGGGGGACCTTTACAGACAAGGTCAGAAAAAAAAATCAGAAACATTTTTTTTGGTTGACATTTTTTCTTGGAAAATGTTGACTGAAATAAAAATCATTTAAGCAGGAAGAATGCTGATCAGAATGTTGTGAACATATATAATATGTTTTTGTCAGGCTGTGTAATTAGAGTGAGGAAAAAGGGGAAATTTTGATCATATATATTTCTCCCTTTTGTCTTCATCACCTCATGCTAATGATACACATTTTAAGTCATCTAAGTAGGTGTATTGTTACATATACTGCTTGATTGCAGATTACAGTCATTTATTCAACAGATAAACATTTTTATCATGTAGCCTCAATGCAAAAGTGCTAATTGTAGATAAGTAAAAGTTCATAATGTAAAACCAGGGAGGTATCCTGCAAGCTATGATCTAACCAAGAGTGAATCACCTCAGTTAAAGCAATGGAGATTAAATTAATCTAATCAGGCCATACTATTGTTCCAGTCAAGACTTATTTTACTTTATCACTTTTGATTTACAAAGAGAAGGTGGCTTACCTAGGCTCTCTAAGCATGGACAAATGTAGCTGACAATCTCCATGAGAAAAACAAACCAGAAAGGATTCAAGCATGATTTTAAAAGGCACCAAGCTGCAGTTCCCAAGCTTTAGACCTCCCCTCCACCTTAAAAGCCAGCTAAAATGCAGTATGCCCTGAAGGTCAAATTGTAGGGGCTACTTTGAACCATGTGGAAGAAAGACATTTCTTAATCAAGAAGCCCTCCTGGGAGGCAACAGAAAGGCAGCTGGCTCTCATACCTCGGCAGACACAGTGCAGGGAGGGAAGGGGCTTTGCAAGTAATGAAATGCCTAGAACAAAATGATCAAAAGCTCACCACTGACACCAGCAAAATGAGTCAGATCTCCTCAGCAAGGAGGCCAAGGGGATTCTCAAGACTTAGTGACTAAAAGATTTCAAGGCTTCCCAGTATCCCCAAGGGTGCCCTGCAGACATAGGGAATCTACGCAGCACCAGGGTACTTCCCTGAGATACATGCTGAGTCCAAACTATGTCCCTGCAGTTCAGTTTCAACCTTTCACCAAAGGCAGCCCAAGGTTTCCAAAGGGCTCTGCTGGAAGATCAAATTTGCCAAACACCTTTCTACCCAGCAGGTAAAAATGACTGCAAATGTGTTATCCCAAAACATATGCCTACCCTCTTTATGTCCAAGCATTTATTTTGTCCAGTAAAGGATGCTAATATTTACAGCATTCATGTCATTGCTTGCTCCCTTTCTGTCTGACCATGACCTCTAACTTACCGTGAACCTCAGAATGTGCTAGTCATACAAAGACAACTTCATACACTTAGGAGGAGGGAAAGATACTATGGTTCTTACTTGCCGTTTTTATTTCTTCCTCTAGCCCAATGAGTAATATATCCACTGTTTTTGGCTGTTCTCCATGGGTGTTTCACACTATTCAGCTAGATAGGTATAGAATGAGCAGGCGTTTCTAATTCATGCACAGCCAATACAAGGGAGCTACTTTTTCCAGCTGTACCCTGTTTACTCCAAGAGCGTGCACATGCTGAACACCAGGCTATTTACCATATTAATGATACAAACACATTGAGTGCTAAAATGATCCTCAAGCCTATAGTAACTCATTCAAGTAAGTCATGAATGTTCTCTCATCTCAGTTAAGGACAGCTCAGGAAGAAGGTATCTTTCAAGTGTTTAACATTTAGTGAATTCATTTGGACTGAAAAGGTTGATTTTTAACTTACACTCCAGCCAATATTTTTTTCTAATTTTCATTTGCGCAGTATAGCCAATAAAGACCTTTCCCTCCATTAAAAAAAAAAAAAAAATCCATAAACTGCTTTGTTTTTCCTGGAAATAAAGTGAATCAAAATTTATTTCAAAATGTTCTGAGGTTCAGCATGCATAACAGTTAAGTTACTGTTTTTCTTGGCCCCTCTCAAGAGTACCACATGGTACTTCACAGCTTTGGTCTCTACCTGTTCCCAAAGAACACAGCCTGTCCATGTGAACTCTGTGTCTAGAGAGAAACAGTACAGGAGGAGGGAATAATATTCCAGACTGCTTTAGTGAAATCTGGACAAACAAAAATTTCATCTCCAATCAGGGCTGTGGGTTGATGGCTTGTTTGTTTCATTGCAGGAGCCAGGATAAAAAAGAACTATTTGTTTTCATTTGAAATTCTATAAAAAGTAACAGGACTGAAGTATTGTATGTATGTTGGAAGACTGAAGCCCAAGTCATCTGCTGCTGTTTTTGTCTCTAGGCCATGCCTCATTTACTGGGATGAAATTCTTGGGGAAGTTTTTGGTCTCGTCTATACTCCGCTTTACAAAAGCGATGCCAGTTTGTACTGTACAACCAGCACTATGTTACATTCCAGACTTGTTTCCTCCCTCCTATAAACTAAGTATTAGAGAGTGCAGAGAGCACAGTGACATTTTACAACCAAGGAAATGAAGAAGACATTTCTGTAATAGCAAATTACCCCTTTCCCTCTCAATTTTAAAAGAAGAAAGCACAGATAATAATATCACAGGAGAACACAGATAATAGGCTTGGTAGATAGGTATGCAGGCACTGTGGTCAGAAAGACCCTAGAGATACAATACAGCCAAAGGCAAGCGAGGAAACAAGGTTAGTTAAAAAGTAATGTAGATACCCCTGGTTCACAAAGGAAAGCCAGCTTTGTTCCTTTTTATGACCAGCACGTCATGGAGAAAAAAAGAACTTATCTGTAAATCTCTTTACAGCATGGTCTCTATGTGAAAATAAAAAGGGAGACAAAAACGAGCTACAATGAAGTAGAGGGGAATTTGCACCACAGGCTCAGACTGTGATTACTGAGGATGAGCCAAACCTGTTGTAAACAAGTATAATACGAAGATACATGCAAAAGTTGGAACAAAATACATGATGTTCTCCAACTCAGACATGTTT
Source organism: Athene cunicularia (assembly GCF_003259725.1). Classification (NCBI taxonomy): domain Eukaryota; kingdom Metazoa; phylum Chordata; class Aves; order Strigiformes; family Strigidae; genus Athene; species Athene cunicularia. The sequence continues at coordinate 96,392,626 of NW_020799091.1, forward strand.
ACGTTCTTTATACCTACCACAGAAAACTTACATAATCTTTTCTTATACAGATAGGTAACAGGGACTGGATAAAGTTCTAGGCAAGCTTTCCCACTATGTCAATGAAAACTGATTTCTGCATTGAAAAGAAGAAAAAAAACTGACTGAAAGATATGCTTCTAAGACCCTGAAAAGCACTATGTATTTCTACAAGAAAAAGAGTCTGGCAAGCAAACATTTACAAAGACACATTCAGTATCTGACCCCCTCCCCAACATACAAAAATATCAGCAAACATACATTACAAATCTCACATTCAGGAGCTCGCATCGGTGGAAAGACCAAACCATGACAGCTTTTGCTTTATCATTGCTAAACTGCCTGTATCTCAAAGTTCACATGAAGGCATAATCTTAGAAACATTTTTCTTTTACAGACAGTTTCTAAATCCTTAGATTACTAAAATAAGAGAAAAATAGGAAAAGAACCTACGCATTAGCTTTCATTCCGCAGTTTCCAAAGCACTGTTAAGCATGTATGCATTTTTGACAAATACCTCTTACCTGTAAAAGAGCAATGTTCAGATTCCTTACTAGATGTTATCGTCATGTCAAGTCAAGCAATCTTTTTTATAAGAGGTTGGATGTCTTTTCAATAAAGCATGTGTGAATGGTTTAAAAAAACCCACAAAACACAACCCTCTGAGAGTCTCCCTTCCCTCACTGTCAGTCAAAAACAAGTTGGAATAAGTCTGAGTTGGAATTACCTGAATAAAGAAACTGAAGAGAGGGAGGGAGGAGAGGGAGGGAGGGGGAAAGAGAAAGAGAGAAAAAAAAAAAATAGTCCGAGAGGAGACTCAGTGATGTCAGCAGTATGTCTTAAGGAAATCTACAGCTGAGCCCGGCAAACTTTATAACTACATAGCACTCAACACCCAGTTATGTGGTAAGCAAATACCTGCTTAAGAGGAAACTGATGTACTTTTAAAGAACGTCAGTTAATCTTTGAAGAAACTTTAGCCAGGCTGATCAAAGTCCCTTAAAGGCCTTATTGCCTAAATAAACAAGATTACCAGTGGTTGTATAATGCTAAGAAAAGAGTAAGAAGAATTAAAAAAAAATCAACATTATTGATTTACCCCTTCCCTGTTGGCAAAAGGGAGGCTGAAACTCATCTGAAATAAATTCATACTATGGTTGTAACACACTGAGCTGCAGCAGCCACGGACACAGCTGAAATCCCTGACCACCAAAGTTTCCAATCTGTTTAGCCAATCTGATGACTTACTCTGGGTTTGCTTCAGTGCCTTTCTGCTCTTGTTTCCTAGATGCAGAAAGCACAGATAGCGTTATTTAGAACTGGCAAAAGTCAGGTACCTTGAACACAGCGAGGAAGAGGTGTGGATGTTTGCCTTCTGTAAAGCCAGTACGCTGCCATTAGTACCCCTCAGGTATTTGATGGGATTCCCAGAACCGAATGCAAACAGCAGCAGTGAAAGGGAAATCACTGCAGCTCTAGAAAGGCTTATGTAATAGCCCTTGGATATCATTCTTCTGTGCCCATATTCCCAGGGATAATGCTTCCAGGAATTACATATCTCCGCAAGCTAGTCTAATACACCTGTAGCTCAGCACCACCCGCAGGGACATCCCATGGTCCAACCGATGCCAGGTGAACTTCATTCCGTTTTTCTTGGAGGAAAGAGGAGATCAACACACGGGGTGAGTGGTTTACTAACAAAATTCTGCCCACCTCAAATTCACAGAGAACATATTAGCAACAGAAAAATCTCTCCTTTCCTCAGCAGCGTTGGTAAACAGACATTTAAATGCTGTTAACAGACGTTAATAATGTCGTGATAGGCAACCACAGGAAAGTGGAGGCTGGAATTCCGCCGTCAAGTGGTCAAGTATGTAGGCATTCAGGCAGTGCCAGTAGGCAGCAGCTGTTTTACATTTAAAAGGACAACAGTTAGATGTGATTTTTTTCACTTTGCCAGAGACTAAAGAATTTCACACAGCTTGGATTGTTCCCCAAATCCATGAACCTGTTGCACTGCTATCTCTTTCTCTATATTTACTATGAGGGAAATCGCAACACTTCCTATCGATTTTCATTTTATACGTATGAAAAAAAAATGCTTGTGAATGTCTTTTTCTGCTTGCAGATAAGCTCTTTTGTTTGCAGAGCCCTCTGCAATGTCATGGGATGTAGCACCTGTACTAGAAATTCTTTTTCACTATCCACTTAAATCATGTTTAGCTATAACTGAATTATACATTATTAAAAATCCCCAATTACACCTTTCCTCTTTTTTCTTCTGGCAAAGTTTGGGAAACTGCCCAAATCATAACTGAATATGAATATTCTAATGTGCTAGTCCCACACATCCCCCAAATCATCATCTGTAGCAACAGTGCCCATGAATTCAGCTTTAGTGTGAGTGGTTATTAGAAGAGCATAATACGAGGGTATGCTCTGAATGATGCATTTCACACATGGTGCAAACACACTACAGTTTAGTCTTTAATTCTTGTGCTGTTTTACTAATACCCTGTGGATCCCTATCCCATTCTAGAAGACAGAGCAGCAGAGCAGAGGGTAGTCTATAACTTGCATGGGCATTTCCCAGCTTTGCACGCTTGACTTCAAAATGTAAATACCCTTCTTTGAACACAGGTTTTCATTCTTTGCTTAGGAGAGAGCCCGCAGGTGATCAGGGCTCTTAGGAGGAAATAGTGACTATAAAACCTCTCTCCCAGGAAGCTATGGAGAAGCTCCAGAAGCTGACTGACTATGCTGCTCGTGGCCATGCAAAGTGCGTCTTTCAATTTCTCATTACCCATCTTCTCTCTGCTTTAACTGTGCTGTCCCTTCCTTATATTTGCACCATCTCTGGTGCTTGTCCGACACTCAATGAGTCCTGTCAGCTTGCTAAATCAGACAGAAAATCCGTATATCTGTTAGTTTCTGCAGGGTTACTTCTCTTCCAGTCTAGCGATCTGAGGCACCTCATCTAGAGGTCACCTGAGTTTGGGAGCTCCTGCAAGAGGAGTGAGAGAAGCATGTGGCCAGCAGAGGAAGAGCAGGACATGGGTTGCCACAAGTCAGCTGCCTGCCAATAATGGTCTCCGCTCAGCTCTTATTCCTCCTTTATTACAAGCAAACTATCTTAAACAAGCATAGTTTCCTGGTGAGTGACCGACCACACACTCCTGGACTGTTACTACACTGCTGCTGAGGTGGGCTAAAAGGAGAAACTAATTTGTTAGTTCATGCAATCCAAAACACATAAGTTCATATGTTGTTTCTTCAGATTTACCTCAGTACTGAAAATCATAAACCTGTCTCCTTACAGCAACAACAGGTAAAAGTTCAAAAGTTTGGGCTAGATAAGTTGAAATACTTATCCAAACTTTTTCAATCAATAAAGCTGAGCAGGAAATCCCTTGATGTTAGGAGGCTTGCTCAGGGTATTTTCTGTTCTTATGTTGGCTCTGGATAGACTTAAGTTAGGAAAAGAGACAATAAAACTAGAATACCTGGCAGAAAAGTTAGTCCTACACATCAGATCTGCACCTCCAACTTATCCTTGATCCAAAAGTCAGTTTTTCTTTTACTGAAAAAGTGCTTTGGGCTTCTCATGTGGATAGTGACACTCAGCTCATGAGGATGTGCACAATGAGAAAGGGGAAAAGTCACAGTGACACTCCAAGCCTTGTCGCTTTTTCTCTGTTCCTGTGAACCTCAAATTAATGAGTTAAAAATCAGATACGGGACATGAAATTGGAATTGTTATATAAAACCAGACACAAGACTAGAAATGGACCTTGTACAAAATAAGTTCCAGACATCCTGAGCAGACATGTCACCTGAGAACTGCTAAAAACCTATTTGTACTATTATGCACCTAAATATCTCTGTACATCTGAGCCTTGTCTACCCTTGCTCAGATCCTTGGAAGTGCTGAGGAGCACAGCTCTCAAAGAAATCACACCGGTGCCTAAACACTGTTGCATACATAGTGTCTCAGGACTCAGGCCCCCTCTGTAACATTGGGAGAACAGTACAGCCAAACCTTAGAAACATGTCATGAAAAATACAATAAAGATGGAAAGAAAAGCATAAAAATGTATCTCTTGTAAGAGTGCATTTATCTGCAGTGCATTCTCCAAGTCAAAACAATGTGGTAAAGCGTTCAGTTCTGTTGGCTGGAGGCCAGAACTGTTCTGCCATGATTCATGGCACTCTGCATTCTGCAGCCATTTCAGTCCTGCAGCCCAAACACTGCTTTTACGTTTCAGTACTATACTGCTAGAACTTAATGTTTTCTGCATGTACCAGCTGACTTTCCAGCTTAATCTATACAAGCTATTTTTTCTCCTTTTGTTGTAGGCTTTTGAAAAATTGCATCAATAATAACAAAGACTTCAGTCAGTAGAAGTGTTAGTGAAAAGCTGGTAGGAATGCTGCTTAAGTTGTCCGTGGACTCATTGCTTCAAAATGTGTCTTGATTTGAAAGCAAGTACTATAAAACTAATGCAACAGAAACCATCCAGTTCATATTATCAATAACAAAATATAACACACAATGCAGAACTAAGCCCAAATACCATTTCATCAAGCATTATTTGAAATATACCTTGTCATTCAGTATGAGACACCTCCAGGATTAAAACTACATTTCTTAAAAATGGTAAAAACCCCCACATTGCTGTGCACATGAAAGAATGTGATTCTAAAAGTAAGAAACTAACCTGAAATTTATTTTCCTATTCATAAGCTTACCGGAAGACCCCTTGCAGCTAAATTGTCACTGACCTTCTGGTATGGAAGTAGAAATATATTATTTCCAAACCAGAACACTTGAATATGAGACATGTGAAGTATTTATTCCAAAACTGGTTCTTGTTAAACACAGAGAAACTCTCCTGTGACTTTGCACTTTCTTTTTTTACTGTGTTTTCTTTAATTGTTTTAAAATAGTATCCTATTTTTTGTATTTTTCCCCTGTGAACTATTTATCTAAACAGTAAATCAAACCATTCACCTGCTTCTTATTGATGAAATTCTTAATAAAAGAAGAATTGAAAGGGCTAAAATTCATTACACATATTCCCATGAAATTAGGTAAAACGCTGGACCTGAAGGTGCTGTAGGAAATGCAATTCTCCAAGCATGTGAATGCTAATGGACACATGAATCTTCACCCCCTAAAGAAATCAGAAACCATGTTCTCACTGCATATGCGTGCTTTTAGGATGGTTGATACACAGTTTTCCATCTTCTTTCTTTTCTTGCCTCTTTGTTGACATTGCAACAGCGGCCGACCAAGGAATTCACAGCATATTACCTAGCCTGCTATGGTTTAAAGCAGTGGTTTGCATACAAGCCCTCTACCATATGTTCCTTGCATTATGAGAGGCTGTGGCTGACACTTTAGTTCCTAAGGGAGATTTGTGCACATGAAAAGCATATAATTGGAACTGGATTTTATTCCACTTGATGAGCTTCACACGGAAGGATCTGGCTGAGGAGGGCCCAGCTCTGTTCTCCATGAAGCAAGAAGTGACCTTTGTGGAAACCCTGTTACCGCAGCAGTTAATGCTTTCAAAAGCTTCAACTTCACCCCAGGTAATCTGGATTCGAGAAGACTAGAGTTGCTGAGATGTGTCTTATCAGTTCACATTAGAGAAGGTGGTTGTTCTTCCTCCAAACGGCTAGGGATTTCAGAACCTCAGCAAGGCTGCTGTTCTGCTAGGGGGGGAAGGATTTTAATGACAACATCAGCTTCCAAATTTAAACTTCTGCCAGAAGTGTTGTTTCTTGATGACAGAGGTACTGATATGTTACCGCCCAAGATGTCAAAAGGACTACCAGATAGCAGAAAGCTCTGGAGAAAAAGCAGCCCCTTGAGAAAAGCCACTCATTCCCAGGTGTGTTTGGCTGCCTTCTTCCTGGATGCAGAGACAAGCATCCTCCGGTTTTGGTTCTAGCCCAGAACTGAGGCAGATTCATAAGCAGGAAGTCAAATCCAAGCTGACTTTCCACACCAGAATGAAAATGACAATGGGCTTCATATCTAAGAGGTATTTCAATTTCCCCTCCCCTGTCAATCTGGTCAAAATGTCCAAACCAGCCAAAATTTTCACCTCAGATTCCTGGAACTGGGCTACATGGCTTTGCTTTCTGAAACTGTGTGGTGGGTGCATGCTTAGTTTGCCACATCATGAGCCATCAGGATGTATAAATGTCTCCATGGAGATGGTCTGCTCACACTGCTAGTAGCACCCCAGCAGGCAACGATGCTTCCTGTTTATGCTCATTCTCATGGGAGTAAGAGTAGACAGGTCTCCAGGTCATTCAGGTCATAGGTCTAACATAACATTGGTTTTGTTGCAACAGGATCGAATCCCCAGTCATGGAAAACTATGGTCTGCAGGACCCAATCCTGAAAATTGCTCTCAGCTACAGCAGGATATCTGGCCTAAGAAATGGCCCTGGGTTATGGTCCAGAAGAGCTGCTCCAGGGGATGCTGGGAGAAGCTGGATGGGGTGAGATGAGCTGCCTCCCAGAAGAGCTGCTGGGAGGATGCTGGGCTGAAAGCAGTCAGTTGTAAGAACCACTGACCACAAAAAAGGAAGGCAGATTTTTCTGATCTAGCATTTTCCTCCACTTGACCCATGATGGTCAGTCCCCCTGGTGTTCTTGTGGCTTCTCCTCAAGTGTGAATTTCCCTAGTTAGAGCTGCCCTGACGACCAGAAATCCTTCTGGGAAATGCTGGAAAGCCCCACTTCTAAGCCATTTGATCCCTCTTTCTATTGATGTGTTTTCTGTGGCACAAAGAACATTCCTCAGTCAAAGAGAAACTTGCATATTCAATACCTCCTAGCTATATCCTGTCACATATCTTCAATAGCACACTTCAGAGGACAGCAAGGGGAAGGGAAATTTTTCCCTGTCAGCTTTGTTTATTGGGGTCATTGAATTTGGAGAGTCCACTCTGAATTTTCCACCATGGGGCCACAATCTCTACTTCTCAAACATTTCTTTGCAGTCTCCAGGTAGGTTAGTTTTTGCCTTACCTTTAAAACTCAGTGTTATTTTACCAGAACTCTGCGTTGGAGTAATTTGAAAAATAATGCATTGGGAAATTATTTTCATGAGCCGCAACAAAAGCTGTGTGAAAATTCCCATTCTGGACTTTCTTTACTCATTTTCTTTAAGCTGTACAAGTCTGTGACTATCTGGGACAATAAAGTTGCATTACTATTACCAGTTTCAGATGCCCAGACTAGTTGACCTCTCAGGAAGCACTACTAAAAAGCCAGCACAAGTTAAATGAGTACATTTGTGCATTTTAAATGTGTCTTCCTGGAAAATAACTTCTGGCTTGAACAAAAGGAACTGAAGTGTATACTTTTGCCAAACTTTTATCAAAGAGGATTGTGAAGTGAGGCTAAATGCAGCTATTGAGGTTGACAGAGCATATGACACTACTGAAAGTGCACAAAAAGATGATAATAAAGGGGACGGTACAGAGTTTCTGTACAGGGTGTATGTACAAAGACTATCCCCAGGCTTACTATCACCAAGACAGATCAAGGCATCCCTACTACAAAAAGATTAGAAAAGTGGTCTTCCAAAACCAGAGTGCAAACATTTGTCCAGAAAATGTGAAAAAGACTAAACTTTTAGATCAAATTTTGTAGAAAGCAGAGTTGTCATCATTTACCTACTGAACTCAACTTTGAGAGGAAGTAAAATATAATCCATGATATTACAGGCAAGAAAATTATTGTTTCGTGACAAGAAGATGGCACCGGGGTGTTCGCCGCACCCATTGTCACTGTGATTGCACCACAGTTTCCATCGCAACCTTCTATTTCATATGCCATAAGCATTGCAAAACGCTGACCTTTGGGGCTGCATTTTTCCATGCTTGCTCCCTGCCCCAAAGGTGAATTCTTTCAGAAACTCGGAGCAAAATCTTTTCAGGGACCATGGCTATTACGTCCGTTGCCAGGACGGTTTGCCTGGGGCAGATTATATAGCAACTGCTTTGTTCCTCTGAGCTATAATAAATCCTACCATCCATCATGTAAAGCAGAAAATTAAAAGCATGAAAAGCAAATCTGAGCTCTCCTGATTTTAATGTTTGCAAGGACTGTTTAGGCTTGCAAATGGCAGCAAGTAAAGAGAAGAGAGATTTAACTGGGAGATACTGAACTGAGCAAGATTCTCCTTTAATGACAATTGCCAACACTACCATATTCCTATCTTGGGTTACAGAGACAACTACTGACAAGTGTTGTTAAATATAGCCTTCAAGACACAGCCACACGATAAGCCACGTGACAGGAGACTGGGTCTGTTTTTTCCCTTTGAGTGTCTCTTAAATGGGATACTTGCTTTTCTCAAGCAGTTCATTAAGAAGTAAAAGGGTGAGCATTCCCACCCATTGACTTAGCTAGTTTCCTAAAAGGGTGGGTGGGTCAGTACCAAGGGCATTAGATGCTCTGCATTTTCCAAAAGCAGGACACTTGAAGAAGCCTTAAAACATGGATATAGATGCTGAACTACAGGTAACCGTACCTGAAAAAGCTCTCTCAGGGCTTTAAAGACCACAGACTATGCATTAGAGTAGAGATGATGAGCAGCACTCAAAGCCAAAAACAATCCTAAAACAAAAACCCATGCCTACTATTAAGACGTAGCATCCAGGTGGCCTTATATACCCCCACACATTCTCCTGATTTTATCATTTAGGTAAAATATGTCTGAGCGATACTGTACAGACAGGAAAAGCCAGTCTTCTTACAGGCGGTAATAAAGACTAGAGCTGTCCAAAGGTCTCTGGGAGTGCAAATGTATTTGTTTCAGTAGATCTAGTCTGTGAGGATGCACAGCCTCCAGATTACAGCTTCATTTGGTGCCAAGTTGCAGGCAAAGAAAACTTGATTACAATATGATCTTTAATACAGCTGAACAGTTGATTAATATTCAGCTCTCAGTTCGTCTCTCATGGTTTGGTCCTACAGGGATTTCAGTCACAGATTTTAAAGAACAAGCTGCATGAATATCTGAGACAGGCTTTCTAGAAACGGATAAGATGGCTTCAGTAAAAAATCACAACAGGTATACAGGAGTCCAAAGACAAGTTACACTGAAACCTTAATTTATTCACGAAAACCTTTGCAGGAAAATATGAACGATCTGTTGAAATGCATTCTCTCTCTGCATCTACCAGGCTTTCAGCAGACACTGAGAACAGAGCAGCATTGATGCTTAGGGACTTGTTCCTGGGGACGTGTTCCTCCACTGAGTCCAGTCTGGCTCACACCCCTGCGTAGGGCACCCAAACCCATTCAATCTATTTCTTGTTGAATTGACCTTGGCTGCATTTGCATGACTATCTCTGGCATTCTGTTATCTGTTTGATTTCTGCAGTATTCCCACCATCATAATCTTTTCAGGTTCAGTCGCTCCCATGCCTAGATTTCACCTCCTACCCTCCTTCCAGTTTCCTCATTTGTCTCCAAATGATTACACTTTACGTCTGTTATTGTTCCAACTTCAGCCTTTGAGTGCCTGGTTATCTACTTTAGTTGACTACACTGTTCAGTCCACAAAAACATACTGTTCATGCAGTCTTGATACATTTGTATTTGACATTAAATATAACACTTTAATGCAATACTTTTAATCTCAAACACAAGAGAATGCCCAGCAAAGATTAAATTTACAAGGTACACAAAATAACTGCTTGTTTTATAATTTCCTTTTCCTAGTTGCAACTAATTCATCGACATGACAATTGTTAAATAATTCCTCCAGTTTTGTATGCTGTCTAGGGATATGTCAGATATATGATTGTACCTTGACATCATACCGTCAGTGGCTTTGTTCTTTAATACATCTAGCATTTGTAGTATCTGATTAAAAGGAGTGAATTCATACTGGTTTGTCATTCACTAAACTTTTATATGAAACAATTGCTTAATCCCCATAAATCCTTACAGCACTGTTATGTAGCTATTCAATCATAGCTTTTATCAGTGCATTTATGTGGATCTCCGTGTGTTTCTTCTACTTCCCACAACATATCTGAGGTGAATGCTATGATGAATCCAGCAGAAGCAGTCACAGTGGAGTGCCTCCACTCTCCATACTTTTCCACGTACTGCTGGAGTACTGATATCTTGACCACTGCAACATACCCTGGTTTGAAGTCACACTGTCTCTTCCCCCTACTCGGCAGCTAACTGCAGCCTGTTGACAATTGATTTCATCAGGACAATGAACTTATACCTCTGGATTGCTTGGAATGAAAGGAACTCCTTTCCTCAGGGTTCACTCAGCTATTTATTCAGCTACCTTGAACCTCTACTTGCTCCAATATACCTTTGCAGATTATTTTTTCTGCTTTGGCAGAATTTGCTCCTCCAGACCCTAAGAGGCCAGCTATGCTATTCATCTCTTCTTGGAGGACATCTGCTTTTAACTCTTTCTCAGAGCAGAGTTTTCTGATGAAGGAACTGTTTCCATTCAAGCGTGTTTACTGTGTTTGCATTGCAGGATGCACCGCAAGGTTCTAAAGCTGGCTAAGGCAGCTTTTTTCCTCTATATTTACTTCACCTTTGTGGTATGTGGTTCACCGCTCTTTTTCCCCCCTAATTGTTGGTATTATTGGCCCAACTGTATTTCCACAGAAATTAAGCTATAGCACATTGCTCCCGTGCCTTGTTTTCTTGATCTTCCCTCTGATCTTCCCCTGCTTGTCCAGCCTCAGAGTGATTTGCTCAATTTTCTGCAAGATACTTTTACTTCTTTTGTTTCCTTCAGGCTTGGCTTGTTTACATTTCCCCCATATTGCCTTGTTTTATTGCTCATCTAGACTGTTTTTAACTATGTGTACTTTCCAATAACTTCCTTCACTTTGTTTTTTATCACTTCCTTGAATATATCACAGCTGATCTGTAGCGAGATTTTTTCTTCCTTGCAAATCAGTGGCCTGAAAAGTCACCAAAAACCACCTCAGAGGACTGCCTCCAAGAGCTCTCATTTAACACAGCCCTGTACTTGGACACAGAAGGTTTGAGGTGCTTTCCACAGGTGAACAGAAGCAGGAAAGCACTCCACCTTGACTGAATCCATAATGTTTCCACTGAATAACATGGATAAGATGCTACAGAGCCAGGTGCGGTGGGGACACAAACTCCAAGCAGGCAGCTCACAGAGCTACACAGGTGAGTCTGTCTCAGGGGACAGCCCTGAGTTCCCACCTGGATGATGGAAACTGTCTTGCTTTGAACAGCAAGAGGGCAACATCTGGTCCTGGCCACACAGCAGGCCGTGACGTGGCTCTCCTTCCTTCTGCACAAAATAGGCTGGCCAAAAAGGCACCCACTCTGTCCAGAAGAATGCAGTAAGCCACGCTGATTTTTCTGGAGCTTGGCCATCAGGCCTAGGCCATGGAAAGGGCTCTGGATTTCCAATAAGTTGAACCTCCAGGAATCTGGAACTATCAAAATGGAGTGAGGCAATTTAATTCCAGCATTGGCAAGACAGTATTTGGACGCAACACATTACAAGATGTCCTGCCAGTTCTGGTTTTGGACACACACTCCAAAGCAGGTGAATCCTTCCTTATTTGTAGTTTCACAGCGAGTAAAACTTTTCACGGAGCTCTAGCAAAGATGAAACTAGCTGGCTGCTAGAACAAGAGATCTGAGAGAAGTGGTCCACCTTGAAAGAGCTACTGTGCCTGTTGCCAGCAGTTTCTGAAATGAAAGCCAATTAAATTAAAATAATTGTAGCCTACCTCTCAATATGCATTGAGACAGATACCTGTGTGTAAACAAAACCTGTATTTGCATACACAGACTTGTACTAGATGGCATATGTGTTTTGTGTGCATGTGGGCACACAGGAGCAGAGGTACTTTCTAGGAATGAGCTTTTCAGACTTTCCTTGTCAGACCAGACCACCTTCACCTCTGTGATCTCAGATGCCCTGGTGTTGGAGAAGGAAGAGGTCCTTTGCTTCTCCTGGGTTTCTGAAACCACTTCACTTCAGACTCTCTTTTTTATGTCTCTGCTTCTGACATATTTGCCAATCAAAGTACATCTCTATCTCCCTCACTCTCTTACCGTCATGTTAAGAGTAGGCCAAGTATTGTGGACTTTGGCAATTGAGTCCTAAAAAAAAATTAATCTCAGGAGCTTTGTTATAGAATAAAGAACGTTGGGCTGGATGGTGTTGCCAAACGTTGAAAAGCTTCCGTAAAAATGTACATTTTCCTATAGTGCTACAAAGCCCATATTTACCGAATAGACTGTCAGGAGTCCAAAGGAGCTTCTACAAAATTTCTGGTAAATAGTATTTGTTTTAAGAATTGATAGGCATGCCAAAAACAACGTACTGCATTTATCAGCTTGGAACTATTACAATCTTTACAGTAAATAATATCCTGGTTTCTGAAAAAGCCTAAAATGTGTGTGTAATCCAATTGTGTCACCTCTCATTTCCTTCAAAGAGGGGGGAAAAAGGCAAAACTAAGTCTTAAATTCTGTTTTGAATTAACTGCCACTTTAAGTGACCTCTTTGTGCAAAGCTATTACTGCAAATACTATCTCTGAGATCATTCAGTCATCTCTGATCCTTGCAACGCATAACTACAAGGTAGTTAATACTATCGGCACTATCAACTTGCATTTGTGCAGGGCTTCTCATCCAAAATGTTCTAGCTCCTTGCTGGGTATCTTCTCACTGGGGACCAGGCTGCGCTCTCCAGGGACAGGCTCATACTGTGTGTGCTGTATTAATTATTGCAAAGCACAGGGCATATGGGAGCAGGGGGGGAGCTGGTATCATACACTTTAACTGCCCTTCAGTGTGCCACTGTTAAAGCAAATACCCCTCCCTAAGGTGAAAACCAGCAACAAGTACTCTACAGTGCTGCACAGCCATTGAGAGAAGGACTTGAAGAATATTCCAGGTATTATTCTCAATTCCACTCAGTTCTTTTTACATACCTCTGACAGTATGGAGAGACCTAAGTGTAAGAAAGGTTCAGACTCTCTAACAGAAACTGCAAGGCTAGAAGGGGTACTTAAACAGAGAGACTTGCTTAATCAAGCTTTGATAGAGCCCTAATTCTAGTTAGGACAATCTGCTGTGGTAAAAGCTTAAACATTTCAATTAGGATGATTAAAAACCCAATTAATTTTCATTAGAATAAAGGCAATTTAAACTCATTACACTATTCTTTGTTGTCAGTCATGCCAGCCCCTCACTCTCTGCATTCAGCCATGCACCCACAAATACCTTTCCACACTATGTCATTTATTCCTGGTCCCTCCTCCTCACCTTCCTCAGCAGACAACGGCTCCTCTTCTCAATGGTATCTTCTGAGTGTGTTAGCAGTTACTTGCTGAGGATTGAGAAGCTCATCTCACCTCTCTTCTGCCCTGCTGATTACTGAGGCTCTGTTGTTTCTTCTAGTCAAACCTGTTTCTGAATGCTCCTGCAGCTTTCTCTCTCTCAGCTGCTGGAGAAGGTTGAGGTGGTGAGCTGGAGAGCTGGAGAGCAAAGAAGAAAGAAGAGAATTTATACTTTGGTATTTTGGAAGCTGGAATCCAGGGAGAAGCTTAAGAACGTGACTTGAGGCCAAAATGCTTGGCTCTCCAGTTACAGAGTGGAGAGAGGCAGGTTTATTCCTATCACAACACTGTGGCCCATGTCTTCTCAGGAGCTGCCAGCATCAGTGATGTGTGGTGGGTTCAGAGGAACCTCTCCTTCTTGCATCTCCTTTCCGCAGCACTGTGGGAGGAAAGGGATAACAGAAGAATTAGCAGCAGTGCAAGAAACTTGTCTGAGCTAGAGTGGTCTACTGTGGAGCATAATACATACCACATTATGAGAACATGTGCCTGGGAGTTATTATCGGGACATCTGGCGGTTACAATTCCTCCTGTCACTGTCCTCCTCAACTGTCCTCCCTTCCCCTCATTCCAGCAGACTTGTGGCCCTCAAACTGTTAATTTGGTCTTTGACTACTATTTCATTTATCCCAGCTGCTGAGTTAGGGAAAAAAATAAAGCGGCATCTCACTGAAAACAGATGCTACCTCTGCACTAAGCAGATAAATTAAATACATAAAGCATGGGTTGTTTACAATGTTGATTCTTTGTAAATTTTTAGTATTTTTATCCTTGATATTAAAATTCCAAGTACATTGTATCACTTTAGTTTTGATCTATCTGGATTAGTGAAATAGCCCATTAGCATTTCTTATGAGTACTGTAAATTAAATGGACTAACAATTTACCACAGAAATGATAGTAAGGAAAAAAAAAAAAAAAAACCAAAAACGGAGACCTGCTTTTATTCCCATAGAACATATGCAGCTTTTCTAGCCTGCATTTTTCTACTGTCATTTACATTTCTATGTTATTTTTCCCTATATCCAACATGCGTAACTTTAATGCACTAGAGTAAACCATGCACTCCCAACATAGACCTGCATACACAGATGCACAGAGAAATACAGTTCCACGCAGAGATGCTGGACTAAAGCCATTCCAGCACGCTGTTCTTCTTGGAGATTGCTGGCTCCACAACAAACAGTGATGTATTTTGTTATCTAGTTAGCAGAACTGAGACAAACACATTTGTTTAGTACAGTGCAATAGTCAAAGCTGACCCTACAGCCTCTGAGAGAAAAAGTGCTCTTTTTGTTGGAAACACCTGATCAGTGTTTACAGTTCTATGGAAATACAACAATGTGCATAGTACAATAATCCTGAAAAGTCAAATGAGAAATGCCTGTGATTTTCAGGTGTCAAAGATAACAGACAATCTTTGCAACTTGTTAGATCTATGGAAACAGAGAAACTCTTCTCTTAGGAAAGACAGGCAGGGAGTTTGCGGTCTGCCAGGGCCATCAGAATTTGGAATTTGTTAAAGTTTCAAGGTTTTGTGTCTCAAGTTACATTAAACAGAATATGTATATGAAAGCATATCAGTGTCTACATTGATGTATGCTGATTTTCATCTCAGTAATATAAAAAAATAAATTACAACAAAAAATGGTTTGGCAGCAAAGCCGTCTTCAGACATGGTTAGGGCAATATGAGTGGAAGAAAGAGCTACGGTCAAAGTCAAAGCACGGCAACTGCAGAATTTCATGCACTACATGTTTATATAGGTTTTCATCTCCTTTTGCCTCCTTTGGCACTTATGATGTATGCCCCAGGCAGATCCAGGAAAGTTGCCACAGACATCCTGGAAATCACTACATCTGGGGTCCAGACTAGAGTAGTGGTGGGGTATAGGGAGGGGGTAGTGGCAGATTCTCACACGACAAGGCAGCCCCAATGACTGATGCTTGCGGTCCTTTCATTACACCTTCTGCACAGGAGTTAGATGGCTCAGTCACTGTTTCGCCTGATTTCTGTGAAAACTGTCTGAATGCACAGAGATGTGAAAAGTCTGTCACGCTTACTTCTCACAATACGAGATGGGGCAAGATTTACCTTTGCGCTCTTCTCCTTGGAAAACTTGTAAAAGGAAGCAGATAATTTGGCTAGTTTTAATTTGTAGATAGGCACCTGCCTTTCTGTGTATAGGCCAAACTCTGAGATTATGCTTGTTACTGATGTTAGAGAGTTCAGAGAAGCCCCTATAAGACCACTCTTGTATGCTTTCTGGTAAACCAAGGGTAAAGTAACAGGAAATAGCAGGAAGCCCTGATCTTTTTGATTCCTTCTGGGCAAATCACCTAAAATCTGGAAGTCTGGTGTCATCCATAATCCTTTACTGGAGTCACACCTACTCAGAAATTGCTGTAGCCCAGTTGCAGATCAGGGCTTCCTACTCTGTCCTGTTGCTTTACCTCTGGTTTGCTGGGCTGCATGCAACAATGTGCTTATGGGGGCATCCAAAACTTAACCCTTAGGAACACAGGCACTCAGAAGCAGCCTTTTGCAGACCTCTTTGGGGCAGTCACATACTCTTTTTGTCAGAACTAGGACAGGTTTTGCAGTGGTTGGAGATGGGGTTTGTGATTTATACAAACTGATCAGAATTACAAGCCTATTTGAAATTATGGATCACCAAACCAGTCTTTTCATCCCAGTCACTTCAAAAATAACTTCTCTTGTTAATGTACTGGGAAGGTAAATGGATTGCCAGGAAAATGATTTCCTGAAACTTATTTTTTGATGATCTGATTCGTGAGTGGTTAGTGAGGGTCAGTTGATCACTGTGATTTTACATATGAAGAAATTAATTCTTTCCTATTCATATCTGAACAACTGTCATTGATTTTTCCATAGATCACTCAGATATAAAATCAATTATTCAGTCCACTCATTTATCAAATAAAAGTTTTTATATGCTTGTATTCTCCTTGTCACTGGGCAATTGTTTTCTGCTAAAACTGCGTTTAGTGAAACTACAACTATAGTCACTCTAACAAACCCATTAACTGCAGTAGCTCTTATAGAGTCCCTTCTTTCTGCTTCTTGTGAAAGCCAAAACTCAGTGCTAGTGTGACACCCTAGCAGGCAAACAGGAATCCAAAAGAGGCTTCAGCAGACAACTGAAACCTTCTTGTATTTTTACTGAGAAAACTACACTGTGTTTTCCAAAAATCAAAAACTGTGCTCATTTTTTGGAAGACATCGTGACAATGGTAAAACCTATATCTGAAAGCACATGACAAATCACTTCTGATAGCAGAAGGGCCAAGATTCAGCACATATTTGTCAAACAACCTTCAATCAGCAAGTACAAAAGCTGTCTGCAGTGCAGCAGGAACCACTGCGGTATTAAATCTGCAGTTCAAGAACAGCAACTTCCACAATGTTTAACACATCAGTAAGATTCCTATTATGTATGAACTGTATTCTGGCTATTTTTTAACCATTCCTGGCGAGCAAAACCCTGAAAATGTACACTGACTCACTTGTTACGTAATCCTAGGATGAATTCCTACCCTTAAGTAATTGACCTCACAGTTCTTACATCCTTCTTCAGCAATTAGAGGTCCAGAGGTTAACTGAGGATCTAACAAGCTTCTTATAAATATGTGAGGACAAATCCTGCTCAGTGGGTCATTCACTGACATGCCTGCATGAAGCAAGCCATCAGGATCTGCCCATTATCATAGTGAACAGAAGAATGGCCATTAAATTCAGTGGTGAGCGAGCACCACTGTGGGAGAAGGTGCTGAATCAGGCCTTTATCTCAGAATAAGTTAGCACCAGTCAAGGGAGTTGGGGAATGAAATTGCCAGTTTAAACTGTAGTGTAGTTTTTATTTAATTTGACAGCTTTCAAAGTATACATCCTGTAACATTTTGCAAAAAAAGCAAGAACTGACTGTCATACCAGGGTCCTGTAAATGTCTCTCAGTACCAGAAATAATTAGAAAGTGTAAAAGTATACTTTGCACTAAGAAAAAATAAATTAGGGTACAGTGATCAGATTTTCTCTGTGTCAACATGAAGATCAAGGTCAGAAAACTGAGCCAAATATCCTCAGCTATCTTTTAACACAAGGGCCTTTTTTCCTTGTAGTACTGCCATAGCAAAACAGATGCTAGAAATTCTCACTCCAAAACTCTTTGCTTTTCATCCAGTTTTAAAGCTGTGGTGACGTTCCAAGTTAAACTCACAAAGGAGAAAGAAATATGCTGGTGTTTTCATTGTAATATGAATTTTCCATTGAAGATGTGGTTGAATTAGCAGTTCATTTTTTCACTATTACTTTAATTTGCTCCTTGTGGTCAGTCTTTTTTTTCCTTTCTATAAAAGTCATGCCTCAGTCCTACGCCTTTTGAGACACCTCAACATAAAATGTTTTAAAGGGAAGGGAACTGTCTAATTATATGTCTGTAAAGTGGCTAGAGAACTTCATTTGTGTGGAGTAAAACAAATAAGAGAAAATGTGGAGGAATGTGCTGCTGAATGAATGTGGACATACCCATCTTGTTCCCATACATGGGCAGTAATATTAAGGTGTTGGGAGGGATTCCGAGTCTAGACATCCATTATAGGTTTGTATTTTCAGCCCCTCTTTTAACTTGTGCCTGAAGTAACGGATGTGTTCACACACTGGGACATTTAAAACAAGGCAGAGGGAAACATTTTTTTTCCCCCCACTTTTTTACTCCTTAGCATATGGAAAGCAAAGATTTTTTTTTTTCTTTTTTTTTAATAAACTTCTCACACTTTATTTACCTCCCAGGTGCTATGCTTTAGGGGTTGTCCAGTTCTGATCAACAATGGGCTTTCAGAGCCTAGGATGCAGACGTTTTAAGTTGTGACATTAAGTTAAGACATTTTAAATTGCGGACCATTTTTCAGGAGGTAACACATAAGGAATTCAAGGCTGGTGGGTCACCTTTAGCTGGACATCAATGCAGAGTTGTAATCTCAATGCCAGTACTAGCCGCTATGAGTGTGTGAGAAGAACAAATGCAACTCATGATAGTTTTCTTTTATGGAAGGTCATAGAGACTATGAGTGGTTAAGCCAAAGGCATACTGGAGAGGAAATTGGCAGTAGAAAACACAGAGGAGGCAGCTGCCTGAGACCCCCATCTTGAAGCTAAATAGGGAAGCAGTGAATTTGGCTCACTGAAAAGATGGAAAGGCCAGTCAGGCTGTGGGCTGTGAAAAGTGAGAACGAAGGGCTCTGGGGAACAAAGATGACTTTTCCCTCCGTTCGCAATAATGGTTGTCTACCCCCAAAGAGGCAGTGCTGAACAGGAGCTGCACTTCAGCTCCTTCCAACCTGTCATCTTGCAGGATATGGCTACTACATACTTATTGTATGCCAAGGCAGTATGAAGAAACCTCAGGTGCCCTTTACAGACCCTGATGAAATAAGCATTCAGCTACATTTAATGAAGCTAAGGTTATTTAGAAGCAGCAGCAGCAGTTGTTGGAAACTCAGTGAAAGCACAGGCCAGCAAATCTTAAAAGAGCCCAATTCCTTTTCCCCAAGGGATGCTTTCCCAGGCTGTGGTAATGACACTAGACCGTAACTAATGAAACAAGACTTTTTAGTAATGGCTGGATAAAGTTGCCTGGGGGTTCTGTTTCCTTGCCTAAGGCAGCACCAGAGGGAGCCCAGATAAAGTTGTCTGGGTGGTTTGACTGGGCGTTTTCACAGGATCGGGTTCTTTTCAGTTCCACTTAGAGTCTACATTTCACAGATGTTTAAAGTTTCCTGCAATCTGCAATACTGCTTCAGGAGTTTTCTTCCCCAAGTAATAGCTGTGGATGCTCAGAAAGCTTTCCTTAACTTGATTGCACTGGAGTTTTAAAGTATTCTAAACTGAGTTTGTGTTTGAAAGTTATTTCCCCTTTCTCAGTGTGCAAATGGCAAAGAGAAGCATGAAGAAAGAGCCCTGTAAGGGACTGACTGCCCTTATGCCACGCCTGAGTACAGAAGTTAACAGACTCCTGATAATTTATTGTATAGGTACACAAACACTTTTTCAGCCACTCCTGATAAGACATTTAATCTGGGAAGAAACAGGACAGTGCTCTAACAACATAACAAAACCCCCCACAGTGCAATAATTCATGAAGTGAAAAGAATCATTGCCAGGTTAAAAATAAACTTTGCAAGACAGACATCTGCTACCTCTTCTGTCATCCATTCTAAGGGATGAAAGTTTCTGTATTTATAGCTGCATATATAGGTATATATGGCCCTAACAATATACAGTCTATTTTGCCTTCCGAAAGTTAACCCATCTTCCATACTAATACATTTTCATACTATCCAAATTGATCACATCTTAATCTAAATTCTGTCAAATAAATTTTCTGTAACAAAATATGCCTTGATATAAAAAATATCAAATGATCTTGACCCTGAATGCCACTCAGAAATACTGTACTCAGAAGACACTGGTTTTGCAGTCGCCTTTTAGCCTCTGTCGATTCCTTCTTGATAGTTAATAAGCAGATTTTTGAGAGCTTTTTCTGAAGGGTATCCTTAACTTCTGGGACTGGAGAAGTGTGTGAAGGCTAACTACTCTTCTGGCAGTTCTTCTTCAGCTGTATTTTCTACTCAGGAGTCC
This sequence comes from Athene cunicularia, assembly GCF_003259725.1. Classification (NCBI taxonomy): domain Eukaryota; kingdom Metazoa; phylum Chordata; class Aves; order Strigiformes; family Strigidae; genus Athene; species Athene cunicularia. The sequence continues at coordinate 96,412,709 of NW_020799091.1, forward strand.
TCCTCTGGCCCTTGTAGTCTGTAGGTTCAAGCCCCAGCCCAGTCTCTCCTTTATTTCTTCCCCAAAGAAGTTGAATTTGAACCAGATTCTGTTCTATTTTAGTGTAACTCTCTGGATATTAATGATCATTTACAACTATTACGGGTTTAACCAGAAGCAAACTGTGCCCTCATGACTGGTGATTTTTATATTATTTGACTGCAGTAAGCACAACTGCACTCAGGGAGCAATGACTCATCTCACTCCAGCCAAAGGAGTTTCCTGTAGAAAGAAAGGCTCAAGGCTGAGCAGTATATTTTCAACCAATTAAAATCCTGATTCATCATTAAATTTGAGCAGGTACTTCATGTGCACTTAATGTACCTCCTTGTTCAACAAGGCACAGAAGATTGTGACCCTCTCCACTGAGACTAATTCCATAGAAATTTAGGCCTAAATGCTTTACTAAATATGTGGACTTCAATACATCCTTATAAGTTTATCTATATCTGTGCTTCCCAACCTGTAGAAAAAAAAAAAAATTTGAATATGGCAGAGATACACATGGGAATTTAAGAAAAGGCTGTGGGTAGGTAGCTGTGGTACTTAGATCCTGGTGGTAGGAAAGGGAAATAAAAGATACAGCTAGAAGGTGACTGATGACATCTGAAAACAGACTTTGTAGTACAGATGTGAGATCTGCAACCTTGCCTGTGTGCTGAATCTACAGAGCTTGAGGCTTCTCAGTGCAACCCCTGCGTGCTCTCAGTGATCCTTGTAAGCCAACAGCTAGTAGGGTTTAACAAGAGAGGCTACTGAAGCCCTTCATCCCCTGGTTTCAGCATGCTGCTCCAATAAGCTTAAAAATCCCTTTATTTTCTCTCTATTGAAAGAAATCACCACCTCGACATGTCAGTGAATAACATACCCACCCTACCTCTCCCTATTGCTGCATCAGAGAAAGAAGATGCCTGTGTACCTACTGCCTTTGGGGAATTGTTTTCCTTCCCATCTTTGAGATTGGATGGTGCTGAGCACTTCTAAGAGGCCCTGAGCAAAACTGACTCTCCCTGAAGCGTAACCACGTAGTCCTGAATTACAGTATTGCCACTGTTAGTCACAGATCATAAGCTCGGTACTGAGTATGCAAAGCCCCAGGACTGGGACTTCTCAGTCTTGTTCAGCCTGAACTGCAACTTGACCTGCCTGCAGTTTTCATTTACTTGGTATGACATCCATTTCTCTAACTGACTGGATGTCGATGGATATTTGGTTTACTTTTGTTTATTTTTGTGTGGTACAACCATAGATTTAGATGGAATAACTGCTTGTTACTGCTATCTATACAGAAGGAGGTATTTGTGACTCCAAAATGATGATGTCCTGTAAAGAAATACAGCCCTGATATGACAGCAGAGGCCTTGAGAAGTGGAGACACAGGATCCAACATAAGGAGTACAGGCACAAGATGACAAGAGATGGTGTGCGGGCTTGGCACTGGCTATAAAACAACTCACCAACAGTCAGTCAAAGACATGCCAGACCTACATCTGGACAAGTACAATTTTAGGAGTAACAAAAAAACAGTATCTAACATAAGTAAAAGTCCCTATATATGGTAAATTCAAATGTAACAGGGTGCTGCAGATCAACAAAAACAGAGCAAAGGTGTAACAGCATGTTAGTAAACATGAAAATCACTCCAAGTGGATCCTTGAGTGAGGAGGAAGAAACCATCAGCATGAACATCACTTTCGTCCCAGAGAAGGACTCTGCATGCCAACAGCTGTCTAACCCCATGGCTACAGCAATGAAACTACCAACTTTAGTACCTAGAGGAGTGGTGGAGGGGTGAGCATAACACCAGGAAAATGGGCAGAAACTAAGAATTGTATGGATATCAATTTGAATTCAAGCATTAGTATTTATTCTTTTGTAACTATTAGATCTGGTCTAGTCATGGTTAGATTCCTAAGATTTCAATAAATGCATAGCTTTATTTCTACATAAGGTGTGCTTTGCCTTTGCCATAAATAAGATTTTAAGAGTAGCTTTGTCAGCTTAGCAGGTCCCAGCACAGACCTCAAGTCAAGAGGAAAGAGAGCTATGAATTTAGACATGGATTTCAAGTGTCATGGAAACCAAATGGACATATATATATATATATATATATATATACACATGTTCAGATCAGGCTTGGGAGTAAGTGCTTTCCCTAGCAGAGGTCTAAATGCAGCATTAGGTTTGAGACCCGACAGTGTGTACTATAAACAGAAGATGGGGCAGCGTTCAGCTCCAGCACTGCTCAGGTCTTCTGTGCACTGAGCCCATGCACAGGGACTCATTTTCATCAAACTTTCCTTCCCACAGCCCATCCTATTCTCTTCTTTCTCACTATAGTTCAGCATTCACACAGCTGAAATTGCACCAGAGCAGGCTGCGCAAATAGAAAGGCACAACAAGAGCAGATCAATAGCACTAACCAGTCCATGCCAGATCTGCCAGATCTGATCTGTTCCCAGATATGCTGTCAGTGAGTTTTACTTCAAACTAGCCCTAGTCTGGGTCTGTGGAGGGTGTGCTGTCAGTGACTGCATGCCCAGAGCACACCTCCCAGGCAGGCACCATGCAGAACCACTTTGATTTGTTCATGCTGGCCCCTACAAAAGCAGGGTAAGTGGGCGTGCTGGAAAGATCACCCTCAGCAGCATGGTCCTGAGCTGATCTAAAACACCCATACAGGTGGCAGCACCCTCTAATAATCTATTTCCACCATGACCATTTTCCTAAGAGAGTTACCCTTTTGAACTACTCCTGGGGTGACCTCTGGGCTTTCTACCTCTTGTTAGCCTTTGAGGTTGCAGTCTCATCTGTTCAGTTGCCTGCCTTCTCTAGCCACTGACTCCTCAGCTATGTACACAAGCTTCCAGGGTTGTTATTTTGCTGTTCTAATCATTCCACTTGAAATGGCTGAATTTTGGTGATTCCTTCTTTGTTTAGAAATGGAGAGTCAGTGGTTGATTTATAACAGTAAATTACATGAAAGGGTGAGCAGCATTCCACTTGCTTTCAGGAGACGATATGCAGCATTTTGGCAAGCAGTAAACACAAAATTCTTGCATTTTGCCAAATTTTAAAATACATCAAACCACCTCTGAATTAGGTGATTGGAAAGCTGCATGTGTTTTAAAACTTTTCATCAAGTTAATACTCTGCTTTAATCTTAAAAACTGCCTGAGGGGGAGGTTTTGTTTAAATTCCAGGCCGGTTAAAATTCAGATCCTGTGTTTGAGGAGAAATCAGCATCAAACTTTTGGTATAGACTGCTTACTAGTAAGTCTTACAAGCAATGGGCGATTTAAAACACAAACCAAAAGAAACTTACTAAGCAAGTGTGCTGAGCTTCATAATGCGTCATTTCAGACAGAAAAGCCTAGTCTACAGAAAGGCAGAAAGCCAAAACTAAGTACTTTGTTAATGTTAATAAAAAAAAGTCAGCCTACTGGTGATTTGAGATTAACTAACGGAGCACCGAGGCATACGAACTCAGCAAAAAAGATGTGGTTACAAAACAGCTATCTGTTGGCACAGTTATTTTCATTTTCACAAGGCTACTGGATAGGAGGAATAATTATTTGCTGCATAAACTGCTGTCTAAGCTTCAATTTACCCTCACAGCTCCCACAGTCAGCATGGGAACAGGCAATTAATGGCTGGGCAACTATGGACAACCAAACCTGCCGGAGTTCCCGGTTAGTGCCACATCCCTCACATAGCGAGGCGCAGAGGGATGTGGGACTGACCTCGGGAACTCCCAATTCCCTGACTTGTGCTAAGTATCCCTCTCTAAGGAGGGTGCAGAAGGGGCTAGCTGGATTACCTTTTACCTTACTGGAAGGTGGGGGGCCCAGGCAGCAAACTCAGTCTGAAATGAATCCTATTGCCTTGTATTTCTGTTTGTTTCTCTGTGTTCTATTCATTGAAGAAACGGAGATCTTTCAGGGTTTATAGTTCAATGGTAGCTGTATTAACAGCTGCTGACACCCCTTTGCTGACATTTAGCACTTATTTTGATAACTTCTTTCAGAGGCCACAGACAAAGTTAGCTTTAAATTTTTCGTCGTGGCTTCTTATTACTCAGGACAACTTCACTCCTTTCCTCAAAGGCAGAGCCAAGCAGGTCCAGGTAGATAGGAATTGTGACTTTGCCTCAGATTATAGATAGTTTTTCATCAGGTAATTTCAAACTGGCCTTCTTCAAGCTAACCCAAGTCAGTTTTGTGATTCTCCATGAGGAGTAGAGCAAATACAATTCTTCTTGTCCTGAAGCTGTGCGAGTCCTACCATGCTCATGTCAGAGCTACTTGAATGGTTTCATGGAGGTATTTTGCACATGTGTAATTTATCCATAGGTTGATTGAAGGCATGATTAAGGAGAACTCTAAACTGACATTTAATTCTGATTAAACTTTAATATAACAAGTCAATCAACAAACATTAGAGGAAAAAAATAAGACGACAGGAGGGGGAACTATGCTCCTCTCAGTTAATCAAGCTGTAAACACCAGAGCGAACACACAGCAATTGGTCTAAACTAGAATGTGCCAGGGAACGTTATATATCAGCCTGAGATGTTTATAAAGCCAGCTACATTTACATGGAAGAAACTATACGATTTGCTGGAACATGGCCATTAATTAAGCTTTATTTCGTAATTATGTCTTTACATTAAATTATTGGCATTTAGTTTTATGTTAGCTCCAAGATAATGAAATGAAGAGTCTTTTATACATCAGAATACTGGACAAAACAACAAAAAAGCAAGAAGTACAACGTAATCTCAGAGTTAGAAGGATTTTTTCATTACTTGTGGTTAATTATCTCTAGAACTGCTAGCTCTATGCCACTTGGACAAAAAAGTGGAAATTTGTTTCCTCTTCCATGAAACAAATCCTGCATTTATGCCTCCTGAATAAAGAAACAGGTTTTGCAACCCTCACTATAAACAATTCTTTATTCTCATCTCAGAATCTGTAATCGGTTCAGTAACAACATGTAGTGTTGCTAACAAATACACTGATCCCATACTGAAAGTTTCAGTATTAATCATAGAGCAGGGCAGTATACACTTTGATTTTGGAAGGGGAGTCTGACACTGGTATCCTAGCTTGAAAATGGCACTGTGCTTTTTAGAAGGTACTCCTACTGTTGTGCTGTAAGATGATGCTCAAGTCACCAAGAAGGAAATCATATTTCAGAGCAGTAACTTTGCTACTAAAAGACATGAGAAGAAACCAATCTGTCTGCTTTCTTCTTTCTTTTTTATTCTTTCCAGGAATTGTGGTTTTCACTGACTCCTCTTCCATCAAACAGTATTTTTAATCATTTGCCATAGAAAATGTTACAAGTCATAACAAAGATTGGGGTCTAAGTGTCTTTGACGCCATGTATCAGGAGAGCTGGTTGGTAATTCTCTACTGACCATATTTCTGTGGGGTAAGTTTAATTTTCCTGATGTTTTCTGATTTCTTAGCAGACCATCCCAAATGAAACGTTTCATTGTGGTTGACCTTGAGCTATTGGTTACAAAATAAGCACCCTCCTGGCAGACAGGTTTTGGCTGGAGCCCAATATGAGAGGGTGTAGTAGGAAGGCCTGTTGGATCAAGCAGATCCACAGGTGAGATGAGCATGGAAACAGCTCACCTGTGAATGCCAGCAGGGCTTAGCCATGGGATAAGCACTCAGACCTGTCAAGACTGCGCAGGAGCTTTAAGCACCAAGGGAACCTTTTTGTAAGAAATGTCAGCATTTCTAAGAGGAGGCTTCAATGGACAGAGTCTTTGGCGGAAACCTGGGCTGTGATACTTGTCCTGCTGTATGCCTCCAACAAAAAGCAGTTTTCCAGATATGTAATTTGGTCTCTTTCCACTAAATCATCTCTTGTTCACCTGTTCTCCCACTGTTACACAAATGAAAGAGCTACACTTGTGGTTGTACATAAAAAGCACGGGGGACAGAAGCCTTTGCCACTTCTTATAGAAGGAAAAGCCCCATCTTTACTTTTTTCAAGCTTTCCCAGTTATGTCTCGACCTGAGGACTAGAGAGGTGGGTGTTCAGTCTTGACCCCATACAAAAGATGATGCAAGACTTGACAAAATAACACCTTTTCCCTGATGATTCAGATTAATTCTTGCCACAGTTTGCAAAAGATGTTTTGCATTCAACCATGTTAATAATTGTTGCAACTTTCAAAATATTTGCTTCTTGACATGTCTTCACAGATCTCTTTGTCCAGGACGGCTCTATCAAAGCAATGTTTCTCATGAGTGCAAGAGCCACCCAATGGACCCTGTTGCAACAAGCAGAATTTCCCTACTGAATTTTGACTTCCAGACCCTTCCCAGCCCAGTCATAGCATCAGTTTCCTTTTGATGTGAGAACAAACATTGTAATGGCAGAAAGCAACACCTTTGCAGGGCTTCAGGAAGTCTTGGGATTCATTAGTGTCTTTCACCATCTGTAAGTTACCATCACCACTGCTTTCAGCCTTGGTGTGTGGCCCGTGTTTTCCTCCATTTTGGGCACAATGGCTACAGTATTGAGCTCTCAGTAGCATACTGACTATAATTACATTTTATGCTAAAAGCTTTTTCAGTCAGAGCCTATCTTTTCATTCTGCCTCTGTGCTAGTTCTGCATTGATATAAATATCAGAAGAGTCACTCAATAATTTTTTTTTAACTTTTCTGAATAATGGAGTCCAGAAACACTAAAAACATATACCTGTTCCATCTCCTTGTCAATGTAAAAAGGATAATAGCACACAATAATATCCAACTTAATTTAATAATACTCTTTATTAGCATCTAATAAAAACACATTAAAATAATCCACATTAGTAACATCTTAATAACATCCAAAGACATGGCTTTTCATTGTAAAGCCTTTTCTGTCAGAAGCTATGGGCAGACAATCAGGCGTCCCTACCACCGTGTCTTCCTTCAGGCAACCTAAACTTTGCTTCAGCCCCCTTTTCCCCTTGCAGCCTCTCCCAGTCACTTTGCTGCCCCTGCCTTTTTGTAGGCTTCAGTCTTTGCCAGAGGCTCCTTCCCGTCTCTGGCACTGCCCATAGCTCTGCAAGAAAAGGTCCTTACACTTTTCCTCACCAACTCTGGTTACACTGTCCCTTTTGTCTGTGTATTGATATTCTCTGGAGTAGTCCTGCTGAGTACAAGTGAAGTTATGTGAAGTTTTCCCCTCTTTTTTTTTTTTTTAATCTGTATAGGCATTTAAAGGCTTCCCCACACCAGGCTTGCTACATCTATGCCATCTTCTGGATGTTCAGTGAATTATATGTATCCCAGAGCATGTCTGGTGGTTGGATGTTCTGACTAATGTCTAAATCTCTTTAACAAATGTTACCATTTCCTGAAATCAGTAAAGGGCAGATGAATGATAATCAAGAGACGGACAAGGTTTTAGGGCCAGGGTCACAGTTTTAGATGTGTTTCCTTTGTTTACTGTCTGTATACCAGGAAAAGTGATTCCTCTGTTGCTCAGTGAACTGTCACTTCTATGCTAAGAATAGTTACTGAACCTAGAAATAAATCCCTCTATAATAAAGAAGCTACTTTCACTCAGTTAAGCATTTATCAAATGTGGTTTTTGGGTTTTTTTAGTGCACTGACCACCTGTTTAGAATTTTCTCACTCTTTTTTTCTGCAAAATGTTTAATTTACAATTTAATTTCCAGTATTTTCTCACATTTTATGTCTGTTTTTCATGCCACTGTTTCATCAAGAGGTATAGCTAGCCTTCTTTCAACTGTTTTAGAAACAATTGTATCTGAATAATGTACAATTTATGATCTCCCTGGATGATAAAGGATCATCTTCATTTTGGTCATTCTTCTGCTTTTATATATAAATTGAAATTAAAATAATATTGTGGGGGTTTTGTGATGAAAATGAGCTAGAATTCTTCAATACTCCTTCCTGTATGGAGCCCAGAATTAGTGGGGACTTCAGTTAAATAAACGAATTTGTTCTTGCATATTTAAATGTTAGCTGCATGCTTAAATGACTTGGTAAATCAAAGCCTCACTAGCAAAGACTCAGATAATTTCAGCTTTAGACAGAGAGACGATGAATAATACTCATTACTTCAGGTTTCCACTTTATCTCCTCCATTGTCTAAAGAAGTGTAAACAATTCATTGGAAAACCAGAGAAACGGTAAACTGTTTCATTATTTTAAAAGCCGCTTTTAACCAGGCAATTCTAGACTGATCAGTGAGGCTGTGATGCTGTATAATACTTTCTTGATTTTGAAGTCAAACACTAAACAATTTGTTTTTAGAAACAAATATCACAGTTGCTACCAAGTGAGACTTCTTATGAAAGTTGGCTACCTTGGATATTAAAAATTAAACATACAAATAAATCAAGCTTTCATTGCCAGAAAGCACTTACAGTAACTTACTGTTGAATGGTACTTTCATAGACTGATGATTCCTACAGTCAGTTGAAAAAAAAAGTAATTTTTCACTCAATCATAGATTCAGATTATGGCCAGGAATGAAAGTATTGAAATTCCTCGATGAGAGTTATGCTTTTCCCCAGATGATTGGAAGCAGAAAGCATTGAGCTGTTACATGTCTATCACTTTTTTATATATGTAGAATTTCAGCTATGTATCAGAGACCGTAAATTTCTGAACTGACAGGGACTTACATAGCCAGAACAAACTTTGAAGTCTTTTTGACTTTATGAATCGTTCTAAGTAGAAAATACCAGCCTCACACACCGACACAGGGATTGTGTGATCTCATTTGACTTCTTAAGGAATTTCTGATGCAGAGATGGTAAAACCCAGACACAGCTCTGGGACCACTGAAATAACAGGGACCACTGGGATGGTACTGGCAAGTTATATGTGCACAGCCTGGGTTATTAACTTGATTCTTCTGCTGCTTCTGTGTTCATGGTGGTTTCTTCCTAAACACAGGTGTTTCAGTTTCACTTTCTTATCAAACAAATTCCAGAAACGAGGAAGATTCATATTCTAGCTTACATTCACCTGTAAAGACTCAGAATCTTATATCTTACCTATTCTACCCCACAGATGAAGGTAAAAATGTGCACATAAATATATTTCTGGCCCAAGTCCTGGATCTCACAGAATCACAGAATTGTCTAGGTTGGAAAAGACCTTGAAGATCATCCAGTCCAACCGTTAATAGTTGGACAGTTCCCAACTACACCAGCTCCCTCAGCGCTATGTTGACCCGACTCAAACACCTCCAGGCATGGGGACTCCACCACCTCCCTGGGCAGCCCATTCCAACACCTAACAACCCCTTCTGGAAAGAAACGCTTCCTGATATCTAGCCTAAACCTTCCCTGGTGCAACTTGAGGCCATTACCTCTTGTTCTATTGCTTATCACTCAAGTGCAAGGGTGGACAACTACAAGCCCCAGTACTCCCAGAATGATCCTGCTGTTGTCAAACTTGCTGTTATCTCAAGCAAAATCCCAAACCTTCCCTCCAAGGAGCAGTTCAACAGCAGGCTGACCTCTTACACATTGTGCTTATTCCTTTTAATTAGGAGCTTGGCCAGGGTGAGATAAATAGAGTGTAAAAAATTCAGATACTCTGGATGCCCATCCAACATGCACAGCTCCAACCATGCTAAATCCCTTCTAGACCAACTCCTGATTACATCTCATGGTATTAGGACTAGAACAATGTATTTTGTGTGAGGTACATTGTCTGCAAACAAGGGAGCTTGCTAGACTGAGGCATATGACCAAGTTAGTACACTTAGCAGCACAGGGGAGAGCAGTCTGCAGATAACAGGAAAATCATAGAATCACAGAATCATTTAGGTTGGAGAAGACCTTTAAGATCATCAAGTCCAACTGTTAACCTAGCACTGCAAAGTCCACCACTAAACCATGTCCCTAAGCGCCACATCTACACGTCTTTTAAACACCTCCAGGGACGGTGACTCAACCTGGGCAGCCTGTTCTGATTCCTGACAACCCTTTTGGTGAAGAAATTTTTCATAAGATCCAATATAAATCTCCCCTGGTGCAGCTTGAGGCTGTTTCCTCTCCTCCTATCACTTGTTACCTGGGAAAAGAGGCCAACACCCACTTTACAACAACCTCCTTTCAGGTAGTTGTAGGGAGGGATAAGGTCTCACCTGAGTATCCTTTTCTTCAGACTATACAACCCCAGTTCCCTCTGCCACTCCTCGTAAGACTCTGGACACTTCACCAGCTTTGTTGCTTTTTGGACATGCTCCAGCACCTCAATGTCTTTCTTGTAGTGATGGGCCTAAAACTGAACACAGTATTTGAGGTGCAGCCTCACCAGTGCCAAGTTATACAGAGACAATGACTTCCCTAGTCCTGCTGGTCACACTATTTCTGATACAAGCCAAACCCAAAGATATGTGAGAATGAAGGAGAGAGCAATTTCCCCTCACAGTTCATACCAGGGTGGGATCCATCTTACCTAAAGTATCCACTTAACTGCATAAACTGGTTATCTTTGCTCTCTCCAGAAGCAATGCGGACAGAGATCCCCAAGGGGTAATCCAGTTCCACCTAATTTAGACATCTGCTTCAGTAGGAATTTACCAGACTAGTCTAGAAGTTTAACTGGTGGTTGGCAAAAGTTAGGTGGAATGGAACCAATCTTGTACAAATTTCACCTTGAGATTTAAATGTTTTCCAAAGATTAAACTGAGAAAATAAAAGAATAAATGTTGTTGCTGATCAAGAAAGTTATTACACTTACAAAGCAGTCTGGAGAACTCAAAGGTAGGCAAAGAGAGAGAACCCCCATCTACTCCCCTGTGAGAGAGAAGTGGGGAAAGGGACAGACATAGTGAAAGACTGATAAAACCAAGCTGACTATATCTTTTAAAAGAGTGCTAATACCCCTGCTCGGAATTATATGATGTCATTACCTAAACTGAAACAGTCCTAGTTAGCAATCCATTGTTATAGTTTGTGTTGTCCTAAGTGTAAGAATAATCCATTTCACTCCAAAATGAGTCATAAACTTCTGGAAGAAGGACTGTAAACAAGAACATTCAATATTTAGACCTTAGCATTGTTTTGTAAAGAACCTTCGCTAATCTAATGATCTGGTCCAGTATATTTATGCTGCTGCTCCCAAATCCACTTTGTATTGCTAACAGATTATTTCTAAGTAATGGGGCTGTCTCTTGTTTGCTGTTTATTCATTATTTCTCAAGTTAAACCCACAGACTTTTGGATGAAAGCTCTGATAGATTTGCTCTAGGTTTGCAAAAGTTATAATATACCCTTTTAATTTCAGTCTACATGAAAAAGCCAACTCAAGCATGTTCTGCAGTAGAGATCCATGTTTTTAAGACTCATGCAGTAAGTATCAGTCTGGTCACAGCTGACTAAACACAGAGAATCAAGTGTTTTGCCCAAGTTTTCATGCCAAGGTCTTGATCCTGTGAGGAGGTAGGCATGCCTTCACATGCACTGCAGTCAAATAAAGCATGAGCTTGCTTACAGCTCAACCTAATTTAATCTTTCCCTTAGTTTAAAATGTCCAGAGCACTAGTGGACTATGGGAGAGAGAAAAAGTGAAATATATATGAGTGAGAAGTAGAAATTCCTCTCATAGAAAGGTCTGTATTTGTATCCGGTTAACCAAAGAGATCAATGTCACATTAAGCAGCTACTGTCCTCTAAGAAACCCAAATGCATGGAGGGGTTTCTTGCACTAACAGGAAGGGAAGATAATGGCGTTGTACAGGAAGACAGCCACTGACTCAGGTTCCCTGTTGCTCTGTTCCTCATTTCTACCGAGGCACACAGTTTGGTAGGGTCAAGTGCCTGCTTTGTATCAAAATGGGCTGGATTAAGCAAATGTACAAGACAGAGAAGCTGACCCTGTGTTAACTTAAAGCCACCCTGATTAACAAAGAAGTCTTCATCTTCATGTGTGGATCCAAATGGCAAGCGCAGTTCTACACAGAACTTTTGTTCAAAAATTGCCAATACTTGGTAGCAAATGTAGGATTTTATGTTAACAATCATATTGCCCATATTTCAAGAAGGTGAACAGACATATATGCAAAACACTTGCTACATCTATGCTGATAAATTCAAATTCTTTGGCACTGGGGCTAATAGGCAAGGAACTGTTCCATTTGTACTAATGAACCCTCAATCTCTCTGTCACCTCAGCCACATACAAACTATTTATTGGGAACTACCTCTAGGACGTGCTAACTCCCAAACCGGGACTAAGAGATATTTGGGAAAGTCCTATTAGGGACTGCTCTAAAAGTCACATTGAACAGGAGACAAATTCAAGGCAGCTGAGAATATTTTCTGGCACTGTTTAATTTACTGGTATACATATAGCCTCTATAGAAAGACATGGTTGGTAATCTAAATAAAATACACCCCACAAATTTAACATTACAGAAAAATTTTCAAGAAGAGATAAATACATAGCAGAAGGACACTCAAAGTGGATTAGAAGGGATTGTTTTCTGCCTCTTCTTTAGTTTAACACCCAGTCTAATTTCCTCTCAATGATTTTTTCGTCACATGAAAGATGAGAAGCTGGCTAGATGCCTGTTGTAACTGGAAATGAATTTTAACTGCTGCAGCACAGTGAAAACTCTTTGACTCTTCAGCATAGATAAAAAGAGATACACTCAATTCACCTTAGCAGCTTCCAGCGTATTTCCGAAGTTTGTAAACCTGGCTAGCTGACCATCCATGCAGTAATAGCTACGTTGTGTTTAAAATGGCTGGCCCTCCTCCCTACCCAGAGGGGATGGAGTCATTAACCACCTGGGTCTGCTGTGCTTCCGGATGTATGGATCCCAGCTTAAATTGCCTTAGGTTTACTGGGATTTGGAACAAACCTTGCGACAACAAAACCCGGAGTGTACTGCTCCTTTTATCAGGGGCAGACTTCTATACATATTTTATGATGAAAGACAGCATACAAATATACACGACAGAGCTTAAGACCTTCAACTACTGGGTAAGATCCAGATAAATTCCAATTTAGCAGCTACCAGGCTCAGGCTACTAAGGACTTCTGGTTAGATGAGGCTCTTAAAGCACTGCTATTCCATTTTTCATATAGTAAACGGGGCTGGAAAGGACACGCTGTATGCAGAACAGGAAAATGAAAGCAGCACCTAGACCTCCCAGTGTCCCCGTCCTTAGCTCTGTTGGCTCAGCAGAGATCAGAACAAGTCAGATGAATGAAGTATTCCTGTTATTTTTATTCTAAAAGATAGATACTGATTCATCTTTCTTTAGTGAGTGTAGAAGTCTGTGTAATCTTGTGGTAGAGTTGAAAGATTAATATTTTAGTAAAAGAGCTTTTCTTCTTACCTTTTTAGTAAAATCATCTGGAGGCTGAGGAACCCACTATTTGCATAAACGCTCCCTCCTTCTGGTAGCTGGGGGATAAGATTATTTCTTGCATCTAGTCTTAAGAATTTATTATGGAAAAAAACCACATAGACACATAGAAATACACACAATGCACATTTTTTAAGGCACAGATACACCCTGCATTGATCAGAAAGTGTATGGAAGTACCAACAGGAATATTTGCAAGTCTCAGAACACTTACTTCTCACTGACTGGGGTCAGGATACGGCCCTAAAGTGGCCCTACACAACACCAGCCCATGCCGATGCAGTTCAGTGACTTTGTACACAGCTGTATGAAGTAAAGGTGTGAAAAGTTGTCATACCCCAAATAAGTGACTACCACTGTTTCTTTCCATCTTGAATTATGCACTCAGCAAGGACAGTAAGGGCTAAGAAGAAGGAGAAATTAAAAAGTCAGCAGATGTCATGAGTCACACGTCTACATCCAGGCAACAGTGCGCAGTTTTAAAAATTACTTTTATTTCTTAGTTGAAGGAAACAGAACGTGGTTTTGAAGCCAGTGGCATTTAGCAACACTGCTCTGATAGAGCTGTTAACAAATCTGAAGCAAGCAAAGCAAAACTTGACATTGTTTTCAATACAGTCTTGCATTCCTTTTTTTTCCTCAGTTCTCTCCTCATTACACATTGCTTTCCTAGGCGATAAACCAATTTACCATGTGGGGTTTTGGTTTGGTTTTTTTTTTTTTTTTTTTTTTTTTTTATTCACAGCTTATTTATGTACATGAAGCAGACTGAGGATGAAAATATTATGCGTACCACCCAGCTGCTGTTTTGCTTGCTACTCCAAGGCTGGCAGGATCTGAATTGCTGTTGTAACAGCTGACAAGGCTCTTGTCAGAGAGGAAAGGTTACTTATACCAAAGCAAAATCCATAAAGTAAGACAATCTACCCAGAGTGCTTAGATAGCACTGTTCACCTCTAGGAGAAAGCTTGAAAGGCAATTTATGAGAGCAAGCTGTGAGACTGATAAAATGAATTTGGTAGTTTTAAAAGTTTATATAAGCCACAGTGACTGGAAAACAAGCCTTAGCTAATCAGCAGTGAGTGTAGAAATGGATGGGGCACCAGTTGGTGAAGAGCATTAGTCTATGTCAGCATTATCATGGAATGCAGTGCAATAGGAGCAAATCAGCTGTTGCTGAAAACCTCCAGGTTCATGAAAATTTCAGCATCCATGTGCAGCTTCTGGTTCAAAGTAGCTTGTTTTGACAGAGAATTTGACAGTGTTAAATTATTATTATTATTATTATTATTATTATTATTATTATTATTATTACTACTACTACTACTTTGCTCTGAGGGTCTTTTGCTAAGGATTCAAATGAATGGCTCATGGCAGCTCTTCCACCTAGTTATTGACCCAGCTGGACATACTGGCCAGAATCATACACATGACTTAGGCTGCAGAGTGTTTTGGCTTTGCAGTCATTTTACAAACTGAGGTTTTTTTTTTTCCCCCTCTTTTTTCTTTTTTTATCAGCATAGGCTTGACTGCTATATTTTGAGTAATAATAATAATAATAATAATCATGAAAATTCCTCCCTTATACTCTTAAAATTTCCAGTGAAAAGAAAAGCCAACATCCATTTCTTTTGCCTTGTTATTTTTTCCCCCTCTGTACATGAAGTGCTAATGATCAGTTCTTAAATAAATGACCTGAAAAACATCTTGGCAAGCTTATGGCCGGTTCAAGCATTGATCTGCTTTCAGCAGAGAAGGAAGAAGAGAGACCAAAAGAAATAGACACAGAAGGAATAATGAAGAGCTGTACTATTGCAAAAGCAAACAAAGCAGCCTGTGAGAAGCAGTCCCTGCTGTCCAGGCAAAGAGTGAGGTATAAATAATACCTCTCACACAGAAGCAGTCTGCTGCAGAGTGAACTGCAGCAGGCAAGGAGGAAAAACAAGCTCTTAACTGAGAACTGGAAGAAAAATGTCTATGTCTATCTGCTCTTGGAAAACAACCTGCTACTGACAAGGATGTCAGCATCTGAAATCCCTCCTTTCCCCCCACTTTGAATATCTCTTAACCATCTTCTTTTCAACTGGTGTTGACAGTGACTTGGTTACTTGAGTCAATAGGACAGAAAAAATTTGCACCACTATTGCAGTAGACTCGCCTAGCAGAAAAGTACTTAGTACCCTTTATACTTTTCAGTCTCCCTCATACTAACAGTTAAGCATTTTTTCTGTGCCAACTGTGGGGAAGCCAGTTGCTGACAACCCATGTCAGCCACACGTCATTCTGTGGTGTAACTGGTTTCTGGAGTTTTGCTTCTACCATTGGTAACATAGACTCAGCTATGGGAAATGACAGAGCAAACAGACCTTTGGCTGCAATGACCATCTTATGCAACAGGGCATCTTATTCATGCTCAGCAGATGTTTGGAGCATCATATGAAACACCAACACCCTTTACTGCAACCATGGGAGCAGCAGTTCATTTGCTTTAAGAGCTATCTATGCCTTTACCATGATTTAGAGTATGAGCAACAATGGATGACTTCTACAAAATTTCTTTAGCACAGATGACACTCCAAGGAGTTGGGGAGCTTTTTCATCATCAAAATATCTTCAACTGCAGAGATAATTAGAGACTTGATCAACCTGAGGATGTAAGTGCCAAGTTCTACAAGAAACTTCACCATCCCCAAGACACAAAATTCCTTTATTTTTTCTAGTTTCTGACTCCCATAGGTGGGATCTATAACCCTGGTTTTAGTATCAATGTCCCTCCCTACAGAATGTATAGAGGTAGAGTTCTGCTGCAGTGGACAGTTTCCGCTTTAATGGCCTCACAGAAGTCACACGGGATCCCCAGTCCTACCACAATCTGCCTCTTGTGTAGAACAGCAGAGCCAGGCCAATTCCCCTGCACCCAGGTCTTTCTGCAGCTCAAGTCAGCACATTCAGGCTCTTGGCGGACAAAATGATCAGGCTTTGCTGATAATAAGAGCTGCTCTAACACTGCTTTGGGACCAGGCACTTGAGTAGCTATTTATAGATGAGAGAAGAGCAGCAACAGGGAAAAAGAAGGAAAAAATGGAACTGGCTGAATATGTGAGCGACATTTTTCATTTTTAAATTATACATCTGCAAAGTGATCTCAGGAGCTAACAACTCATATTCTGTTCTCCAAACATCTGATTTCATAAAGAATTATTAAGGACATTATAGTCCCTTCATTCACAGTTGTGGATTAAGAAAAAAGACTAAATATATACGTAATGCTCTGGATCTTCATAGCCCTCAGTGATTACTGGTGCAGTGACCCTTGCTATAGTCTTGTGATGTAGGAAGTGAACACTGGTCCTGTTTAATGCTTAAGAATCATATGGAAATGGCTCTGTCCTCAAGACCAGCTCTCACACTTTGGATGTTCAGGCACTGGCAAGGTCCCTATGAGAAATTCAGAAGCAAAGCCTGTGTTGCTCTAAACTGAAGTGGATGAAGCAGCCTCCCAGAGTCTGGTCTGGAGAGGAGAATGGTGAGGGAAGAGCTAAACTCCAGGGCACTTTCTCCCAGTTCTAGAGCTATCCAGTGGCTCCTGCTATCTCACCTCACCCCTCCCACATCACTGCTACCCATTGGTGTACTGCAGTGTATTCCCTCCTGCACCCTGACCAGTGCAGCACAATAAGGAGCTAGATCCCCAACACTTATTTTATTATATTATATGGGGATTCATTTGATCTTGCAGGCATCATGTCATCAGCTGTTAACATGCTTTGCCAAAAAAAAAAAAAAAAAAAAAATTGAAATCAGCCCCCCATCCCCTTCTGCTTTAGGTTCAGAAGGTGACTCCTTCACAGCCAGCTTGAGCATCTCATACTTCAATCCATTTCATGATAGAGACACTCAATGCCTATCACCCTTTCTGAGAAAATGGGCTCCTCTGAGAAGAACACCCCTTCATTTGCTCCTGTTGAACCTGTTTTGCTTGTCATCAGCCCAGAGAGACAAAGCAGCAGAGGGAGGGAAAGAACGACTGTCTGTGTCCGAGATTGGACTTCCCCAAGACTTTCCACAGCAGGATTCCTCTCTCGGCCCCAGGTTTCAAGCACCCTGAGTATGACTGGTTTTCAGTACAACTGTCAGCAGACAGTTCAGGAATGAAGGAAAGCACAGATTACTTTTTTTTTTTTTTTTTTTTTTTTTTTTTTTTTTTTTTTCTATTGAAAGCTTTGGCACTTGGGGACCTAGTCGGGTGTCACTGTATGTCCCCATCCCAGGGATGCGTGCGGCACTGGGGCTCAGCTGTCGGCATGTCCCGACAAAGGTAGAGAGGGGACAGTGAGGTGCCAGTGAGGTGCCAGGACCGTCTCCTCCTGCAGAGATCCAGGGGCTGTTTCCACTAGATGGCATCTCCGTTCCGCAAACATCCCCCGCTCCTGTGGCGTTATCTAACCCTCCTGGATTTAGACGGCTCGTAGAACATCGTTCTAGCATTTAGCAATTAAAGACAGGCAATTATTTCATCAGCCTACTCCAGGATACCACAAATACGTGCCACAGACTAGCGGCGTTGGAGCATCTTCCTGTCAAACATCCCTTCCAAAACACCGTTACTGCTGTAAATGATCTCCTGTTTGTTCTCTCAGTACTTCAGCGCATTTATTTCCAGGTGTGTTTCCTGATTAGTACAATCTTTTCAACACTGATACATTTTTGAGATTTGTCATACTTGTAGGCTAATCCATCAGATCAAAGGTAGAAAAACAACATATTTACTAACACTGAGAAATTCCATCTGTGAATTGCATCATAATACGCAAGATGTATAGATTGGGCTGACTAGTGTCATGAACAAAATATCAGCTATAACAGACCTCTTCAAGTCTCCTGTGCTATGGCCTTATCAGAACCTGTGCTGTCTGAACCTTGTAATAAATGCCAAACTGATGTGTCTGGAGCAATAAGGGTGGCGCATGGAAACTGGGTCTGCAACAACTACTTTGTCTGCTGCACCAGAAGGGCTAAGGAGCCTTCCTTTAGTTAACTGGGTTTGTCAAAGCACCCGCAGCTCTGCAGCAGCTGATAGACAGCACTATCCTGGAGCCAAAGGAGTATGTTTTGGTGAACATTCTTAGGGACACCTGTGTACTTGCCTCTCTCCTCTACCACATTATTTAAATACTGTGGGTATCAGTGAAGTACAGCTAAACTAACAGAAGAGAAGCCAGTCCAAAGAAACTTGAAATAGTATTATTAAAATTACCTGTCATGGTAGAATAACACCTGTAGAAACAAATACCCAGTGCTGCCACACAAAACTACTCTTCAATAGCAGTCCTTCTCAGGAGAGTTGAGGGGCTCTGATGTTAAAGTGAGATAGATATACACGTATCCCATCCT
Source organism: Athene cunicularia (assembly GCF_003259725.1). Lineage (NCBI taxonomy): Eukaryota > Metazoa > Chordata > Aves > Strigiformes > Strigidae > Athene > Athene cunicularia. The sequence continues at coordinate 96,431,525 of NW_020799091.1, forward strand.
ATTCAATGGATTATGGCGCAGGTCCTAAATTACCCTGATTCCCTCTCTGGACATTTCCTAAGTGGAGAACAAAATTTCTGAAATTTTTTGAGGCAAATGCACCAGAAGAAACACCAGGCATCAGCCCAATAGCTGGTGAAAGACAGATTTGTACCTAGGGAATTCATCTGTTTCTGCAGCACTTTTCCTGAATCACTGCAGCTGCTGTAACTGGGAAAATGTGTCAGAAATTAGATTAGTTTGGTTTCCAATGGAAGATACCACTGAGGTGGATATGGTGATAACAAGTCAGTATGTCATACCCATTGAGATTCACATTATTTTTACAGTATTTGAGTGTTAGGCTCTGACAGACCAATTGCTGCGAATAAACTGAACACAAGGAATAATGCAGATGCCATAAGAATGTTAATGAAACAAGAGTTTAAACTGTAACTTTCCTCACGACTATTGCATGGTTAGAAGGGCAAGGAAGCAATATATATGCAAAAATACAACACTGTGGTCATGGTTGGGTGGGCACAGGTTATAAATTATTGACCTGAAATACTAGATAAATGAAATTTGATATTATGGCATTTCCATCAATTTAAAGATTGTGTACTCTGGTACACAATCTTTAAAGGAACGTGGTACCCCCAGCCTCCCTGTTCTTGCAGATTGTAATGAGAGTGACAACAAAAATAGTGTGATAAGAAACAAATGCTATCCAAACCTCAGATGCCAGGTGACAGCCTAATGAAGCACCACAGGTGAGTTGCTGAAACATCAGGCTGGGAGCCTCAGGTAAGTTTAAGTTTCTCATGTGCCTCCGGCAGATCCTGTCCCCTCAGGCATCTCTTGTGGTTTCCACAACATCCAGGGCCCTAAGAGTGACTCTAACCTGATGGGCACCTCTCACACAAGTGAGGATGTCCTCCTTGCAATTTTCTTAGAGATGAGGGAGGCACCCATGTTTCCAAGTGCAGATAGAACAGCTCACAACAACAAGTCATTTTCCAGTTGCAATCTCAAGGCCACAACAGGTATGGAGCATGTCACTATTCCTTCCCACAGGCTCACATCTTTGTGAGGGGAGGAAGATTATTCTGCCAGTTTAGCACTAAAATTTTTCATCACTTCTACTGCCTCCAGCAGGAATCCGGTGGATTAGGTATGAAGATAAAAATACATCAAGTTTACAACCTTCAGGGACTATGTGAGTTTGAAATCCTGGCAAATCTTCTCTCTGGTAGTATATTGCTAACATAATTGCTCAAAGAACATTTGCTTTAAAAAGCTCTTTCTTCTGTGGCGCTCTCTATTGTGATGGTAATACTGATTTGATACAGGTAAAAGCATAAGCTTCTTCATTCACATCCACATTTATTCTAAATAAGCAGTATGTCAGGAGATTTCAGGTATGTTCTTTTGTGAGAAAAAATTGTGCCCCGAGCCCCCTGTAATTGGTTTGACTTTTTTAGTTGGGTAGTCAATTCCTTAAAAAAATTAAAAGTATAATGAAGGAAAATGTCACCATCTGTCTGAAACTGGCATACAAAGTGAAATGCTTAAAAAATACATATTATTCCCAAAAGTAATTTATCATTTTGACCCAAAGATAAAGAAAAATTACTATGAAACCAGTATTATACCAGTTACGATATCTGTGTGCTCAGAGGCTTTGAACCTTTTTAGTTACTTCTAGACATTTGCCAGCACCTGCTGATGTCAGTGCCAGCAGGAGAGCACTGCATGCAGAGCAAGAAACAAATAAATCAGAAAAGGCAAAACAGAACATGGGCAGCATGAAACTCCTAACTCTTAGCACGCTGGCACTTCATTGGGAACAATTTCCCATACAAGTAAGGTCTGTATGCAGCCTGCTGTAGGATAATTTGTGTGGCCCACTATGCCCAGGCAAGCTGCAAAACTGAGGTGGTTCTTTTGCAATGAAATCGTGGCTATAGTTAGGGAAGGTAAGTTCTGATCAAGTAAGATGTAAGAGCACTTCATAACTCTCCTGCTTTGTCTTCCCTTTCAGTGAAGCAGACTTTGTGCCTTCCTTTTTTTTTTTTTTTTTCTCTTCTTTTTTTTTCTTCCTCTTCTTTTGATTACAGCCTAGCTGAAATAATAAATGTCTGTGTGGGAAAGCATGGGTAGGATTTTTATGTCCTGTCTCTAGTGGCACAACATGTTGCCAGAGTTATAAAACATAATGTGGGAACTTTTGGATTCGGTGAAATCTATGACCATCTTCCTGCTAATTCTTAGCATCACCCTTGGTTTTTTTAACATACCAGATCTCTGTGTCTCTGACTCTAGAGGCCATTTCTAAGGATAATGCCCTAAAAAAAATGTTTCATTTCAAGATGTGGCTTCATTAGGAGGAACAGTCACCATTCCTGGTGTGAGACATATGGGGAACAGTTGTACCACAAGAAGTCATACTCAGCTTTGCCACGTGTCACCGCTGCATGTTGTAACCAGCCCTCTGAGTTTGTCAGCTCTACTGAAGCTATAGACAAGAAAGTAACTTGAGGGCTGTCTGCAATGTCTTAATTTCATGGGGGCTCTGCTTGAATTTATTCCCACTGTTTACTTCCACACTTTGAATTTAGAGCTAAATACAAATACAGAAAGGAAGAAAAAAGAAGAAAAATAAAATAAAGATTATTATTTTATCACTCAAATTTCTACCCACCCACAAATCCCACATTGAAAGAGAGACAACACTGTGAGTCTCAAAAAGTGTAGCACTCATATATTGTGTTTGATATTCATAAAATCTCACTGAGCTTTACAAAGGAGGTAAATTCGGTCCTCAATGTTTCATACATGAAGAAAGTACAGAAGAGAAATAACTTACCCAAGAACCCACAACAAGTAAACAGCAGGACTGAGACTAGGACACAAATACCCCGTGGCATTTCCCACCAGCTCAGTTGTCCTGGCCATGTATTGCTCTTCCACAGAGATTCCATTGAGCTCCAACCATCTTCAGAGCCCCAGGGTGATTCAGGGTGGTTATAGTTTGTTATATCACTTCATGAACACTTTCATTTTGACAGGTCTTTGGTCATTCATAACTATTCAACGCTTCATCCTTTGTGTTCATTCCTTCACAGCCCTGTTTCTGATTTCTATCACAGTGGTCAAATTTTTTATCAGAGTACCAGGAATTTTGCCACAAATTATATAATTTGTAATTCATAAATCAAGTCTTTGGACTCTCCCTAGAAGTGAAGAAGCTGAGAGGGGTCCCAGACAGCAGGTGAGAAGGGCTGTTTGGCACACAAGGTTACTGCAGCCACCTCTAGTCTGCCCTGACAACACCCCATCAGATGGATTGAGTGGCCCATGGTGACCCCAAGGTGTCACTGGGGGCCTGGTGGTCCAGCCTATGTGGCAGAGAATGAACAGTACCAAGTAAGACATGATCTGGCCCATAAGCATTTTTGATGCAGTAGTCTGTCTAAATCAGCAGGAAACAGGTCTTTGCCTCTGCTCAGAGCTGAAGCTAAGTCCTGACACAAGAGAGAACTGTGCCTTTAGGATCAGCTGCTTCCCTTGCACTCTCTTGGTTTGCTGCTTTGCTGCCAAGATGCTGAATTGCTTTAATCAGATGTATAACAGAGACTATGGGTATCATCCCAGAGCCCTCTGTTGTTGTTCTGCCCTAGAGCAATCACCTACAATCACAGCAGTCAGGCACTTTAGAAGCAGAGCTGGGAGTACATGGCTTTTTCTTGGCAGTTTGTTAAGGGAATAAGGGAGCAGGGATGGAGTAGAGAGCAGGACTGCACAGCCCAGAAGGAAGCAGCAGAGGAAGAGAAGATGCACTCCTGTCATTTTCCTGGGCAGAAATTTTGGAGGTTGGGAAGAGCAAAGGAGCCTAAGTTCTGGATTCAAAGCCAGATCAGCTGTCTACAACTGCAACAAATCTCCACTAGCAAGCAAGGGAATGGCAGAAGCTCCCAGAGCATATCTGAACCAGGTATGAATCAGGAGAGTTGTGATGGCTTCTGTCCAGGCTGCATCACATTGCAATCTGCCTCCAAAACAGGCCCCACAGAATTGGGACTGCACGCTGCACTGGGGGCAGTTAGCATTTCTTCCACCTTGTCACCTTACTGCTTGCTGTGCCTGCATATGGCCACTGAAGGTAGGGTTGGAGCAGGAACAATCATATTAGAAAGCAAGCAGGTTTCCCTTCAGATTTCAAAAGCAGAGGTGCAAAGAAAGCTAGCTCGGGCAGATTCTTGCAAGGCTTCACAGCTCACAACATCATTCTATTTTTCATTTGTTCCTCAGCTCCCAGAATCTCTCTCTCCTGCCTTCTTATCACTCCTTTGAGAAACTCCATCTCTCCTCTGCAATGGGTTTACTATTACTTGGGACAGATCTATGAATCCTGCAGACAAGCCTGCCATTTCCCTCCCCTTTTACATTTGACCTAAAATCGCTCTAAAAGGTGATCCTTAGCTAAACTGTGAGTAATGCTGAGCATCGCCAGTCAATGCTGAGATTGCCAATAGGGAAACAGAACTATCCATCCAGGTATGTGGTGGGAACAACACAGGATTCATCATTGCCTTTTCACAGTCATGCAGAGACTTTGCACAGCTCCAGTTCCTGCCTTAAAATCTCACCTCGGCAAATAATAAACAAAAATAAAAATTAATTAGCAAGAATATCTTTGATGTTGGCTCCCAAGATGTTGAAATTATTTCTACATTATTTTATTTCCAAAAAAAAAGGATTGACAGCAATTAAGTATTCAATGAAAAAAAAAATATCAAGATCAGTTCACAGAAGGGAATTCTGCTGTCTCACACACATAACTTTGTTTTCAGCACAAAGGATTTGCTCTGTTAAAAATCAGATTTGATCCCTAGATTAATGTAGTAAAAAACATCTTTACATGCACAACTCCAGAGGGGTGTAACCACATACAGACTCTGAGAAGGGGAGTTGTAGGGGATTAAGTTTCTTCTGTGTTTGGCAGACTGAAATAGGTTTGGCAAGAGGAGTCTTACAGACTTTGCATAGCTTCTGGGGATGAAAGAGGGGAAATCATAACAAATGGGAGACAAGTCCAAACTCATCGGTAACACAAGAACATTGGAAAGGTATTTCACAAGCAGGACAATCACCTGCTGCAGTGGTTGACCTTGTCTGCCTGCCAGCTGCCCACTCAGCTGCTCTCCCACTCCGCTTCCTTCTGCTCTGCCCTTGTGCTGCAGGATTGCTTCTCACGCCTTTCAAAACTCACTCTCACACAACTGCTGCACCATGTTTTTTTACCCTTTCTTAAATATGTTTTCACATATGACCCACCAGCTTGGCTGAAGGGCTCAGCATTTGCCAGTGGTGGGTCTATTCTGGAGACACCTGGAACCAGCTGTGTCCAGCACAGGGTAGCCCTGGCTTCTTCTCACAGAGGCTGCCTCTGCCACACCCCTCACTACCAAAACCTTGTCACATAGAGACAATACACATGTAAAATCTGCAAATCTTGGAGACAGTGAGCAGAAGTTGAATGGGTCTCCAATATTGGCTATGATGGATCTGACTGTTTTCTTCTATGTATCTCTTGTACCATGTATCTCTCAAAGTTCCCTTTCAGAGAAATAAATCCTTTACCTCCAGGCATTCTGTTAACTGAAGCTCTAGTGTACTTATCCCAGCACACCTTTCCAATGCCAGGGTGTAGTACATTGCCCTCCAGCAGCCAACCGAGAAACAAGCTCAGCATTAACCAGATTAATATGTGGATTGCTGTGCTTTTCAGAGTCTGTGTGTGTGTGCTTGTGCATATTCACACACTGTCTCAAGAAAGCCTAGAGTTTCTAAACCCTAGGGGAGATAATACCTACAACTGGTGGTTACTCTGAGCTATGAAATGGAAGAGATTGCTGGAGATGGCAGCAAATCTCCAAGTCCAGCCACATAAGAGATGCTATAGTGAAATTGCTGTTCAGATTGCTGATACACAAGCTGGTCCCATGTTCAAGTAAAATGAATCTGGAGTTCATTTTAAGGGCAAATAGCCTCATCAAGCAAGCAATGTACAATAAAGCAAAAGGAGGAAGGGCAATCAAAAGTCATTTTTCCTCATGTTCAGCAATCTTTTTCTGATCTACTGAGATCTATTGACCCAACTTGTACATGAGCATGGACAAGACCCGGGGGATAAGTTACCCTGCACAAGCTGCTATAGACAGATCATTGATCAGAAAATCAAGGATGATTAGCTAGATTTCTTATGAGCATGTCGCTCTTAGTTCAGATTTTAAAATGGAAACTGTGTAAAATATAACAAAGGGCTGCAGTCATGTCTGTTTTTTTGGCAAAAAATACAGTCAGATGAATGTGCTTGGAGAGGGGGAGCTGTGTGTGAAACACATGGGATTTCAGATGCTCCCTGGTGTTTAGCGGTCTTTTCCAGTGCAGCAGAGTCCACGACCTGCCTCTGTCTGACGCTCAAAGTGGGACCAGAATGGTGGGAGAAGAAAGACATAACTTGTCCAAAGGCCAACTAACTTCTTGGCTGTGTTGGGTCAAGCTTACAGCTTCTGCCTGTAGGTTCTCTCCTGCCGGTCCCTCTGTGCTCTGACTCCTGTGCTTAGAAAGGGGAAAAGGTGGATGGGGATATATTATTATTGAACTCCCATTTCAGTCAAGTATAACTTTTTGTTAACATCATCTAAATTACCAGGATCTAAGCCAGAAAGCTCTGAAATAACTCATGAACTAAATTCTCACACTGGACCAGAAGTCTTGGATGTAATGTAAAAGATTTTAGGAGGAAATGAGGTGATTCCCTAGACGACAGATCTGGATTTGAACAGCTTAAGGAAGTTCAGGATTACAATTGTTTTTTTACTTTTTATTTCTGGCAAGTTCCAAGAAAAAGAACCATCCTCACATTTTGGGTGGAGGAGAACATTACAGAGCTATTTAAAGAAGTATGCATAATCATCTGAAAATTAACACAATTAAATTGTATTGCAGGCTTCCATGGTTGTTATCTTTTATTGGCCCCATTTCAAATTTGCCAGTTTTCCCAGTGGAGAGTGTGGGGTTTTTTTCTCCCATTCTGTATACGAAAAAACTAAGCTGACAAATCCAAACACTTGACTAAACGAAAAGTCCAAAGCCAAGCTAGGAATATTCTGCCCTTCAGCAAGCCCCAGACTAAAACTCGTGCAATCGATGCTGTGAGAATTGAAACAGAAGTTTCTCTAACATAGCTTGTTTTCTGTACAGAGGTAACCCTGTTTTCTAGAAAGGCTGGACCCACTGTCTCCTGTTACCCTGGAAAACTGTTACTATTCCTGGAAAACTAAAGATAAGGCCACAAATGGGAAACTTGATACAGAAATTTATAGATGCCAGGAAAGAGAATTAAAAATTCAGTATTTTAGCAGACTATAAATACAGGGGGAAATACAAAGGGGGGGGG